>NC_141694.1:1162016903-1162666175 GCF_964263255.1 Lissotriton vulgaris
GATATATACAAATAAATATTTGGATGGAGGACTTTCACAATGTATAGTGTCTCACTAAATATAGTGGATAGTGACTAAACTGTGTGAATATCTGTATCACTTTGTCAGTTGTTGTGTAAACTGGTTCTCCAGTTGGTTACTAGGTATGTGAAAGTCTATATTAGTTATTGATTAGTTAATTGAGTATTTGTATGGGAGAGTGAATGTGTGTGTGGTTCGGTGGAGGGTGTGTGACTGCCCAAAGATGTGTGAATATTTGATTCAGTAGATATATGAAGTTAAAACTACATGTTTTAACAGTTGTTTGGGTGAGTGAATATCTTTATGGGTGTGGTGATGAGCAAATATATTTCTCAATGGTACATGTCCAACAAAATAGAAAAATAAAAAGCAGTGTATGTGTCAGTTGTTGTATATAAATAAGTATACATAAGACTCAATGATTGTGTGAGTGACTGTATGGATAACTGTATACTTGTAATAATGATTTTATAATATACTAAATATGACTTACTATCTAAATGAATAGATGAAGTGGTGTTTGTATAAGTGTGTAGCTAACTAAGTATGTAAGTATGATCCATTGTTTGCATAAGTGAGTAGGATAACTTCATATGTGAATAGGTTGTGTGCTGGTGTGTAATGTCGATATAGGTGTATATGTATTTTTGATAGTGTTCTATTTTTCATTGACAGCATGTATGATTGAATCTACAGGTAAGTGATTAGATGTGTGTATACATCTAGGAATCAATGTGTGGGTTTTTAAATACTTGTATTGCTGTGTCAATGGATTCAAATATGATACTCTGTATTTTACAAAGAGTGATGAAAGATTTTACTAGTGTATGAAAAGGTGTATGTGATTGTCACTTGGATGATGTCATCAGTGATGTCATTTGAGAAGTCACCAGTGATGTCACTGACCATGTCATGAATGATGTAATGTGTGACATCATCAGCAGTGGATTGCAGGTGCGCGAAATATAGTTAGTACAACTAACAATATAGGAGCACTTTCAATGGTTTTGTATGAGTGAAATGTCCAGCTAACTATAACACCCCTAAAACTTATAGTTTGTTGCGTGAATTTGAAAGGTTTTTTAAAAGCTAATTCCTAACTATATGAGGCCTGAAACCTATGTTTTTTTCAGTCAATTTGCAAGGTTTTTTAAATGCTAATTCTTAACTATATAAGGCCTGGAACCTATGGTTTTTTCAGTGAATTTGCAAGGTTTTTTAAATGCTATTTCCTAACTATGTAAGGCCTGAAACCTATGGTTTTTTAATTGAATGTGCAAGGTTTTTTAAATGCTAATTCCTAACTATATAAGGCCTGAAACCCATGGTTATTTCATTGAATTTCGACTGTTTTTTAAATGACAATTTTTAAATGTATTAATTTGGCTTTTTTTATACTAATTTACTACATTTTTGCAGGCAGGTGTTCAGAGGGCATGCCCCCTTTTTACAACACTCTGCAGCGCAACCCCTGGCGCGTTTGCAGAGGGGAACTAATTCCCCTTGCATACTGGGGGTCCATGGGGGGCAACTAGCCCACCAGGAGCCTCCAGTATAAGCCAGGATGCTGCATTGCAGAGAGGTGTAATGAGGCCACACCCTTTTTTACACCCCTCAGCAACGCAGCCCCTGGGCGTGTTGGCAGAGGGGGAACTAATTCCCCTTGCATACTGGGGGTCCCTGGGGGCCAACTAGCCCACCTGGAACCTGCAGTATGCGCCAGGGGCTGCATTGCAGAGAGGTGTAATGAGGCCACACTCTTTTTTACACCTCTCTGCAGCGCAACCCCTGGTGTGTTTGCAGAGTAGGAACTAATTCCCCTAACATACTGGGAGTCCCTGGGGGCCAACTAGCCCACCAGGAGCCTCCAATGTGCGCCAAGGGGCTGCGTTGCTTTGCTCCGGGGGCGGTAGTCCCCGGGGAAGTGTGGGGGGGATTCTGGACCCCCCACACTTCTTTATCACTATGCTCCCGCGATTTGGTCCCCCGTGGGGTAATTTTTTAAAAAACAGACCAGGGGCCTGGGGGGTCCTGTGGGACCACCTAGGCAGGCCTAGGGTGTCAGGGTGTATCTACCCTGCCCCCTTTTTGTGTTCTTCACGTTTGTTTTTTTGCTTTCTTTTGCCCTTGTCTATCGAGCACAAGATGGATGCCAATACTACCTGGTTAGAAGTGTTGACAGCCAATGAGCATGCAGATTTCTCGGGAAGGCATGCTCATTGGCTGCCACTGTCTGTCAACACTCCAAACCAGGAAGTGTTGGCAGCAATCTTATGCCTCGGTAGAACGAAGGCACAAAGCAGTGAAACAAAGGTGCAAAACACGCAAGGGGAGCAGGGTAGAAGCACCCTGACCCCCTAGGCCTGCTCAGGGGGTCCCACAAGGACCCCCCAAGCCCCCAATTTTTTTTTTTTTTTGTAAATTGCGATATTCCGAAAGATTGAAAATGACTTTTCTTGAGAAACATTTGGATTTGGATTATCATGTCCTATACTTTGGAATTTTTGAAAGACTGACTTTAAGGATGCTATAAATTATTCAAGTCCGCCCGAATTGTGTGGGTAAAATTGATACCTAGTCACTTTGAATAAGAATGTACTTATGTCTCGTCTAACATTTGGAAGAAATATCTAGTTATATGACAACAGGATACCAACATAACTTGAAGGAAATAAGAACGCCCTGAAGAAGTTCTGTTGTACAGAACGAAACGCGTTGGCTGGCTGTGTTACATAAACTTAAGGAAAATAAAAGCATTTGAATATACACCAAGATTCAGCGCTTCAATAAGGACTCTAAGTGATATGATTTGATTGGACTTGTTGTGCAAGTGGTGCTGTGCCAAACTTTGGAATATTCTCCACTACTCTCTCCTACTCACTCTCTACTACTCCACTAATCTCTAATACTCACTCTCTACTACTCATTCTCTACTACTCTACTACTCTCTACTAATCTCTCACTACTACTCACTCCCTACTACTCACTATCTACTACTTTCTACTACTCACTCTCTACAACTCTCTACTCTCTACTACTCTCTCTCTACTACTCTCTCTCTACTACTCTCTCTCTACTACTCACTCTCTACTACTCACTCTACTACTCACTCTCTACTACTCACTACTACTCACTCTCTACTACTCTCTCTGTACTACTCTCTACTACTCACTCTACTACTCACTCTCTACTACTCTCTACTATTTTCACTCTCTGCTACTCACACTCTACTGCTCTCTACTACTCACTCTCTACTACTCACTCTCTACTACTCTCCACTACTCACTCTACTACTCTCCACTACTCACTCTCTGCTACTCTCTCTACTGCTCTATACTACTCTCTACTACTCACTCTCTACTCTCTATTACTCTACTCACTCACTCTACTCACTCCCTACTCTCTATCTCTCTACCTCTCTCTACTAGTCTCTACCTCTCTACCTCTACCTCTCTACCTCTCTCTACACGCACACATATACACATATATATATATGCATATGTATTTATATATATGTATGTGTATATATATATACATACATATATAAACATATATAATCTGCATATCTATATAAATACAAATATAAATGCATGCATACATATACATATATGCATACATATGCATGTTATTTACATGAAAGTTTGAAAAACACTAATAAAAGCAAAGCTAAAAAGCCACCTAATTACAAACAGAATGGCTTTAACTTAAACGAGGGCGAGATCTATTGCATTTTTAATGCTTGTTTACTTTGGTTCCATCAAGAAGGCATTCAGATGTGTCACACATTTGCCATAAATTCTGAATGTTAGCACTCTAGTTGCTCATTAGATCACTGTAGTAAAGCTACTGCTCACCAGGGAAGTCTGCTGCTGGTATTCAAAGTGCATGTTTCAGTCGGCATGTCAGAATTTTTTTAATGAAATAGAAGAGGATTTGAGAAGTCGCTCAAAATGTGCCCTAATTTTTCTTTCTGAAGCACTAATCATACTTTCTATGGCAAAATTAACCCCCTCATTTTGTTCCTTTTTAAATTAAATGTTTTCAGACTTACCTCTTCATTCCAATCAAGATGGCTTCTGATGTGCCATACTTTTGTCATAAGTAAGACTGTTAGCGCTCTAGTTGTTCTTTAGAACACTCTGGGACATTCTGTCATTGGGCTATACTTGGGCTACACCTGGGTGATATTTGGCCTACATTTGGGCTCTTTTGTCTCTGGTGGCCATCTTGGGAGACTGCATGTCAGAATGGTTTAATGAAATAGAAGAGGATTTGAGAAGTCACTCAAAATGTGCCCTAATTTTTCTTTCTGCAGCACTAATCATACTTTCTATGGCAAAACATACCCCCTCATTTTGTTCCTTTTTAAATTAAATGTTTTAAGAGTTACCACTTTATTCCAATCAAGATGGTTTCAGGTGTGCCATACCTTTGTAATAAGTAGGACTGTTAGCGCTCTAGTTGTTCTTTAGAACACTCTAGGAGGCTGCAGTAGAACACAATGGAATCAACTGACAGTCTCTGTCCTTGTTGGATGTACATGTTTTACTGAGAATGTCAGACTTCATTCTCACATGAAAGAAAGATAATGTGAATTTACAGAAAATATGCTTTCAGCTTAGCTTATAGATCCCCTTCCAAACCACTGTGGGGAAAAGCATGAGATAATAGTTTTCTTTCAAACATGATTCATGATATCCCAGCAGAAGGCTTTTTCACATGGTAAAATCACCCTAGAACACACCACAATTCCTAAAACCAGTATGGTACCATCAACAAATGATTTATAATGTACCTAAAGTCTTAAAACCTTCTATTAACTGCACTGCTTTTTAATGAGGTGCTATCATGTATATTGGTTCCAAGATGGCTGCCAACACTTCTTGGATGAAGTGCTGACAGCCAAACAGATCTCACGATGAGATGTGTGGTTAGGTTCCGCCCAGATATATATATGTTTTTCCTTTTGATTTTCTCAGGAACTACTGGAGGGATTTACACCATTTAAACAAAAGGCACTTCTGCGTACCAGTCCCTACCATTTTGCCAAGTTTGGTGTAATTCCGTTCAGCCGTTCAGGCTGTAACCGTGTCTAATCGTCCTATGGAAATTAACATGGGGAAAACACGTTTTGGGACCCCCCTTTTTTCTCGGCCCCCGCTTGACGAATCCCCCCGACACTTTCAGGGAAGGAGCGGAGCGGAGCTGGCCTAAATTTTGGAAAAGTACACGCAAATTCCTCAACCGGCGCCAAAGTTATTCCCAATAGAATGTTGCAGATTTCCTATGGTAGCTAGGTCCTAACTATATATACCTACTGGCGACCGCCAGTAGGTAATATATATATCTTCAAGGTGCAGGTGCAGCACAAAGTTGCCCTCTCTTTATACATCACTAAAACCTAAACGTAAATGACACCTGACACACAAAATTAACGTGAACTTTGCGCAAGTCTTACGTGTCATAATGATTCATGCACACTTTTCGTCTGACACTGTTGTAGTAGAGAATCTTTACAGTAAAACTCACAGTTCCTGATACAGTGTGTTTACTAATTTTGAAAGAAATACATCTGATGTTTAACCTAGGAACCGACTTCACTAACTAGGAAATGCATTAAATATAAATTAATTAGAAATACTCCTTTGATATTGATTAATAAAGTGATTAGCGTGTAATAACAACTTATATTAGCTTCATTGCAACTAAAGGATTCATGGATTATAATGTGTGCTATGATGCATAGATGAACATTAGTGATGTGTAGTTTACTTTACATCATCCAATTAACTTCCTTGCTGAAATATTTCTTGTGATTCCTAAACATGTGCTATATTGTCTGTGTAACTGCTAGAGACCTCGTTATTAGTTCTAAATGATCCTTATATGCGTAGGATTCTAGCACAAGTCAAACTACAAAGGTTATTCCATTCTACGTAGTTTTCAGACATACTTAATATTGTGTAATTTGTGTATTCAGCATATGCTAATGAAATGTGAACCAAAAGCACTAACGAAATTATATTTGTATATGTTTAAGTGTGCACATGCATATTAAATGTGCAACATTGATGTAATGCCTTAAGTTACCATTTACTCTGAAGGCCGTATTTCATTTAATAATTTACTGTGCTCCTGTATTCTACTGACTTGCTTTCTAGCAGGTATTTTCATGCATTGCTAGTCTAGAATAGATATATTTCTTGTAACAGTAATAGATAAATAGACTGGAAAAGAACCCTGACGACGAGCCCATGACAAACCTATAGACAAAAGACTATTATGCTCCAGCCTGAGTATGTGAATGAGAAGGTGTTCCCATGTCCAGTGTGTGAACGTTCTCTACCGTTGCAGTGTGAAACATGTGAATCTACATAGAGATTGAAAAAAATACAATGGACCTCTATTGATGATGGAACCAAAGTGAAGTTACCGATGGACTCAATGGATAACAACCTATTGTTTGCCCTTGCTGATACGGGAAGATGATTTCAAACTTTCTTGCAGACTGTATGCTGGGCTTCTTTCCTGCACCCCTTCTGCTGACCCTATGCAGAACCGCCCTTGGACTCCTACCAGAAACATTTCAAGAATCCCATTGGCCTTTGAATGGACTCTTGGAGAAATCCCTCTTTGTTCCTTTGCTTTTCCCTAAGTGTGGTTTAGACTGACCCTTATTTCTGACCTATTTAAAACTCTTGACTGAGCTTCTGCAATGTGACTGCTGGTGATGCTCATACTCTCGTATGGTATTCTGTAGAATACTCTGATTTCTGAACTATTAGCACTATTGTTTTGAAGACTTAGATTGCTAATGTATAGAAAGGACCAATTGAGAACTTTTTCTGAGTACCAGAGATTCTCATGCTGTTAGTTTGCATTGCAGCAACTGAGCTGCTTGTTTGGTTAATTCTTGTCCGTATGAATTCTTCAGGAGGTTTGGTATGCCTGTTGTGACCTTATACATCTACAATATGGTCTTAAGAGTGAGTTTTCTCAACTCTATTAAGATGTAATATATGACACTTTCAGAATGTAGGATCTTGGCTGTTATTGTAATTTTAATGGAAATGATGCTTCCTTACTCTATTTTCAGATTTTTATGTTATGCTAAAGAGTTATTTGATCGCATTTGTGCAATTCTGAATAGACTAATATATGATGAATAAGTAAGGCTTGGCTGGGGGAAAATAAGTTAATTATTTTCAAAAATGTGTTTGTAAACTTTATAAAGGCACACTACAAAAATTCAGATTATATACTTTAGCATGATTACTCATACATTTGGAGTGCATTTTCCTCTTTTATGGGAATGTTCCTGTAACTGTATTGCAGTCACAGATTTCCAAAGCATTCCACAGTAAATGAGTAAATAATTTGTAATTGTGCATTTGCTTAATTATCTATTTATTATCCCCCTAGGGCAAATATTTTCGCTGTTAAGAAAGTTCTCTACCTGTTCCCACATTAATAAGGAAATGTTCTGTTCCCATTTCCACCCTGCAAAGATTCTTAATGCAGATTTTAACACATGCACATCTACTTGAAAAACCAGAGTGAGGAACTCCCCGCAAAATTGTCTGAATGCCCACAGACCCATGAGATCATTTATGTGTAAAGGCTACCAAGAATGGGCTTTTCCTGCAATTATTCTCAAGTTTATCCTGGTGGAAAGTGTGCCACACCGGCACGTTTCCCAACATTATAAATTAACATTGCAATTTCAAAAAAAAATTAAAACTCCTTATTCTGAGCAGCAGCATGTGTAATTTACTACAAAAATTATTTTGTTGGGCACCACACAAGTGTACAAAAAAGTGTTCATCATCTCCTCACTGCAAAACAACTGTAGTGGTATCTTGCATCTTCTAGCATCATGTTTGCATTTAGTGTGACCTGATATTTTGTTAACTGGAGTGGAGGATCAGGGATTAAGAGCCAGAGAGGGAATTCAATTCTGTCCCTCTAGATTTTGAAACATATCTATGTCCTTCAAAATCTCCATCTGAGTATAGTCTTTATACTCAAAATTGTGTGCCTTAAAACTCATACGACATATTACACATCATAAACTAAAAGTAAAAGAACAACAATTTGGTATTACTAGAGGCAAAAGGTAATAAAAGATGAAAACCATGGTTTTATGATTCCACCAAAATACCATGTTTTTTAGATAAAGTAGGTTAATAGCATGAAAGAATCCTCTAGGTTTATGAAATCAGACAGGTAATCCACAAGCCTGACCAAAGTAGCACTTTACCTGAGAACCTGGCCTGTCATTTAGTAACCTGTGTAATATTCTGTTTATACCTGAGACCTCATTTTCAAATGTCCTTATAAAGCTCGTAAGGAATCTATATTTGAGGGATTGTGTTTGAGATAAATTAATGTGTACCAAAAGGTCCTACTGCTGATGTTTCGTGATATGTGAAGATATGCTAAATCCTAGCAGCCTCTCAACTTTGTTAATATGTACATAATTCATAGAAATGTGTACAACGTATTATAATATTAACTGTGACTGATCATCATTGTTAAAGGGAAACAAGTAGCAAGAGGACAGTATTGAGTGTATTTAATGCCATACAGAAACTACAGCTTTGTAGTTAAATATTTGCCTAAGCTGACATGGTTGTGAACTTCAATTGCAACATTAGATTATCTTATGCTGCTTGATAGTTTGTGTTGATCATTTACAGTACTTTATAAAAAATAAAAAAATTAATTCATTATTGAGAATTATTGTTGATGTATTCCTATTTACAATGTTGTTGTTTTATGAAGCAGTGGACAAAGTAGAAGAGGTGAAAGCTCACCAAAATATGCATGTAATAGGAATAAACTCCATGAAAGTTATATTCCTGTAGACTTCCTTTGACTGTTAGCCCACGCATTAAAAGTAGTACTAAAAATTGCTGAGTGATGATGTCCAAGATTATCCTTACCCTTTTGACAGGTGAATTGGTAGTCTGCAGAGGAAAAGGTAAAGGATTATGTAGTTCCAGCTGTCTTTACTCCCCCATTTGTTGGCTGATGTGTTAACATCACAGACATCCCATTCTCTTGTCACTTACTTTCCTTCATGTAGCATATGATACAGAAATGAGGGCACTCTGTATAGATGTTGTGGTTAGAAAAGTGCCCCATGGCATTTTCATGCATATAACAGCTTCAACAATACTGAATTGTGTTTGATTGCCCATGGAAATTCATACTGATTTAAACCACAAATATTTTTCTAGCACAATCTAACCACGATTTACACTGTATATTTAGACATGTGGTCACTGGCTTGGTGAGCATATATATATATTTTTAACTATAATAAAATAGAAAAAAATTGAGTGGAGTTTATCTCCTGAACCAGCACTCATTGGTACTGAGGTGGTGGCAACTGATTTCAGGACAGTTTCTGGCTATAAATTGAATATTGGCTAAACGTAAGTTATAACTTGCTCTGTTTTAGGCGACACAAATTTTTGCCATGTCAGATAACCTACTTATCTAGGTGTTAAGATTTCCCCCTGTGTGAGGGACACAGTTGATTTTAAATATGAGGGGCTTTTTCATTCATCCTTGATACTTTTCTGGAAATACGATAAGCTTTTGGGGAAGGTTGGCTGTTGCAATTTGAGTAAAATGGTAATTTTGCCTTGGTTTTTGTATCTGTTTCGGTCCATACCACTATATATTCCTAAGCATTTTTTCAAAGATGGTAGAGACTAGTTGGCAGGGATTTATACAGGAATATAAAGAACCCTACTGTGCCATGTAGTATCTACAGATACTTCGTAATTTGGGTGGTATGGCCCTTTCCTCACTGTTGAAGTATTTTGTTTCTTCGTTCGGGTACCGACTACTATCCATTATGGGTAGGTTCAATTGGCAGCTATCTTATCCATTCTCTATTTTTAATTGTACTATGGTATCTATGCAGGGATTTATTGGTACAGTATATTTCAAATGCACCAGGTTTAAGACATTGACTGTCTATCATATGATTTCGGCTTCAATTAAAACATATTACAATATTTCACCCTTTAATCTGTATGTTTTCCTTGGCTGAAATCCTAACTTGCCACTGCATCTGTATGAGGGTTACTTACAATTTTAGCATCAGGGTGGTAATAAACAACTCTAATTGGATATTCACCCCTTTTGAGTCTCTCATTGGCCCCCACTGTGCATACCAGCAGGGTTTCATTAGATATCTGCAGCTTAGAGATTTTGTCGCTCATCTGCCGACTCAGTACATTTCTATATCTTCCAATCTATTTTTGGAGATGTATGTTTGTTTGTCTAAAGTTCAGTCTATTAGCATTCTGTATAACACATTGCTCTCTTGTGGCTCCAATGAACATCATTTCCAACAGGTAGGGAACAAATGGACCAAGAATTTAGGCTTGATGGTGCTTGGGGAAGGGGGGGGGGATATCCGGGTCAGTGTTCGGCTAATTCTGGGCTTACTAAAAGTTTCACAATTTAAGGTTAGTTTTTTAGGACATTATATGATACATAATATACTCCCTATAGATTGTTTCAAATGGGCCTTCGGGTAATGTAGTGTTTCCCTTTGATTGAATTTGTTGCATGATTCCAGGGGCAGACCCTTCTCATATTTTTGCTACTTGCCTCTCACTTTCTTTATTCTGGGCTGCAGTATTCAATAAGTTAAATAATGTATTACAATGGGGCCTTGATTATGATTCAAAGCTTATTGTGTTGGGCTAATCAAGCTCTATCCCATGCAATCTGGCTTCAATCTACTTTAATGCAGTTACAGTGGTTAGATTGTGCATTTCCTGGGCCTGGCCGCAGAGCGAACTTCCTGATCCTAGGATGTGCTAACCCTGGTTTATTCTTGCTTGTGGCTTGAAATTTACGATTATGCATTATAACCCAACTAGGTGAAAATTGAAAAAGCTGTGTGAGCTGTTAGCGAGGCTTTTTGTTCTTGGTATACCGGCTACCTAGTGGACATTTGAAATAATTCATAAATTATATGAATTGGCCTCTTGAGATCGTTCTCTAGGCTTTTTAGATTTTTTGTGGTATGACATTGCACTGCTGGTTTTATACATACTTTTTCTAATTACTTCTGTAATGAAATATTATTACTGTATTGCTTACCACATCTTATCGTTTGATACTTTTCCAATAAAGAAAGAGGCACAGTTCAGTGCAAGTAGGTGTTTGTTGTGCATGGATTGATATAGGCAATTAATTATTCTAAATGTTAAGACTTATCCAATGGAAAGTGAAAAGAACATTGCATTGCTTCTAAGGCCTCGAAAAAATCGGGGTGCCTGGATAAAAAATCTAAAAATCACACTTACCACATTTAGGAATATCACAATAGTCCCATTTCTTATCTCCAGGGGTTGTTATGTAGCACCAGGGCCCATTTATATCTCCATCAGGGTTTCTGCAATACTATAATAAATGTCATACATTAATACCTGAATAAATGAGGATATATATCAAAACTCAATTTAAGCTTACTATTCCATTTTAGAATAACTATAATTGCATTTTATTACTTATATTTTTTATGAGCCGATTTATGGATTTCTAACTCATTGTTTTAGAAAATGGCAGTTTATTGAAAACTGCTTTTCCCAGAAGCACACACATAGTGCTTCTCACATGAATTTCTCGCCAGCACCAATCATTTAGACTTATTCCAATATAGATAAATGGAAATAATCCTTGCTTATAAGATTGTCTAGATATTGTTCAGATCAGTGTCTTTGTTTTCTGGCATTTGGAGGGTTGTGTGAAGGTAGATGTCCTGAGTTTTATTGCAGGACTAATCATGTGCCCATATTACATACCAGTATGCATATGCACAAACTTAGGCAAACTCACATGGACATCCTTTCTGTACAAAAACTGTCTCAACATAGAACTAACATAAGACCTTGACATCATTGATAATGTTGGTAATGCACTAGAGTGGGCACAGGCACCAGGGCTATTCCCCTATCTTTGAGTTTAACCATGAGTCTCAGTACTCCTGTCCCAAATAATACTCTAGGATAATTTAAGAAATAACTTGGCAGGGTGATTATAGTGATTGAGAAAACATTGATAGATATACTCTGACAAAGCTCACAAAATGACATGATCAGCTAGACACCTATAAGACAATCAAGACCCAGTCAGTCATATCTGTTGTAACACATTTGGTAGCCACAGCTGAGCTCAGGGTTTACTCAACAATGTGAGAAAGTGATGCAATAACAAATTAAAAAGCAGTACCTTTAGTAGATAAATAACTTAAAGGTTGAGGCTAAATGTTTATAAAGTTAGAGTCCCTAGAAACCGACATATGTAAAAAAGTAAAAAAATAGAGAAAAAAAGCAAAGAAATGTGCACAATGTTTCCCAATATGTCAATGAGACCACTTTTAAGCCTGAATATGACTTTAGTGGTATGGGATTGGGCCCCCACGCCAGCGCTTCGCTCCCACACGGCCAAACCCGACCCATTCCAGATTACTAGTTTCTTTATGGCCTGGCGGGATGTGCTTTGGCGGTCCTCATCGTTTAGCCTTGGAACTGCAGCTTCTATGAAGCACCAAAGCAAGTTCCTGCATGGCTTGGACTGAGCAACCCATGCTGCATAGGATTTGGGGTGCATGCACACAGGGTGGCACACCATGTGCCCCTCTGCATTTATCCCAAGGCCATGAGGCAACAGGGGGCCCTGTAGTTTCTTCACTGCCACCCTTTTCATGAAAACGATAGCAGTAAGAAAAGTGGTAATATGCTTGGTGGTGCCGCAGCGACTCCATCAGCATATTGCAATTTCAGACTGCCATGCCACAGCAAAGGGATCGCAGATCCCTGACGGTTGTGGCAGTCTCATGGCCGTTCCACGACCAGAGTCAGAATACGCTGGTCTGTGTTACCCCGGTTTAGTGGTCCAAGGACCCCCAAACTCGGGATCAGGCCCTTAGTCTATGGGAAAGGGTAAAACTTACAGAAAATAGGGCTTATGTTCTGAAAGCCACAAGTGAACATAACCAGACTAAAGGGGATATTGTGGCCTGTCAGGAGTTTTAACACAAGATGAATTCTTTCACACATAGAAAGAATGTGTCCAGGAATGTTAAGGCTGCAGTCAATTTTCAAAAAAGATTTCCACAGCTCAGGTTACTTCTGGCTGAAGCCTGACCCATGGAAGAAATTTACTGGAATGTTTCTGTGAACTTGCATTTTCCCATAAATAGATGAGGCTTCAGGTCAATGAAGCTATGTCTTTGACAAACGGTCAGCTGCACATACGGTCAGCACACTGCATTGAGTGTTCAAGAATGGGCACTGCTCCGTTTAGGTAATCAGCTGACCGTATGTGCAGCTGATTACCTAAATGAAGCAGTGCCCGTTCTTGAACACTCAATGCAGTGTTTGGCCACGTTGAAACTTGAAATATTACCTTTTGGTGGACCGCTGGAGGAGCAATTGCCCTGTGTGCTTTCCATGCCCTCAAAACGAACTCAACGGGCTAGACTACATCCAATATTTAACTATTATAGTCACCTACGTAGCTTCCCTAGGGTCATTCAACATATGAAATTACCATCCTGAAGATGCCTTCACTACATAGACCGAATCGTAGACAACTGCACCCATTTTCCTTGTGATTTTTCACCAGAGGAATTGTTTTTTGTATGATGAGTTACAATATCCTTATGTACATAGTGATTGGAATGGGTGACCACAAGTGACAATGAGATAGGAGCGGCAACAAAACACCTATAAATCTCGGTCACTATGTGTTTATATGTGAACTATTTTGTATGCCCTCTAAAATATATTTTTTCAACATAAATGTGTGTTTCAAGAAGTATACACCCTTTTGTGTTGTGTTCCTTTACACTTCTTCATAAATCTGTTTATGTTAAAATAACTAATAAATTGTTCAAAATAATTCAATGTAAGCTACTGCTCAGAGCTTATGGCAGATATTTTCTGAAAAAACATGACAATAAGTAGAAGAAAGATTTCCTTGTAGGCCCTTGTAGGCACTATTACCTGTTGATACATTAATTACCCAAGCCTCCAAGAGTCTATTGGGCTCCCCACTCACCCCTTTTTTTCCAAGTAAGGTAAAGCAGCGCTGTGCAACGCCTTACCTTACTTCATGTCTATGAGGCCTTGCAAAGCCATGCAGGGTGGCTTTGTATCCCCTCATAGATATAACTGAGAGGCCTGCGCCACCAGAGCTTCAAAAAAAGTGATGTCCAGGGCACAAGCCTCTAGTAAATGAGGCCCCAAAAGTGTACATGCCTCTCTATTGAAAAACAAATGCAGAGTCAATATTTTTCAAAGATTGAATGGATTTATAGGCACCATTCGTCTGCCTTCTTCAAAAAACAAATGTGGATTTGGAGGCATTCAATGACAACACAAATGAGAGGTGCTAATTCCCTGAGCATCATTCGGCCTTGAAGCTCCTTTTTTAAGGACAGAACTGATATAATGAAAGGCTTTACCGAGCTAAAGTGGGCTGTCAGGATTTGTTTTTACAATTTTGTGTACGCTGTCCTGTAGTTTCATATCTAAGTTCTTCTACTATCATACTATCGTAGCGATACGGTGAAGGTTGCAGCCCTTAGGAGGGGGTACAAGTTAGCACTGGCCAACGCAAGGGCAGAGTGGGATTGGAACCACTGGCATGAACTGACTGAAGCCCTCAAATCCAAAGACTCTAGAATATTTTGGGCTCTGGTAAATAATGGGACAGGGGATCTGTTATCCGCAGTAGAACCCAATATTGCCCCCTCTATTTGGGAGGCTCACTTTGGGACACTATATCAAGAAACCACTCTCTGGCCTGAAGGGATGGTGGTGGAGTCCCCCTGCCCTTCAGATGTGGCCCTGGAATTTTCCCTGGGGGAGGTGAAGTTAGCACTGGAGCGCCTAGCGCTGGGGAAGGCACCGGGGTTGGATAAGCTACCCGGTGATCTGTTTAGATACCACCCTGACATCTGGGGCCCGTACTTTCTTGTTCTCTTTAATGCTATATTGGGAGGTATGGCGGTCCCTTCCTCTTGGCTAGGGGCTGAAATAGTTCCGATTTACAAGAAAGGGTCCCCTTTGAATCCGGCAAACTATAGGCCTATTAGCCTGATAGATGTTCCCCAAAAGCTTTTTGCGCGCCTCATTTTCAACCATCTATTAGACTGGGTGGAGGAAAATGACATCATGAGTCCCCTGCAGGCTGGCTTCAGGAAAAACACGTCGACCATGGACCAGATCTTCCGCCTCGTTCTCCTCTACTGGAAGACGGTGAGGATCGAGGGGGGGAGATTGTACATGGTCTTCGCGGATCTGAGGTCAGCCTTTGACCTAGTCCCGCGCAGGAAACTGTGGGAGGTGCTGGAAAAGTTAGGAATTCCCCCCCAGCTACTTAACATCTTAGCCAGGCTGCATGAGAACAACTATGCACAAGTCAGGTGTGGGAGAGATGGCAAACTTTCATCCAGGTTTCCTGTCCGTCGAGGTGTGAGGCAGGGTTGTGTCCTGGCACCGACCCTGTTTTGCCTTTTCATCAATAACATCATCTCACACCTGGAAAATGTCAAGGACAACGATGCCCCCTGTTTGGGAGGTAGGAAGGTACCGGCAATCATGTTTGCCGATGACACCCTCCTCCTTTCAAAATCCCCTATGGGGATCCAGAGGATCCTGGATGGATTTGGTCTTTTTTGTCATCAGCATGGGTTGGAGGTGAACACAGAAAAGACAAAGTTCATGATCTTCAACCCACCAACCAAAACTAGGCCCAATCCCACCCTGGGGACTGCCAGCCTTGAGAGGGTGTCCACCTTCATATATCTGGGGGTAACACTGCAGGAAAATGTATCATGGGACCGCCAGATAGTACGATCTAGGGCCAAATTATCCCAACTGTCGGGTGCAATCCTGAAAGTGGCTAATACTTCTTCCTTCAAGCCCATAAGCCCGGCCCTTGAAACTTACAAGACCCAGGCCAAGGCTGCGGCCATGTATGGCAGTGAGCTATGGGGGTACAAAGCGGTGAAGGACTTATCAACAGTTGAAAATAGTTTTCTAAGGCGCCTTCTAGCCCTTCCACGTGCCACGACACTTCAGCCTCTGAGAATGGACATGGGTCTCCCCCCTATTGCAGAGGAGCTTGTGTCAAAGCCAGTGAAGTTCTGGCACAGGCTCTGGTCTACGGACGAACTACATCATTATAGGGAGGATCTCACCCATGTCATGAGTTTAAACTGCAGTGGCAAAATCCCCTGGCTCACCTATGTGGAAAATGAACTGTCTGCCATCAATCTCCGCGACCTGTGGGAGGACCCCAGCGCGAGGCTGCCAAACAATCTCGTGCAAAGCCCTGCCACAAATCTACAAAGCCAGGTCCCTTGCTCACTTGATGGACGCTCAAAATAGCGGCACCCTAACCTTGCGATTTTTAGAATCCAAAAATTCTTATGCTTTTGAACCTTTTATGGATTTTATCTTTCCCATCCTGGCGAGGAAACTGTATGTTCAATGGAGGCTTGGCACACTCCCCATTAACTCATACACCTGCAAGTGGACAAATGGGGGCGATAAAACATGTCCCTGCTGCAACAACCATGTGGAAGATGACCCCCACATCTTGTTTGTGTGCCCTGCATACCAAAGGCCCAGAAAATACTGGATAGCGCCGCTATGTAAGAACCTGGGGTTCAGAGAGTATGCACAGGCATACAGGATTTTGAAAACCAGCACCCTGGGCCACATTGTGTTCGCTGTTTCCAAATTTCTTATGGCCATATGGTTGATCAGAAAGAAAAAATCCTCTGAAGCCCCCTGAACTTTCTAATGCAATTTTAAATCACTCCTCGCTGGGAGAGCGGACTCTATTTAAATGTATTTTAAAATAATGTATTTTAATGTTTGTAATGTTTGCATTGCATCTTTTATGGTCTATATGGCCGAAATAAAGAATTTTTGGAATTGGAATTGGAACTGTCATACCAGTACATTCATTGTCAGGGTTACTGCAGAAATTATGTATACACCTTTGCTCCAAAATGAAGCTAGCACGTGTAGGAGTTGGCAGCTGACAGGGGGATGTCAAGAATGTTAGCGTTTGGGTCAGGGAGGATGCGGACATTAGCTAGTGGGCACCTAGAGTACATGGGACATCCAGCAAATCGTAACAGTAACCAGAAAACTTCAAGAGATGCTGGAAAATTATGAGTAATGCTCACAAATTGACTACCAATGATTGGTCATCACTCCTGCCGCACCTTTGCGCTCCTCCATTCCTCTGCCATCGCTCCTTCGGAATCATCAGTTTTTTCCACCAACTAGAATTTCAGTTGCCTCAAGCTCTACTTGTAGAGAAATAACATGGCTACCATTCAGTTGTCACCCGATTGCCCTGATGGTTTTAGTTGCTTGAATGCCACTGTATACATCAACTATGTCCTTGTTTTATGGCTTCTTCCATGTGCCCTGTTACTTGTGAAGACAAAGTCTAATTTTAGTCTGAAACAGTGTGGATATTTGGATTCCTTAACCAATCAGTGCATCCTTTCAGATTCACTTTTGCAGAAATAGCTTATTTCCCTGACTCTCAGAAATCTTGCAATTTATTCAAATTTGCTCCTCTTCTGTACCACCATTACGTCTTGGCTTTAATAAGGCCATACAAGCTCTGCTTTTACAGCAAGTGCTCTTTTAGCACCAATAAGAATTGTCTCCCCCAATGGTTCCTCTTCCTCGTGTATTAGAAGGGGTCGTTTGGCAGCACTGTGCCAACGAACCTAAGCAATTGGTCACTCTTTGGTGTACTTAGTTGTGGCGAACCCAAACCCCAAACCTCATAATGTGATGCCATGTTTACAGATATCGTATGTCTCTATTGTGCTAATTTCTCCCCTATAAAAGATTTGAACATTATTTGGCTATTTTTCCAATTCCGAATGGACAGAATGGTAATGTTCCTACATTTTATTTTTTACTTATTGAGATCCTTCTCGGCTCTTTCGAAAGGACTCCCACCTGTATAGGTAGGAGATCTAAGATTTAGACCTTGTCTGACAAATTGCACTCATAAAAGTAGCTAATGACACAACTCACATTATTTTTCAGGCATCAGGTTAAATATCGTTATGACCCATTCACTCTCCATCTAACCTAAAGGCACTGACAGATCTAGTTAATCAACACCACACTCGCCTCAGCTCTGAGGATCCAATAAGTAATCCAACATGAAGTTTCAGTCTGGAAATGCCCCTGGGTCAGACCATAAAGGCTCACTTCTTTTCCTTATTCCCTTGTTTTTTCAATTTCTCTTAAGAGTTGCCTTAATGCACTCTTTAGTAGCAGGAACGAGGGGTTGACTGATTCCAGCCACAATGGTTGGAACAGCGGGCTGTTTTATTCCCTCCTGAATATCGTTGCATGCCAGCTCCTTTTTCAGTTCTTTATTTATTTGTTGTCCATTTATTGTTCTCCAGTTTAAATGTATGTACTTCTCAAAGAGATACATGTAAAATGCATTTGTGTTTCACAAGAGTAACTTGTTTACCTTGCTGCAATAGGGGATTGATAAACTGGCGTGCCTCTGAAGACTTCTTCTCTAGGCTGTTCCAGCAGCGGATTTGAGATGTAGATCAAGTCTTAGCACAGTTATTAATGCTCATATTCAACCAGCTGGGTGTCCATTAATGTAAAGAAAAAACACTTTTTGTTCTCATACTATGGAAATTAAAAGCACTGGACTTGTTTGTGGCAATCACGGGCAGTGAATTTTGATTAAATGCATACATACCAGTTTAAAGAACAGCTGCCATAACATCAGGGTTGGCTTTAGTGCTGGTCGTGCGCAGTGTGACAATGTTTGTCGGCGCCCCGCACCACCCTTTAATAGTGCCCCTCAATTATTCATAACCATTCTCTCTCAGATGCATTTAATTAGTTTTATATTGCCACTCACACCAGTGTAAGATGTCAGAGCATTTTACATTACACATACTACACAAACATAGGTGTGTAAATTAGTGTATAGGAAATATTCAATAATACAGAGGACTACACGGAGTAGGAGTCACATGCCACCCATACTGGTAGACAGTATAGTTTAACAGTGCTTGTTCTGGAGAAGCACAAACTCAGAATTTAACACCTACCACCATGATTGGGGCTTCTCTTTAATCATCAGAATTGAATTCTATCCAAATGAACCACTTGTCCAACATTAGGATAATGAAAACCTGGGATAAAAATCATAACACTCAAATCTATACCTTGCAGTTTGCATGCAGCTTTTGATGACAGTTACTAGCTCACTGGTCAATGTTAGGATTATAAAGTATAAACTGCAAGTAACAAAAGGATCTCTCAAACAAAAGCAGTATTCCATTGACCTTTTTAAAATATATGCATTTTGTGATCTGAAGGACACACGTTCTTTGCAGCCAACCTTGATCTCTCTCTAGGAAGAACATTAATTACCAGAGTTATCTTGACATTTATATTGTTCAATGAAAATTTCTGTAGGCCATGAATATGGCAGCAGGTGCTTTTAAAACTATCAAATACTTACAAATACGACTTTCCACCTAAAGTCAGTGCTTGCTGCGGTCGTACCAATCACACCACCTTAGAGCCGGCCCTGTATAACATAGTGCTGAGCTTGTGCCGACGGTTGCAGATAATGGATATCGACACCCACTTTTGGTGACTGAGATGTATTTTTAATCATCAGACTCCGTACCAGAACAAGAAGAACAAAGGAAGGGAGAGAGAAGATCAAATGGGAAGATAGGAAAACTGAAAAGGGGAGAAAGTAGGTGTGAAAAGAACCTGCAAGAATGAGGTAAAGAGATTGGAAGCGTAGGGTAGTGATAGAAAAAGAAGGAGGAGTCCCAATTGAGCTTCTTTGCTATTTGGCCGATGGGTGGAAACTATGCAAAACTTTGGGACTCATTTTTATAAAAGATTTAGTACTATGTCCAATAATCAAAATGCACCAAACTGTAGCAAAATGGCGCTAGGAGGTTCTTACATTTCTATCGAGGCCGGCTTCTGGATGGGTCTCTGGAGTAAAACTGGAATGGACCTGGGGTGATTGAGCACTCCATGCTTGGCAAGTGTGACGCCCTATAGTTGTTGATAATTGACCTCGATATGATTCACCTTTACCAATCTTACATTCTGAAATATAAAAAATGCTAAATTATAGTTTAAGAAGATGCTTAAAAGGAAACTTTCAATTTCTAAGCTTGGCATTGAGTAGAATTACAAATGTGCTATTGTATATAACAATATTACTTAGGGAATCCACCCATGTCCTTTTTGGGGCCATGCAGTGAATGATGTGACAATACCCCCAGCTGATATCATCAAACAAATCAACATTCTAAAATGCTTATTGTTGGTAAGAGCAAAAAATGAACTACTGTTTTATGTACCCTGGATGCCCCTCCTGAAATGATGGCCATTTCATAGGTTTGCACATCATGTTTCCTGAGACATCTTCTAGCTGTATTTAATAGAACACGCATGCTGCATATGTGAACAATACAATGAAAGCATTTAAAAGCTGTTCACAGAACTAATAAATCACATATCTTTCATACCTTGACCAGAACCGCCTTGTGGTGGGGCTGTTGGTGCTTCAGTACATGTGAAGAAAAGAAAATACAGAAAGTCAATAGGGGAGGAACAGTAAGCACACAAAAGTCAACACATAGGAAGATGTCCAAGGAAGCATTTCAGTTTACATGACTTCCTTTCTAAATATTTATGGTCAATGTAAGCCCTAAAGGTCAAACTGTCTTGCAGTGTCATAAAAACATAGGGGCTGGTTGACAAAGATAAATATATATGAGTTTATTACTCATGTAGTTTTTTTACTCCAACACCCAGGTTTAACTCTGAACTTTTTAGCTATTTGCCATTTCTGAGTGGAGATTTACACTTAGGAGAGAGTAGAGCCTCCTACAACAACATTTGCAAGTGTAATGTTACTACTAGTAACTTTTCACCTGATAATGGATATCTCCACCACCAAGGTGGAGGTGTCTCTGTGGGAAAGTTTAGGGAAATATCAAAAACTGTATTTCTTAAAAAAAATAAAAATACATCAAAATATTTTAATGTATAATATTTATGTAAATGAATTAAGTTTATTATTGTTAAGCTGGAATCAATCAAATAAAATGGTATAGCACATTAACACATCACATTACATGTCCATTAAAAATAAGTACTGAAACATATTAATTAAATGTATACATATTAATTATTAAATATGATGTAAAATAAATTACTCACTCTTACAACTATTTTTTGTTTAATTAAATTAAGCGTGGTTAAATATTATGTACTCAATTAATTTAAACACTTCATTATGAAGTGATATTTTAATTCACTGTCACAAATGTTTCCATGGGAGTGTGTTGCAGTTTGTTGCAGTACCATTGGTCAGCCATTTGTGGTGCTTGACTTACTCCAAAATTCTACATCTGGAATACATTAGCCTATTTTGACATTTATGAAGCTATAGTAACTTTAAAAATGTATTTTTTGATTGGCAATTGTCTTACTTTTTTGTGGGTCTCTGTTTTGTTTTAATAAGCTCTTCTCATGTCCCTTCTTAAATTGTTCTTATCACCACCTACATATGAGTAATTATTCCTCATTTTACCATTACTCCCCCTAGTCCTTCCTACATTTACTATAAAGTAGTGACGGAGATCTCCCCACAGAAAAGATAAGAGAAGTTGAGGTCTCCTGCTGCAGGTTTTATGATTGCATTTTGTAGAACGTGAGTAGTACTACTTTTGTACTACAATGTTCATAAGATTGTGTGGGGGAGCAATTCTAATATTCAACTGTGCAACACACTTACTGACAAAGTATGTGGAATGAACAGTTTAGATTGTTCAAGTAAATCGCATTTTTCTCATAAGAGCTATGAAGACAAGTTAAATTAATTGCTTTATATGTTATAATTTTCAAATGAAATGCCAGTACCATATGCTCCTTTTAAATATACTTTTAACAGGTGTAATAACTTCAGTACTATTGATTATGTTTTAACCTCTAACAATCTGAGCACTCATGTTTATCATTTTAAAACTCACTCCATACCCCTAAGTGATCACCACCCACAGTCTGACAAATCACAAAGACCCTACGAATTAAAGATCATAATGTGTCTGTGAGGCTCTCATTGAAGACTTAGAGCTAGCCATCCTTAATGGATTCTCATTGCAACGGCACAAGATTACCACAGAGGATTTTCTTGGAAAATTATTTAGAGATGCAAGGGATGCCTTTGAGACATGCTTGGATGAAGATGCACATCCAAAAGAGATTGTAAATTCTTTCTTAGCTATTAGTAAGACTGTGAAGGAGAACCTCCAGTCGGTACTAAAAAGCAATACAACTAGAAATGGCTGGTTTGGTGCACATTGCACTAAGGCAAATAAGAGGCTGAGGTTCTTACCCTCCTGTACTTTGTTCCACGATCGTATAGTTAGAACTTTTAATGGCCATTAAATATGTGATACGAAATAGGATTGATAATGTTTTATATTATGTATTACATATGTTTGTTTATGTTTAATGTGCTTTTATGGTCTCATATATTTTGACCGAATAGATAAAGACCCCACCCCTACTACAAGATGCAGTTTGCGAATCAGACTCATGAACTCTCACAACATACAACGATTTCAAACCCCGCTTTCACTACCAGCAAAGGTGAACATCTAGTACCTCGAGACTCTTTCTGAAGGAATGCACCCTAGAAAATAGCTGCTGCATTATGTGTTGCAGAAGAAGCCACTCTTCCAAAACCCCTGGAATACAGTATTTGCAGCGCTGGGACGCCTCCGGGCAGCTATTCTGCTCTTTACAAAACTCATTTTCATTTCATTTCATTTCAACCTGTAGGTGATCAGATACCTCAAAATTCAACTTTCTGTAATGGCCTCCAGCCCTCATAAAAATTGAAAAAAACATTAAGGGAGAAGGAATGAAACATAACAAATTAGACAAGATGATGGAGGAAGAAGCCTCAACGTTCTGAGAAATGTATAGGAGGATTTCTCATACATTTTAAGCAAAACAAGACCATCAGGTATCCTCAAAAAGATGCTGCAATTCACTTTTGAGGTGGGTGACCTTGTAAAGGTACTTTGAATGTGGCCTTACACCCCAAAAAGCTTAGTAAACTCCCCAGTGACTTGGGAATGCACAACTAAGGTACTGTTGGGGTCATTTATTCTGTATATTGTAGACAGATATATATTATACAAATGTGTAATCTCACTTAGTGATTTCTTGAAGAACACTAAATTGTAAACACATATGAATATTAGGGTTATTTTTAAAGCTTTCATGCACTAATGTTAGACTCTTGGTGCTGGATCACATAAAATAGAGTGAGATGTGCAACCTGGAACAGGGTTTGTGACATGGTTGTGAGCGGATTGATGTCCAAAAAGGCAGAAGAGATGCAGTCTTGGTATGCTATTATATATGACAGTGGTAAATGTTTTTTCCTCTGAACTTCACTTCAATGTGCAGCTTTTAATGTAGAGGTACATAACACAAAAGAACACAATACCATCACAACACAGAGAAAACTGCACATCAAACACGCACAAGAAAATAGCCGCACCAAAATAACAACACAATGACAACAAACACACAGTACAACAATAACACAATGCAAAACAATGCTACAGTGTAACACTAAAATGGCACAACAGAGCAAAAAAGCCGATCTCCAACACACCACAAAATATCAAAATGTAACATAACCACAGCACAAATCGAACCCAAAAACAACAAAACATGACGAGAAAAAAACACAACACAACAACACAATCTAAAATAAAAAACACAAAAATACATCTGAACAATACATCACAATGCAATGTAGTTCAAAACAACACAATGTGATATTAACACAATAAAGAAAATAACAGCCACAACATGCCATAACACAACAATTTCACAACCACAAAACAATAACACAAACAATACAACACAAAAGCAATCACAACGCAATACAAACATTCAACTCAGTTGCATTTTTGAAATGTTGTGGTATAGTTATTTATATTCTGGTCTTGTTTTTATTATTGCATTGTTGTATTGTGTTGTTTATGTAGCTATAGAATACCCTCTCAGGTGATAGTGTGCTCTACAAATAAACATAATGTTTTATTGCTCTGTTCTGATGTTTATTCTTTTGTTTTGGTGTTCTTTGGTTTTTCTGTTTACTGGTGCATTGCTGTTTTATTATATCAGTGTGTTGCAGTCAGTGTTGCACTGCCTTTGTGCAGTTGTGGTGATCTGTAGATGTAATGAGGCACTATGTTGTTGAAGAACTGGTGTAATGATGCTGCTATAACTCGTCCGCAGTACATGTGCTTACATATGCTCAAAAACATTTGAGAAAAATTGCACACTCCAAAATTAATTTCTATTATGGGATTAACGTTATTTGCACTGCACTATTGGACATAAACAATATGTATTATTGCAGACTAAAAATATTTTGACATGTGCAATTATAACAGGGTTGTAGAGATAAGAGAGCGCCTCATGAGCATTAAAATATTTAAACATGCCAGATGATTTTGAAAGGGCAAAAAGAGTGGAAGGCAATTCCAAAGAAATGAGACCAGATAGCAAACATTTTTTGTTTGGGGCAACTATATGATCTTGTAGTAAAAAGTTAGTATTTAATGCTTACACCATTGACCCCTTCTTCTTGAAAGTTTGTTTGAGTTGGCAGTATGATGAGAGATGGGAAACCATAACTACAGCACACACATATTACCACAATAAAGCACATTACCACCTAAAACAACACCACAACAAAGAAAGAGCAATGCCATGCAGAACAACTCAACAACATAATCACAAAACACCATCACATCAAACAACATGCCAACAAAGCAACACAACACAAAAATACAACCTCCAACACAGCAAAACCGCAACAAACCACAACAACACCAACTTGACAGGCCACAAATAAACACACCTAGGGCACCAAACTTCCAAGGAACATAACAACAATACAACATGATGCATTAGTAAAACACAATGTACCATAACACGAGAACACAAAATGACAAAACCCTAACACACACATACCAACACCCAAAATAACAATGCAACATAACAAAAAAACAACACAACAAAAATATAAGATACAATGTCATTATGCTATTAATATTTAGTTGTGATGCGTTGATTTTTTGGGTTACGTTACTGTGATAGGGTATCTAGTCCTAGGTTTTATGATTGTGCTTTTGTTGTGTGGTTGTATACAGCCGTTTTGTGGTGAGTTGCTGTGCTTTTATGTTATGTCATTGTATTGTTGTGTAATGTTAATGTATTATTGCTATTGTTTTGCTTTGTAATTGTGTGTTTCTTGGATCTGCTGTGGTCAGTAGTGGTAGTGATTGTGGTGTTACGCTGTGTTTTAAATTGTGTTTTTCATATGTTGTTATTATATAGTATTGCTGGGTGGCATTGATTTGTTTTCCTTCTGTTTTGTTTGTTACTATGTCATTGTCTTTCTCTGTTGTTCTGTTCCAGTTATGCTATGCAGCTTCCATTATATACAGATGCCGCTAGTTTCCAGCCAAAGGCAGTACATTCTATTAGAAATCCAGTGAAAGAAATGTGCCCCTGTAAACGTTGGTATTATACCACTGCTCCAGCGCCATTCCAAATCTACAGGAAACCAATCACTCCAAACTACGCCAAGACCATAACTTAAAACAGTGCTTCCCAAGCTCATTTATGTTATCCTCACATTAATTACAAACCAGACACAGATACAGAAGTATGTAATACACATGTGTCTTTTTCCGCACATTTTAGGGATTGTAAAGGCACCCAGCTATTTGATTTGCACTGTAGGAAAATGAGAACATTGTCAAGATATGGCAAAATGCTTTTTCAAAAATCGAAAAACAGTACTATGACTGCAAGCATACGCTTTTTTTTAAAAAAAATGGCACCAAAAAGCTGAATGCTCTGCTAAGATCAGCCTCTTCCCAGCTTTCAGAAACATGTATAAAGGAAAAATAATTGAGCACGTCTGGTTTTTACAAACTTCCTATGTGGTAGTCAGTAATTTCTGTTTTCGCAGTATCTACTTACGTGCAATTTGTTGATATTAAAACATAGATGAATCCACAAAGCTATACAGTAAAGTGAAGCAATCATTGAAAGCAAAAAATTGTGAATGTACATGGGGAAAAAGACAAAATGCTGGTACGGGGTCGTATATGTGTGAACGTTCTGTGATTCAAAAACAAATCACAAGCTTGTGGTAACTATGCAATGTACATATAATCACAGTTACCAAAGGCAATAATTGCACAGCAAGAAAATCAATTGAGAGTTGGTAATTTTGCAGCATTTCCTAATTGCAGGTACCAAATAAAAAATCACAAAACTGCATTTTCCGTTCACAAATTACCATCAGGTTGAAGCTGGCGGTAACTAGGTGCAAGGTATAATAAAAAGGGTGGATCCCAAAATCCATCTGCTTTTTCCAGAATAGCTGCTTTCGATGCAATGGTAAGAAGTATGAAAAATTTGGCAACGCAGCAAAGGACTAGCAGGGGCAGAAGGGGATCTTTTCACTCAAAGCAACACTGTTTCATCAGACTGAGCAGGAGATATATTGCAAGTACAGACTAACTAGGCATGTTATGTGGGAATTCATAGAGAAATTGGACCAGTGCCAGAAGCCATCAACCAACGTAGAGGTCCCATTCTTACCGCATCTTCTTGCATCATGCATTGTAATTGCAGCAGATCGGACGTCCTAAAGTACACCGTCTAGGGTATTATGTAACCTTCTGAATGCTATGTTCAGTAGAGGTAACACTCACATAACATTTCTGAACATCCCTCAGAAACTGCAGAACACAAAGTATCAGGAATACAGAATTGTACAATTCCCCTGGCTGGGTTGATGGTGCACATATTCCTATCTGGCCCACCCTCAGCAAGTGAACACATGCACAGGAATCGCAAGAATAAACACAGCCTAAATGTACAGGTTGCCTGCAATGCAAGTTGTCTCAGAACAGACATTGTCCAAAGTTATCCAGAAAGTATTCACAACTCACACATATTCAGGCACTGTGGACTTGGGGATGGATGCCGTATGGGTAAGTCATAGTTTCCACATTTAAAATAAGCATGTGGCATGTAACAAATGTACAAACATTTTCATACTCTATCTTATTGTATTAGGTGACAGAGCACAGTCTCTGTTCCCTCACAGCATATCACAGTGGCCGTACTTCAAGGGAAAGGAGATGTAACAGTGCACACAGACAAATGGGCTGAGTCGTTGACATAACATCTGGCCTACTGAAACTAAGATGCCGATGTCTGCCCCAGAGTTATAGGGTTCTGCAGTGTATTCAGGAGGCCTCATGTAAAATTATAGCCAATTGATCAATGTTGCACAACATTGCAAATACCAAAGATGTACCCTGACCGCCCAAACACATCCATGTTACTAAACACATGGTGTAGTTTGCAGCTTCGAGTACTAGCGTCTTCCATTAATGCACTACAGGGTGATGTTACTGCCCATGTCAAGCTTCATATGACATTTTGAGAGGAAATTGTATCCATTGTATCCTTTATCACTGGAACGAAAGACAACTTTACACGTTCTTGAATTTTGTGAAGTTCACTTACTCTCCTACTAATGAAATACAAGACCTTTAACCATTGGCTTTTAAAACCTAGGATGGATGTTTCCATGGCCCCCAAATGGCCTGCTATTAGAAAATCCTCATCTCTTTCCTGATCAGCACTGCCTTCTTGCTGTACAGTACCACTACATCTACTTTAGAGTATGCCTCCCAGTTGCATAGTCCTAAATAGTGCCTGTGGCTGTTGTTGTTTTGGTGATTCTCATGCATATTGTCTAAGATGACGTGGGTGTCACGCTCTTTGCCCTGTGGTCTTGACCTGCAGTGCCTATAATGTATTGGCTTGAGGTCCACTGGGCTCTCCTATTGTCATTTCCTGCTGTCCTTCTTCCATGCCTTCTACTGCTATAATCTGGAGAGTTGGAATTGCTTACTGGTTGCTTTTAGTTACAGTGCAACTGCAGCAAAACATGTCGTTGCCTATTGCTTGCTCCCAGTTACAATGCAAGTGCAACAATATATGTGATTGATTGATACAGGCAGACTAATAAGTAGGGTGAAGACCTTTTTGATAATGTGAATTGGACAATGGAGGGCTTTGTAGCGAACAGTTACGCACTATTGGAAGCACTTTCACAGACTCGCGGATCCCTAGTAGACTAACATTCACACACTACTGAAAGCACTCTCACCCCCCCTCACTAACTGGCATCAAGACCAATCTGTCTGGCTGTATTTAAAAGTGCAATTTTATCAATTTATGGGTCTCTATGTGTGTTACATTTTGAAAGGAAGAGAGGGTGAATGCAGTAATGTGTCAATCGGTGGATGAACATACACAAGAGAGCAAGGATGAGTGGTTAAATGCATGGATGATATGTGGGTGTCTGGGCAGATGTATTAGTGACTGTATGAAAGGAATCATCCAGGCACTTCCAGTTCTAAGCCTGGCCCAGTGGTGTTGCCAATGGTTGTTTTCTTTCAATTTCTAAAAACAATTGAGCCTATCTGAGAAGAACAGTTATACAGTTAGTACTGATGTAGTTACAAATGTTGGATTCTCAAAGAGCTCTTCAGCATCTTCTCAAATAATTGCACATCAACTCCAGATAACATTTTAGAGCCATCATGCAACCATTATAATAAAATCATCTACACCTTTATTGCTCACCTGGCTTATTTGATGGTGCCCGCGTAGTCTTAATTGGTTTCTGTTCAATAACTACTGTTTCTTGGCATTTCTGCAGTTTGCAGTATTCCCATCTCACACTTGGATCCGTAGTGTAACACCAGGGACTTTTGTCACCATCTGGATTCCTGCAATAATTCTTCTCCAGCCCCCTATAAATTTAAATGTAAACTGACCTTGTAATTAATATGAAAAACGTGTAGACTTTAATGAAGAGGTTACATATAATTAGAATACGTCATACCTCACTACTACTATCCCTGACAAACTGACATTTATAGAATTTCATACCAATGACTGATACCAATTCAACTACCTTTAGTATATTAAAAACTGAAAAGGGAATCTATACATAGGCTATTCGCTTGCCTTAATGGAAGATGGTAACAAAGGCTCTGTCAGAACATGGTAGAACTTATCTCTGCACCACCGGTAGTGGAGCCGCCCTATCTGGAGTTGGTTCCATGCCAGATAATATGTTAGCAAAGGTGATTCTATCTCTATCGTCGTGTCCAGCATGGTTTGGTGCTTGCTTAGGCAAGGATGGTGGTGGTTTTTCTGACCCACTTACAGTGTTAGGTACACCGACATCTTTAGGGGACTGAGCCCTGTGAAAGAAAACCAAGGAAAGTGTGGTAGATGTTCACAGGGAGCTAGGTATAGTGTCCCTATTATGCTGAGACACTTTTGAATAATTTGAACCCTTGATACTTAAATTTGCTTTGTCGAGTTTCCAGTGTTCCATAGTTAAATAGTTAGGCTGGTCTATTTGCTCTTTCTTTTTACTCTCCCTCCTTTCCTGAGACCTGTTCCTGAATTCTGCTCGGCTTGCTCCGTTCCCTTTGTATTTGTGTCTCCCTTTAAACCTTAGTTATTATTATCAGATGTTGCCAGTGAGTTCTGAGGCTTCGTACCTCATACAAAGAGGCTCACTTTGGGCCAGATTTTCAAAAAAAGATATGCAACGCAGCACTGCACCTAAAGAGACTGCGCTGTGTTGCATGACAGGGAGGAAGACGGAGAGTGCCATATCTACAGAGATTTGGCTCTCTCCTCCTCTCTCCCTTGTGCCTGCGCTAATTTGAGCTATTGTGCACCAGGCATACACCCTAGTGCTAGGGTGCTTGTCTGAGCCTAGCATATGTTTTGTAAGGAAGGGTATCCTTCCTGTACAAAACACAATACCCAGACATGTTTTAAGGCTTTTCCCACTTTGTATGTGTGCTGCACAGTGCAGCGTGCATGCAAAGTCAGAAAAGAAAGGAGAAATAAAAACAATTCTCCTGTTAATGTCTTCTTTGAAGTGGCGTTAACCTTTGGCGATAATCCCTGTCTACAATTGTTTGTAGATAGGGTTTTGGGTCAAAAGGCATGGGTGGTCGCATGGGAACGCCTAAGTTCCTCCCATGTAACACACCCTTGATGCTAAGTAATGCAACGCATTGCGTTACTTTTAAGGTACTTTTCAGTGCAAAACCAGGTTTGCACTAGAAAGTAAATTAGAAAAAAAAATGTGTGCTCTTTAGTGTCACATGTGTGTTGCTACCCCAGTGCAAAATGTTTGTAAATCTGCAGCGTCAGCCAAAATGCTGCACTGGGTTGCGTGACAGGAAGGCAGCAGGAGAGCTCCACAGCTGCAGAAATATGACTCCCTCTCTAGTGTAGGCACTGATTTCAGCTGCTGTGTGCCAGGCACACACCATAGTGCCATAGTGCTAGGGTGCCTGCCTGAGTCTTCCATAGGTTTGTGCAGGAAATGTATCCTTTCTGTACAAAATGCTATGGCTAGACAAGTGAAGAACCTTTTCCTATTTTGTATGTGTGCAGTACAGTGTAGAGCACATGCAAAGTCGGAAAAGAAAGGAGAAATAAAAAACGTTCTCTTTTTAACGCCTGCTTTCATCTGTGCTCCTTTTTGGGGCTAAACACTGTCGGCTAATGTTAGTTCATAGGGTTTTGTGTCAAAAAGCATGGGTGGTTGGATGGTAACACCCATGTACAACCCACGTAACGCCCCCTTGAAGCAAAGTAATGCAAAGCACCGTTTTACCCTCGTTTGCATTACTTTTGGGTACTTTCCAGCGCAAAACCAGTTTTGCACTGGAAAGTGAATTTAGAAAAAACATTGTGTGCTGGTTAGCGCCACTTTTTTGTAATGCTAACCCAGTGCAAAATGTTTGAGAATCTCACCCGTAGTGCTCTTCTTCCCTATATGCTGCTGAGTGTCTACCAAAGCTTTGAGAAAGTAACTGCTCCTTGCTTTATGATAATCTTTCCATTCCAGATAGATCATTTTCAGTGGAGGAAAGAATCCAACATTTGTGGAAACAGTCAAATTTACTTAGTACTTTCCTAATATCGTCCCATGGTTTATTATATTGTGCATATGATTTCTGCCTTATATTGTCTTTTATACAGCATAGGGATATGCTAAACTAAGAAAAAACTCTTCATTTTGGATTAGAGTAGGACATGGTCTTAAAACCCGCTGACATAAGGGTGACGTGAATATGCAGCCAACATGGGAGGTCCTGGATTTCCTCTGTTTGTATCATGTAATAAAAATACTGAAAAAATAGAGATAGCACAAAACTGAAAAAACACATAGCTATTGAGGCATTGTAGTATGACTGAACACTATTTTGCTTGCAAATATACCAAATATAGACATTGTAAGCATTGATAAGAGTATTTCCAGGGCCATACAAATCAAGAAAAAGGTGCTTTCTCCTTTTTCTAATGGCATGAGTGCCAAAATTAATATCACAAAATAGTTGCAATATTGTCAGTGAAAGACCTTCCAGCGCAGAAATAATGATTTCAAACTGGTAAGCAATGAGGGGAAATATCCATACTAATATAATAAAGAGAGAGCCCAAACATTTGAGGCGGGTAATCTCAGGAACCACATCACCAATCACAACACCCAATACAGCGTTGGAAAGGGCAGTTGCAGCAGAAGGACATAGGCTATGCAGACGCCCACCATATACATTTAAAAGGTAAAAGAACCGTGCCAGCAAAGTAGTCCCTTGTGGGCGTGTCGGCGTTGTGCTGTGGGCGTGTGCTGGGGGCGTGACAAACGCTGGGGGCGTGTGGTACGTTCCGCCCTTCATTCCATGTCTCATATCGTGTGCTAATCCCAACCTGCTCCCTTTAAATACCCCTGCACCCCATAATCATAACCCACCCTTACTCCTTAAAATACCCCAACACCCTTAAACACTAACCCATCTTAACCCTATAAATATACCCTGTACCCCAAAACCCAAACCTATCCTTAAACCCTAAAAATACCCCTGTACCCCAAACCTAGCCCTGAACCCTAAAAATACCACTGTACCCCAAAACCCAAACCTACCCCTGAACCCTAAAATACCCCTGTACCCCAAAACCCAAACCTAGCCCTGAACCCTAAAAATAACCCTGTACCACAAAACCCAAACCTACCCTGAACCCTAAAATACCCCTGTACCCCAAAACACAAACTTAGCCCTGAACCCTAAATATACCCCTTGCACCAAAACCCAAACCTAGCCCTGAACCCTTAAAATACCCCTGTACCCCAAAACCCAAACCTAGCCCTGAACCCTTAAAATACCCCTCTACCCCAAAACCCAAGCCTACCCCTGAACCATAAAAATACCCCTATACCCCAAAACCCAAACCTAGCCCTGAACCCTAAAAATACCCCTGTACCCCAAAACCCATACCTATCCCTAAACCCTAAAACTACCCCTGTACCCCATAACCCAAAACCATATCTGAACTCTTACAATACCCAAACACCCAAAACATATACCTCAGTACCCCAAAACATATACCCCTATACCCATACGTACCTTATCTAAACATAAAAAAAACATGCTTTTACCATTCATGCATTTACAACGAATTTCGTTGTAAATGTATGCGTGGTAAAAGCATATCAAATGTAATGCCATGCGTTATAATGGCATTGAGGAGTCAGGGTACTTTCGTAATAAAAGTATGCAGAAAGAAACTTGCGGAATAATGGGTGTTTACCCTCCCCCGGTAAGTACATTGGTGGCAAGGCGGCCCACATCTCCAGCAAAATACTCATATTTTTTCACCACCCATTTGAAAAATGCACAGGTCTCTCTCATTGATGGCCAGCACCGACATACACTTTTAGACACACCTCCCGCCACAAGTTCTAGAATTGCGAACTTTAGAGCTGGGGAGCTACGTTCGAATCTCGGCATCAGCTCAACATCCTGTGATTCCAGGCAAACCGCTTTGTCTCCCCGTGCCTACCATAAATTAATGTGTTCTTCTGTAATGTAAATTGTGCTCATGCCATGTTGTTGAGTTCGCGCTATATAATATTGCAAGGAAACATAAAGTAGGGAAACTCGAGTTCACACACTACTGAACGCCCACTCTTAAGTGCATCAGCAGTGCACTGTGAATCGGAGCGTTTCACAGGCCTGTCACAGATAAGAAATGCTATCAAAACAAAATCCTACAAAACAATATACTACTGGCCGGCAACAATTCATACCCGTAAAACGTCGGGACGGGCTGCTAGTACTCTATATAGCTCTGATGGCTCTTCAGAGATTATCATCTCTGATAGCACTTGGGGAAATATCAAAGCCCCCACCTCATGCACATAGGAGATCATCCAGTGAGGCATTATAAATAAATATTTTTATATTTTTAGTGTCTAGCATTAAACTGTCCAAGTATGTGACCGTCTGAATAAATCAAGGGCAGATTAAATATTGTAGATATATTGGTGATTCACACATAGTTGAGTTTAGTCTTTCCCACTATTGAAGGATAAATGAGGTTTGCTTTCCAGATCAATGCTGTTAAGAGTTTATTAAAGGAGGTGAACCATATTGCTGATATGATGTACCCTTGACAGGTGCCTTTTGTGATGTTAACAAATTGAGAGACAGTATAATTCATGATCGCAGTGGCTGTGGAGACTTGAGAGGCTATTGATCTAGTGAATTGGGCAGCAAACCTGAAGTGGTAAGGGACTGCAAAAAACCTAACAGCTTAAAAGATCTGAAGATTTTTCAGTGTTAAATGCAATTACAGTGGCTAGAATATCTTGAGTGGTAAGAGTGTCAGTGTGTTTGCTCCTAGCTGGCTAGTTGGTGGGACATAATTAATCCATTATGGAACCTACGGATCAGAGACACTGCACAGGTAACTATTTTGTTTATTAATAGTTTGGCCAATATTTGTAGTCTATGTTAAGAAGACTTAGTGATGTTTAGGAAGAATGTTCTTTTGATGGTTCATTATAGTTTAACAAACCTAAAAGTTTGACAGTATGCCAAGATGAAAGTGTCTCACCACCCAGTTTATGAAGAGTTAAACAGGTTGTAAGATGCAATTTTACAATAATGGAGGATGTTTTATTCCATTCAGACAGTAATCCATCCTCTCCACAAGCCTTGCAATTAGTCAGGCCTTTAATTAAGTTTAGAGCTGCATATGTGGTAAAATGATGGCATAGTGTATTAACAGTCATTTGAAATCTTTAGAATCGCTAAGGTACCTAAATACTTGTTTATTTTATCGATGGATGTCTGTGAGGTGATTTGATGTACATCCTACGGGTGCCCTAGAAAACCTTTAACAATTATATCCTGTTTGCAATGATTTGGTCATTAATCTGATCTCTGAGTGTGGTAATTCGGTTATTGATAAAGCCTGTCTTTGAAGGCAGGGATAATAATTTACCTGTATAGTCAACTTCCTTTTAGTTTTGCTGATCAAAAGTTCATGAATTGAGAGTCTCCTTTCAGAAGTAGTACTCCTTAAGGTGAAGTGTAGTGCTAGTAAATATACGTGCCTGACAAACTAACACATATTATTGCTTATTTCTTGCCTGCTTATCACTTCTGCTAGATTTGCCAACACATGCCCTAGTTACCCATCGGAGTGGGGGCTTTAAATGTTTCACAAAGGGTTGTACAATTATGAGAACACTGGAAAGTTGAGAGCTCCACTGAAGACAGTGGAGCAGCAGCGGCCTATATGAACTGGTATAGGCCTCTGCTCTCAATATTTCAATGTCCTTTTACACTACCTCTGCCTCTCTCTTTCCCCTGCCTCTCAAAAATACATTAATTAGGCAGAAGAAAAAGAAAGGCAGAGGCCATGCAGGAGGAGACTCGCAGCCTTGACCCTTTCCTCCACCTGTAACTCAGGCGTACTAGGGCTTCAGATGAAGGGAGTGGTGAATGTGGCTCAGCTCCTGGGTCTACCTGGCTTGGCTGAACTATAAAAAGCATTTGAGCCAAGCCGGTGAGAACCAAGGGCCGACTTCAGCCCCTTTTCATAGCTCTTGCTGTGAATGTTCAAAACAGTTGTGGCCCTTTGTGCAGAGGTTAGCTGTAGAACAGTCACAGCAACAGTTGTGAACAAAGGTTTCAGCGCTGAGGGTATTTCAACCCCCTTGGGCTCTATGAGGCCTTTGTTTTACTAATTAGAACATTATGCCCTCATGGGGCTGAATGTTCAAATAGCTTTATAGGTTGCCGCAGCTTGGCTGTGCCGACCATTAAAGGCCACTCCCTTGTTAAAGGCCTGAGACGGAGGAGTGGAATTTTAATGGCTGGCATATAAAGTGGGTCTACAGCAGGCTATAATAGAGCCTTTGTTTTCAGCAAAAATCTTGTGATAAAATATTTCGTTTTACCCGTTAACTCCTCTTTTATCCAACAGATACTATCTAAAAAATTACTATTTTTCAATCTGGGCCTCTTAAGTAGCTAACACCAGTGACACAGCTCTGTTGTTGGAAAAGCTGGCAAGAAGGTACTTTAGGATTATCTATGACACTGTGGAAAAGGGGAAGATCTAATCTAGACAGAACCCTGTAGAACTTTTCCTGGAAAATATATATTTGCATATACCTTAACTGCTCTTTCTCCTGTGGACCTTAAGTTTAATTCGGAAAGCATTCTTTTAAAAGCCATGATTGTTTCTCACTTATTCTTCACTTTTATGGTGTTCGTAGTTTTTTAGGACTAGAGAAATAGATAAAATTGAAACTAATTCCCAAGATTATTTAGCCAGTCAACATGAACAAAGATAAAATGAAATTGTGTCATTGATTAGTATTACTAGTGTTAACAGAACGAAAGTAGTTAGCCACCATATACGGCTTCTTGTTAAGCGTAAATTAAACTGAAATCCAATATCCTTAATAATTTGTCACTACAGATGTGACACTAGCACCTACTGCGATGAAAAAGAGGATGACAGTGTCTCTAAATGTGGCAGAAGCACAAAAAGAAAATGTGGGCACTGCCAATAATAATTAAACTTTGACAACTTCTATTTTGAGGTATGTTTATAAAAGGGTCATGCTTTTTGGGCGTTAAAATTATTGCTCTAGCCTTGCGAAATTATTTAAACATTCACAATAAAAGCAATCAGTGTGAACCACTCCCATATCCCATTGCTAATTTTCTAACTAAGCATTCAAATATTGCATTGCTCTATTCTTCATAAACTAAATCTATGAAGTTATATTTTTGCATTATATATTGTGTCTGTATGTCCCTCTTCCACCATTTTGCCTGCCTCACCCTACCCACTAGTCCCACTGTGTCCCACCACCCTAACTACCATACCCTGCCTTGCGTTTGAGTGATAATGTCATTTCTAGCACTCAATCTTTGTTGTGCATGTTATTTTTTGCCAATTACTATATCTGAGTCTCTGCAAGGCAAGGATTCAGAAACTTAGGGTTGGGCAATTAGTGAACTTTAAAAATGACAATGTATTTCCTTTTTCATGATAAATCTCATCTTACTTCACTGGTCCTTACAAAGTTGGGGAATATTGGTGCATTTTGTGTTTGTGTAAATGTGAAAGTAGAGATAAGTCTTTTGAAGGCAAATCAATGGTTTATAAATATGTCTGAATCTTCGTGAACTTAATGAATCTTTAATGAGCAAATGAGCATAGAAAGTATGGTGTTCAACTGGTGTTCTTTCTGCTTGTTAAACCAAATGTAAGCAGTCCGAAACGTCCTATATCCCGCAATTCCTGTCTGCAACAAGGGGCACCTCAAAGCTCTATCCTGTGCTGGCTGTTTAATTTTCATCTGGAACCACTAAGGATTTTCCTTAACCACTTGGATGCTAATGACAAGGGTAACTCGTCATGATGCACTGGTTGACCTGTGCTGATCACAAGGATAACTCGTCATGATTAGTGGGATTTATCAAAGTTCAGCACAGGAGGGGGAAAACCCCTTAGCATCCAAGTGGTTAATATTTTGGGATTCTGCACCATTGATATGCAGATGATACCCAGATTTATCTGAAGATCTCATCCAAAAATACAATTTCTCTTCTCTCCAGTGCCTTCAAAAACACCCAAAGATAAATGATGAGCATCGCCTAAATCTCAAAGCTTCAGAAAATGAGTTTCCTTTAATCTCAATTAAAATACCCAAATCACCAGTCTTATGTCCCTGGCTATCATCCAAAACAATCTTAACCTACAAACACAAATCTGTGTGATGGCCAACAGTGCACGCTACCAACTCAAACTGCTTTAAGAGAGCATATTCTTGATTAGGATTTAAAGACTTTATTTCGGGCACTTGTACTTTCCAAACTAGATCATGACAATTCTGTTCTCACGGACCTTCCTAAAGTTTTGCTAAACCCCTTTGAGTGGACCTACATGTTCCTGCTTGTTTTGTGTTGGTATTCAAGCGATTCTATGTCAGGACCGGAGGCTTCAGATTATGCTATATCTTCCTTCGCTTTATTAACATAAAGTCTCCACAGCAGCTTAGGAAAAGATATATAAGAATAACCAAAAATGCTTTAAACATAAAGCATTGACGGAATGTTCAACAATTCAAACAACAACTCCCAAGAGTCTCTTTGTATAACGATAGTCCATAGTCCTTCCACTCTGTCCATCACCACTATAAATCCGGACTTCTCATCTTCTTCCTCCTCTTTCTTCGCTGCTCCCGCAGCCAGATAAGTGCTCTTCATGTTTTTTCCCTTTTTCGATATTGCTGATTGTATTGTGTACGATCGTTGGGGGACTCACTGCATGGTTTATTCCCTTACAGAGTCCCCAGTCGCGGGAACGTTCTTCGTTCCTACGCGACCTTCCTCTTCCCCACTTGTGTGCGTTGCGTGAGTAGACAGCCAGGGGGCGGCCTGTCGTCTCGCCGACCCCTCGGCGCGCCTCCGCAGTGCCAGGAGCCGCGCCGTGGAGTCTGCTTGCGCAGGAGCCAGCCCTCGCGTACCCCTCTGACACCTGGTGCCCCGGGTCTGTACTTCCCTGCTTCTGACGCCCCGTTGGGGTCTGTATTGCGGCTCTGACCGCGTGATCCGCCTTCGGGTGTCCTTTGTGCACCTCTTGATTCAAAGTGTGGCTTAGCGCGCTTGAGGGGTGCGAAGGCCCGGTCCCGGCGAGGAGGGTCTGCGCGCTTGGGGGTTGGTGCAGCCCACCTGCCACGTCAGTTGGCCAGAAAACGTGATCGCAGCCGGTTGGCCTGCCCATATCCGAGTTTATCTCGACTGCCGCCCTACAGGGTGCCCCGGATTTGCCCTTGGTTCAAGGATGGAAGGGGAATACGAGGAGGAACCTTACCCCTATCTGCAGGACGACGAATTCTACCAGGCGGTGGACAATTCGATTTACCGCTGCGTGACGGAGGTGGTAGGCCCCATGGAAGACTGCCTTTCCGCCCGCATCGTGGAGGAATGCGCGAAGCTGGCATCGGCGCATGTGCCCCCGATCCCCGATCTCCCGGGGACGTCCGGCGGGTTGCCACCCGCCCCGAAGAGGCCTTGTAAGGAGGGGCCGTCATCGGAGGCCCAAGGTGTGGACAGGGGCGCGTTTGAGCGTCTTCGAGATGCCTTCCTGGCAAAGGCAACGGCGGTGCCCGCTGCGCCCTTGGTAGACCCTAGCGCTTCGGGGGACGTAGCTACGGCCCCCGCCTCTCCAGTTTACGACTCTCCGGACACCGACGACGACGGGGAGTCGACCAGATCTTGGCTTCCGGCACCCTCTGCCAAGGAGATGCCTCGAGATGAGTCGGGCATGCTGGACCCGGACGAGATCGTCCACCCCCGCTCCGCGGCCTGGACACCGGGGGAGACGGTGGCGAAATTTGTAGCGGGCAGGCTGCGCAAGCCCCTGGAGAAGGAGGCGAGGGGTTGCCTGCGTGGGGAGTGCCCTCGGCCAACTTTGGAAGGGAAAGTGGCCATGACCCCGGAATTGGATCCCAAGATGGCCACCTTCCTGGCGAAATTTATGAAGGACCCCAGGAAGGGAATCGATCGGTCCTGGCGGGCCTGCCAGGACAAACTGTTAGATGCGGTTGGACCCGCCACAAAGATCCTCGATATGGCGGAGGAGGCTAGGGCGAATGGCACCGTCATTTCCCCAGAGGTGCTTTCGAATTGGGCCCAGAGGGTGATAGTGTTCTTGGGCAACGCCAACTGTGCCCTGTCGACGGAGAGGCGGCGTTCGCTCCTGATCAAATTGGACCCAAAATTGGGGGACCTGGCCTCGTCGGAGGCGGGTGCTGTTGCCCAGGGGGGCCTCTTCGGCGAACCCTTCATCAGGGAGCTGGGCAAATTCGTGAACACGTTCACGTCGCTGGATAAGGCCCAGTCCAGCATTAAGAGGGTGTTTCACCAGCGTTTCTCCGGAGGGGCCGGTCGCGGTAGGGGCCGCGCGATCGGCCGTGGCCAGCAGGCCAGCAATAAAGGACAAGGCTCCGGAAGAGGTCAATACCAGACCTCTGCCAACTATACCAACTTCTACCCCACCAGAGGACAACGCTTCGGCGGCAGAGGGTTCAAGAAGAACTCCGGACAGGGGAATGCCCCCGGTAGGTGTCCTTTGTTTGGATCAAGTTCCTATTGGGGGGCGGCTGGCGAGCTTTTACGGGGAGTGGGAATTGCTCACTGCCGACGCTTGGGTCTTGCAAACTGTACGAGGGTTCCACATAGAATTTTACGACCAGCCCACGCAAGCGAGGCCCCCGCGCCCAATGGTCTTTTCGGAGTCCGACGCGCAGTTGATAGACGGGGAGGTCTCGGACTTGCTGCGCAAGGGGGCCATCCGCCTATCAACGCGCCACCCACACGGGTTCCTCAGCAACGTCTTTTTAGTGGACAAGACGGATGGGGGCAAGCGACCTGTGATCAATCTCAAGGAATTCAATGGGTGGTTGGTCTATCGACATTTCAAAATGGAGGGTATCCACCTCCTTCGAGACGTACTCCTACCTCGGGATTGGATGGTGAGACTGGATCTCAAGGACGCCTACTTGGTCGTCCCCATCCACCCCCCTCATCGTCGTTTCCTACAATTCCTGTGGGACGGCAAGGTGTTCGAGTTCACCGCGCTGCCGTTCGGTCTTTCATCGGCCCCGTGGTGCTTCACGAAGGTTCTCCACCCGGTAGTGGAGTTTCTCAGAAGTCAGGCGGTCCGTATGTTAGTATACTTGGACGACATCCTCCTCATGGGGCAGTGTCCGGAGGTGTTGGCGGGCCAGCTGCGACAAGCTGTCGGTCTGCTCCAAAGACTGGGGTTTGTGGTCAACGGCTCCAAGTCGGTTTTGGTTCCCACTCAGAAGATCACCTTTTTAGGTTTCGTGGTGGACTCAGTGCAGGCGGTCTTGAGCCTGCCGGGTCGGAAGGTCGCAAAGATACGGCACCTGCTTCGGCAGACGATCGCGAGGGATCGTACGTCCCTGCGACATATCGCCAAGGTGGTGGGCCTTCTCTCGTCCTCCATCCAGGCGATTTTCCCAGGTCCACTGCACTACAGGGCTCTCCAACGTCTGAAGGCGCAACATCTGCGCCGTGGGATGAGTTACGATCAGTGGGTCCCCCTCACGGACGAAGTGAAGGAGGAAATGTCATGGTGGCTGTCTCACATGGAGGCATGGAATGGTCGGGCGATCTTCGGTTCAGCTCCGGACCTGATCATAGAGTCTGACGCCAGCCGGTCGGGCTGGGGCGCCCGGTGCGGGGATTTTTCCACCGGCGGCGCCTGGTCTTCAGAAGAACAACGATTGCATATCAATTGTTTGGAGCTCCTGGCGGGCTCCTTCGCAGTTCGTTGTTGGACCAAGGATTCGGTCAAGGCCTGTGTCCTGCTACGGATGGACAATATTTCGGCGGTTCGTTATGTGAACCATCTAGGAGGCCCTCGTTCCCGCGCATTGGCGGACCTGGCGAAGGACTTCTGGGATTATTGCCTGTCTCGTCACATTGCGGTGACGGCGGAGTATCTGCTGGGTCAATCCAACCAGGTGGCGGATTGGCACTCCAGACATCTCAGGGACGCCAGCCAGTGGAAACTGGATCCGGAGGTCTTCCGGTGGCTGCAAGCTCTCTGGGGTCCCTTTTCGGTGGATCTCTTTGCATCCCGTCTCGACCACCAGCTGCCGCGCTTTTTCAGCTGGAGGCCGGACCCTCTAGCGGAGGCCACGGACGCCTTTCTGCAGGATTGGAGTCGGGAACAGCCGTTTGCGTTTCCCCCGTTCTCCATGATCATGCGTGCGGCGGCACAAATACGCCGCCAGGGAGCGGAGCTGGTGTTGGTTACACCACTCTGGAGGTCTCAAGTGTGGTTTCCGGTTCTTCTGGAACTTTCTTGGGATTTTCCAATCCTACTCCCCCTGTTTCCTCTGCTCCTGACAAATCCGGATCAGGAACCTCATCCCCTCGTCACGCAGAACTCTCTCCGCCTCGTGGCGTGGAGGCTCTCAGGAGACGCTGGACGCTCCCAGGCCTTTCGGGGTCGGCTGAGCACTTGCTCTCCAACGCGTGGGCCGATAGTACGGCGAAACGTTACAGATCCGCTTGGCTTAAGTGGATGCGTTGGTGTTTACGAAGGGGTTTGGATCCCCATTACTCTTGTACTAACATCACTGCCTTGGCTTTCCTTAAAGCAAGAGCACAATTTAAAATGACCTGCATCACTTGCAAAGTCCTTCACATATCTACCCATTCATAATTAAAGGAGCCTCCTTGAGCCTTCTATATTCAAACAAGAATTGTGTATGAAGCTATCCTACCCTGGTGATGCCACAAGAATCTGGAATTTACTTCTACTGTTTAAAAAAGGAGTGTAAAATGCACTTGTTCCACAGACATTATGGGCCTGATTATGATCTTGGCAAATGGGATACTCGGTTATCCCGTCCGCCAAATTACAATTCCATTATTTCAAATGGAACTTGTAATACGGAGGACGGGACATCTGTTGCGTTTATGAGGGACTATCCCATCCACCAAGATTATAGTTATGCCCTCTGACTGTATTAAACTTACCAGAAAGGAGCAACTGTAATATTGCAATAAACAAGCCATGATATCAACGTCTAAGTGAGGTTTGGAGATTGGACACTCCTATCAGCACACTCCTCCCCGCAATTCAAAAAAAGTTGGAGAAAAACTGTATTGTTCTCCACGGCTGGATCTGCATTTGGTCCACACTCCATCGTTTCATAGGCTTGCCAGGTAGTACTGTAACTTAAGTGTGTAATAATGCTCAAACTAGTAGGAGAAATACACTTCCCTGTAAACGTTTGGTTGTGCAATGAAACGTTCTATCAAGAGTAGAAGACAATTGCTGTGCTCTGTTGCTTTTCACAACATGTAAAGCAAAAGCCGAATGCTAATTGTAAAGGGAAATTGTAAAAGAATGCCTGAAAAACAAATTCAGGAACAGAGCCTAGTGTATTTGGGAACATTCACACAGGGTTGTATGTCATGAAAACGCGTGGTATTACTACGCGTGCCATTACAACGCAGGAATTACAACGAAAAACGTTACAACGACTTTCGCTGGGGGGCGCTGGATAGTGGAATAGTTAAATTTTCTATTCCAACTCTCCAGCCCACGTTGACAGTAGGGAAGGCGTTGGATAGAAAATTAAACTATTCCCTATCCAAGAGCGCCCTCCAGCGAAAGTCGTTGTAACGACTTTCGTTGTAATTCCTGCGTTGTAATGGCAGTGCGGGGTAATCCCAGCGTTGTCATGGCTGTTCACCTTCATACAGAGTGCCTTCATTATATGTAGTAAGTTTGCATTGTTACCTGGCTCGGATCTACCTAGAAACGCCCCGCCACTTCTCAAGCTGGCGGTGACATACTGGCGGAAGGCATTAAAGTACACGTCCCCTGGGACACCTTATGCCCCCACGGTTCCACTATTGGGCATACCACTAGGCACGGGCACACTCACGGCGACCATGCTGGAGCCCTGGCAGGACGCAGGTGTGACACACGTGGGTGACCTGTTTGCGGAGGGGCACCTACCCCCGATGCGATGCAGACGACGCATCACTGGTACACATGCTGTGGCAATGCCCTAAATTAGGGTATTTCTGGACCACTGTCCATGACTCACTCGAGAAAGCTGGCACTCTGCCCCGATCACCTACACTGGAACATACACTTCTAGGGCTGGGGCCATCAACACGCACCAGAACCGTGACAACGCGCTTCTCGGATCTGGCCCTGTTGCTGGCGAAGCGTGCCATCACGATGAGATGGAAATCGGCTAAACCGCCCAACCCTGACCTGTGGCGGGCAGAAGTAATGCGCTGGGGTAAGGCTGAGGGTGAAGCACTACAGAGAGAGGAGAGTAGGGGCCTCCGAAAAACACCGATCTCACTAGAATGGTTTGACACGTTAGGGACCTTTGAGGCTGGCAATGACGAGGATGAAGGAGATACAAGTGAATAGCCACTTGGGGTATCACTATGCACTGACTCACTCTCCCATGCACGGCCACTGCTTACGGTGCACTGCGATGGGATACGGGTGTCCCCGACCCATCGATCACGCTACCCCACCCTACCTGTGTGTTCAACTTACGCTATGTATCAATGCATTGGGGGTGACCCACATGTCGATATTTCAATTATGCGCCTGTTGAGAGAGTGTCGGGTGGGATTTCCTAGGGGTGGAGGGTGGGATCGGTGAGAACGGGGTTCGTTAGTTTGTTCTAGTTCATCGACAAAATGAAAAATCGAATTCACTATGTTTCTATATATGCTATGAGCGTACACATGCATATACCACCGGGGTTAATACTGTGCTCGTATATATGAAAATGTATGCATGTTCTGCTCTAAACACTATGCTAATAAACAGATTTAAAAAAAAAAAAAGTTTGCATTGTTATTGATAGCAATAGCCCAGCCACTTTATATAAGCTTATCTATATTTCTATGTATCTTAAGTGCATTGTTTTCTTGTGATGCTTTACATTTGTGATTTCTATTGTCTTGTATGCTTACTAGGGTTTGTGATTCACAGAAGAGAACTAATGGAAAGAGATTGAGGCGTGCTACCATCTTTAGATTTACTGCACATTTTAGTTAGGGCTGGACATTGTTGCTATCAGATTATACATCATTTGGAATTCTCACACCTTAACAGACGTTTTTACACCCAGTTTGCATCTGAAATGATTGAAGTAAGCATACAAATCACAGGGCCGATTCACAAAGGCATTCATGACTACATGATTCAGTATTATAGGAGTAATATTTCACATACTAAAAAATGCCTTGGTGCATTGGCTCTAAAATATTCCCATTTTAGATGTTTTGTGTCCAATTCTCAAGGTGTGGTACCGGAATATCATAACCAAACTATCTTTTGGCAGTAATATTTGTTCTAAATTATTTACAAAAGTATCGTTCTACCTGTAGTTGATATTGGCAAATCTACACACAACAGGATGATATTTTGAAATCATATTTAGGACACAATATATCTGTGAAACAATATTTTTGCTGACAATGTTTTGGCAGACACCCATTCACAAAGGCATATGAGTATGTGAAGTGTATTACAGGATTCCTACTTCACAAACTCATGAATTCCTTTGTGATTTGCACTTAATATGTGTGGGAAATGCATAATCACCCCCACAGTTTCTGAGGAAGCTAGCGAAAGGAATTACCCACATGGGAGCCATATTTTTCATGTACAGGAAACAATTATATGTGCTAATGTACATTTGCACAATACTTCCTCCTGATCATTGTCCTTCCAATGAAGAATCAGCAGAAGTAAAGATAGGCTTGCATTTGTGATACATGGAACACTACAAGTGTGATTCTCATGCATTTGGCAATTGTTGTGATGGTTTTGACCAGATCAACTATAATTTTGAATCCTTGCCTAACTTTTAGAGAAGCCCTATGCATCAGGGTAGGGCAAAAGGGGGTGGTGAATAAACAGGGGTGTTTTTATCAAGATGATAGTTTTGGAACCCAAATATACAAAAGAAATGCATTGTCCTTGTATAATGCAAGGATACGCAAGGCAATGCAATCCCTTAAATGATATTTACTAAGTTACACAATAGGTGATTTGCATTGCCTTGGGGACTTTGTAAAAAAATATAATGTAATACAGGGGCTTGCGCTGCGTTGTGTTATGTTTTGTAATGATCGTTGTTCCATGGGTGGAGAATGGGCGTTCCCATGCATCAACCCAGTGAATTTGATGCAATCCTATAATTATTCAAATCAGTAGTTTGCGCCAACATGGTGTGCCTCACAAGAATGAAATAGCGAGGAGAAATATTTTTATTTCTCCTCCTTACTTCCTCTTTCTGTGTGGGATGCATTCTTCATCAGCAAATTGCCTCTTAGGATTGCATTTTGTGCAGGAAAGTGACCCTCGCTGCACAAAAACAATCCTGCCTGTAATGCTGGTACCCTTGCACCTTGGCGCAAGGGTGCTTGCATAGACACTAGGCAGTAGACCGTGTGCCAGTGCAATGAGGGAGCAGAAGTCACCATATCTTAGTAGATGTAGCGCATTTCACTCTTTCGGTTTTATGCAACATTGTGCCGCAAGTTCCCTTGGCGCATTGCTTTGCATAAAATCTTTGTAAATCTGGTCCTTCCATTCCACTGCTGCAGGAAGCTTCTTATTTTTTGGCAGTATTGTAAAGTTGTTAATAAACCCCTTAAACAAAACTTACGCATTAGGAAAAGAGTTTGGTTTCTTCAAATGGCTATGTGGTGTATCTGACGTCCAATCCTGGCATTTTTTTCCGGAGACTGTTGTAGCAACCATACCACGATAAGACGCACCAGAATCATCATAACATTCGGAAGAGGCTGGTATAAATTGGGGAATCATGGCAACTGAAATGAAAAGGATATATCTCAGGCATACCAACACATAAATTACATTTCATATTTAAATTCATGATCTGAGCCGCTAGTTGCTTGTGACATTTCTGCACATTCCCAAAATGTACTCCTTTTTCATAATAGATTTGTTGAGTTTTCAGGTACTTTAACAACAGGAAAAATGTTACAGTCTAATTATTTATTCTATTCTTTTACTCCTTCTATATTCAGGTCATACCTTAGTCTTGCTCAAAATGGGATCTAAGTACAAATGATTAATAAAGAGTGTAGGACACATTCTTGCCTTGTGGTCCATGATGCACATCTAAGTACAGAGAAACATATGCATTAGCAAAAACAATGAGTTGTGGACAGCATTATCGACTAATGCTCATCTTAGAACTTAAGGTCCAAAACCAAACCAACAAATAGATTTCAACATAAAAGGCCAAATGATTATTTATATTGCCTTTCCTCCATTAAGGAAAAGAACTATCATATTTGAATAAAAATAAGCAGCTATTAAAATAAAAATCTGAATTGTATAAAGCCAATTTACCTTTACTTAATAAAGGATGCCAATCTGGTTGTTTGTATTTTAGCAAAGCCTTGGCAATCACTATTAATTAGTGAAATAGGAATCTAAATTTTGCGAATGCCTGACCCTTATTGTATGTTTACAGACTGCATGATCCTTATTTTGCTGGCAACTTAAGTAATCGTGGATTCAGGAAAGATGCCTCTTGCTTCAGAAATAGATAAATAATTATATGAAAAGTGGAAAAGGTTTTGGAGCAAATATATAAGCAAATCAATCTATGGTTGATCAATCAGATCCTGAAACCTTAGCTTTCGGTGGGGATGAAACCGCTTTTTAGAACTTCCTAAAATGTCCTTTCTCTTTCAATGTATTGAAATTTGGATCCGTGTCAAGTCAGTTGACAATATTACTGGACAAATTCTCCTGACTTGTTGAAAGGCATTCGACTTTTCATTATGTAATGTTTTCAAGGACATCAACGGATTTGGATTCATCTCTTTCAGGAACAAAAACCAAACTATCTTTCATCAATAATGTTTTCATTAACATATCTTCTTTGCTTTTTTAAGGAGTGAGCAAGCATTTTTCTAATCTACCAATGTCTACCAATATACTTAGCTTTAACTCTCAAAAAAGTGTTACAGATTACAAAGCACAGACCAGTGGGCCTGATTATGATGGTGGGGAGACAGCCACCGACAGGCTGTCGGTGGCGGTCTCCCCGCCATTGGATAGATGTTTTCCGCCCGCCATTTTACAATGGCGGGCAGGGAAGATGGTGGTCGGAAAGGCCGACCGCCACGCATCCAACGGGCTCCTTGAGCCTCCCTATGCGTCAGGGGGAAATGTATGCCTTACACCATTGCATTCCTTACAATGCTGGTGGTGCCTGCCAGGCACCGCCATAGGGATTACAATGTTCCTTTCCATAGGTCTTTTCATGGTGGTTAACCCCATCGCCGCGGGGCTGACTCCCGAGCAACGTGGGGGGAGGGGGGCCGCATGCGGCGCCGCGTGCTGATGACGAGCTCGGCTCGTCATGCAGCACGGTGGCGCTGTGCTGATGACGAGCTGAGCTCGTCATGGCTACGCCCGTTCAATGGAATGCCCAGCACAGCGGGGTAATTAACCCTGCATGGGTGTTCCGCGGAGGTCATGGCAAGCTCAGCTTGTCATCAGCACAGCGCCACCATGCTGCGTGACGAGCTGAGCTCGTCATCAGCATGCAAGAGGTTAACCTACCATGAAAAGGCTGGAGGAAAGGGACTTTGGGGGCCCGTTGTGGGCCGCCTTCCCCCTGGCACCCAGACATGGGACCTGGGGGCCACCTACGGTGCCCCCTTACACATCACTGCACCGCATGGTGCTTGCCAAGTAGTGCAGGGATATGTAATATGTCCCTTTTTTACATTACAGTGGGTGCTGCAGCCAGAAGCACCCACCGCAATGTAAAAGATAGGCATTGCAACCATCATGGGGGCGTCGCACTGTAATGCCTATTGTAGGACTGCCACCTTGTAGGCAGCTGGTCCTATTCCCCGATACGATGGCGGATGGAATGAAGTTCATCCGCCATCGTTATCAGCCCCAGTGTTCTTTAGATAGTCCTTCTATTTGGTATCCGAATGCATTTCTTCTACATATAAAACAATAAAAGCTCACACAAATCCAAATTGTTGTAAAAAGATACATCTTCAGGTACTTGGAAGTAAAACGTGGAAATTATTATCAGGTGATGAATACATTTCTATTTAACATTTTTCATCCAAATAAAAGGCTAATCCAGCAAAGTCGTTACAGGAGCTTTCTCGGTTCTACAAATTGAGCCTATTTCTAATTATAGTAAATTGACAGTGAAAGTGAAATTATGGTTAATTCTGACAAGGATAACATAAACATTCATAGCTTCTAGGGTATAGTACACCATGAATCCAAAAAAGATTTAGGGTGCTCATCACAAAAGTGAACTTATACATGAGTAAATGTATGTTTTTAACTTTATTCTTTCATTTTGTAATAAATTTACTACTTTTGGCTGTTCAGGATGTAGCCATTACAATCAGCCTATATTTGCAAAAAAATGTATTATCTTATGCCAGGTTTTCCACTCCTGTACTGTCCTAAATTGGCGTTGATTACTGTTTAGGGATACTGGGATGATTCTTGAACCTCTAGGGGTAGATGTAGACCAAATAAGGTGAATGCCCTGAATATGGCATTGGCCATTAAATTGGATAAAATAAGGCTCTTTAGTTCGACCGACCTGGTTTAAGTTTTTGATAATTTTAATAATTATGGCCTTGCAAGATGCACTTTACTTGTTAAAACTGAAAATATGCCTATGCTTTAATTGGTCAATTGTTTGTTCATTTTAATATGTTATGTAGGCCTGTAAAAGTATTTTGCTGAAGACTTACTTATGATGGCCTCTCAAAAGGTATTTTAAAGATGGATTGACCCTCTGCCGGTTTACGCTTTGATGGGTTATTATAGTGCACATTTGTTGCCTAAAGCACATGAAAAGAGATTTAGATGCCGATAATTCTGGTTTTGTGCAATGCACCTTATGTGTCATATTGATATAGTATGCTTATTCTTTAATAGGGTTAACAGCTCCTCCACCAGTTTGCAATATGTTGGCCTGGTATATTGCATTGTTGTTGCATAACTGTATGAAATGAGTTTTGTATGTTGTAGGTTAAATTGATGCACTCCTAAAGAACCTGATACTTATGGGATATATAGGTTGCAGATCCCCCTATGATACACTTTAGTTGAGAAGATATTTTTATGTACCATTTTATGTCTGTCTTAGGTCTGTGTTATGCACTGGTTCTACCAATATGATTAAGTTCTATTTATTGGAGATTTTTATATTTTTATTGTATTGTGCTGATGAATTGTGCAATGAGTTATATTTCTGTAAGTATTATTTTTTGGAAATAAAAATAATATGAATCTGAATCTACTTTCGTCTGTAAGGCTTATATGTTTCCATCCTCTGTAACAACTGAGGGTGAAGCCTAATTCATGGCGGCAAATTTACTACTCATAACTTTTTACACATAGATGGAGATCTCCACCACCAGGGCTATGGTAATGTATTGGGAAAAGTTTAAACTTAACATAATAATACTAATGATAATGTTAAGTTCAATATTATTATAAATTAATGTAGTGAATTATTTTAAATGTAGAGCAAAAAATAAACACTATTAATTAAATCTTAGATTAGATTAAATGTTAATTCATTAACATATATTAAACTAAATTGCAGTTATTTTTAAAGATTTAAAAAAAAAAAATTCTCACCTAAAAAAAGAATGTTTATATTTATTTATTATATATTAAAAAGCATTAAACATTATGAACAGAATGATTTTAAATTCATTTACTTTGTAAAACATTCTAGTTAAATTTTTTATATTTATAAAGGTTATTACATATTCTTAAAAAAAATTTTTTATTTATATATTCATGTTTTATTTTTTTTTATATATTTTTACGTAGTCAAAATAAATGAATTATTATTATTTTCTATGGATGGGTGTCGCAGTACCAGTGGTCGACCATGTTTGGTGATGGATTTACTGAGCTGGAGCAGGTTTCAGGGGGAGTCCCAAGAGGGGAGAGGGATAGGGGGGAGGGGTGGGGGGTTGGGTCCTCCGAGGGGTGGGGGGGTTGGTCCCAGGGGGTAAATTAAAAAAAAAACAACACGACATGGTATATTATTGAATATGACGGGAAGAGGCTATATTTGTTTATGTATTGAGCAGAATTTCAGATTTGGTATATTTAATGCTTTGAAATATATAAGCTAAAATGTTTGGCTTGGAACGTCGCAGGATTGAACAATAAGAATAAAAGACGACTTGTCTCTGAAGAGCTTAGACTGTATGATCCACATTTTGTTTTTTTATCAGAGAAGCATATTGCTTTTAAGGATAGGAAGCTACTTAGTCAACTTGGGTATGATGTTATAATCAGCTCCACACTACAGGCATCAAACAGAGGAGTGGCCATTCTCAAAGATAAGCGAATCCGGGCAGAAACACTTAAAACTATCTCAGACAAAAACGGTCAGTGGGCCATTGCGCAAGTATCTACGGGAAATTATAAATATGTATTTTGTGTGATCTATGGATCAAATACTGATGAAGACTATGTATTGGACCAAGTTAATACGGAACTTTTGGGATGAGAAGGGGAATTAATTCTTATGGGGGATTTTAATTGTATTATGGATTATCAGTTAAATACTACTAGACAGGGTGCTTTCCAGCGTATGCCCAAAGTCCGGGCCGCTATTTTGGAAATTGGCAGGATACATAACATTAGGGATATTTGGCGTTCCATCTATCCTAAAGCACCCGGTTATACGTATTACTTATCGCCACACAAATTATGCTCCGGTATAGATATGGCTTGGGCCTCAGTCAACATAATATCTACTAGTTTCATGGAGATCTGCCCTTGGGTCACCTCGGACCATAATCCTATTTTACTTACATTCAATAACTTGCAAGCTCAAGCGGCCCCCAGAGTGTTTTCCTTCCCCCGTCACTTATTGGTTGACGTAGAATACATAGCACAGCTCAAATCACATCTTTGTGAATTTATCAAATTCAATCTTAATTCGACTTCTTGTATAATTGTATGGGATGCTTGCAAGGCCAGCATTAGAGGGTTCACTCAACAATTTGTCCTCAGGCAAAATTCTGAACGCCGCAAAGCTAATACAAAGCTGATATCCAACATTTGAGCACAAGAACTGCTTTTGGCAGATGCCTTACGAACTGGTTCTCCTAATTTAGTTGAACTTGGATTAACACTAGGGCGTTTAAAATCAAACTTAAAAACAACTTTTATTGAGAAGAGTAGTGCCAAGTTACATAAATGGAAAATTTCCCACTACGAGGCCGGAGATAAAATTGGGAAAATACTGGCTTATAAAGTTGCGGATAATAGGGCATATACCTTGATTAAAAGTATTAGGGGCTCCAATAATATTATATATGATCAGCCTGCACAGATACTGGCCAAATTTGCGGAATTTTACAATACATTATATACTCCGGAGAATCAACCTAGCATAGAGAAGATCCAAGACTATCTGTATAGTAACATTAAAGAGAAATACAACACATCTGGATTCGATCAATTATCTGAAGAGATTACCTCGTTAGAGATCAGACAAGCTATCCTCTCACTACCACCGGGGAAAGCAGCCAGGGAGGATACCATCCCAGCCGAACTCTACAAATTGTGTATTGAGGAACTAATACTCCTTTTCTCCCTGGTAATTCAATCTATAGGGGAACACCGATGCCAAGGTTTTCGCAAAAATGTTAGCCAATCGACTGCCTCCACTTATCCCTAAAGTAGTAAACTTCCAACAACATGGATTTGTAATAGGTAGGGACACTACGGCCCATATAAACATGGCTATAACTGCTTTTGACATAGCGGAGACTAAGTCCGCTCGGTATGATTTTACTTGATGCCGAGAAAGCATTTGACCGAGTGGGGTGGGACTATCTCTGGTCTGTCCTATCCTTCATAGGAATCAGGGGTCACTTCATAAGCTGGTTAAGAGCCTTATACGATAGACCCGCAGCAAGTGTTAGCTATGTTGGGCTGACTCCAATTTTTGCTATCTTAAGGGGCACCCGGCAGGGGTGTCCGTTTCTACCCCTGCTGTTTGCTCTATCAATGGAACCTTTTCTTTCTGCTCTTCAGTTACAATCTCGAATTGTACCATTTAGGCCTGGATCTCATTCTCTGAAAATTACCGCGTATGCGGATGATATCGGTATCTACTCCACAGACGTTGTAGAGGCACTAGAGGGTATTACTATAGAGGCCAGCAGATTCGGAGCAGTCTCTGGATACAAATTAAATATTAATAAAACACAAATTGTAGTGAACTATAAACCACAAGTTACTATCAACAGAATCTGTAAGGCTGCCAACTATCTAGGGGTCAAAATCTCTCTAAAATCAAGGATGGTATTTCAACTAATTATGATGTTTTATTAAAATCAACAGCTTTGTTACTTAAAAAATTGCATAAACTCCCTCTAAACATCATCAGTAGAATTAATCTGATTAAAATGAAAGTGCTTCATAAATTCCTTTATTTATTTCGTTCTATAGCTCTGGCGCTTAATAATTCCTTTTTTAAGAAACTTGACAGGTTATTTAGCAGTTTCCTTTGGGGTTACAGGAAGGTGCGTAGATCCTTGAAGCTACTTAAGGGTTCACTAGACACAGGGGGGCTTAATTTCCCGGACTTTAAATTATACTATTCGGCTACCTTTATAGGCCGTTTACGCTCTCTGTGGAATTCTGACACTCAATCTTTGTTTCATACCATTATGTTAAACTCAGACTCCAGAATGTTTCTCTTAAGGCTAAATGGCCCAAATTACTACAAAGGGGTCAAATTTAAGACTGCTTGAGATACTGCGAAAATTTGGTTTAATATTTTGACCTTTTGTAACACTTCATTTTTTCATGCTAAATTACGGCTTTGGGGGAATCCGGGTCTTCCAGGAATTTTTAATGACGGTAGGGCAAGTATATGGTCTGCTTATGGAATTACAACATTGAGGGACCTTTATGGTTCTCAGGGCTTTTTAGATTTCGGGGCACTTAAAAACTTATATAAACTGACCGACACAATCAGGTTTCAGTACATTCAAATTCATGATTTTTTGATACACAAGATGAGAATTCTAGAAATTTCAGATTCTGACATTTGGGATTGTTTTTACTCATCGAAGACAAAATCCCTAATAAGTGAAGGTTATAAGTGCCTCAATACTTACAAGACAAGGGATTGTACTAAACTAGCTGCGAAATGGAGCTCAAAGATGGGACGTAATATAACATCTAAACAGATAAATCTATTTCCAATCCGAATAATTCCGTTCAATCATCAAGCTTAAGGCTACAACAAATTAAAACCACCTGTCTGCTATATTATACACCTAAAGTAATAAATAAATGATCCACAAATGTTTCATTTAGTGAACGCACTAAATGCCCTAAATGTGATTTAGCTGGGGCTGATTTAGAACATATGCTCTTTTCCTGTCCGGGTTTAAAAGAGTTCTGGGCTGCTTTGGATAAGGTTTTGAAAATAAAACTGGGTAAACCACCACTCTTGTCCGCTCTAACGGTACTATTAGATATACATCTTGTACCTCTCCCCCAGCAGACCTTAATCACTATTTTACTATCATGTGCTAAATTAACTATTGCTCGTGCCTGGATTTCCACGCAACACCCTCATATTATGGAGTGGTGGTCATTGGTCAAGGAAATACATTCTATGGAGGTGGCTTTGACTAAGCTAAGAGGTGTCCGGTCCCTAAGTAAATTTGAAATAAATCTTGGGAAATTTTATGTAAATGGTCTTGTATTTCAGTTGTATCTTTTCTTTTGTCTCTTCTTCTTTCCTAAGGGATATATCCCCCGCACTGCTTGTATTGTTTGAATTCGTTTGAATTTATTTGATTATGTGATCACAAAATTTTATCATCTGACTATTTCATTGTTTTTGCACTGTTGTTCTTGTACCCTGAAGACTGCCCTTCTTTCTTCCTTTGACTTGTTGCAGCGATTATGTATCTACTCATTCTGCTATATTGCTGTTATGTTTAGTCTTCCCTTCGAAATTGTTGTGTTCTCCTTTTTCCACTGTCGTGTTGTCAATAAAAATAAAAAAAAATTAAAAAAGGATTTACTGAGCTGGAGTACATTAACTACTGTTTTTAATTTCGTAAATGCAGTGTGTGAATAGCAATTGTCTTAGTCTTTTTAGGATGGGTGCATGTTTCTACTTAAAGCCCTCCCTATCCCTCCCTGTACCCCGCATTACCCTTTCCAGAACCCTTCTCATTAAATAGTAAGTGTTCCCTGTTTTTGCACATCTAAGACCTTCTTATAACATTATAGTGCTTGAGAAGGAGGAAGAAAAGAGAAGCAGATAGATCAGCTCTGTTATATTTATGGGCCCTCAGATCTTGCCATGAATACCCTTCAAAGGAATGCCACTAAATGAACAAATCTTGCACATGCATTACCAAAAGCTTGAGTACATGGTTATGACACTTCAAAGATTGCTCCACTACAAGGATCAGAACTGTATAATTTTCTACAGTATAATGTATTTAATCTATTGTATCCATACATGTTTTGATTGGATATAAAAAGGGAAATTGACTTAAAAAAACGAAGTGTCATTCATTTTGTGGAATAATTATTGAATAACATGGATATCATTTCAAGAGTGTGGCTGTCTCAAATTAAAGTGGTGTACTGCAAAAACCACTATGGAAGTTCTCCAGTGCTTAATGTGTAAAACCATGTGTGCAAATGCCCAGAGCCCTGCTCACAATCCTGCGGCCAGCGCTTTTAAATGCCAGTGCACCATAAATCAAGACTATGTAGTCTGGAAACCACCTCATGCTTCGTTGGTTGACTACAAGACACCTCCTGCTGCTTTATCTCACTCTCGCAGGTGCCTGCTTTCTCCCTTTTTGATGGTTTTCCATCTTTCTCTTGCTCCCTTTTTCACTGAGCTTTGTCAATATCCTATTGTAACGGAGTGGGACGCCTCGCTCCTTCGGTTCCAGGACTTAGAAATAACTGCCACCGACTCATCCTAAACCCTGCCTTTACCTATTGCAGATACCTAATTATGCACTTTAAGTTTCTGCAGGGGCCCACTATGCTGCCTTGAGGCTCAAATCCTGGATGACCTTACCCTGTCCACCCCACATATTCCATGCCACATCCTCTACAACTGCATAACGTCTTGCCTTCTTACCGAGTTTCTTCATGGGGGATTTCCCCACTTCTTGCTTTTCTCTCTTCCCTGACACAGTACCCTAGCCATGCCAGCCTACCACTGACTCCTTCTATGTGATTCTACCCATGCAGATAATTCTGCCACCCGCTGTCCTCCCCCACCACCCACTCCCCTCTCTGGAAGAGATTATGATTCTGTTGTATCTATCATCATTGTGTGACCTTCCAGAATGGCAATTGTTTATATCTTTTTCATTGTTCTGTTTGTCCATTACAAAATCAGTAAAAAGCATTTTTTTTAAATGAACAGGAAAACCACAAGAAGGTGGGTTGATACTGAATTCCTGCAGATATTTATTATTCCTCACATCATCACCATAGCCTCCTGGAAATAACTGCCTTCTTCACTTGCATCCATAGGTAAATCAAAACCTATCTATTACAAAAAGGGTCAAAGGAGGTTTAAGGACCAGCAAGGGTTGCCTCCCCAGTCAATAATTCTACCACAATCAAAAAACCCTTTGGTCTGTGAAAACTGCTGTTACAAATGAGGACCTACATAGGGTGGAGTATCCCTTTTAAAAGGAAAATTCCCTCAGCCACCATAGGTGGCATACTTCCTCATTGGGAATCTCCTTGTGCTGTGATACCTAGTCACGGTACAGACTACAACCCCCTTCCTGAGAGGGAGGAGCTCAGGGATGTTTTATTGTAAGGAGCGGAATGCTAAATACCACAATGATGACCTCATGGCAGAATATTTAATTGAAAAAATAAATAGAACCTATGAATACCATGATTCAATTCCCACTTTAAATATGGTTGGGGAACAACCCCAGAACATGTAGTGACAATTACCTCCAACTTCCTTTTTTTCCCCTACAGGTTAGTATATCGAAATCTCTGGAAGTATTTTTTAAGAAAACCTTCAGTGCTGGCCGACTCACTGCCATAACTTCATCCTAATTCATGTTAAAGTTCTGTAGTTCTTTATTCAAATTCTTAAAATGTATTTTTAAAGTCCTACATCGCTCAAATACACCTTCAAAAAGGAGACATCTAAGGGGATTCATGTTGCTAGGCAGAAGACTGTACCCCCAATGGAAGTTGGAGGCTGGCCCCCTAACATAAATACTTGGGAGCCCCATCTCCAAATGTAAGGCGCCAACCAGAGCAAGGGCATTTACATTACAAATTTTAGAAATTATTTATCCCTCTATTTTATGGAGCAAACTCCAATGTTTGACATCCATTGTTTCAATTGTATAAAGTGAAGTTGATGGGATTTTTACATTATATATACCTGTAATTGTTCGGAGAAGCTATAGAAACCTTCCTATATAATGGTAAGATAATATTACCCCCCAGGATGACTGAATTGGGTCAGACTGCTAACAATAAGTGAATACAGCAACCAAATATTCAGAGCAAAGATATGCTTCCAATTTTATAATGGCCCCCGAAGGTCTCGCATTGTGTATAAACTTTTTAATCTCAGCCCCCTAGGGACATACTAAATTCCCCTCTTCAAGGGTGTAACTGCCAGGGATTGAGATCCTCAGCGGTTTGATGGTTGGCCATATAAATCTTTGACCACATGCTACTTAAGACTGGATTAATTTTAGGCCTGATCCTACTCACGGTTGAGGTATTCATTATATGTCAAAACTTTCTAGAATATTTATTTTCAGCAGCTTCCCGCAGATATATGCAAAATGTTATCAGAATGATGTTTCTTCAGAGAATCCTTCCATTGACCCTGCTCTCAGGTAGGTCGCTCCCCATCCCACACACCACCACCTGTGTGTCATTGCCCCCGCGCCCGCTGCTGCTGCCTGCTTGAGGTTCGAGGCCCTGCCGTAATTGTGCTTCTGCCCCTGTATTGTGGATTGTGAGTAATTGTATTTTGCCCTTTTTCTCTTTTGCACTGTTGTATTGTTCTGTACATCTTTTTTGCTTTCTGTATTCCCGCCCGCTCTACCCTCCCATTTTCCCTGCGGCTGCATCCCCTGCGGCCACGCCCCCCCCCTGCGCAACCATTCGCCGCCCCACTCCCGCCTCCCAGCTACTCCTCCCTGCCACCACCCCTTATATGGCGGCCGCTATGCGGCCGTGCCGCTGGCGTGCCAAAGGCATGCCCGTCTGCGCCCATCTGCGCCTGGATCGCTCCCACCAACAGACCCCCTGGCCCACACGAACACCACAACGCCCAATACCAGTACGCCGCCAGCACCCTCCATGCACTCAACGCCAGACGTCTGCACACCTGCTTCCTGGCCACCCCGAAGCACACCAAAGGACCCTTCTCCTGCCGGAGCTGCAGCTTCACCAGCCTCCAAGCCGACACACTGCCCACCGTGACAGGACGTAATCACATCAGATGCACACTACTGAACACCCGCTCCGCACGCAAACACGCCGTCAAACTCTGGGACCTGCTTGATACATCCTCCCCAGACGTCGCCTTCCTGACAGAGACCTGGATGAACGCCTCCTCGGTGCCCGACATCGCCATAGCCATCCCGGACGGCTACAAGATCACCCGCAGGGACTGCACCAATGGAGTAGGAGGTGGAATCACCATCATCCACAAGAACACCCTCACGGTCTCGACCAGCAGCAACTACAGTTCACCGCAGACCTCCAAGTAAACCTGCTGTACACTAGAGAAGAAACGGCACCGCAAACAGACACCAGACAGCTACGCAGCCCACAAGTGCGCCATCCGAGACACCATCACCTCATCAGATCCGCCAACAGGGCCTCCTTCAAGGACCGACTCGACAACAATGTGCGTGACAGCAAAGAGCTCTTCACCATCGTGAAGGAACTCTCTAACCCCAGCTCTAACACCAACGACATCCCACCATCACAAGACCTGTGCGACTCCCTCGCCACCTTCTTCCATCACAAGATCGCAGATATCCATGACAGCTTCAACAACCTGACCACCCCAACAACCACCAACACCTCAGACCCCGCAGCCACCACCCACATCGATCCCCTACTCACCTGGACCAACATAAATGACAACAACACCATCAAAATCATGAACACCATCCACTCTGGCTCTCCGTCAGACCCATGTCCACACCACATCTTCAACAAAGCTAGCGCCACCATCGCACCCCACCTCCACAAAGCCATCAACATCTCCTTTGAGAACGCAACCTTCCCAGAGAGCAGGAAGCACACTGAGATCAACGCCTTTCTGAAGAAACCCAAGGCAGATCCGAGGGACCTCAAGAACTTCCGGCCCATCTCCCTTCTCCCATTCCCGGCGAAGGTCATCAAGATGACCGTCAACAGACAGCTGACCCGCTACCTTGAGGAGAACAACATCCTAGACCCGTCCCGGTACGGGTTCCACAGCAACCACAATACCCAGACTGCCCTCATCGCCGCCACTGATGACATCTGAGCCCTGCTGGACAACGGCGAAACCGTGGCCCTCATCCTCCTGGACCTATCAGCCGCCTTTGACACTGTCTGCTACCGCACCCTACGCCTACGCCTCCATAACACAGGGACTCCAGACAAGGCTCTGGAATGGACCACCTCCTTCCTCTCCGGCAGAACCCAGAGTGTCAGCCTCCCCCTCTCCGTTCCGAAGCATCTGAGATTATATGCAGTGTACCCCAAGGATCATCCCTCAGCCCGACACTATTCAACGTCTACGTGGCACCGCTCGCCCACGTCGCCCAACTGCACAGCCTCAACATCATCTCCTACGCCGATAAGACCCAGCTGATCCTCGCCCTCACCAAGGACCCCCTCATCGCCAAAACCAACCTCCAGGAAGGAATGAAAGTCGACGCCAAATGGATGAAGAACAGCCGTCTGAAGCTGAACTCGGAAAAGACAGAGGTCCTCATACTCATCCTCCGCTCCACCCCCTCCGCCTTGGATGACTCCTGGTGGCCGTCCGCACTGGGAGCAGCACCAACAACCACCTTCCACGCACACAACCTGGGGTTTATCCTCGACTCACCACTCTCCATGACCAAGCAAGTCAATGTGGTCTTGTCCTCCTGCTTCAACACCCTTCCCATACGCGGCAAGATCTACAGGTGGATCCCCACCGAAACAAGAAGAACGGTCCCTCAGGCCCTCGTCAGCAGCAGGCTAGACTACGAAAACACCGTCTACGCAGGAGCCTCGGCCAAACTTCTGAAACAACTACAATGCATACAGAACGCCTCTGCTCGCCTGATCCTCGACATCCCACGCCACATCACACCACACCTGAGAGACCTGCACTGGCTTCTCGTCAACAAGAGGATCACCTTCAAGCTCCTCACCCATGCACACAAGGGAATCCACAACACCGGACCGGCATACCTCAACAGACGACTCACCTTCTACACCCAAAACCAACAGCTCCGCTCCACCGACCTCGTCCTCGTCACCGTCCCCCGGATCTGATGAGCAACCACCGGCGGCAGATCGTTCTCCCACCTCACCGCCAAGACCCGGAGCACCCTCCCCGTCCTCCTTAAGCAGACCCAAGACCTACTAACCTTCAGGAGGCTTCTCAAGCCCTGGCTATTCGAGCAGTAGCAGCACCCCTCCCCCCCCCACCCCCCTAGCGCATTACAAATGTACTGATTGATTGATTGTTTGATTGATTGATTGATTGATTGATTGATTTTCAAGTCCCTTAAGCATGCTACTTTACTATTCCCTCCATACCAGCCTCCTACTTTAGAAGGAAGATCTTTAAGAATTAATGATGAGATATCGAGAATATGATCAGAAATAAGATGGGAATTGCAAGTTATCTGTTAAACATCATAGCTAGACTGCAATATAACAACTATGCACAGGTTAGGCATGGTTGTGCAGGTTAGCTATCCAATCCCTTCCCTGTAACTAGAGGAGTCAGACAGGGGTGTGTGCTGGCCCCCACACTGTTTACTCTCTACAATAATGACCTTGACAAATTCCTGAATTAGTGTGACAATGATCCGTCCAGACTTGGAAACATGTGGATTCCTGCCCTCATATCTGCTGACAACACCTTATTGATCTCCAAAACACCCATGGGGCTCCAAAAGTTGCTGGACCAGTTTGATCGTTTCTGCCAATTGTGGGGACTGGAGATCAATGTGTGCAAAACAAAGAACATAGTCCTGATCCCTGGACACTCAACTAGGACTCATCTCACTCTAGCAGGGACCCAATTTGAACGAGTGCACACATTTGTGTATTTAGGTTTAACTCTGACTTAGCATATGGGTTTGCAAGCTCACATAATGCAGGGACGATTAAAAGCAGAACAAGTAGTGAGTGGTATCCAAAAGATGACAGGTAGCTCTCAGTATTAACCCATCCTGCCAGTGATACAGATTTATAAACTTAAGGCCCTTGGGTCAGCATCCTATTGTGCCGAGCTCTGGGGGCATCTGGGCACAACCTCAATGGTAGTGGTTGAAAATCCCTTCATGTGCCAGTTGGTGGACGTACCTGTAAGCACTCCTCTCCTTCCACTTAGGCTGGACTTTGAGTTTGAGGACCTTACCGACAGACTTGCATTGCATCCCATACTTTACTGGAGGAGGATATGGGCTACCCCGGAGTTATCAGCCTACCAACAAGGGTTAGAGGAAATCCTATCACTGAGGGGCACTGGTAGAATTCCATGGCTATAGCATGTGATGGGCATATTGTCAGAGACTGGTCTTGATGGTTAATGAAGTGTCCCAAACCTGCAGGGGCTACTCCCAAATTACTCATCAAGACCACATATTGGCAACAAAGAGACAATTGTCTTCACACATTCCCAAGCCATGGTCCGTTAACAGAAACCTTACTTACAGTTAAGGACTACTTTAAGCAGGATGACCTGGATGAAATAGAACCCCTCTAGCCAGTTGACTGTACTTGCAATTCTGGTATGGAACCTTGCCTCTCCAGACATTTACAGCTAAGTGAGATCACACGTCATGGGTAAATGAGTTATAGTAAATGAGTTATAGTGCACATCATGTGGGGACCAAAAAGAAACTATCGAGCACATTATCTTCCATTGTCCAACCTATTTGAATTACAGGAGGTGTCTGATATACCCGCTCTATTGAAGTTTGGGATTTAAGGAATATAAAGTAGCACTCTGGATTCTGAGACACAATACAAGCAAATTGATAGTTTTTGCTTTCTTTTGTTATCTGATATGTGTGTGGAAAGCAAGGCACAAGATCAGTACTTTCCAGGAAAACCAGAAAAGTGGTAATCTGTAATTGGCGTGCATAATAGCAGATGAAGAATAGGATGTGCAATACTTATTTGTAGAATCCAGGAACGGTTTTAGAATATTTATATATCTTAACCTTTATTTCCTGATCATTCGTTTTATTGTGTATAACCTATGTATAGTTCCTTGCCCAGTTTTAGGATTAGCTGGCCACACAATCAAGGTAACAGCTCAGACTGGACATATCGGCTATTTTATTTATTTATTTTTTAGTGTTTTGCACGAAGCCCCCATGTTGCTGGAGCTCGCCTAAAAGCAAAGAGTTATTAACCTATCCTAATGTTCAAATGATTGCAATTTTTGGATTCTATATCTTAAAATGATTTTGTTGTGGTCTTCTATAGTCGAAAAAAAGTTATTGATTGATTGACTGAACCAAAAAAACAGTTGTTTTTTCTAACATACTCCAAATAGAAGATAAAATCCATTCAAAGCATCGTAGAGTTTTTGAATAATGTATATAGTTCTCAGGGAGTTGAGTGGAGGCATTTAGATTACATTCCAGCGATCTAGATAAGTTTGTAACTGTTGATCAGAGATTACTCGGTATACTAAAAAATAACAACATTGATATTTTTTTGTCTGGGGAGACAGCAGTGGTCAAAGTTTGGGGGTCAGAGTTAAAGGCAATGCATGCATGGGATTACCTGGAGATGACAAAGTCAGAGGCATAACATTCAACAAAGTATAATCCAATACCATAGGGGCAGACGGCATCAGATGAATCTAATGATTTCCTTTCCTGATCATCTTCCTTTGATAGTGAATGAGTAGAAGACTGGGTGAGCAGATGCAAATCAGAAGACTCCATTGCTCTTGAGGCACTGATATTTTCATGCTGGGCACTGATACTTTCGTGCTCTGCACTGGTGTGGGGCCCGATGAGTATAAAGAAAGGAGGAGAGCCCCCTTAGTGCTCCAATGTGACTAGATGTATTCCTAAGGGGGTTAGCTTTCGTTTAATGGCATGCTGTCGTTGAAATTAGCCTCCCCAGCCTTTTGTTTATGGACTTCTTCTATGGAGCTTATCCACCTCTGATATGGCGGAAAGAAGCTCCAAAAGCAGACGATGAAGTGGGGTCAAAGAAAGAAAAAATCAATGGAGACAACATAAAAGAATCATAGTAGTCCAAGTAGTAACACATCTCCAGAATGTTAGGCCCATTAATTGGAACTTAATTAATCATACTACTTTTAAGTATGAATAAGGACAAGTACTCAAGTATAAAGCATACCCTTCTCAGAGCCAAAAAGCTGACCCTCAACCTGCAATCAGCTGTCCCCACTTACAATGGGAGAAGTAATGGGCAAGTAGCACAGTACCGTCCCAAAATCAGCTGCTACTACCATAGTTGTTCCGAAATGTTATTTTATAGTTGACACACATTCATATCTTGGGAAGACATCAAATTCTAGAGGAACCACAACTAATACTGTAGCAATTCTTTTGGATTGGAGTGGTAGCAAAACAATTCAGTAAGAATCCATCCAGACACTTTGCAACCTCTAACCATAAAAAACATACCCTTCCAGTGCAGAAGCATGGACCTTTGGACTGGAGCTTTGGACTGGAGTTCATCTAAGGTCACCAGACACTGGAAATACTGTCCAAAGTGGCAGAAAAACAATCCAGGAAGAAACCATCCAGCCTCTTTGCAGCCTCGAATTGTCTGGATGGCCACGAATTGTCTGAAACTCAATTCAGAAAAAACTGAAGTGGTCATCTTTGGTCACCTCTCCCCGGGCTGGTCACCTGTCTGGTGGCCACCATCTTTCGGTCCCCCGCCGAGTCCAGCTAGCAAAGTGAGAAATCTAGGCGTCATCTTCGATGCTGGCCTCAATTTTATGGCACATGCGAATAAAACTGCGGCTTCAGCTCATATGAAATTGAGAATGATTAGGAAAATACTACCTTTCCTACCGAACACGGCCGGGAAAACACTGGTCAGCTCACTAGTCCTGTCCTCCTTGGACTATTGTAACGCTCTATTCTTAAATGCCCAAGTCCGAGTGACAAATAAGATGCAGTCAATCCAAAATGCAGCCGCACGAATGCTGGCTGGGATCCCCAATTCGCACCAGTTACAAACATCATTAGGGATCTCCATTGGCTCCCGATACGCAGCCGTATCAAATTCAAATCGCTGTGTATTGTTTACAAGTCACTCAATAATCAAGGTCCCCACTTTCTCAAACAGAATCTTCTCCATCATGTCCCAACCCGATCTCTTCGTTCCTCTATTCAGAACCTCTTGGCTGTGCCTCGCACTAGAACAGTCACCTGGGGCGACAGGCGTTTCCTGGTTGCCGCCCCTAGACTCTGGAACACCCTTCCTGCACATATCCGAGCAAGTCCCTCCCTGTTCACATTCCGCAAACAGCTAAAGACGTGGTTATTTGACCAATAGTCTTGTATATCTTCTTTACCCCAGTTGCTGATCCATCCCTTAATTAGCGCCGAGACGCCCACGGGTATTCGCCGCGCTCTACAAATGTCAATAAATAAATAAATAAATAAATACCCATAATATAAAATACCCTTCCAGTGTATAAGCATGAACTTGGTAGGGCCTTTGCGACCTTTAGGAAGAGAACAGTGCCATAGGCTATTGATTAAAGATTTCAACACACACTAACTTGAGGCGTTCTATTAATAGGGACAGCAGCTGTTCACATCATCGATGTATTGATTACATTATTCTCTTGAGTAGGGCTATGGAATAATATACTTATAGATAAAGGGACCAGCATTGTGTCTTAGATGTACAAGATCATGAATATCCATCATGTTGGAACATCTGTTTACCATCCAAAGATGAATTTGTGGAAAAATGCAATAAAACAAATGTTAACAAACTCTGTTTTGTGAGTCAGTAACATATTACCGACTCGCGAAATAGGGTGTGCGAGGTAGGGTGTGCGAGTTGCTATTAGGAAGGGGCATACCAAGGGCGTCCCTTCATAATAGCGAGTCACAAGGGCATGTACAATTGTTTTGCGACCGGAATGGGGTCCCACAACAATCGCAAATTAACACCAATATCAAGTATGTGGTAAGCCTGTCGCAAATGGGAAAAGTTCCCCAGGGGTCCCCTTACCCTTTGGGACTGTCAGCGAAAAAAAATGTAAGAGTAGGTAGTGGTCCTATGGGCCACTGCCTAATTTTAACAAAAATGAAACAGTTCATGGGAGATATAAACATAGTGAAAATACCAAGTCACTTCTTTGTTTGCTTTTGCAGTCTTACCAACCGTCAGAAGATAGTATTTTTCAATGCAATCATTAGTATTCCTCTAGATTTATCATGTTTACTGGAAGAGATAGGTTTTCTACCTACACAGTGTACTCTTTGAAGTTCAGATGCACTGGAGCTAACAGTTCTTTAGAACAGGTGTTACTTAAAATAATAAAATAACACCTCTTCTTCAACTATTTCATGTAAACCACAGAGCTTCTGATTATTCCATGTTTTCCTACTTACAAGGTCTCACGTATTCCTTTTAAGCAAAGAAAGCTCAATTTCTAATCTGTCATGCTTAGGTGACAAGATCTGAACTTCATTTATACAGTGCTTGACAACAGAAAGCCTCCTTTTCATTTCCATTCATCCGATAATCAATGTGTTGCATTTTCATTTTCATGGCATTGATGAAAGATTGTACATTTCTAACCGTGTTTAATATTTTGTCCATTATGAGGTTTGGAGATGATTGTATTGGAGAATGAGCATCATTCTTAATCTTTTTTGGCTTGACTCCATTTGAACTAGAGATCCCTTTAACCACATAATGTTTTTTAATTCCATATTATTAAACACTATCTAGAGTTCTAGACCAACACATAGAATAAGAGAAGAAAACGTTAGGCAGACTTAGCATTAAATGTGGTGTCATCTGAGGGTATAGGTATAGATAATATCATCTGACATACATACATCTTAAATATCGTCTACAAAAATATTACTCGAGTCGAGTTAATAACAGAAAATCTACACTAAAGGACAATATTTTTGTAAACACTAATTAGGGCACTTTAATTATGTCTGATGAAATGTTTTGATGATATTGTGACATACAACTGTTAAATGGACTTCATCAGGTAATCAATTACATCTGTTTCACAGCCAGGATGTAAAAGCCTTCCATGATGTCAATCAATGTCAATAATTAGAAATAAAGTTACGGAGCTCCAAGGTAATGATAGTACTATTAGCAAATGGAAAGTGTTTGCAAAAGTAAGCTTGTTAACCAGAGCATTGTTTGTGAGTTCTTTGGAAGGGTTTGTGTTGATGACTTCACTTATTAAAAAGAGATAAACGTGTTATTTGAACAGGCTATGAATGAACTATCATAATGGCAAGAAAATATTCACTTAACACTTTTGGAGTAATTCTGACAATCACTCGGAATCATAAAGAAATAGACAAAAAACAAAATGAGCAACACAGCATTACTTGATACGATTAGCATCAGGACTCAGACAAAAAAACATGCAGGAGAGGAGAAGAAGCACACTGGCCAGAACTTCCATTGCTGACTGTTGAGGACTGAGTAATGGAAAAGAAGACTAGACATCTAACCAGCTGGGAGTAACTCATGTCCAGGTTAGGCATTCACTTCTGAGTTTAACATAGCAGTGCAAGTATTTAAACTCTTCCTCCTGCTAGCAAGGTGCTTGGGAATGATTCATGTAGTTTTAGAGCCTTGCTGGTTGACACCCAGTGCTTCACTCGGCTCACCGTTCCCTCCACTTTCCACTTTGGTATTTTCCTTCCTTTGGTTTCCTAGGTTAGTGTAATTAGAGACTTTGCATATCTCTTTCTTTGTGTATGACTGTGTACCATACTGTTACAACAACTTTCTACCTTTCAGCTCCTTCTTGGGGTTCTCCACCTGTTCCCGGTTGATGCATGGGCATAATAAATATTATCTGCCTTTAAGTATGATAGGTGCTTTAAATCGTCATTTATTTAAACTGTCCTGTTATTTAACAATATCTCTAGTTATCTTTATTCTCCCTGATTGAAGACCCTCTGTTCCTAAAGACCTTTGGAAGGAACCAGATCATGTCTACCACTGAGTTCTGTGACTCTTCCCCTCTCTCTTTTCTCATTTTTCCACTTTCTTCTTACACAGAGCAATTTCAGTAATAGCCGGTTTAAGATCAGGTGGGAGGATTTGAACTCTGAGCAAATCTATCTACTTTGGCCAAACTTAACAGGTAAATTGAGATAATCAGCCGAAAATATAAGCAGAGATGAAGGATATGCTTAGATATGGCTCACAATAGGGGAAGAGTAATAAGTCTAATATGGTAATATAAAGTGCTGCTCAAGTATGATTGTTGGAAGGTCCAAGTCATGAAAAAACAGATGCTTGTGAAGGATATTACTTTTATAAAGTTAAACATTTTATTAGATTTGAAAACAGTAAGTACAATTATTTTTAAATCAAATAATTTTGTAAATAAGTTTAATACGTTTATTTTAAATATAAAATTAAACAAATAAATGCTACTTCATTAACTGAATTCTGAATTCAATCCTCAAATAATTTTAAAATATTGTTTTAAATTATAAATATATTTCTGAAATTTATATTAAAAAATATGTTTTCAAATAAAGTTAAAATAATACTATGGAGTAAGAATTATTAAACATAATACATAGAAATAATTCAAAGTAATGTAATTACATTTTATTAAAATATATTGCTACAATAATGTTTACATTAAAAACATTTCCAAATATTTTATAATTAAATAATACATATGTTTTATTATATATATATATATATATATATATATATATATATATATATATATATATATATATATATATATATATATATATATATATATATATCATAACATGAAATTATATTTATTTATATTTTAACTAATTTAAGTGAACATTCTTTCCTATGAGGTTTTATTTTAAGTCTCTTCCATCTTTATTTTCTATTGGAGGGTGTTGAAGTATCATTTCTTTTGGGCCATGTGTGGTTCTGAACCTACTACGGGCTTTTGGCAGTAGTAAATTACAAATGTAAATTTGGCTTCACACCTGTTTTGCTGATGGAGACTACACTTTTGAGTAACTTTAAATGCAGTTTTTTGTGAGGAGCCAATAGTAGTAAACGTACTCAAAAGTTTAAGCATAAAGTTGCAAGTGTATCTTACTCACAAGTGTACCTTTCCTTTGCAAATAGTCCTGGTTATATTGAAATAAATTGAAAGCTTGAAAGTTCAATTATTTTGGCTAAATACACCCTTCCATCTAATGTGTTAATTTTGGAGGTATGTGAGCTCTGTAATTGTGTATGATTACTAAATGTTTTAATGAATGAATGTGACACTGGGTTTCTAGGGAGGACCGAAGTGGAGAGTGCAATTAGTGTTATTGGGGAATGACAAGCCACAGACACATTCTCTACTATCAGAAACATGGAGGGCTCACATAGATAACACCTGTTGGCCTTGTTGCACATTCTAAAGTGCCATAAACTTTCTTATGTCAAAACCTTTCCCATCCCCCTCCAACAAACAATGGCCACCCTCCAGGGATCAAACAACCCCCAACTCTTAACTTGAAACTTCTTCTGTGAATATAAACTCTTTCTGAGCATTCCTCCAGTGTTTATCGTTTTCTTATTCATGTTTTACTCACTGAATTCTTGACTACCTGTTCTCACTAGGACCAAAGTTACTTCCTGCTTCACACTTTGATTTGCTTTCTCAACTCCAGTTTTTGCTCTTAACTTTCACAACTATCCCAATGGGCTTAGCCTAAGTTGTCTCTTTCCTCACTAAAAAACATCCTCCCCTGAAGTGTTCTTTCTGTCCCCTTTTCATAAACTCATTGCCTGCCCATCCAATCTTCCAACACCACCATCATCTTTACTGCGATACATCCTGCTCCCTAACAATGATTGGTTTATCACATTGCAAAAGCACTCGGCATTTGTACACTATGTCCACATGTTGTACAGCCCTAATATCCTTTGTCTTCACAATAGAATGGCTGCATATCCACAGCCTTCTTCTCTTCCACTTACCCAACCCTGATGTCAAAAGGTCATTAGACCTTATAGCACTCATGACTTCAGACCAGACACTTACCACACGCACTTTTATCACCATCTGCCTATTCCTTCAGCCTGATGTCTACCCAGTCCACATTGTAAACCACAATTGCTGCACACATTATGAAGAAATGGGCCAGCCCAAATTGTAATCCTCAGTTTTTGCACCTATTCTGAACAAATGGGTGCTGAAAGTGGCTAGCAGCCAGACATCCTTGGCCAAGCACTTCCTCAACTCATCTCACACTTGACTGTATTAAAGTGCTCCACATTTCAATGCCTGAACTTTCTCCTAATATGGAAATCTTAACGAGAATATTCCCCTATTCTCCAAAATAATAAAAGTTACACGAACCACCACTCATACTTTATTGGTCTTGCCCTTTCATATTCATGAATGCATTTAGCCTCTTTTTGAATCACCTCATGCTCCTTCAAGCCATCCTATTTACCTCCATAATTCTCGAAGGATTAAAATATATTATTGTAAAATGGATCGGTATATTCCATATTCTCAGGCGCATCTGCACACTATTTTCCTTGGGCCAAAATTTACCTCAGATGTTAACGTGATAGGTTTTCTCTTCTCACTATTTGTATCATTCTCTCTTGTATTCCTTTCAGATTGTGCCTCACAAATTCACCCCCAGTTGGCTCATATCGTCAGAGCATCACTCATTCACCCTTGGTGCAACTCTAGACACAGGTCCGCTTTATGCAAATCAGTACTGACCCTGCTTCTCAAAAGAGCAGTCCACCCCGAACTGCCAAATGAGGGCCCCTCCGGAAGAGAACCCAAGCAACCCCAGACTGGTTTTGGACTGGTTAGGCTTAGTCAGTGAGGAATAGCTAGGATCTGGGCACACGTGGTGTAAAGTCAAATCCAGAAATGGTGATGGACCTTTGTCTAGAGTGGCGGAGAGGCCGAAACATGGGTTTGAATGCTAACCTGAACAACTGCCAGTGTTTAGACATTTTTACAAGCATTCCTTCCAAACAATTCTGTGTGTATTAGGGTTGAAAAGTGATGGACTGAAATGTGGTCTGAGCTATCGCCAGAGACTGAGAATAATTAATGTAGTCCATTCATCACCTTGTAGTTTGTTGAATGTTTCAAATATGGCATATGAAACCTGAACAATCCGTTGACATTTTCCTGTTCAAAACAGTGTTGTGCTGAAGTTAACCAGTGGGAAAGACTTTATGTAGGAATTGCCCATTTAATCTCCCACCCCGCATTCTCAAACCATTGTAATGGCAGCAATGATATTTGAATGAGACTAAATTGCTTGCTTTGGTCAATGTAATTGTAAACTGAACTACCTTCTGGCCAAAAAGATGATGGTCTAATCTGAATTAATCTCATGTCTTTTTGATACAACCCCAGTGGAGAAAATATGAGACATGTGAAACTGGGAGACAGGAAGTGTCTCTTGCTCACTGTAAACACTTTAAAAAGACATCTAAGAACTTCTGTAAATACTTTTCTCAATAACTTGGCATTGATCTTGTCTAGGTAGCTTTAGAACAAGAAATCTATTGATTTAATCTTAATTTGTGTACTGACCCTTGCCCAATACCACTCTGCTTTTTCCTCAGCCCTTGAAACCTACTCCAGATCTTTGCAAATGAAAGCCTTTTATCAATTGATGTTTAATGCTGCATTTCAAATCTCTTCTCATACCTGAACGTCTGTAGCACAAGTGATATAATACCACCCAGTTGCAATGAAATAAATTTGTACTTGTAAAGCGCACTTAGACCCCAACTGGGTTTTCCTGGCGCTGTACGCATACCGCTGTGGAACCCTGCCTGGCTTTTCCCTGTGAAATGTCCACTTCTGGACACCCCCAAGGTGAAGCCAGGCATCCCAGCGCTGTTGGGGCCGTTGTGGAGATCAAGCAAGCTATTGCCCAGAGTTGCAGAGTGGGACCCATGATTAAAATAGGCACTGAGGCGAGAATTGTCAGGTCCGAGGAAATTGAGCCCAAGACTCGCAGAGGCAGGAATTGAACTCTGGTCCCGGGCCAGACCTCTGCATCAGGGTCTGCCGCTCTAACCATTGAAAAAAACAATACAGGGTCCTGGCTGTGTCCAGTAAGGCTAAGCCAAATACAACTGAAAAAACAAAACAATGGCCAATACTGGAGTTGTTTCAAACTAATCTAGTAATGACCTTTATGAATCAAGCATAACGGTCCGTTTTGCGTCACTAGTTACATTTTTATTTTCTTCACTAGTTGAGCATTGCAATTTTAAATCATGTCAAAGATACTATATGCATGTACAAACAATTATAAAGTTAGACATATCAAACCGGCAATTTTATACATATTTACAATTTATACACATCCTACCAACAACATTCATACTTCACTCACACAACTATACATAAACAAAACAATGAGGCCCTTTGTCAACAAAAGTCTTAAGTGATGGAGCCTATAAATGGTATTATTTTCTTGGTTCAATCTATTTACAACTATATATATTGAACACTAATTCCTATTTTAAAGACAAACATGGAACTTGTAAATATTCGAGGTTGACAAAGAGTCCAGTCAAGTCAGTTCAGGTCGACACGTTTCAAACCCCTGATGGCGGGGTTCTCATCAGGACCAACATTTTCTTGTAAATACGAACAGTAGCCCAGTTCGTTTTGGGTGGAAAAATTTCAATATCCGTGGTCACACTATATAGTCGATAGAGGCAAAATACCGGGCTCTGTGGGGCTGCAAAATTGTAAGCCCGTGTGTTTTCTTATTTGGCTGCGTGTGAATTAAACCTTCATTACGATCGCCGGTCGCCTCTAACAGTGTTTCAGCAAATGAACACCATTGAGCCACACTTCTCCACAAATCCAAGAATGCCTCCACCATTTCCAACTTTGCACATCCTATTGCCTCTGTGGTTGGGATGCCCTAGAAAAGGCACTCAAGTTAGCCTAAATCCCCCTGTCATCTACACTGATGATGGGAGTCATCAATTTGAGCCAAAGCTCGTTGTCGTTCTAACCCAATGAATTCTTCATTATACAGGAGTCATGCTAATCCTTCAAAAGTGACTCAGCCCATCATAGTGATACTAGGATTTTACAATATTGTGCTACTGCAAGCTGGTAAGGTTACCCGCAAACATGGTTGAATCTCTCAGACCTCTCCTCAGCTTTCACGCCTTCCTTTTATTGTTGCTTTGTAGAAGAATTTGAAGATGTCAACATATTCACTCACCCAAATTTTCTTTGGTCTACGCTTCCCACCAACCCCAACTTTCTCAGGTTCTGAGTGAGTCCCTCACGCATTTGAACATTTATGCCTATTCTGACCAGGGTCCCTTCATTCAGTGGGCCGTCCTATCAAGACCTGCCTTGTGTGCCTTATTGGTGTTGCTGTTGTTCTTAGCAGTCTCTTGGAGGCCTGTCGCCGGCCATTCTCCTCATGATAATGTTCCATTGTTCATCATTTGAACTCTCCTGCTTTAGGTGGTGCCGCCTCCTGGAATTACTACCTTGAATACCATGGTTTTTTCCACTGTGTAGAACTCACTACCAATCCCGAACATTGCAGCTCTCCATCTTCCAAACTTTTCCCATCAGTGGAATTATCCCCTTACTCCTCGATATGATCATTGCCAACAATCACACAGCCCAACAGTTGTCCCATAGCCTTCCTGAGAGTGCTGGTCCCGAAGATCTGTGGTAGGTTTGTGACATGTTCTGTGACCCTCAGACAGATATTTCGCTTCATTTATTAGTTCAATCACCCTACTCTCCTCTGATAAGCAACAGCTGATAACATAGCTCAGCAGGTGAGCTAACATATGGTTATTGCAACTCATTCAGCTATAGTTGGCCAGAATTGTGGCTTTACCAATGCTTGTTTCTAAATGTGCTGAGGGTATCTTACATCCTCTGTGCAATAGATATTGCCTAAAATCGTACCCGTAAATACTGCATGACATCTATTGGGACCTGTCTCCTGGCAAGGCTTGTGAGAATCTATTGATGATTGTGTGCTCTCTTGCATTGCAGATTGCTACTAAGGTGATAATCTCCTTCCTCTAGAGGGCACCCAAGTGTAAAGACTGTGGGGCATGCCTTTCTCTGTTTTGGTCACTCTATGATTGGAATGGTTTACCACTCTCTCTTCGTCAAACTTTAATCATGCTCTATTTCATGAATCTCTTAAAACCGTCTGTTCTGTTATTTCGGAAGTAGGGTTTATTCTTACCTCGTGGCCTCCCTTTTCTCCCCTCTTTCTGGCTTCCTTTCCTTCAGTTATAACACCATGGCACTTTATGTTGACTGAGAGCTACATATAAAATCACATTATTTTATTTTCATCTTGACTGCATACAGTGATAAATAGGTACCACTAGAAAAACTGAATTCAGTGTTCTCACAATTATTGATCAGAAAATCATGTATGAAGCCATCATTATAAGAAAAAGGTACTAAAACTAAGACTGTGAGGCACAAAAGTGCCACTTCATGAGCTATATTTTCTAATGAATTATGTTGCTATCACACTGTTATCTTATCTGCACAATGTCCCTTTGATATTCGTTGGCACCATGTTGCTTGGGATCCATGTCCGTGTCTAGTAGCACTTTGCTTCATCCTTTGCGTTATTAATATTTGAGGGGTGCCACCTGAACTCTCCCTCCCCTATACCTAAAATCCCCCTTTTGAACATTAGTAGTAAAATTAAACAGTATGAAAACAAAAGGAAAATATCTTAAAATATTAAGTGACATCATGTGCACCTGTTGCCTTACATAAATATGTGCAGCACACTTGTGCATAGCACACACTTAACTATCATGTGATTACATATTGGATGCTGCAGTGATTCACTCTGGAACATTCATTTACCCTCTGTCGGTGGCGACTCCTCACAGCTGGGGATCTTGCAGTACTCCCATCGTGTAGCCGCATCAGTTGTGTAACACCAGGGCCTTGTCTCCCCATCCGGGTTCCTACAATAATTATTGTCTAGGCTCCTGAAATAGAGGCACTTTTGGTTAGAAACTTTCAACAATCACTTTTAATCAATCGTTTCAGTGGGTACAGAATACAGGACCGCTCTCTGCTTCGGAGTTTATCATTTAAAATGATTGCAGGTATTATGACATGGACATGAATTGAGGTACATATTTAATTTGCCGATAAGGAGTTTGCCATGAGAAGAATAGCCCGTGCTCCTGTGCAACCACTATCTCCATAGGTGAACTTCCCACAGGCCACAGTGATTGCAAAATCCTTATCCCCTTCTTGACGAGGAAGGGGTAAGAGTGGTGTTGAAACCATTTCTAGAGACATGGCTGCATACAGTGATCAACGACCTTCCTGCTAGCCGAACGCATCACAAAATCAGCCAGGATGCAAGGCAGCCTCTCTCCTAAACACGAGGCTGGCATGTGGAGAATGTACAGCATCTCCTAGCCTCATGATGACAAGACACAAAGTCCCTTGCTTCAGTCTCAAGAATTCAAAAGATTTTCCATAATTATACAAATATTCTTAACACATTAGTACATGCTGGCACAGGAGTGGTGAATATTTGAAATTCCTGGCAACTGTGGGACAGTGGACCACACTCTTATTAGCATATTTAATTGAATTTAATTGTGAGTCCCTAGTAAACTCGTAATACATGCACCCGGAGCCTGTAAGTTCAGTGCTAGAAGTGGGCCTGCATCACATATTGTGTCATCCTTTTAAGCAGACCATTAAACATGTGTCGTGCCTGTCATTACAGCCCATGTGCAGTTTTGAACTGCTATTTTGACCTGGCAAAGTAACCCTTTAGCCAGGCCCAAACCTTCTTTTTTAACACATATACACACCTCTAGTGAAGGTCTTTGACAGCCGGCAGGATGCATTGCATTTAAAATGTAGGACATGTAATTTTAAGTTTTACATATCCGGCAAGTGAAAGACTGTTAATTTTCTTTTTTTACTACTGCAAACTCTACCTCTTATTGGAAAAAATGTGAGTTTTGTTATTGCATTTAATATGGCATAACTTCAAAACTGGAACAGGAAACCAGTTCATGTTTGGTGTCTTTGGAATTGTAATGAAACATTCTTTCTTATGGCAATGTTGACTTTTAAATTACAATTTTGAAAATGCCATCTAGTGCCTGTAGCATGTCTCTGGGTCACATACCTGGATTTAGCTTTGTGTATTCCTCCCTGACAGCTACACACAATCTTAGGTGTGCCTGTATGGGTCATCACTGGCGGGATGGAAGGAGGGAGCTGGGCACATCTACTTACATTTGAATAGGAGGTGTCCGGCCTCTAAATAAAGGGCTGCCTACCCCCTGTGGAGCCCGAGCCGGGGCAGGCAGGAAACCTTTGCACTTCTTTTTTTTTTTTTTTAACAATTTTTATTTGCATTTCAGTTTTATAAACATCATTACCCCCCCACCCCCCCCCCCCCACCCCGGCAGAACAGTTAACGAAATCTTACATTTTGTTGATTATAACAGAAATGAAGAGAGGTAAACACAATTGTTCAATGAAAGGGAGAAAAAAATAAATAAATAAATAAATAAATTAAAAAAAAAAAATATATATATATATATATATATATATAGAAAGAGAGACAATTTGATATAAGAACTAAGCGATTCAAGCATTTCATTCCTCATGCATCCAATCAAGCAAAGGTGCCCATATCATCATGCCTTTATGCCGCTTTATCCTCCCTTTGTTTCTGTAAATTGCAACTTCTAGGTTGCAGGTTGCAAGAAGCCTGGTTCTCCATTCTACAAATGATGGTGCTAATGGATCTATCCAGGCTGACGCGTTGCACAGTCTGAAAACAGCCATGGCAACAAATATAAGCCCATGCATTGAAAGTGGTCGTGGAATATTGGACGTACCTAATAGAATTTCTTCAGCTGATATGTTTATACGGCAATGTGCGAGATTGGAAAGAAAGTCAGAGATTGTCGATATAGTATTCCCTAATATAGGGCAGGTAGCAAACATGTGAATTGAATCCGCGGATGGCATGGAACACCTCGGGCAGTATGTCCTAGTTCCATTCCCCCATTTTGCCAATTTGTCTGGGGTATAATATAGTGAAAAGTATGTTTTATAAAATTGCGCTTGGAGTTTCATAGACATTAAGGTTGATATTGACATCTCCAAGGCTTCCAAGGAGGTTCGAGGAGAGATGCCAAGTCTACTCTGCCATGCCTTCGTATGTTTCTCCATACCGTCTGACATAAGTAAATTAAGCCCTTCATATATCTCCCCGATTTTAGGGGTTTTTATAGATAGTAATTTGTCCATAGTTCGCCACGGTTGAAATTTAATACGGCCTCTCCCTTTCTTTAAAATAAAATCCCGCACTTGGAGGTATTTGAAGAAATCTCTATTAGGTAGTTTGAATTCGGTTTTTAGTTCCTCAAACGACTTTATACCATTCACAGAAAAAAAGCACCCGAGTTGTTTTATCCCCAATTCAGCCCATCTATTTGATACTAAATCTTGAAATATTTCGGGGAGATCCGAATTTTGTAATGTAGGAGTATAGAAAGAGAACCGACCTAAACCAACTAGTTTTTTAACATTCCGCCATATTTTGATAGTGCTAGAAATAGTCTTGAATTTAACCTTTTTAAAGTAATCATAGTTTGAATGGCGCCATAAGCAACCTGCACAGCCATCTCCCAGAATAAGTTCTTGTGGGTTTGGGATATTATGGACGTCTATATTTTCTTTGAAAAGATATGCACTGTATCTCAATACTGTTGCCCAATGATTTAGTTTAAAGTTTGGTAGTGCCCAACCCCCCCAATCTCTAGGTAATGTAACCCACCTAAGTGCTCTTCATGGCTTGTGATATCCCCATATGAAACGTGAAAACAAATTATCTATATTCTTAAAAACTGTTTGGGAGAATTCTAAGTTAATTGTACGAAAGAAATAGAGAAACTTTGGGTAAAATAGCATTTTGACGACATTTACTCTCCCCCCAATAGTGAGCTGTAGATTATGTAGGCGCAGTAGTTCCTTCTTGGTACAACTTATGAGGGGGTTAAGATTATCGTCAACTATGTTTGTGATATTGGCATCAATACTCACGCCTAGATAGATTGCTTTATTAATTATTCGAGGATCTTCCATCGTAATTTTATTATTTATAATGATCTGGGTTTTACTACGATTTAATTTATAACCCGAAACTATACCAAAAGCATGGGCTTCTCGTTCTATCCATTTAATGGCGTTATTCGGATCACCAGTGATAATAGCTATATCGTCGGCATATGCCAAACATTTGGTTTCTATATTGCGCACTTGAATTGAGGGAATTAAATTATTATTTTCCAAATTGTGAATAAAAACATCAATATAGATAGCAAAAGGAGGGGTGAACAGGGGCAACTCTGTCTTGTACCCCGCGTAATGGCGAACCAATCAGATAAAGCCCCATTGATTAAAACTTGAGCACTTGGGTTTACATAGAGTTGTTGGACTGCAGTTAAATATTGTCCGCCTATCCCACAGTTTGACAGGGCCGCCCACAGGAACTTCCAGGAGACCCTATCAAACGCTTTCTCTGCGTCGAGCAGTATAAGGGCCATAGGGTCTCCTGTCACCCCCGTATAATCAAAAAGGGAAATAACCCTTTGTATATGATCTATCGTGGACCTTCCTGGAACAAGCCATGTTGTCTTGCTGAAACAATATTGTGAATTATGGGTGCCATTCGATCTGCCAGTATTTTTGAATATATTTTAGAGTCCCCGTTAATCAGTGTGATAGGTCAATATGAGCCCAATTCTTTCACATCCTTATTTTTTTGGGGAAATACTATTATCTTGGCAGTGGACCACGATCTTGGCGGGTTCCCCCCGGAAAAGATAGTTTGGAAAAGGGGAGTTATGATATTCTCAAGCTGAGGGGCGAATGTAAGGTAAAAATCAGTTGGAATCCCGTCCATGCCTGCTGCCTTTCCGTTAGCCAGGCCCTTGATTGCTAAAAGTATTTCTGCAGAAGTGATTGTACAATCTAAAATCTCCAGATCAGTAGTTTCCAAGTGTGGCGGGGTAAATGATTCCAAGTATATATTGGGATCACCACATTCGGTATTATCCTCATGATAGAGGTTCTTATAGAACCTTTGAAAGGATGTTCTTATTTCAGATGGATCTGATCTTAGGCCCAAATCCGGGACCCTAATTTCTTTGATTAAAGCAAAAGATATTTCTTCGCGGGTTCTTACAGCTAATTGGTGGCCCATTTTTTCCCCTAGCTCGTATATTTTAGCCTTGTTGACCTTAGCTTTAATAGCTGCTCTATCAAGTAATATTGATGAGATCTTATTCTTAGCAATAGCCACTTTGCATTCTGCATTAATAATTGGATTACCTTCCTGTATCGTTTTAATAAGTCCTTCTTCTGCTTTACACAGATCTTCTTCTAGAGAGGCCATTTTTATTTTTTCGGTTTTATTGTGGTGAAAGGAAAATTTCAACGTTTCGCCCCGAATCCCGGCTTTCAGAGTATCCCAAACAATGTCGATGGAGGTGGACCCGATATTATCTGATAAGAAAGCGGGGATTCATGTTCTCATATGTAACTTATATGCTTTATTATATAGCAAAGCTCTTTCGAAAGTCCATATATTACTGTTACATTTTTCAGGGCCCTTCATTAGGTTAAGCTTAACCGGGTTGTGATCTGACAAAATTCTAGGCAATTTATTGATTTGACATGCAGAGCGTAAGTTATTCGAAAGAAGCAGATAGTCTAGTCTAACATGTTTGGAGTGTGGAGAGGAATAATAGGTATAGCCAGGATCGTCCTGGTGATCCATGGCCCAGCCGTCTAGAAGGCCGTGTTGTAAACATAGATCTCTAAGAGCACAAAAAACCTTTGGTTTCCTGCCTTGATAAATAAACCCAGGATCAGTGGACCAATAACAGGGTAAATGAATATTAAAATCTCCACAGAGAATCAAAGGGATAGGCCAATTAAATAACTCATTGGACACCCTAATCAGTGCCTCCGGGCCGTCAATAATATCCCCATATATTGTACATAACGTGAATTTACCTGCATCGTTATTAAAATGGCACTCTGTAATTGCAAATCTCCCTAGAGTATCAGTTTTGGACCGGGACAATTGTAGCCACCCACCCTTTGCTAAGATAGCGACCCCCTGGTGCGTGTCCCCTGTGATGTAGCTGCTATAAGTCGATATCCTAGAGATTTCAAAAGATATTGTTGCGACCCTTCAATATGTGTCTCTTGGAGACACACGATGCTCGACCCCGAGATTCTTAGGCTCTATGCGTTTTTTTGTCTTTTTTTATATCGTTGAGGCCACATATGTTCATTGACAATATATTGATCCTAGACATTAGAGTTTTTATCAAAAACTTTGAAAAAGAAACTGTAAAGATGTGTCCAAAGCAGTTTGTAGGATGAAATAAGCTTTACTTAAATAAGCATACATAGGATGACCTCCAGCTCCTTCACCAACCTCTTTTTACTGAGCTGCACTTCACAACATAGCATTCTGAGCACCTAGCAACTCGCTCAGTGTTCCATTAAGCATAGATCCCAACAGAAACCCTCTGCTTTTTTAAGTTTTTCTATTTTGCTAAGGTTAATATGTTCTCCATGTCCCTTATGGGTATTTTTCTCTTTTGTTTTTCTCTCTCTTCCCACTCTCTTCTTCCCTTTTTTACCCTCTTTTCTCTCCTTCCTCCCTCTCTTTCCCTCATCCTGTTCTGCCCCCCCCTACCTAGCTGTCCCTGCTCACTCAGCCCCCCCCTTCCTACCCGGAGTTCCCCCGCCCCCCACCCCCTTTCCATCCAATGAGGCACCCCGGGTGCGTTGATACCCGGGTGTGGGTGTCCATATGAACCGCCCGCGTTAGCGCCCTCCCCGTCCTAGCCCTGTGTATCTAAAATATGATAGTTAAACTTTTAAGTGGTTAAGTGATTAACAGATTCAACGATTCTTAAATTTATCAACCCCGTGCACAGTTTCTCCCCCAAATGAACTTATCTAAGAATCACAATACTCATTATGCGTTATCAGTCTATATTTGTACTTGTGCTGGTTTTTCCGGACTTCCTTGCCCCAGCTTCTGTTATTTCTCTCAGGTAATCTTGGGCTTGAACCTCACTAGTGAAGCTTCTCGATATTCCGTTATATTTAATTTTCAGTCTCGCAGGGTTCTGGAGATAGACAGTAGCTCCAAGTTTTTCAAAGGGCTTAAACAATTGACGCATCCTCCATCTACGTTCGACAGTTGGATGCGCAAAATGCGGTCTTACTAAAAATTTAAATCCTTTGTGTTCCCGCTGACTAGTTGGTCTAGCAAGATCATAAATGGCTTCTCTGAGAAGAAAGTTCCCAAAATTGATTAACATAGCCCTTGGATATTGCGGTGTCTTCTGGGAATATTTGGGTAGCGTCAAGGGAAAACGATGGGCCCGTTGTACCTCTTTGTCCATATCCCAAGCCTCAAGTACTGGAAATGCAGTTTTTAGGAGGCCAATCATAGATCCTCTTGCATCATTTCCCTCAAAACCTTCCGGAATTCCGAGAAATCTTAAATTGTTCCTTCTGGACCTATTTTCCTGGTCCTCCACTTTTTGGTCTGCTTAATTCAGACACTCTGTTCATCACCACCCCCTTTTCTGAATCTAAGCGTGGAAGGGTATACTCAGATGTGAGTCCCTTGCTCATTGCACCATCAGGATTCAAGCAAGCCAGGCCGAAGACGGCTGAAATGCCAGAAACCGGTCCCCGGAAGCTTGTTTCCTTCCCAGTATAAGAATTGGCTTGGTAGTTTGGTCTGCCCTGTTCCCATGATGCACTGGGCCAGGGTCAGACTAATTTGCATATAGCCAAGTTCTGAACTGGGATGGTGCAGTGAGCTAAAAAACGGTGATGGATCAAGCCCTGATCTTTGGACTGGGTAAGGGTGGTCTGCTTAATTCAGACACTCTGTTCATCACCACCCCCTTTTCTGAATCATCCTCTTGCATCATTTCCCTCAAAACCTTCCGGAATTCCGAGAAATCTTAAATTGTTCCTTCTGGACATATTTTCCTGGTCCTCCACTTTTAACATGAGATCCCTTATGATTCCGTCATGTTCTTTTTCGTTCTTGAAAAGTTCAGTAAGGTCTGTTTCCAAATATTCAGTACGTGTTTCTAACGAAGCCATTCTTTCAGAAATTTCTAAACATGTGTTGCCAACCTTCTTAATTGCGCCTTGTAGTTTTTCTATGGCCGCATGGTTTCCCTGGCTGTCTTTTTTAACATCAGCGTGGAAATTCTTGATGGAGCTTAAGACTTCGCTCAATGACGGTTCTGGTGAAATACGAGGACTTCCCTTCGGCTTCGACTTTATTCCCTCTGTTTCCTTCATGTTGTTGTCTACTTCAATTGGTTTTCCCGAATTTCTTTCGGATGGGCTTTTCCGTGAGTGTATTGTTTTTACTTTTTTACCACGGTGGACTGTTCCCATGGGGCACAGGGTCAGAGCTGATTTGCATATCGCCATTGTCTAACCCAGGGTAGTGTGGAGTGCAAAAAAACGATGGATTTGGGCCCAGATCTTTGGACTGGGGTGAATGTGTGACATTGATCCACATTCTGTCCATCACCTGTTTTGTTTGCAATTGCCGCCATAAGTGCGCTGGGGATGCTCAGACGTGGGTCCCAGGCACTCCACACCACTGGAGTCAAGCTAGCCGGGCTGATGAGAGGTGTTACCTCGAAACCGGTCCGGTCCTCGGATGCTTGATTCCGTTCTGGGAAGGACATGGCTTTTGTAGTTCGGACTGGACTGTTCCCATGGGGCACAGGGTCAGAGCTGATTTGCATATCGCCATTGTCTAACCCAGGGTGGTGTGGAGTGCAAAAAAACGATGGATTTGGGCCCAGATCTTTGGACTGGGGTGAATGTGTGACATTGATCCACATTCTGTCCATCACCTGTTTTGTTTGCAATTGCCGCCATAAGTGCGCTGGGGATGCTCAGACGTGGGTCCCAGGCACTCCACACCACTGGAGTCAAGCTAGCCGGGCTGATGAGAGGTGTTACCTCGAAACCGGTCCGGTCCTCGGATGCTTTATTCCGTTCTGGGAAGGACATGGCTTTTGTAGTTCGGACTGGACTGTTCCCATGGGGCACAGGGTCAGAGCTGATTTGCATATTGCCATTGTCTAACCCAGGGTGGTGTGGAGTGCAAAAAAACGATGGATTTGGGCCCAGATCTTTGGACTGGGGTGAGTGTGTGACATCGATCCACATTCTGTCCATTACCTGTTGTGTTTGCATATTCCGCCCTAAGTGCGCTGGGGATGCCCAGACGTGGGTCCCAGGCACTCCACACCACTGGAGTCAAGCTAGCCGGGCTGATGAGAGGTGTTACCTCGAAACCGGTCCGGTCCTCGGATGCTTGATTCCGTTCTGGGAAGGACATCGCTTTTGTAGTTCGGACTGGACTGTTCCCATGGGGCACAGGGTCAGAGCTGATTTGCATATCGCCATTGTCTAACCCAGGGTGGTGTGGAGTGCAAAAAAACGATGGATTTGGGCCCAGATCTTTGGACTGGGGTGAGTGTGTGACATTGATCCACATTCTGTCCATCACCTGTTGTGTTTGCATAGTAGAATAAGAGCGCATAGTTAGTGTGTACAACAGGACTATTCCTGCTTCTTGGTTTTCAAATTATTCTCAAAACTATTTTGAAGGCTTGCAGTGGCACCTAGCTGAACAAAAAATTATCAATGGTTGTTTAGGTGATAAATGAAGAAATGTTTTTTCAGCTCTTTCTAAAATGGAAAACTGAAACCTGACCTGAACCAACATGTTGTACTCTAGCCCTAGTGATTTGAGTAGGAATGTTCTGGGTCTTCTCTTCATTGCATTTCTTGTTTTCCAGTTTGGCAATATTGTCATTCCATATGTTGCACTGTCCTCCTGCGATGATGTGATTTTTTTGCAAGAATCAGATCTGATGCCAAGCAATTTGTTTTGTCCTCATGGTAGGGTCCTCATGGTAGGGTCTTGAAACAGAGATCATTATCTCAATTTGAAAAGATTTTTAAATAGAGTTGGGTGTCATCCTCCTATTTTTGACTCATGGTCGACTGGTAGGACTCTAAGAAGCTCCATTTAGAAAGTAGGATGATGGTGTGCTCTCCAAGCCACAGCTCGCTGCTCATATCTTGTGAGACCCTCTGAATGTGTTGGTAGGAGTGTAATGAGGAGAAACACAATACCGCAAAGTTATTAAATCCAATTAAAAATATCTGGATTTCAGTAGTTATTTTAGTTAATAGGTTCAAAGGCTGCTGACATGATTCAACAGAAAGAAGGGTCAACTTTGTTGCTGCATCATCTGAAGCCTGACTATCAGTCAATAAAAAGGAAGTTGACATTGATGTAATTTTGTAGTTTCAAGGCAGCTGCTTCCTCAGTTCTTTCAGATGAAGGGTAAATGTATTATTAGATGGCAGTTGGTTAAGATTATATGATTTGAGATCAGTATCTGGAGAATGTCTCTGATTTTGAGTGCACTGAGAAAGATGCTTAATGATAGAGGGGCCTTGATTACTTGATTATGGAGAGCAGTTCTGTAATCACTTCTCTGTACAGACTTTTCTTAAAGATGGAGGGCAAGTAATAGCCTTCTTGTGTGGTAGCTTTAAGAGAAATGAAAATGCCAGTGACGCCTAAATACGATAGCATTTACAAAATTTTATGGATTTTCACTTCAGATTGTTTCAAATCAGTAGTTTGTTTGACTTGGCGTGTCTTATCTGTTTGATCAATGAAGTATAGATTGATGGCATGGCACGTATCTGTTGAGAAAGATATTGCTGATCTAGCATTGGGTTCATGCAGTGTTGGTGGCTTTGAACAGGGCTACCATTCTTTTGTAGGAATCTCTGATGAAGGACTGATAGTAGACAGCCTTTGCAGTACTGATGAGGTTCCTGTCTGTGGAATGGAGAGCCTTCAGTTTCGACAGGTCTTCTGATGGGTGTTGTGCCATTTCTTTTCTTTTCTGCTTTGGTTTCAATATGAGACGTTTCAGGGGGAAAGAGATTTGGTATTGATCTTTAGGTTAGTGTTGAGCATACTGAGTAGAAAATAAACATTGGCAGTTTAGGGAGGCAAAGTTAGAGGACGTAATAGACAGTTGTAATGGGTGTGTCCATGAAGCAGGACTATTGTTATGTGGCTGGTTTAGGCTGACTGTAATAGATGGATGGTGTCTAGTAGATGAATATTGTGTTTTCAAAATGGACAGGCAAGCCTACGTAAAATAGCAGCTGATATTCGATGGTTGTCATGGTGAAGAGTACTTGGTTGAGGATGTTAACTTTGTAAATGTAAATGTATAGGCATTTATATAGCGCACTACTTACCCGTAGGGTCCCAAGGCGCTTCGACCGCTGCGAAACCCTTCCTGGCTTCCTTGAGAGATGGTCCCTTAATGGGTATCTCCAGGGTGAGACCAGGCATCCCCGGCGGTCTGGTGGGGCCGTTAGTGAAGATGAGGCAAGCTAGTGCCCAGAGTTGCCGAGTGTGATCGCTGATCAGAGTGGGCACCGAGGCGAGAGAATTATCGAGTCCGCTGACCCTGGGCCAGAAACCTGCCGCGCCGGGAATCGAACCCTGGTCCGGGGCCGTCCTCTGCTCTCGGGTCTGCCGCCTCTAACCAGTGAGCCACACTACTTCACTTTGGATTTAATGGCTTGGTGATGTGTCACTTGGTGTTTACACTATGAGTTTGAGGAGAGGTTTCTTCATACAGTTGGTGGCAGCATCTCCAGGAAGAATGTGGTCCTTGAGGAGGATGCTGTTGGACTGGGTAATGGATGATGTTATGGCAGCGGAGGGCCTGGATCACCCTCAATCTGGATTCAGGCCCAATCACAGCAACAAGTCGGCCCTCATCTCAGTGACCGATAACATCAGGATGTAACTGGATGGAGGGGGATCAACGATTCTGGTGCTGTTAGATTTAGCCGCTGCCTTCGACACGGTGTCACATGAAATACTGTTTGAGGGAGGTGGGCATAGGAGGCGCGGCTCTGTCCTGGCTGGAAAGCTTTTTTTCGGGTCGTCTACAAGGAGTCAAGTTGGGCTCCCATAATTCCATTCTAAGGGAGCTCACCAAGGGAGTGCCACAGGGCTCATGTCTAAGCCCCACGTTTTTTAACATGTATGTGGCCCCCTTGGCGGACATTGTAAGAAAATACGGGTTCACCCCGGTGTCGTATGCCGACGACACCCAACTCTTATTCCCCTTCCAGATCCTCACGCCCCCAATTCAAAAATCTTTTGCAGACGGGATGAGAGCAGTGTCAGATTGGATGGCACGAAATTGCCTCCAATGTAATGTACAAAACACAGAAGAGCAGATCAAGTCTAAGAAAGAATGTGTGCCTACAACAGTAGCCGTGTGGTACTGGTGGTGCATGCGTGAGACAAGGGTTGCCAAAACCAATGGTTGGAAGTCGAGGGAGGCTGACACGATTCCCATCAGACCACCCATGCGGTGGAGTTTGCGTCATGTGGGAAAAGTTTTGTCATGCCGTCCCACAACCGACCATATAGTGCCGGTGCAGGGATGGATGTAAAAGATATCATCATAGGCATGCATCCTAAAGTGATGGAAAACTGAGAAGAGTGCAGTGCTCAAATAATAGTGAAGATGAAATTAAAAATTTAACAGTCCGGACTCCTGGAGGCATTGCGACAGAAGTGCGGGTGTCAAAGATTAAAAAGGCACGCTGGGTAGCATGGCTACCCTCTAGCGCAGTGTGATATGGTCGACATGTTTCTGCTTAAGGGCATCTCGCCCAGCTTTCTTCAGGACCGATGACAAGAAGTCAGCTACTGCAACTACATACAAAGTATATAGATGATAAATAATAAACCTGTACTGACAAAGTTACTTTTATATCGAGGGTATGAATACTTAAGTGTCCACTGTAGGGAGAGAAATGAATCTTCTTCCTGTTAACAAACAAAAGACACTGTATCAGACAACACCAAGTTAGACACACACAACACGGCACGTACACATAGAAACCGTGCAGGCACACATACATGAAAAATATGATTTTTACATGAAATTAAAGCATATATGCTTGGTCACACCAAGGCATTTCCTCAGCGTGATACTCACCCAGCTTTGTGTGGGTGACGGCCTCACCTCACCCGGCAACCGCTCGGGAGGAAGAGGCCCCGCTCTGTAGTGTAAAAATAGAAGACTCAGTAAGTACTTAACTTTACCGTGTCTTAGCCAAATGACTTTACACTGAGACCCAACAAACGTGTGATAGTGACCCCCCTACCAAACCTACCACTGACATTGCCCAGGGCGCGTACATCTCGCATATTTAATGACACTCAAGGGATAATAGTAATTTAGCTATTTATGTGGAGTGAGACCTGTTAGTGACCATGGCCTGTTAGCAAACAGAGCGCTAAGGTGCTAGTAAATTGTTTCAACCTATGTCTATAACTGGAAAGGGTTCCCATGTATCCAGTGTAAGGTTATAAGGGAAACAAAAAGATAGACTCCCTATCCAAGCGCAGAGTCTGTGACCAGTGTGAGACTCTCTCTGAGCTCACAAAACACAATACGCTTAACAAAAGATTAAATGCTTAATAAGGTAAAAAAGCAAGGTTCTGGGCAGCCGAGCGTCTCACCTCTCCGTCGGTACCTCAGTACTGTCAGCGAGCGGAAGTGGAGGCGAGTGAAGGAAAACGCCCTCCCTCCTAAAGTAGCCTCGCTGTGTAACGCGCTGACCCTCCGTCATCCACGGGCTGCGCAGGGTCGCGCGACAATCCCGAAAAGCTGCTCTAATCGAGAGCGCATGCGCGGAGAGATGTTATGCATTACTCTCTCGCGCATGCGCATTCGTCCACACTCGTCGGACCTCCTTGTTGACATAGCGCACTAAATCACCCGCAGGCTCACAAGAATCCATCATAATGGTTCTATTCCTGTCAGGGTTGATCTAACGAACCGAAGATTTGTTTTATTCGGCATAAATCAAACTGGGGGGACATAGTCATGTGTCCATAAAGGAGACACTGCTCCTTGAACAAAAACGGCGAAATACACCACTGCGGGTTCGGCAAGTATATCAGGTTTTATATTTGTAAGGGATGTGGGATGTGAGCATACATTATAAAAATGAATTACAGTCAAATAGATTTTGACAAGGTCATCTTTCATTCACATGGAATCATGTGATGGATGTGTGTAAAGGGACCGAGATAAGAGAATTTCACTTCAGGCACCTGGGAAAAAGGACCAATAGTGTCTGGAAATAACACTATTGGTCCTATCTGACTGTAATTCATTTTTATAATGTATGCTCACATCCCACATCCCTTACAAATATAAAACCTGATATACTTGCCGAACCCGCAGTGGTGTATTTCGCCGTTTTTGTTCAAGGAGCAGTGTCTCCTTTATGGACACATGACTATGTCCCCCCAGTTTGATTTATGCCGAATACAACAAATCTTCGGTTCGTTAGATCAACCCTGACAGGAATAGAACCATTATGATGGATTCTTGTGAGCCTGCGGGTGATTTAGTGCGCTATGTCAACAAGGAGGTCCGACGAGTGTGGACGAATGCGCATGCGCGAGAGAGTAATGCATAACATCTCTCCGCGCATGCGCTCTCGATTAGAGCAGCTTTTCGGGATTGTCGCGCGACCCTGCGCAGCCCGTGGATGACGGAGGGTCAGCGCGTTACACAGCGAGGCTACTTTAGGAGGGAGGGCGTTTTCCTTCACTCGCCTCCACTTCCGCTCGCTGACAGTACTGAGGTACCGACGGAGAGGTGAGACGCTCGGCTGCCCAGAACCTTGCTTTTTTACCTTATTAAGCATTTAATCTTTTGTTAAGCGTATTGTGTTTTGTGAGCTCAGAGAGAGTCTCACACTGGTCACAGACTCTGCGCTTGGATAGGGAGTCTATCTTTTTGTTTCCCTTATAACCTTACACTGGATACATGGGAACCCTTTCCAGTTATAGACATAGGTTGAAACAATTTACTAGCACCTTAGCGCTCTGTTTGCTAACAGGCCATGGTCACTAACAGGTCTCACTCCACATAAATAGCTAAATTACTATTATCCCTTGAGTGTCATTAAATATGCGAGATGTACGCGCCCTGGGCAATGTCAGTGGTAGGTTTGGTAGGGGGGTCACTATCACACGTTTGTTGGGTCTCAGTGTAAAGTCATTTGGCTAAGACACGGTAAAGTTAAGTACTTACTGAGTCTTCTATTTTTACACTACAGAGCGGGGCCTCTTCCTCCCGAGCGGTTGCCGGGTGAGGTGAGGCCGTCACCCACACAAAGCTGGGTGAGTATCACGCTGAGGAAATGCCTTGGTGTGACCAAGCATATATGCTTTAATTTCATGTAAAAATCATATTTTTCATGTATGTGTGCCTGCACGGTTTCTATGTGTACGTGCCGTGTTGTGTGTGTCTAACTTGGTGTTGTCTGATACAGTGTCTTTTGTTTGTTAACAGGAAGAAGATTCATTTCTCTCCCTACAGTGGACACTTAAGTATTCATACCCTCGATATAAAAGTAACTTTGTCAGTACAGGTTTATTATTTATCATCTATATACTTTGTATGTAGTTGCAGTAGCTGACTTCTTGTCATCGGTCCTGAAGAAAGCTGGGCGAGATGCCCTTAAGCAGAAACATGTCGACCATATCACACTGCGCTAGAGGGTAGCCATGCTACCCAGCGTGCCTTTTTAATCTTTGACACCCGCACTTCTGTCGCAATGCCTCCAGGAGTCCGGACTGTTAAATTTTTAATTTCATCTTCACTATTATTTGAGCACTGCACTCTTCTCAGTTTTCCATCACTTTAGGATGCATGCCTATGATGATATCTTTTACATCCATCCCTGCACCGGCACTATATGGTCGGTTGTGGGACGGCATGACAAAACTTTTCCCACATGACGCAAACTCCACCGCATGGGTGGTCTGATGGGAATCGTGTCAGCCTCCCTCGACTTCCAACCATTGGTTTTGGCAACCCTTGTCTCACGCATGCACCACCAGTACCACACGGCTACTGTTGTAGGCACACATTCTTTCTTAGACTTGATCTGCTCTTCTGTGTTTTGTATCTTGTAATTGGGGAGTGAGCAGTCAGGTCATAAAACTTTCCCCTTGACCCCCACACACCCTTCTTGTTTATAATAATCCAATGTAATGTAGCCAAGACGGAAGTCATGTTTGGTGGGGCTACTCTCCTATGGTCCCCAGATTGGTGGCCCTTGGAGTTGGGACCTGTCCCCAGCCCGAAACAAGTTGTCAAAAATCTTGGAGTACGTCTGGATCAAGCACTCCTGCTCAAAGAACACACCAACCAAGTAACAGGAGCGTGTTTCCGCGCTATCAGGCTGCTACGGCGTGTTTTTCCACTCTTGCCCGATAACGACAGGAAAATACTAGTCCAAACGTTAGTAATCAGTAGGATGGACTACTGCAATGGCTTGCTTATTGCAGCCAACGAGGATCAACTAAAGAAATTGCAAGTGGTCCAGAATACTGCGGCGAGGCTGGTCCTCAATGCTTAACTCAGAACCCCCTCTCGTCCTCTTCTACACCAGCTTCACTGGTTGCCGATAAGGCAACGTATAGAATTTAAGACGTGTTGCACAATACACAAATGTCTGTTTGGCTCGGGACCCAGATACTTGAAGGAAAAGTTTGTACCATACACCCCTGGACGCACTCTACGCTCCAGCAGGCACCAATTACTTCAGGTCCCAAGAATTAGAAGAACTAGACAGGGTGGCCGCGCCCTCTCCTATAAAGGCCCTGTCCTATGGAATTCACTTCCCCCCACGCTGAAGCAAATCACTAATCTAGAATCCTTCAGGAAAAAACTTAAAACTTATCTATTCACTCAGTCTTAAGAAACACTTTGCTAACAGTATATGATCATGATTGAGCCTTTCTGATAGGAGCGCAAGCACAGAGATATCCCTGCCGGGATTGATTCATGCGCTATACAAGAACATAAATACAATAAAATAAATACATTTGCTCAATGAAGATTTTGCTTTCCAAACGGTTGTGGAGGATTAAGGGAAGGCATGTTTTGTATTGTCCAGGCAGGGATGCACAATGTAAGGAGCTTAATTAATGTAAATCTAATGAATTACTGTAGTAGAGAGGAGTAGGAGAACGTGTGAACAACTGTGATATCTCTAGCTGTGTGTGTAAATTATATCTCACAGATCTGCAGTGCATTGCCTGCAATGTCTGAGGCATGAAGTTATCCAGATTGTGTATTAATGAATATCAGAAGCATTGGCTGTTGAATAAAGGATGTCAATGGCAATGTGTGGGATTTAATGTAAGAGTGGGCTATATGCTGCTACTCTTTTGAGGGGGTTCAAGTTGATTTTGTGAGCAATCTGTGGTGAAAGGGATATGGTATTAATTTGGATGGTGGTAGTGAAAGGAAGTCTGATATCCTTGCTCCTGTCCAGGCCTTAAGAAGTCCAAACAGGGAGCTGCCATTTGCTTTTGTCTTCTCTTGGCTAAGGAGGCCCAGGCAGGACTCCCATAGTGGAGCAGAAACAAAAAAAACTAAAAACAATAGTCGAAACTACAATTGACACAATCACATGGCTCCTAACTCAGTTGTCACTTCAATGCAACACCGCCAACCTTGTACTTGCTCCCCCTCACCCAGATATGTCAACATCTAAGTGATATGATAGTCGCACCAATGGGCACTCATTGAACTTGACCAGCTACATGCTTTAAGAAATAGCCAAAAGGCTATGTTTTTTTTAAGTTAATTGGATGTACTATTGATAGTGTGAATAAATTTACTAATGTTTATTACTGAATGTCGATATTTTTTTTAGTTTTTCGTTCGCGACTGTCTTAGTAACAGCGTATTTACTTAATTTAAATGTAATTTAATGGTTTGAAATGTGATATATATGTATATGTTGCTGAGAAATGTAATTTTAAAAATGTATTGGTTTTATTGGACGAATTCTGTACAAAAAATGTATTTTCCCTTCGAAGGGGTATGTACTTTGAGTTTATTCATGTATTAATTGGATGTGCTATGTTTTAATGAATATTTTTATAGTGTATTACATTATTGTATATATTTGCATTGTATGTAATCTATATTGTGTCAATTTTTTATTGCGCGTATGTAATTATTTTTTTAATTGTGGTGTCATTACCTGAAAATGTTCTATTTTTATTCGATGCACATAGTTTATATAAAGGTGCGTAAATGTATATTTTTGTGAAAGTCTTTTATTGTTTTTTTCGTTGTAAATGAAATATGCGAATAATGTTAGTCAACACATTTTAAAACTGCAAATGTGGATGTTCCTTTGAGTTAGCAGTTCCGTTTTATCTGAATGTTTACTTTATTCCCATTTATCCTGCGATGTTCTTTTTTAAAAAAAAAAAATTTTTTATTTGGTGAGTGATAATTCAAGGTGATATAAATGAACGTATTATTGGTTAGTGTGGTGATTTGGTTATAGTGTAGTTTTCATTTCTTTTGTGAGTAAAAGATCATTTGTTATTTTGTTTTTTATACAAAGTTTTTTGTGTTTGTGGTTTGGTACATAGCAGGACTTTGAGGTACACTTGTGTAGGTCAGAGGTGTAAGATGGTCATTTCTGGAAAGGATGTATGTTGGATTAAACATAAAATGGAGGCAGACTGGGACACACTATGAATTTATAATGCTGTTTGTGAATATTATATTTGTAAATAGCATTGAGAATCAATGAATTGTTTCAAATATTTGTGAGGGAGATGGTCTGTGCATTTTATTCAATTTTTTAACTTTCAAAAATGTTTATTTGTGAACTATTAACATCTTTTTGTGACATTTGTAATAAAGCTTGAAACATTGAGAGAACATATTTGAACCAGTTGTTGTTGAATGGTTGCACAGATTGATGCTGTGATGGCGCAGAGTGATGTTATGGTGGCGCTGAGTGATGCTGTGGTGGTGCTGAGTGATGCTGTGTTGGTGCTGAGTGATGCTGGAGTTGTGCTGAGTGATGTTGTGGTGGCGCTGAGTGATGCTGCGGTGGCGCTGAGTGATGCTGCGGTGGTGCTGAGTGATGCTGGGGGTTGCGCTGAGTGATGCTGGGGTTGCGCTGAGTGATGCTGGGGTGGTGCTGAGTGATGCTGGGGTGGTGCTGGGTGGTGCTGTGGTGGTGCTGAGTGGTGCTGTGGTGGTGCTGAGTGGTGCTGTGGTGGTGCTGAATGGTGCTGGGGCGGCGCTGAGTGATGCTGTGGTGGTGCTGAGTGGTGCTGTGGTGGTGCTGAGTGATGTTGTGGTGGTGCTGAGTGGTGCTGTGGTGGTGCTGAGTGATGCTGTGGTGGTGCTGAATGATGCTGTGGTGGAGCTGAGTGATGCTGTGGTGGTGCTGAGTGATAATGTGGTGGTGCTGAGTGGTGCTGTGGTGGTGCTGAGTGATGCTGCTAAGTGGTGCTGTGGTGGTGCTGAGTGGTGCTGTGGTGATGCTGAGTGATGCTGTGGTGGTGCTGAGTGATGCTGTGGTGGTGCTGAGTGATGCTGTGATGGTGCTGAGTGATGCTGTGATGGTGCTGAGTGATGCTGTGATGGTGCTGAGTGATGCTGTGGTGGTGCTGAGTGGTGCTGTGGTGGTGCTGAGTGTTCCTGTGGTGGTGCTGAGTGATAATGTGGTGGTGCTGAGTGATAATGTGGTGGTGCTGAGGTGGTGCTGTGGCGATGCTGTGGTGGCGCTGAGTGATGCTGTGGTGGTGCTGAGTGATGCTGTGTTGGTGCTGAGTGATGCTGGAGTTGTGCTGAGTGATGTTGTGGTGGCGCTGAATGATGCTGCGGTGGCGCTGAGTGATGCTGCGGTGGTGCTGAGTGATGCTGGGGGTTGCGCTGAGTGATGCTGGGGTTGCGCTGAGTGATGCTGGGGTGGTGCTGAGTGATGCTGGGGTGGTGCTGGGTGGTGCTGTGGTGGTGCTGAGTGGTGCTGTGGTGGTGCTGAGTGGTGCTGTGGTGGTGCTGAATGGTGCTGGGGCGGCGCTGAGTGATGCTGTGGTGGTGCTGAGTGGTGCTGTGGTGGTGCTGAGTGATGTTGTGGTGGTGCTGAGTGGTGCTGTGGTGGTGCTGAGTGATGCTGTGGTGGTGCTGAATGATGCTGTGGTGGAGCTGAGTGATGCTGTGGTGGTGCTGAGTGATAATGTGGTGGTGCTGAGTGGTGCTGTGGTGGTGCTGAGTGGTGCTGCTAAGTGGTGCTGTGGTGGTGCTGAGTGGTGCTGTGGTGATGCTGAGTGATGCTGTGGTGGTGCTGAGTGATGCTGTGGTGGTGCTGAGTGATGCTGTGATGGTGCTGAGTGATGCTGTGATGGTGCTGAGTGATGCTGTGATGGTGCTGAGTGATGCTGTGGTGGTGCTGAGTGGTGCTGTGGTGGTGCTGAGTGTTCCTGTGGTGGTGCTGAGTGATAATGTGGTGGTGCTGAGTGATAATGTGGTGGTGCTGAGGTGGTGCTGTGGCGATGCTGTGGCGATGCTGTGGTGGTGCTGAGTGATGCTGTGGTGGTGCTGAGTGATGCCTAGGTGGTGCTGTGGTGGTGCTGTGGTGGTGCTGAGTGGTGCTCTGGTGGTGCTGTGGTGGTGCTGAGTGATGCTGGGGTAGCACTGAGTGATGATGTGGTGGTGCTGAGTGATGCTGTGGTGGCGCTGAGTGATGTTGTGGTGATGCAGAGGGCAGAAAGGCACAACAAGCACTGATGGCTGGTGGTGTGTGTGCCTGGCCGGCTTGTGGTGTGTGTGCCTGGTGGAAGCATGCACTGATGGCTGGTGGTGTGTGCCTGGTGAAAGCGTACACTGACGTCTGGTGGTGTGTGCCTGGTGGAAGCGTACACTGACGACTGGTGGTGTTTGTGCCCTGTGAAAGCGTGCACTGATGGCTGGTGGTGTTTGTTCCCGGTGAAAGCGTGCACTGACGGCTGGTGGTGTTTGTGCCCAGTGAAAGCGTGCACTGATGGCTGGTGGTGTTTGTGCCTGTTGAAAGCCTGCACTGACAGCTGGCCCATTGCGCGTGCTGCCTCTTGTGCTTGTGTGACCTCGTGGCGCTATGTTCGAAACCTCGCATTGCTGGTTAATTTATATTGTGCCTGATTGTGCCGGTGCCTCTGCCCACATCTTTGCAGTGTTCTGACTTGTGCCCCAATCTCGTCCTGTTTTGCTTTTGGCTTGCTGCCATTTTGTTGTTGTGACTCCCAGCCCATCTCTCCACCCCGCTCCCGCCTCCCAGCTGCCCCTACCTCGCTCTGCCCCCTCCATGATCCATTTATGACAGATGCACTTACGCGCAGCGTTCACGCGCTGCGGGCGTGCCCCATGCGCGCCCCATGCGCGCCGAAGGTGCACCAAAGGTAAGCCCGTCTACGCCCGTCCGCGCCTTTACCGCGCCAAGCACCAGACCCCCTGCCCCCCGTAAAACCCACTCAACCCGCATCACGTACAACGCCGCAACCCTCTTAGCTCTCAACCCCAGGCGACTTCCAGACTGCCACCAAGCCGCCCCAGGACACACCCATGGACCCTTCACCTGCCACTCCTGCAAGTTCGACTGCATCAGGACCCACACCAAATCCACAAACTCCAAACAGAGCTCCGACACTAACCACCTGAAGTGCATCCTGCTCAACACCCGCTCTGTCCACAGACACGCCATTGAACTTTGGAACCTACTCGACACCACATCACCGGACGTCGCCTTTCTTACAGAAACCTGGATGAACGCCTCATCAACGCCCGACATCGCCATAGCCATCCCGGACGGCTACAAGATCATCCGAAAGGACCGCATCAACCAAACAGGAGGAGACATCGCCATCGTCCATAAGAACACCATCCGCATCACGACCAGTTCCTACGATTACCTCGCAGCCGCCGAACACCTTCACTTCCAGATCCACACCGACCCCAAGACCACACTCAGAGGCACCCTCATCTACAGGCCACCAGGACCCCGCACACAATTCAGCGAAGACATCTCTGACTTCATCAGCCCACACGCCCTCCCCTCCGAGGACTACATTCTACTGGGAGACCTCAACTTCCACCTGGTAAAAGAACAACGACAGCAACACCACCACCCTTCTGGACAACCTCGTCAATCTCGGACTCAAACAACTTGTTGACACCACAACCCACTATGCCGGGCACACGCTCGACCCAATCTTCACCTCCAGCAAGCACATCTCCTTCAATCACACCACTGCTCTCCATTGGACGGACCACAGCTGCGTTCACTTCAACTACATAGAGACTACGACCCACAACCACCCACAACCAATTCCCCGCAGAAACTGGAACAAAATCACCACTGACCAGCTCTTCATATCGCTTCACCAAAACCCTCCTGCCAAATCATCGGACCCAAACCAAGCAGCCACCAACCTCACACAATGGATCACCCACAGCGCTGACGAATTAGCACCCTTGAAAAACCATCAAATCAAGCAAGGTAGCAAAAAAGCCCCCTGGTTCAATGATGACCTTAAGAAATCCAAGAAGACCTGTCGCACCCTCGAGAAAGCCTGGCGAAAAAACCCAACCACTGACAACCTGATCACCTTCAAGAACGCCACCCGCAAACACCACCAACTGATCAGATCCACCAAGAAATCAGCATTCAAGGATCGACTCGACAACAACGCCCACAACAGCAAGGAACTATTCAACATTGTCAAAGAGTTCACCAACCCCACCGCCGGCAACAACGATATCACTCCCTCCCAAAACCTCTGCGACTCTCTAGCCTCGTTCTTCCACAACAAAATCGCTGACATACATAACAGCTTTGGCGACCAGTCCACCCCACCCTCCTCCGATCTAAAACCCCCCTCCAACACCCTTTGCACCTGGAACCCAATCACCACTGAAGACACCATCCGCCTGATGAACTCCATCCACTCAGGATTGCCAACCGACCCATGTCCCCACTACATTTTCAACAAAGCAGACTCCATTATCGCACCCCATCTCCGAGACGTCATCAACTGCTCCCTCAACTCCGCTACCTTCCCGGAAAGCTGGAAACATGCCGAACTCAGCGCCCTCCTGAAGAAACCCACAGCAGACCCCACCGAACATAAGAACTACCGCCCTATTTCACTCCTCCCATTCCCTGCCAAAGTCATTGAGAAAACAGTCAGCAGTCAGCTCACCGCCTTCCTCGAATCCAACAAATCACTCGACCCTTCACAGTCCGGCTTCCGAGCCAAACACAGCACCGAGACCACCCTCATCGCAGCAACAGACGACATTCAAACTCTACTGGACAACGGAGAAACAGCTGCCCTCATCCTACTTGACCTCTCCGCAGCCTTCGACACAGTCTGTCATAACACCCTTATACAACGCCTCAGCAACGTCGGAATACAAGGAAAAGCATTGAACTGGATCATCTCGTTCCTCACTGGAAGAACCCAGAGAGTCCGCCTCCCCCCTTTCAAATCGGAAGCCACTGAAGTAATCTGCGGCGTTCCACAAGGATCATCTCTCAGTCCCACCCTCTTCAACGTATACATGAGTCCCCTCGCATCCATTGCGCGCCAACACAACCTCAACATCATCTCCTACGCAGACGACACCCAGCTGATCCTCTCCTTCACCAAAGACCCAAACACCGCCAAAACCAACCTACACGATGGGATGAAAGAAGTGGCCGAATGGATGAAGAACAGCCGTTTAAAACTGAACTCGGACAAAATGGAAGTCCTCATCCTAGGTTCATCCCCCTCCGCTTGGAACGACTCATGGTGGCCACCGGCCCTGGGAAATGCACCCAAACCAACGGACCACGCACGTAACCTGGTCTTCATCCTGGACTCCTCCCTCTCGATGACCAGACAAGTCAACGCCGTCTCATCATCTTGATTCAACATCCTACGTATGCTCAAAAAAATCTTCCGCTGGATCCCCACTGAAACAAGAAAGACGGTCACCCATGCACTGGTCACAAGCCAACTGGACTACGGAAACACCCTTTATGCCGGAACCACAGCCAAACTACAGAAAAAACTCCAACGCATCCAGAACGCCTCAGCCAGACTCATCCTAGACATCCCCTGCCAAGCTCACATTTCCGGTCACCTGAAAGACCTCCACTGGCTCCCCGTCAACAAGAGAATAACGTCCCGTCTCCTCACCCACGCACACAAAGCCCTCTACGACCTAGGACCCGAATACCTCAACACGCGCCTGTCCTTCTACACCCCCACCCGCCAACTACGATCGTCCAACCAAGCCCTCGCCGCAATTCCACGCATCCAAAGATCCACCATGGGGGGGAAGATCCTTCTCCTACCTAGCGGCCAAGACCTGGAATTCTCTCCCCACCCACCTCCGCCTTACACAGAACCACCTCTCCTTCAGAAAACAACTAAAAACCTGGATATTCGATAAGTAACGTACCCCCCCTCCCTCAAGCGCCTTGAGACCCTCTGGGTGAGTAGTGCGCTATACAAATTCTAAACTTGAACTTGAACTTGAACTTATGCCTGGTGAAAGCGTGCACAGATGGCTTTTGGTGTGTGTGCCTGGTGAAAGCGTGCACTGATGGCTGGTGGTGTGTGTGTGTGTGCCTAGTGAAAGGTATTGTAAAACTGTGCATGAGCTCACTTGACCCATCACTCTAAATGGTGCTCCTATGACTATTGTCACTAACAGTGCGCGCACAAATGTCTTAATGAGTCTGTCTAGTGTTATTTACCGGTTTGTGCTGCTCTAAATATTTGCCTGATGTTATCTGCATTGTCACATGTGAATTTTATTTTTTTCTTGGAAACACTTTGCTGCAAAGGTTTTTTTTCCTCTAACGTGTATTTCTCTTCTACCCTGTAATTTTTTTCCTCTGCCTTTCTGTCACTCGGAATTGCTACTCAGAGTGTTGTTTTCCTGGCTGGTGTGTGCGTTATTGCGAATGTATTTATTAATTTCTATGAGTAGCATGTTCCACATGTGCATGTTGGGTTCCACATGTGCATGTAGGTCTGCTTCACCTGGTTTTGGTCTGCATTGTTTGTTTTAATCTCCTTGTGAAATAAATGTTTCAAAACCTATAATAAGTATGAAATGGTCGTTGACGCCAAGGGTAATGTAAATTTGTTTAGCCTACTTTTAACATTGCCTTTTTATAATAGTTCAAACGGGACCTTGTACTCGGGAATTTGTTGAGTGTATGAGCATGTGCAATTGCAATTAAGTTTTCAAAAATTGATTAAACAAAGATATGAGTTTTGTAGTCGAATGTCTGCAAAAACAGTTATGAACTTGCTCACACATTCCAATGTGAAAAATAAATATGAACATGCATGAATTTTATTTTGCTCTTGCGCCACACTGTGTAGCCTTCCATTTTTATTTAAGATTGTGTGCACTGTTTAGAACGCAAAACATGCATAAAAAAAGTGTGTGTGATTGTTAAAGGAGCTCTTGCACCCCAAATACATGAAAGTAAAGTTTACTTTAGCCCTAGCACTAATTTCTGTCTCCTATACAAATTTTGTTTGGGAAAACAATTGCATTGTGTTTCTGGCATTCAGATGTAATCATGCACTGACGGCTGGTGTTATGTGTGGCTGGTGGGTAACTGCACTAACAATTTGCAGATAAACAAATAACATTTAACCATGTATGTAATAGTTTGTAGAGGGTCCGTTGTGTTGTAGCCATTGTTTTTAGAGTTTGTTCACTTGTTAGAGTTTGTTCACTTGTTTGGGAGGGCAAGTTTCGTTTCCTTTAGTTTACATTTGCATTTCACAGAGCATGGCCGCCAACAGATTAGAATCTCTATGGCTAAGCTTAAAGGCTTCCAGTATTGTGGTGTGGTTTCGTCCCTAGACGGCTTTCACCCCCCCTCCCCCAACCCTCAAAATACATGATGTCCCAATTGCAGAGTTTTGGAGAGCGAAGAGCATGCATGAGATGGAGAGGGGGGGTTTGAGGAACGTGCAGCTGACTGAGAGAGAGGCTGTGGTTTGCGTGTTTGCGCGTTGTAAAGGATAACAAATGTAAATGAAAGTTTGGAATCAGTGTCATGAGTAATATGTTTTGAGATCGAATAGCATGCATGAGAGGGAGTGGGGGGGGGTGGAATGGACGAACGTGCAGCTGAGTGAGAGAGAGGCTGTGCGCTGCGTGTTTGCGTGCACAAAAAGAAAATAAAGACATTTATCCAAAAGCATGCCAAAAGCATGAAACTTGTAGGATATATTTAGATGCAATGACGAAACATCAATGACAACTTGTATTATATTAAAAGAATAGCATGCAAGTCGTGACTTATGATGTGACTGGAGATGTGCCTTTGTTTCGTAGTGTCATGAGTAATGTGTTTTGAGACCGAATAGCATGCATGAGAGGGAGTGAGGGGGATGGAATGGACGAACGTGCAGCTGAGTGAGAGAGAGGCTGTGCTCTGCGTGTTTGCGCGCACAAAAAGAAAATAAAGACATTTATCCAAAAGCACGCCAAAAGCATGAAACTTGTAGGATATATTTAGATGCAATGACGGAAAAATCAATGACAACTTGTATTATATTAAAAGAATAGCATGCAAGTCGTGACTTATGATGTGACTGGAGATGTGCCTTTGTTTCGTCCCCTTAAGGTCAGATTTGCATTTCACAGGGAATGTCTGCCAACAGATAAGAATCTTTATGGTGTCTACATGGGCTGGGGGGAGTAGAAATGCGAGTCATGGCCTGGGGCCGTGAAATGGGAGTCACGGCCTGCGGCCGTGAAAAGTGAAGTGAATAATTAGGGGAGGAGAACTAGCAGAGGCCGGCCAAGCGCACGCTGGGGAAGCCTGTGGGAGGGAGGCTGATGCCTTTCATGTGGGGAAATGCGCGTGCTTGTGGTCACGTGATTCTCATGAACTGTTGGAAATCCACTTTTTGAGAGCCTTTTGAGAGCCTTGGGTTTAAGTCTTGGTTTAGCGGTGGTTTAGCGGCATTAGACTCGCATATTCATTCCTGCGGAATGGAATAGGCGCGACCTAAACAGAGTGTGGAGGGTTCCCACAATCACTTTTCTGCATGATGGTTATGGCCCAGAAAGTTCTGTGTTCAATATCCGATTTGAAATTCATTTTCTTCAAGATTAAACACAATCCTAGTTATCAGAGAAAAAGGAGATTGTTTTTCTTACTTGCAAGGGTAGTTTTCAGGTGTTCTGCTATGCACTTGTGGGCTTTGAGAGCTCCACGCTTGGCAAACTTTTCCAGAGACTGTCACAGCTACATTGCCAACATATGATTGTCCATTTCCTGTGAGGCATTGAAGGCCTGGGGTCTCAGGTTGAGGTTTGGTGGCTAATGGAGAGAAAAACAGTGCAATTTATTTTATTTATTTATTTATTGTGACTTATATAGCGCCCTATAACCCAGGGGTCTCTAAGCGCTTTGTTAGGATCAGCTAGACAATAAAAGATGCATCAGAATTACATTTAAAGGCCACCCCACGCTTGCTGGAAAAGCACAGTTTTTAGTTGTTTACGGAAAGGCATTAGTTTCTTTTCATTGCGGAGTTTCAGCGGTAATTTATTCCACATAGCTGGCAAAGTATGTGAAAAAGCGCGTCCACCCACAGTAGTCAGTCTACAGCGTGGCTGAACCAGATAAATAGAGTCAGCAGATCTAAGCGCCCTCCCTGGTTTGTAAAGGGACAGACGAGATTTCAGATAGGTGGGTGCTCTGCCATGAAGCGCCTTGTGTACAATGCAGAGCCCCTTGAACATTAATCTCTGCCTCACTGGCAACCAATGGAGTTCCCGCAGGAGGGGGGATGCCTGGGTACTCCTTGGTTTCTTGAAGATGAGCCTAGCAGCATCATTCATTACCGTCTGCATTCTATTTAAGAGACCCTGTGGGAGTCCTATATACAATGAATTGCCATAGTCCAGCCTGGCCAAAATCATTGCGGAAACCGCGCTCCTTAAGGTGGAAAAAGAAAGTAACGGGGAAACTTTCCTAAGTTGGCGAAGGAGGCCGACGCAACAGCCCACCACAGCTGAAACTTGCTTTTTCATGGACAACTTACTGTCCACCTGGATGCCCAGACTCTTGACCACCTCTGCCGGTTCTGGCGGCGTGCCCAACTCCCCAGGCCAGAAACGATCACACCAAGGGTTGCCAGCGATGGTAATCGGCAACACCTCGGTTTTGTCCGGATTGATTTTTAGGGAGTTGCCGGACATCCAGTTAGCTGTGCTTCTCAGAATGTTTTGCAGTCTGGTAAAGGCATTCTGGCTATCCTCCAGCTGGATGATAATCTGGGTGTCGTCTGCGTAGTTATATACCTGACAGTCCATTTGATTAAGCATCCGAATCAAAGGCTGCAGGTATATATTGAACAATAGGGGTGACAGAGCCGACCCTTGTGGGACCCCGCAAGTGATCGAGGTTGCGGTAGAAAGCATGTCACCCAATTGCACTTTCTGCGTCCTCCCTTGAAGAAAGGATGTGAACCATGCCAATGCTATGCCCTGAATGCCGATATCCCTCATCCGCGACAGTAGTTGTTCATGACACACGGTATCAAATGCCGCGGAGAGGTCCAACAGCACCAGGGCCCCCGGGATTTTCTTGTCTGCTCTGTTCCTAAGTTCATCCACGATTGACAACATCACCAGCTCCGTGCTGTGGTTCGTGCGGAACCCTGCTTGGTTCGGTTCTAGCAGCATGTTACTTTCCAGATGTTCAGAGAGGGTGATAAGGACATGCTGCTCCAGAACCTTCGCCAGGAATGGTAGCTGGGAAATTGGTCTGAAGTTCTTCAGACATTTTGCGTCTGCCCCTGGTTTTTTTAACAAGGGAATCAGACGAGCTTCCTTGAAGGCCGATGGCACTTGGCCCGTTTGTAGAGAAAGATTCAGGAGACTCAGCACGTCCTCCTCAATGCCCGGGAGTGCAAGTTTAAACACTTCAGGTGGGCATGGGTCCGACCTAGAACCGGACTTAACCCGTCCCGTGAGGGAGACTAAACTATCCTTAGTGATCAAGGGTAGATTAGAGAGCGGGATTGTAATTGGCAGTATGGCTGGGACATCCACCGGTGGACAGTCAATTTGCGAGGTTGCCGCAATTTCAGTGACCAAGTCAATGACTTTGTTGGTAAAGAAAAGAAAACCGGTTAAAGACATTCACAAAGCCTTGGTATTGTTTGGGTTTAAACTGTATTTAATTAAGAATTGGGCAAAATTATATATCTAATAAATCTAAATATATGTTTATTTTTGCTATGTTTATGATAACCACATAATTTCCAAATAAATAAACTGAGTAGTTTGAATGCTGAGACAAAATGAACTAGAGCACAATAAAAGGTACAAAATCTGTTGTGCCAGGAGTAGGACAATGTCATTGGGACAGAGCAGGCAGGTAAAATAAATTTGTATGTATTTTTATTTAATTTGTTTTTGTAAGTGTGTGGCCATTCTTAGAGTCACACTGCAAAGTGGGGAAACTAGCTCTCTATTTTGATTTCAGGTTGTTTACCTGTGATGTTTCGGAACCATATACTAATGTACTGCCTTTTTGGTAACTCCCGTTTAGCACTATGCTCTCACAGGGATGTTTATTTTATTTTGATTTATTTTTGAGTATTTAAAAAGCGCAACTGATACCTTGCAGGCTTCCTGGCGCTGGAGAATACTCTACAGAGGAGAAACCATAGTGAGTGGCAGACGGGAAGAATTAAGGAAATAGCCAAGTCTTTATCCGTTTCCGGAAGGGAAGGAGTTGTGAGATTTGGCGTATATCGATGGGCAAACTGTTCCATAATTTGGCCGCTGCGACCCTGAAAGATCTGCCCCCAGTTCTGGCTTTGTTGAATCTGGGCACTTTTACCAGACAGGCCGAGGATGATCGCAGATCTCTGGTCGGAGTGTACCACAGGAACAGAGCTTGCAGGGGTCTGGGCCCTAATCCGTGCAGATTCTTAAAGACAATGCAGAGGGATTTGAAGGCCACACGCTGCTTCAAAGGTAGCCAATGCAGCTCGGCTAGGGCAGCGGTGGCAGAAGATCTCCTCGTCCAGCCGAGAGCTAGCTTGGCAGCGGCTGAATGAATTCTTTGAAGCCGGTCTAGCAACGTGACTGGAGCCTCAAGGAGCAGTGCGTTGCAATAGTCGAGGCGACTGAGAATAGTACACCTGACTATCAACGCGCGAGCTTGTGCAGGGAGGAGTGGCATAATTTTACGCAGGGAACGCAGAAGAGCTGAGCAGGTTCTCACAGTTTTGGCAACCTAGGTTTCCATACTCAGCTTGTTATTGAGCATGGCTCCCAGGTTGCGAACAGAGGTGACTGGCTGGGGTTTGTCCCTAGTCTCTGGAGGCCAGAAATCACTCGGGAACTGGCGAGGTATGTTATTACCAGCACAGAACAAAACCTCTGTTTTGGAGGAGTTAAATTTTAGGGAGTTCCTGTGCAACCACCCAGCTGATGTGAAACTGAGAAGCTGATTCAAAGAACTGGAGTGAGATTAGACTCTTTAGCAGTGGAAATAAAGGGAAAACAAAATGATAATAACTGGATGTTATCATCATTTTATTTGTTCTTGTGTCTTTGAGGGGCAGGGCTGCTTTTCTTTCAGAGCAGAGAAAGGAGGGGTGGCACTCTGTAAAGTGCTCATGAATGTTTGACCGGCCCTCTCTGGTCGGCCAAACTCTCATGTGCACTTAGCATATTCTCCATTCAGGCTACATTACAGCCTGCATGGAGAACATTCTCAGGTCCCCGTTCTCCATCTAAGCACCAAACCACGGTTCTCAGATCAATCACAATGCTGCATTGCAGTATAGTGTTTGGTCAGGTGAGCCTTGCTGCTTCCTCTTCTGGCTGGAACGGAGGGACGACGACGAGGGACAACGCATAGAGACGCGAGGAGATAAGTTTTCTTTTATTTATCGCCACTCCCGATCCGTGCCAGCCTCTAGTGTAAGTAAATCTATACAATGCTTAGAGCCATGTAACCTGCTACATAAAAAACTGAATGAATAACCCCCCCCCCCCCCCCCCCCCCCAAGTGCAGTTTACATAACAGTAAAAGCCTATTAGTTCAATGCCGGATTAATTCTTCATCTTGGAAAAAAGTACTTTAAGTTCACATATGCATAACATAGTATACACTATATTACGATAGCTAATCAAAACCTGAAATTTCTTGCATCTTCTTAGTTTGTTTTTCCTCCAAGATATGGAGATATTTTTTTTCATGTTTATGACCACCAGGTTTCACTAGGAGGTTACGGACAGAAGTAAATGACAACAGACCATCCACTCTAAACAGGAAGTATGGTCTGATGCCCTTACTCCATTTGGACATGGGAGTACGTTTTCTTATGGCAGTACTAACCGGGCACTGCTGTTGGAAAACTGAAGGTCTGCTTGAAGCAAAATAGAGCAGGCAACTGATGGTTGGGTGGACAGGGTTGTCCTTCATTGTAGTGGCAGAGTACCCTGTCCACCAAACTCTAAATCAGGCCCCCTATCTTTACCAGTGTGTGTTTGAACCAAGGTGCTGTTCTACCATACCCACTAAAAAGGATAAAGTAAGGGTTTTAAGGTTTCAGTTACAGTAATTAGGTTTCAGCGTGTTTATGATGGTTGTTGATGATTTAGATGCACCTACCATGAAACCTTGCAGATTCGGTAAGTTATCACCCAATGAAGGAAGCGCGCATCCCAAAACTCGTCCCGACATGATTCCAACTGTCAACTAACAACTGGACTACTGGTTAGGGGCTGGAAATGCTCAAGTTGCTAAAAATCCATGTGTACCTCTTTTTTATAGATTATCATCAGTTCAGGGACCTGTATCTTGGACCCCGTCAGTCGCAGTCATGATTTTCTAGTGATGAGGGCAACCACAGCCCAAGGCCATCATCTATGTCTGCTATTGGTGCTAATTTAAAACTGGATACTATGTTGGTATTGGAGATTCAAATGATGGGTCCTACAGGGGGCAAGATGGTGGTTGTGTAAGACCGCAGTGCGTACTGGCCAGTGCTCTCAGGAATGGAGATGTAGACTATGCTGACTCGTGTACCGATAACCGACTAACAAACATAGCTGGAATATGGTGAAAATACGGTGAAAATACAGTGCTGAAAATAAAACATTTTGAGCTACACAAAAAGCCGGCAGAGGAGCGAGAGGAGGAGAGATGGTGGCGGAGCCTTGCTCCGAAGAAAGAAAGCCGGTTAGAAGCCAGTTACTTACTCTAGGCACTCTGATTGGCCTCACGGTACTCCACTACCTATGGAGGCAGACATCCAAGACTACTAAAGCGCAACAAAAAACAGGAAACGGAGTGTACCTTTTTGCGAGGATTGAAGGTGAAGGTGACGCTGACATGGCTCCAAAGAATGCGGCAGTATCAGCTGCAGCCAAAGCGAGAGCTGCGAGGTTAGCGTTCCGAGAGACGGGCGAGCCGGCGAGAAAGCAAGGTGGAGGAGTCACGGAGGGGACAACCCTGGGCTCCAGAACGCCAAAGCAAGGAGGGGCTGTAGCCAGGAAGGTGAGCAACCTGTCCATCTGTGGCAGACCTGCTGCGGAGAACACCTGCTAAACTCCTTCCGAATCACGGAGGGAAGAGCAAAGCAGGAGACTCAGCTGAACTGGCTGTCGCTGCACCAATACCTGATGTACACCCTGATACTGTGGCAATATCGGCCGATGTCCCTAATGTCTCTGACACCCCTGGGGGCTTCGAATCATTAATCTCGGAGGAGAACAACGGAATGGCACTCAAAATGAGCACAAGGGCTCAGTGTGACAAAGATCCTGGGGAGCTCGGAGATAAAGAAGGTATCTCTCTCTAATTGCTTCCTACAATGGCAGAGTCGGATGCTAATACCAATATTAACAATAACAATAACAATAACAATACCAATACCAATACCAATAATAACGCTGTAGACGAAGGGGGGAGGCCCAGTACTGACAACAGGCCTGGAGCTGGAGAAGCCAGTCAATCACAAGGTGGGGGAGGGGATACTCACAAGTCTCCAATTCCTCAAGTGAGCCTAGGTGACCCCAAGACAATGGCCAGTATCGGAAAGACTATTCTGCCTAATTCCAATAATTCAAATAATAAAGAAAGTAATGGCATTGAACCAGATAAGGACCCCAGCGATTTTATCTCTTTCTCGGACGAGCTTGAATGGTCTGATGACACTGAGTCTGGTCTGACTGATGAGAGCAGCAGTGGTGAAAAAGCTGAAGATCTCAAGGCCAAACCAAAAACTGTGTTGAAACGCAAAAAAAGCCATCATGGGGCTGCAGAATTGGCCTGGGATTATACTCTGTCTACTCAGGTTGCTAGGCCATCTCTAAATTTAAATCCAACTATGCCAACCCTTAACACTGTGCTCCAAGCTATAGCTGGGCACCGCGAAGAGACATCTCAAGATGGGCGTAAAGCTCAGGCAGCCCTACGGAAGGTTCAAGGGGTGGTGCGCAAACTGACCAGAACCGTCAACGTGGTGGGGGATCGAATGACCGAGCTGTAATCCAGAATTGTTTCCAACGAGTCTGAGATTGCTGTGAACCAGGAGCGGGTCGAATCTCACGAGGCTGAACTGGCAGATGTCAGATGGAAGCTAGAGGACTTCGAAAACCGCCAGCGTAAAAATAACTTACGCATTTTAGGTGTCCAGTAGGCGGCAGAGGGGGAAGATATCCGATCATTTGTGGTGGATCTTCTTCGTGACTCTTTGCCGGAACCTTTCTGGCTGGAACTGGGCCGCAGAAGTTCAGCTTGCGCGTCGCGCGTCGTGTACCCCTTACCCTAAAACAACCAGAGAAACCTGGGGCATATCCCCGGGCCATTCTTGTTTTCTTTGGTAATTTCCTTCTCTGCCAGGCAATTTTTGAGAAAGCTAGGCCTGAAGCTAAGCGTGCTAGAGGTGGGATTTCTTATTTTGTGCGCCCCGATTTCTGCCACACCACCGTCGAAAGGAGGTGGAGGCTACGCCAGCTAATTAAGCCATTTCAGGAAAAAAATGCGCAGGCTTATCTCAATAACCCTGCCCGGCTTAAAGTGATTTTACGGGGTCAAAGTAAATTCTTTCTTTCTGAAATTAAAGCTAAGGAATACCTTGATGGGCTTAAATAGATCTAGCAAATGTTGACAACGAATATAGCAGAATAATGTATAGCATATCTGAAGGTAGTCAAGGTGCAGAGATTAGGAATGGGACGGTATAGCGAATTAGGGTAATTCGGTATATGTATGTGTTGAAATATGTAGTTCTATTTTATCTGTATGTTCAAGTAACAAAGAGAATTAGATTGAGCACTGGTCAGGTGACGCATATCCATCACAAAACAGACTCTAATGGAGTCTGAATACCTCACTTTGAGTGTTGGGGGAAGGGTAGGGAGGTGGGTTTGGAGAGGGGGAGTGGTGGTGGGAAGGCGGGGGTTAAAAGCAATAAAAAAAACAACTCCAAGATTGAAAGCAAGAAAACAACTATTTGGATAAAACTATTTGAAGATATGCATAAGATCAAGATGCTGGAAATATTTGTAGGAGTACAGATCCCTTGGAAACTAATAAGTAAGCTGTAATGGGGAAAATAAAGCTATGTTCTTGGAATGTGGCCGGACTTAATGATAGGGGTAAGAGGGCCAGATTATATGAAATAATTAGACAGAACTCTTTTGATATAATCTGCCTCCAAGAGACTTACCTGCCTGGCGATAAAATGGACCTATTAAAAGTTCTAGGATATAAACAGCTTGCCTCTACTACACAAACATTGAATACTCGTGGGGTAGCCATTTTAGCCAAAAGGTCCTTTGGACAAGCTACACGCAAAGCAGCTGACACCCATGGAAGGTGGGCTATTATAGAACTCGAACTTGGTATCCCTATCTGCTCAGTTTATGGGTCAAATCAAGACGACCCGCAAATATTTGAAGATTTAGAATTGGAACTTGCCTCCTGGCCAACAATGCTTATATTCTGTGGTGACTTTAAAATCTCCCTGGGGTCCACATACAGAAGGCAGAGGCAGGATTTATATACAGGCCGTAAACCAAAGGTATTCAGAGCTATTTGCCAACTTAGGCATAGCTATGATCTTATAGATATTTGGGATGTTAAAAACCAATCTGATCCCGGGTATACATATTTCTCATACCCCCATAATAAATACGGCAGAATCGACTATATATTATTAACAAGAGATCACTCTACTCAAGCAGAAATTATTAAATGTCCAAAGACAATCTCTGATCACAATTCGCTGATCCTTACAATTAATATAACTGATTTCAACAGGCTGCGATCAAACTGGACAATCAACAGAAACCTTTTGGTTGACAGAGATTATATAAATTATATAACTGCTTGGAAACAGGGATTCTTTGATATTAATCAATATAGTGCATCAAGGGGGTTGTGTGGGATTGTTTTAAAGCCGCTCTCAGGGGAGAGACAATCAGTTATGTGGCAAGACTTAAAGCTAGAGCAGAGGAGGCACATACCATATCAATAGCTCGGGGTGAAGACGGGGGGGCAACCATGCGTCGAATGTTGGTTCTTAAAACAGAGCTTAACAATGGACTTACCCAGAAAGCAGCAGAAACTTCTCAGTCTCACCAAAATAATATTTATGAAAATGGGGAGAGGGTGGGCAAGCAGCTTGCTCTGCGTACTCATCAGAAGATATCCTATAATACAATCACCGCTATTAAGTCAGAAGATAAAGAATATACAAAACCCGGCGAAATTGCTGAAATATTTCAGCAGTATTATCAAAACTATTATCAAAGTGATGGTATAACTGACAAGAACGAAATCAGAGAATATTTGAGGGAATTCTTAGCTGACACCAGGCTGAGCACGGCCATTGACGCTATAACGAGAGAAGATCTTGAAAAAGAGATTACTATCAATGAGCTGCAATTGGCCCTATCCGGCCTGGCCTCAGGGAAGGCTGCAGGTCCTGATAAAATTCCTCTAGAATTATATAGAATTCTAGGAGGGCAAATAACTCCTTTCCTATTAGATCTGTTTGTTGGGATACAGTGGAGTGATACCCCGCCAGAATCATGGAAGGAAACCAACATAATGATTTTCCCTAAAAAGGGAAAACCTCCTGAGCTTCCATCATCATACCGCCCAATCTCATTGATAAACTCTGATTCGAAGCTTCATGCAAAGATCTTAGCTAATCGGCTCAGGAGGGTCATCGAACATCTGGCCTCCCCCTGGCAGCATGGTTTCATTCCCGGTAAGGGCACACGGATCATACCTGTAGAGTCATCTCCCTTTTTGATATCATGAGCGGGACCGGGGGCCGGATTTTGATGATCCTCCTTGATTCTGAGAAAGCTTTCGATCAAGTATCATGGGATTTTTTTATGGGGAGTTCTGGAGCTCAATAATTTTGGGCCCGGCTTTGCGAAAGCAATCAAAGCTATGTGTCAAGATCCAAAGGCCAAGCTCCAAGTGATGGGTTTTGAATCCAGCTCAATTAATATATTAAGAGGTACAAGGCAGTGGTGTCCCTGTTCCCCAAAATTGTTTGCCATGTATATTAACCCTCTGATTTTAAAACGAATACGATACCGGGAAATAAAACCAATTATTGTTGGTGCATATGAAACTAAGATACTCGCCTATGCCGATGATGTGGCAGTAGTAACACCAAACCCCGCTGAGGCAATTGCAGAAATAGAAAGCATTACCCAGTCATTTGGCCACTACTCTGGATACTCGCTCAATCGAGACAAAACAATGGTTCTATGCACCGATAATACTGAGTTTATAGACCCTAATAAAGTAGATAAAGCCACATATCTTGGAATATGTGTATCTCCAAAAGTTGAAAACATTAACAATCTAAACTACAAATCCTTAATTAGGGTCATCAAAAAGGATCTTACTAGGGTTAATAGCTCACATCTGTCAATTATTGGTAAGGGAAACTTTACAAAAATGAATATACTTCCCAGGCTATTATACCTGTTTCGAGATATCCCTTTAATTGTAGAGGATAATATCATCAAATCCATTGATTTACAGATGTCTAAGTTTGTTTGGCAATACGGAAAAATTAAAAGGGCTATGACATACCTATCTTTACCTCAATATAGGGGGGGCTTAGCAATTCCTAATATGATGTTCTACCTCTGGGCTACTCTTCTTCATCAAATGGCACCACTATGTATGGCTATAGCATCCACTGAAAGCACACAGAGCTGTAAAATACCATCAATCCATGAGTTAGCTATTGGGGAAAAAAGCACATGGTCTTTTGCTGAGACAAATAGAACCTTCTTATTATAAAAAAAGTTAAGTTTAAAATTATTACCAGTGCCTGGAAAATATGGAAGAAGGCCTCTAGACATATGGTGATCCTAACATTTGATAGATATACTCCACTATGGCACTCCTGTTTATTGCCAATACAAGTTAATGATGACAGTGCCAAAAAATGGGAAAATATGGGGATTACCACAGTGTGGGACTTCTTGGGCAGTGACCCAGATACTAGGTTTCTGAACCTTCAGACAAATGTTTCTATCCCTAACACTAATTATTTTAAGTTCATTCAAGTTAACACTATTCTTAATCTTAAAATTCCAAGAATTACACTTGAGAGTATTCCTTTCTTTGATAATATAGGCAAAAGTACGACTAGAATAGGAACAATCTATGAATTGCTTTTGGAAAGACTTAAAGATTATTTAAAACACATAAAGACTTTATGGGCGGGTAAACTTGTTAATCCCAATGTAGATATTGATATGTGCCTGGTGTTAACATCGCGTTTACTCCTATCTAGTAATTTAAAAGCCCAATTATACAAAACTATTTATGATTTATATTATGCTCCTGCTAAGCTACATGCATGGGGCAAAAGATTAAATGGTGAGTGTCCGAGATGTGGAGTAGAACCTGCCACTCTAGTACACATGTTCTATGAATGTGTCAAATTAACATCATTGAAATTTTTTTTATCAGAATTCTGGGAGGAGGTGTTTGGCCATAAAGTGGCGGAATCGCCCACCCTTTTTATTCTTGGGTATGATAATACTCTCGGGCTCAGCACCAAAGAGGAAACATGTCTATTGCTAGGTACAGCAGTTTATACAATAATATTGGCAGCCCGTCGGAAGGATGCGGATCCCCCAAGCTTTCAATTGTGGCTGACTCGTTTTCTGGGGATCTATAATCAAGAAAAAGCAATCTATGAGACTAGAGGGAGAAACTCTAGGAAATGTGGTATTAAAATTTGGTCTCCAATTGCTGCCTGTAGTAGGGGTGTAAGAAATGTTTAAAGATGAGCTGATCCTATTTTCATATGTATGTTCTAGGCGTAATGGTTGGTGTTAACAAAAGTAAGGAATTACTTTCTCTAATTAGTTTTATGAATTATGAAGGTTTTTAAATATTTGATACTGATGTACATGTACATTTCTACTGTATTTGTGTATGATATTTGGAGTTGTTTAATGAAAATAAAAAATAAAGGAGATTCAAATGATGGATATCTACAAAAGTGCTTGGTTTATAGTGGTAACTCCAACAGTTCCTGCAGCTACCCTAATTGATCCCTATGCCACAGGTTAAATCATCAAGGAATCATCAGGCCCTTGGGAAACATGTAGAAGGTTGGTTTTAGGCTCACCATGGCAGGGACAGTGAGAGGTACGGAGCAGGTTCACCCTTGGTGTTGGCTTGAAGAAGACTGGCTTTGTTTCAGTCCAGATTACATTGTGCTTTAGGTTTTTGTTCATGGTAAACTAGCTAGGCGTGGCCTTATGCCTCCGAGGCAGACACAGTCAGACAGGCTTCCACAAACAGGTCCTTCCAAGCAACTGAGTTGTGTACTTCACTGAAGGTTGATCACTCTTCTTTGGAGATATAGTCCAGCAGCTCACACAGCAAGGTAGTTCTTCCTCTCCACATAGCTCAGCAGCAGAGCTGTCAGTGTATTTTTCACACTTCGTTACAGTCTGTGTTAAAGACAATGACAACCAGCAGGGGTTCCACTCCTGTACTATTCCTTTTCATCAACTGCAATGTCATGCAAACACTTCTTGAATGATAACACGGTTAGTGCTTGCAGCTCCATCTGAATTGTTGAAACAATTCTGTAATGCCTCACCAGGAGTATTGCTCTTACCTTTAGAAGTGACCTCCGGATTATTGGGACTCAATTTTGAGGCCTACTTTTAGGTCTAGCTTGGCGACAGCAGTAGTTCCTCACCGGCATCATTTGATAAAACAGTTTATAAATAAATATGCATGCATAGCTATATACAAAGGGGCATACAGAGGGGGTTTGGATCAGCCCTTGTCTTTTACTGGTATGTTTACATTTTGCTTGCTTGCATCTCAGCCTACATCATGCACCAATGGGTCAAGCAACTTCAGGCATTGGCACGTTTGTACAGTGAGTAACTGCATTTTGCGTGGTCACATATGCACAGCCATCTAAAAAGAAGTGCCCTTCTGTGCTAACCCTAATGGACCAATAATTACTTTATAGTTGCTTCATTCTTTACATCCTGTATCCTTTATTAAACATTTAGTCATATTTGTGTGTTCAAACTGTCTCCAGGTTACAGTAATTCAAAGTAATTACTATATTTTTAAAGCACCAATAGGAATATTTTACTCTGATGTGTATTAAAACAAAAATGGTTTGTACACCTGCTCTAAGTATGCCTACCTGCGAGAAATAATCATTGTAGTTCTATTAAAATAGTTATTATATTTTAAAGGTTTTTTGCAAGCATGTGCCCCTCAAGAATACCACATGTTTTCTTTTTTTCTTTTTGAAGCATATGACTAGTCATTGAATTATTCCAAGAAACTTAAAAAATATATAAAAAATGAAAAATAATAAAAAAGAGAAGTCTGCTGTGTGAGTGATATGCCTTAGTACAGCCAGAGCACAGAGATAGAGCTGGGTTTGAGTGGAGCTATTTATATGAAGGCATATGATATCTGGTGGCGGCTCACCGCTTAGCCGGAGGAGCGTCGCCTCACTGAGTTCAAAGGAAAATTAAAATGATAATAATGCAACATTAATAACTTTAAGTTATCATTTTATTTTGTATATGGAGTCCAGGACAGGTTAGGGTGGGGCAGGACTTGGGTTTCCTCATAGGGCGGCGGAGTGGTTGCTGCACCCTAAGTGCGCATGACGTTTTGGTAGTCCATTTTGGATCGGCCAAACCGTCATGCGCGCTTAGCATGTTCTCCACCCGGCTGTATGCAATTTCGGGTGGTGAACATGCCCAGGATCCCAATACCTGTCTGAATGCCGAATAACGGTACTCAGACCAATCAAGACACTGCTGTCAGGCTGATGAGGAGAAAGAAGAGGAGTTGACCGGCAGGTAAGCAAGATTTTCTTTTCTTTATTCTTTATTTATTTGTAACCCTCACATCTTCACCGCACTACTACATTTTCCTATCAATATGTTGAAAAGTTATACCAAAATCTTGGGAAAGTCCTATTTTTCAATGGAGGAATACCCTTCATTTGGACCCACGCTGGCTAACGTCTGTCCCTCTGAATGGTACATTACATTAAGTCCTGATCATCCCTTGAACTAACAACTATAAACACATTTCACATGTGTGAATGCATCAAATATAATTGACTGTCTCAGACAAAGCCATAAATTCAAGGAGACAGGGTAACCCAAGCCCCTGTTTAAGCTGGGCACATGATTCAACACCTTGTATTTAAGGCCCTGTGAAGTCTATTCCACTCGTTTTGCCAATGTGTGCTGCCAGTAAGTGTGTCCAACTCTCTAAATGCTCTTTTCACTCCCTGTGCCAAGCGTCTAGTATTTGATTGTGCAATGGCCTTAGGTAATAAGCATGTACACCGCTGATAGGTTTGCATTTAAAACGACATGGACATTGGCTTTAGAGATGTGTTTTATAACATGTTTTATTAGGACACATTTTGCATTTTCATTTAAAATTGATTCTGTACTGGGGATTAGATTTTCCATGAAGCTCAAAATTGCTCCTGTTTCATTCCCCCTCCCATCAGGGAAATCATGTATTTCTCTTTGTGATTTTCTTTCCATGGAGTACTATTTATTTTGCAGACCCCCAGGATGCAGATATGTGTCCACATTTCATTTTCAGCCAATGTGTTATGAATGGAGCCTGTCTCCATGTATCCCTTAGTGACAACAAATGTAGTTAAGTTGGTTGATGCTTGCGTAGAGCTTTGTAGTTGACATGCTTGAAACACTCTGTGTATAGGAAATGGTTAAGAAAACATATGATGATGCTGAATCCTCTGATGAATTCAACATGAGCTCATACTCCTGTAAGTTGTTATTACACAGCAAGCCATTACAAAGCATTCCCCATTACAACGCCCCGGTGGAGTTAGAATAGTAAATTGCGTTGTAATGGACAATGCGTTGTTATGACTTGCGGTGTAAAGCCCTGCGTTGTAAAAGTTGTTGCGGAGTAAAAAATACTGGGTAATGGCACGCGTTGTAAACGCTTGCGGAGTAAAGTGTCATATTCGATTTTCCTATTCCATCAGAGACTCTGGCCATGTACTTAGGGATGCTGTTGGTTACCTTCATGCGATTTAATAAAGACTTTTTTTATGTTTTCTCTATTTATGCTCGAAACAATAACAATGTTCTACTGATTTTGCTGTATTTTGGGGATTTTGGACTAATTCTGACCATGTGTTCTGTAATTCATTGTCTTCATGACTACTAATTATTCTGTGCCACCTATTCTAAATTCTATAATAAAACTTTTCAAAATGTCCCATGAAGTAAAACGTAGTTATTGAATGTGTCCATATCATAGTTGGCTTCTCACTGACTCCCATTGTGAGAACAGCGGTGACTCTACATCTAGATCAAGGGCGCAGGAGCGGAACTATCTAAGGTAGTTTTGGGGTGACCTGTATAATATTGGGGTACACTGAAATATCAGGCTCTAAGCTAAAGCTTTCGAAAATCACCATTGTTGTCATTCCATTATTTTGCACTGCAGCGTTTCAATCCAGAATGGCGACCTTCTCATTTCTGTGCTGTTGTGTCCTTGAGAGACAATTTATGCCTTCAAAGGCCTTTTTTTCATCATGTTTACTGCCCACTTTTGATGATGGTTGTCTTTGTTTTTTGCTGGTTTTCTTTAGCTAGACTCTGAGCTAACCTTCCTGCTTAGAACCCTGTGTGGCAAGTTCACTACTCTTTATTAAGTAGTTTTAGTACATAGTTACTCAACTATTTCTTGTTGTTCAACTATTATCAAGTGCTATCATCCTTGTCAAAGGAGGCGGTTGTGCCCATGGGTTTTTTTCCTAGTTGTCCCCCTCTTAAGAAGACTCTTTATATCTTTCATGAGAAAACTTAAGTGCAGGGCAGCATTGTGACTACAGGAGGAGCAGCTGCTTCCTCTTTCAATGAAGAAAGGCGAAGGCGGCCATCAATGCATCACTTGAGTGGCCAGTTCATGAAGTACATGTCCTCAAACCCCACAGGCAGGTCCTCCATACCATAGGCTCCTCTCTCTTCTAGCAGCCTACTCATGCTCAATACTGGCCTGGATTCTGTATTGTCAGAATGACCTACCAGCTGGTGTCTCCTGAAGGGCTTCCTCGGTCTTGCTGCCAGCTGTCTGTCAGACTGATACAGGGGCATATGTAAAAGGAAATGTGGGAACGCGGAGCTGCCCTAAATTTTTAAAAAGCAGGGATGCGCCCCATTTACAACAATACTGCATAGCCCTGTGTTTTCCTTAGCACTGGAGCTAAAATTAGCTGCCTAGCATAAACACAGGCACCCTTACACCATAGGTACAGGGTGCCTGCATTGCAGGGAATGATTGCTTATGTGCAGGAAAGTGTCCCTTCTTGCTCATACATAATCAATTATGCTGATTTGTTACTTCTATGTGTGCTACAGAATGCAGCACACATAAAAGTATCAAATCGTCATTATTAAGGGATATCTGCGTTGCAGGGAATGATTGTTTATGTGCAGAAATGTATCCCTTCCCACCCATAAACAATCAATAATGCCAATGTGTTACTTCTGTGTGTGCTGCAGAATGCACAGCACATAGAAAAAGCAAAAATGAGGAGAAATCCAAATATTTCGCCTCGTTTCGAAATTCTGCTCTTGGATGGGATTAGCTTTTAGTGCTACCTCAGATTTACAGATCCTTGTGAATCTGGGGCAGCATCAAAAAGTAATGGGTGCTGCAGTGGAACACCCACAGCAATACACCCCTGTCACGCAGATACCTGTGTGAACGGGTACCATACTTACAAAGGGCTGTTAAGCAACAAAAAGTGGCTTAATGCCACTTCGTAAAAATGGAGCAGGGCATTGCGCCACAGGAACATTGTTAAAAGTGATGTTCCTGTGGCGCAATTCCCTCATAAATATGACCCACATTTTCCGAATATTTTCTCAAGGCACAAAGTGAGAATCCCATGTGGTGCAGAAGCTCACTGAATTAGCAGATTTGTTTACTAGTACATACTGGTGTTGATGACAAAGACTTCTGAAGTGACAGTCAGAGGAGGCAATATTCCCCTGATTCCATGGTTTTTAAGGCCCAGCAAGAAGCAAAATGTACTTATGCATGACATTTACAGAGAAATATCGACTGACAATGGAACGCTGTTGGGATGCTGTGTATGGTACACTATACCAATACTCCTTACCCCTCCACGATCATTGTGCTACACCCCCGGAAAGAACTTTGCAGAGATATCCTTGCTGTGAAGTGCTATGCCCCTCAGCTGGAGTGCCTGTGTCATTGTGAGGCAAGCAGTACCATCATCCTTTGCAGACTTTTGCATGATTCACATTTACCACTCACTATGGCAGGCAGTTCTGGGAGGCTCAGCATGCGTAGGCTTGAAAAGGCCAGATGACAAACTAACTTTAGACCTCTCACTCTTTTGCGCAGCTAATAGCCCTCTATTGCTTCCCACTGTCCTTTATGACTTGCAGTTGCCCCCAACAGGACAGAAATGGTCACTATATAAAGCCTATTTTCTCTAGGAATTAATCATGACAATTGGCAAACTGTGCTCTGGAAGAATTTTTTCGAGAAGTTTATGGACATCGACTAAAACAAAGGCTTATAGGCGGAAGTCATTACACTTGGGCTCCCCGATTGCCTCTTTCCAATTTCAATTTATTTTCCAACGGTTGAAAAGGAAGGCCCTATTTTTATGAGCTTATCCCCCAGAAAATCTTTAAACCTTTTCACACTGGAGCAGAGGCCAAGGATTCACAGTCACAGGCAAACACTATCTTGAGGTGCGGTGTGATCCTGCCAATTACCCATGCACTATATTTCCTAGAGATCAGATCATGCTCCCAGACATTGTAGAAGGTTTGATCAATCCCCCACCACAACCACCAATCCAGTTACCCAGGAAACTTTGGATTTTTTAACAGTACTCCTAGTGAAAACCTGCCTATAGTCTGTAAACTCCCAGTCATTCCTGAATTACCTTAAAACAGTTCTCTCAGCCTCCAAAGTGACTAAAGTTAGCTCTCAGAAGCATCGCAGGCTCTCTTGAAATTTCTAAGTTCCATCGTAACCCTTTTAGAGTCAATTACCAATTGGACCACATCCTAGGGGTACTATTCTCCACTCTGGAAACCTTTGAAAATCCTCAGATTACGGTGTTACATTGAGGATAGTCCTCCTACAAGATAATGCAGATATGTTCTTACACAGGCGGGGTGATCACTCTTGGCCTCTCTTCTCACTCTTTCTTCAAGCTATCTACAGCAAACATAGCGTTATAACAATGTTTCAATAGACCTGACTTCTCAGATAGGTCATTTACCAAGGCAAAGGTCCTCAGTAAATGACCTTTTGGAAAGAGTCTCTGAATGTAGTTACGAATGGTCCCATGCAAGATTGATCCATCCATCCTCTCCTGGATCATGCTGGTGCGGTGGCCTGTTACCTCATCTTCAAACGAACAGCGATAAAGTAGCCACATGAACTCTTTGAGACTGAGTATTGTAAGAGCCCTCAAAAAGAAGGACTATCAAGATACACAGAATACCGAACTGGGCCCATCTATAGACCATTATTTATTTGAGGATACAAATATGCCAACAGGCTTCAGCTTAAAAATAATTCCCTACTACAACAAACTAATCTCAGATTTAACATTTTGTTCAAGATTAAATACTTCTGCTCTGAATTTTGTCACCAGGCAATGAGCGGAGTTTATGAAAATCTTGTATCTTAATGAGAGCTCATACCTAAAAGACCATTTGCTTATCAATAAAATCTGCAGCTTTTTTCTCCTAAAAAGGTGTTGTGCTCTTTATCGACAACAAAGTTTGTACACCTCTTTAGCAACAACTGGTTTCAATCAAAAGAGCACAAATCCTGAGTCAGACACTTGAAATACTAGACCTCCAGGGACCTGAAACTGGTATTCACCGACAAACATACATATTACATCAATGCCAGTCCTGAGATTTGATCAAGTTTTGTCATTGCTACAGCACTGAAGTACTGGTAATTGACACTATCTATCACACTGGATGAATTTATATTATTGCAGTTGCTGTCAATTCATATATGGACATCTTAGCAATCACTGGAGCAACTTTGGGATAATGGGGCGCGCAGCACATAGGGAACAATTTTGTAATATCACAAGACTTAATCATGGAGGCACGCTCCATTAATATCCACTTGAACCTTGGTGGCAGTGGCATAACATAGGCCCCCAAACCCCTGTGGTGCCCCGAGGGGGCCCCTTCAGCACAGAACCGTGTACTGAGAGCTCATGGTTGACCCCCGCAGGGGGCCCCTCCATGTACTTTGCAGGGGGGGGTCTTAAGTTTCATTACACCGCTGGCTGGTGGCAGGGTGATACACCTATTACTGCCTTCAGGATTTCCATCGTGAGATTCAAATATATAGACAAGCTGTATACATGGCGAGGGCCTCATAGCATGCTCACTAGAAGTGCATCCCCGCAAGTGGCCCTTTAATTTGATCACATGTTAGTGATCCTCTATTGGAATGTAGCTGGGTTATGGTCAAAGTATCAAAAGGCAGCTTTTCTATCTAATTTAGAAGCAGCTGTAATTTGATTGCGAGAGACATTGGAAAAGGGAATGTTTCAAATACAAAATTACAGTGTTGGTCTGCACGTCATGCACATGCAGATATTGCAATTTTACTCCCTACAAAATATTCTTGGGTATCTGTGGTTCTAAATCTGCCTAATAATGCAGTATGATGTCTCAGGATGGATTTTACGGGGTCCCTCGGACAACGTAGCTTGCTTTTGACTACTTAACTTAAATGTACCCGCAGGTTCATCTTACAACTTTCTTGTTTCCTCAAAATAGGGAAAAGACAAATCAAGAAGGTCCCAATTGTGGGAGACTTCAGTGCCAAATTGTCAAACTCTGCACAACACTTATTTAAATATGCTGATATGTAGGATATATTGATCAAACCACTAGTTCTATTCTCAAGGTACCGTAAAGCATAAAAGTGTGTTATTATGATGCTGGAGAAGATGACAGAATTAAGCTCTGTGATAATCAATGGTAGGCGAAAGAAAATTTCTCAAAGAGGCGTCCTCAAAGTTTTAATGGTTTCTGCATATTTGATTAGATCCTTCAAACGTTTGTAAGTGATTTGTACGTCCCTTTTCCAAGAAAACAGCAGCCACTCAGTTTTAAGACTCAGACTGGCCTTTTCTCCCAACACAAATCTAGGGTGGAATCTGGGTGCAGGGTTTGTTGAGGTTCAAGAATCCTGTTAACTGATTCACTGGAACCTAAAAATTGTAGTTTCTTTCCACAAAATGCTGAACTCCAGTATTTTCCTTCTCGACTGTAATGAGGATGAGACACTTGTAACATTAGATATGTGCATGGATAACTTCATGAAATCAATACAGCAACAAAGCTTACTCCCCACCAGTCACAAAGTGCACCACAATCAGTTCAGAGTTGGGAGAATCAAATTCTGTCAGCAGATATTAGTAGACTCATTTTCAACTAGTTCATGACATATATTATAAGCAATACTACGGTAATCAAACACTTCAAGAAGATGGAAAAGGAAGCAAGCATGACTTGCATAAAGTCTCCCTCACAAGGAAATGTTGGTAGTTTGAGCAGTTAATAGCCTAGAAATGTGGGGCGAAGGTAAAAACCATATAATAGCCATCCCTCCATACGACTGGATCAATTATCTTTCCAAGCATTATTCTACAAACAAGTTAAGCAGGGAACCTCCCAAACACATATTTGGTATTGTCCTATTATATCCAAGATAATGACGGTTTATCCAACTACTCTGCCTTCATATCTCTTACAGGAAAGCAAATTGCTGATTTCCTATGCAAAGTCAGATGTTCAGGCACAGCAGGATCTGACCAAATTCCCATACTGGTGATGAAAATGGACGCCATCATTGGAACCATGTTCTTGCCCCCCACCTCACACTTTGAATTGCTAATTACTAGGTATTAGTACTAAATCATGCGTTGGCAGTATTATTCTCTCCATATTTTGAAACAGGCCTAGAAATGATCCTAGCAATTATCGTCAAATAATGTTTCTCGATGTGGTGGGAAAAATCTTAAACAAAAACACTCTTCAGCACTCTCAGACATAGACCACTGAGCTTGAAATTATTCCATGTGGAGCCAACTGGTAGACAGTAGAGACTTTAGAGCCAACTGGCAGACAGTAGACATTTTAGCAGGTTTTCCGTCCATCCTGGAAAGGCATGTGGGAATAAGGAACCACCGAAATATGCTTCTTTTATAGAGTTCTCAGCCGCTTATAAATATGTCGATTGACACAACCCCTCAAGAGAAAGCTAGCAGCATTGGTGATCCCCCAAGGCCTACTGAAATTAACAATAACACTCCATTCCTACACTCGTTGCAAGGGGCTTATGGGAGTAAACTGAGGACTGTTTTAAAAAATACGATTGTCGCCTTGGATCCCTTCTTCATTTTCTATGCCTGCATGACACCCCCTCTCCCAACGCCCGAAAAAAAGTGTAGCCTGCACTTCACGTCTTTCACCGAAGAAAGGATTACCTCCACTGTCTTTTTTACTGCATACAGATGACTAAATTCTGTTCAATCTCACCCAAGGGGGTCTATACAGATGTTTGGATGAGTTGTACACCACCAAGTTTGCTGGTAGGGCACATGACTTCAAAGACCACAAGACAGCTCTTCCAGGAGATCCAAGATGAGAAGCACTGTGGTACCAGTGCAAACAGCACGTTATTCATTCCCGTGGTACAGGACGCCGAGTTTGTTGGCAGGGCACAGAACTTCAAAGCCCACGAGCCAGCTCTTCTAGGAGATCCAGGCCGAGGAGCATTGCAGCCCCAGTGCATGTAGTGTGTTGTTCTTTCTTGCAGCATCAGACATGGATGGGATGCAGCTGAGCGCAGCCAGGGTGAAGACCGGGACAAGAGCAGGCTCATCTGCGCCCATCAGATCCCCGAGGAGGCTGGGTCACCCCATTTATGTCTATTACTCCACTGCTGTTCTAAGTAATTCTATCCCCACATCTAAATGTACTACTATTGACTCGATTCTGTAACGAGTAGTGGGGGTGATTACAAAGGAAATTGCGCTGACTGATGGAAGGCTGTTGATTGAAGGAGTAGGCCGCTATTGCGAATGGCCATTTGAGCCTAGGGTTCTATGTGTTGTCTTGGAAAGGGTTAACTCCTGTGCTGCTGGCCTTAAGCCAAACCTGGGATCCTTGTTACCTGCTCCCAAAGCAGTTTTATTACCAAGGAAACCGCCAGTCAAAATGAAGTAAGGGGGAAATGCACACCAGAGGTAGTGGGGCAAAAAGAGCACCAAATTCTGCTAATATGGATTCTTCCCCTTTGAACTATTGTTGCAAGAGGTTTGAAGCCTTTTAAAAGCACAACGTCAGCTTATTTTTAATCGTTTAGACCATATAGATCCTAATATTGTGGCACTTTCAATTAATAGCAGAACCTTCTTCTTTAACTACACAGGAAGTCCCCACCCCCTAATTAGAAGTGATGGTATTACCTGCGTTCCATCCTCGGGCAGTAACCAGCTGTTGTTAGTAATATCATTTCCTCAAGTATAACTGTAGGGATGCTACCAGTTACTCAGGACCATGCCCTGTCTAAAGATAGCAAGGGGAACAACCCTATTATCTAAAGTATTATGCGAAGGGACCAGGATGGTCTTCAATATTGCCTGTTTTTACTTAGGGAACCTTTGATTGACAGCTAGAAACCCTGAGCCTACTATTATCTACCTGTCCAGTTTCTTCTGTGCTTCCACTCTCCAACAGATTTGCTCCCTTGTACAGTTTATCTGGACAAGAATGACTTTCAGATTTACCTGCAGATGTTTGTAATACTAAAGGGGTACGCGGGAAAGTAGCAAATCCTGTGGTGGAATCTGAGTCTAAGGTAGTGCTCCACTACCCGCCCATTAGTATTTTATCCTGGAATATAGCTGGATTTAACAACAAATTGACGCAGCGGGAATGATATACCTAATTGAGAATTTTTTTTTTTTTTTTTGAGAAATGGGCAATTCTTCCCCGTGAATGTGAAGGATTCATATGCTACTCTGTACCAACTGTCCTATCATGTTCAGAGTGAACGAAAGGAGGGTTATCTATTTGGGTAAAGCTTAGTCTTGAAGTAAGGATTACCTCATTGAATTTTGACACCTCTGAAATTCAAATACTTCTGGTGGGCACATGAAAAAAAAATGATGTAATCAATTTTTACAATAATGATTTTGCCATTTTAATAATAAGTATTTTATATCTCTGTTTGGAATACATGTTGATTTAATGAAGTCTAATACCTCAAATCGGACAGAGTTCTTTGTGGGGATTTTAATGCTAAACTAAAAGTTACCCTATTGATTTTCATGAACAACTAAATTGATATACAATTTTTTTATCAGGTTTCTTCTGATCCTAAAAGCATACAATTGGGAAATTAAATTCTAGCTCGTAATCTAGTTAACATTCATGAGTATGATTCTAGCAGCGAGCCAAGGATTCCTACTCTTCATGGCTGAGGTTGCACTTCTATAATTAACTATATATTTATTTCCAGGGGTTTATATCATTACATCTTTCATCCACGTCTGTCTGCCCAGTGAATTTTGTGAGCTGCCCAGCCGAAACTATTGTTAACACAGCTTTATTTAATTACATTTAATTTGAGTAATATATGCTTGAAGGGAATTCATGTTCAAGTTTCTCTGAACTGTGTGATATTATAAAAAACTCATTACTTAAACCAGCTACCAGATAGACTTCCATTGGTTTGACAACTCCTGCTCTCATGCCAACAGAGAGCTGCATAAAACGTTATCCTTCTTACTCAGAATTCCTGAAGAGGTATCTGTGGCCTGGGTACCATATAAAAGACATTAGCATTAAATAAGATGGAAATTTACAAAGGTAACTGGGAGCATTTGACTGCTACAGCAACATTGAAAAATACCAAACTGTTCTGAAGGACAGTTAATCTTTTAAGAGAGAATAAGACATCAGTTAATATCATGAGCAGTCATATTACAGGAGATCAATAGGTTGATCATTTTTAGCATCTATTGTCTGAGCACTGTTGGTGATATCACTATAGATTTCTCTAAATAGCAAGGCTCAGCTAAGATGATCCAAGTTAGCATAGACAAATTAGTTTCTGCCCTACATGAATTCTCTGCTGACAAAGCCCCTGGATATGATGGGGTCCAGATGGATATTTGTAAATGTAACGTTGACTTGTGGACTCCATTGTTGACTTATGTATTCAATAATATCTATAGAATGGAACTTCCTTTCTCTTGGTCAAGCTTAGTTATTGTTTCAGTATATAAGAAAGGTAGTCACACTGACCCCAAATGCTGAAGGCCAATCTCATCTATTGACTTGTAAGTTAAGATCGTAGGTAGAGTCATCTTTAATAGAATTAGGTGTTTTGAACCCTTGTCAATGCAGCTTTAGGTAGAGAATATGTACTATCGAGCAGTGCCTAAATTTTCACCTGCTAATAGGCAAGTATACTGTTGCAAAGCGAAGCCCATTGTACCTAGCATTTATGTATCTGACATGTGCTTTCATCAAAGTTAATAAAACAACATTATGGATGCTCTTACTTGATATTGGATTGAATGCCACGCTTGTACTTCTTTTTATTAACCCCGCATCCGACTTTATCGGCCAGGACCAATTTGGATCCAAAGGGCAACTCTCACATCTAGTTAAACTGCATCAAGGAGTACAGCAGGGGTGTGTCTTTGCCTCCCCTTCCATTCATTTTATATATTAATAAATGTATTGAACATTTGAAAAATAGTCATGCAGGATGTCCCATTATTCAATTCTGGCCCTACGCATTTGCTTCTGTATGCAGAAGATGCTGTACTTCTTACTCACATTTTGAATTCTTTACGCTGTCTGGTTAGAGCTTTCACACAGTTTATTTCAGACTTGGATCTATCAACACATTTTTTAAAGTCACATACCATGGTTTATGTTGCAAAATGCACTAAACCGAGGACTTTATTTGTCAATTAGAATAAATTAGTCAGTAGGTCTAGTTTACCCTAATTGGGGGTTGTATTTGAGTCCAGCTCATCTTGGGCTAGCAATTTTCGTATCACATCAATGACAGCTTGATGTTTACCCAATCAGTAAGTTCTATTTTAAATGTGAGCCTAGTGGTGGGTGGTAGGTCCCTCCCTGCTGTTTTGGAAACTTATAAAACCCAAACTGTGGCGAATGCTAGCTACAAGAATGGTATCTAGGTCTATGCTGACTTTCGAGTACTTAAGGTGGAGCAAAATCGCTTTTGTTGTCAATTCAATTTCAACTTTATTCAAACATTATTAGGTATGATCATGAAAGTGCATAAACAACAATTCTTTTTAAAAAACTGTTCTTGTGCATAAAATGCGGTAATCATTTCGTCTAGATTCTTATAAAAGAGGGTACAAAGTTCATTCGAGGTTTCAGTTTATAGGTATTAAAAGCTGTTAAGTCAATAATAAGTTAAAGTACAATATATACATAATTAAAGAGTTTCCCTAGAAAATGTTATAATCCCAAGGTCTGTCGCCTTTTTATACAAGCCCAAAGAAATGAAGCTATCGAGAAGCTCAGTAGGTGGTCGGGTTTTTTTTTTTTTTTTAAATAGTGCATCCTTACATTGGACAAAGTGAAGGTCCTTTACAGTTGGTACAATGTACTTTTTCCTTTCTTTAAGATAATAACCACAGAAGAACAGTATATGAAGGTCTGTTTGGGCAGAGGACTTGTGGCAGGGGCAAATAATCAGGTCCAAATGGTTAAATGTTTTTGAGGAAACCCCAACATTTGTGGGATCAGATTTAACTAAAACCGCAGTAATATGAATTTATGGTGCGATATTATGGCCTCCTCTAAGCAGGGGTATCCACCTTCCCAAATAGGTAAATGTGGTTAATGGGCCAGAATAGACTGCTTCCTGTGGTTATTCTGCCTACGAGTGTACTGCGCTTTCAGCATAAAAGTGTCCACCAATCTTTGCTTTGACATTAACCTGCAAGCCATTGGGTCCTTCAACAGTACTTTGAACCCCAACTCCATGAATTCTCGCTCGACGTAGTTAATCCATCTAATTTTCTTATAATTTTCCAGGCTGAGGCAATCTTTTATTATACTCTGAGTTAAGGGGAAAGTATTCGTTCACCAAATTGAGAACCACAGGAGCAAAGGAGACAATCTAATTGAGTCTGTGATATAGGGTAGGCTCAACTCCAGATGGAGTACATAATTAGATGTTGACTGGGGAAGAGAGACCAAGGATTTTAAAAACTTATCTTCAATGATTTGGAGTGTTCATATGGCCGCAGATTTAGTTTTAGCATGATAAATATGCTTGAAAGTGGCCGGAGGTTTCATGCTCATCCTTGACATAAATGATTTTAATGCTTCCAAACTCCTTTCCATTCCCATGGCCCCAGCATCAATTAATCTAGACCACCTGTGTTTCTTATCGAAGAGTACCCCAAGATAGGGAAAGGACTCCACCACCTCGATTTTCCCTGATTCTGTGTGGAGGTGGGATAGTTTTCCTTGAGTTCCCCCCCTACAATAATTACAAATGATTGTGACTGGTTAACCTTCATTTCAAGAGAGTCCTCGAAGGCGGCATAAGTGGTGATTAGACAACGCAGCCCTATTCTTATTCCTGCAATGAGGACTGTGGTGTTTGCATATGCCAGAATTGGGAGCTGGATAGAATCGGACATGGGGAGATCAGGGGTTACACCCAAAAGGGCATTCCCCACGCCGTTCGTATAGATTGAAAATAGGAACAGCGCGAGGACACAGCCCTGTCTTACCCCCCTTAAGATCTTAAAAGGGCACGTACATTCCCCATTTTGTCCGTATCTGACCAATGCTGATGCCTTCGAGTATAGTTGCTGGGTTAAAATCAATTATTGGAGGGTCGATCTTCATGATATACTAGAGCTTTGTGTGGGAAACGCAGTCAAACGCTGCTGAATGACCCATAAAGGCGAGATAGATTTTCCCACCCTTAGCCCTTGTATATTTGTCAATGATCGGTGAAAGGTTGAGGCACTGATCTACAGTTCCTCTACCCTGTTGGAACCCATACTGGCCCTGCAATAATATGTTCTTATCATCTACCCAAGCCTCTAATCTAGCTAAAAGCAGACGGCCCATGAGTTTCACAGTGGTATCTAGAAGTGAGATAGGCCTGTAATTTTTTGGGCTACTTTTGTCCCCCTTTTTATAGATAGGAACTATTATACTTGTCTTCCATGGTGGGGGGAGGGCTACTATTGCTATGCTATTAAAAACATTGGTCAGTAAAGGAACCCAGAGGTCATAGTTGTCCTGGAAGAAGTCTATTTGGACCCTATCCGAGCCAGGGGCTCTTCCTATATTGCATGACGATAGGGCCCTCCTAACCTCATTAAGTGAGAATGACAGGAATACCCTCCTTCTTTTCGAGAGAACAGGTGGAGAAAGGTCAGGGGGCTCAGCTAGTGAGAAGATATTAGCAAAGTGCTCCATCCACTCCTCCTCACCAACATTTGTATCCAGCGAAGGGTCCCTTTGGGTCTTAAATACGGTTAATTGATTATGCCCCAAAACTCTCTGCTATCTCCTGACATAGTTGCTTGAGCGAGCCTTTCCCAAATCCCCTCCCTTAGTGTTCTCTCTCTTTTTCTTCTAGCCAATTTAAACTGAGTGCACAGTAGGGCGATCTGGGTTTAATCACGTGGCGAGTTTTGAGAGCAATAGTAAAGGCTTTATTGTTTTTACTACAGGTGGTGTTGGACCATCCCTTTTGTCTAGGGCTCTTTCCATTACTTTTCTGAGTAAGAGCTGCCTTTATATGCTTCAAGAGATCTGTAAATGAGAGGACCAGGAGGAGTTGACGGTGCTATGCATAAGTCCAGACACCTTTCAATACTAGTTTGAGTGTTTTTTATTATTTCAGGAATACATTTAAACCTATCAATTTGAGCCCATTCCAATTGATAGCCATTTTTTCTGGCCAATACGGGGCAGTTGACTACTAGATGCGTAACCTTTGCAGCAGAGTTCAAAGTTATTATATCAGTTAAAATAGCATGATCGCTAAAACTATTCAAATTAGGGTCTGTGCTACTGCAACTACCCTCAACCGTAGAAGAAACTAATAAAAATCAATTGCTGACTCATAGGCCTCTCAGAAAGTTTTCAGGGGGGAACCCTCTGAATTCCCCCCAATGTTCATAATGGCCAAGTTTCTAGTAGACAGGATCCTTTTAAGGCAGTTACCATAGATGCTATGAGCTAAAGGAGAGGCAGGACTGCCCATCAAGTCAACCAAACCGCATGGCTTGTCTTGATTATGTTTACATGGATGGATATTAAAGTCTCCCATCCAGATTATAGTAAATACCTCATCTCGCTTATTGCATTTAAACATCTCCTCAATTGAGGTGTTGACCTCGTTAACAACCATGTGCATTTTTGGGCCAAAGTTATTATTATAAAAACGTATCAGAGTCCAAATGCCCATTTTCGGAAACTCAAAGACAAGGAGGTGGAAGAAAAAGCTCTGATCATCAAATTTCCTTATTTTTAGTGATGATGTATTAGGTATTAAAGTTAGGAGCCCCCCCCCGTCGGCCTCCCAGCAGTTGATGTCGAGGCCATAGTTTGAAAAGAACTATAGCTATTAATGAAAACATGTTCCATAGAACACGTTTCCTGGAAGCAGATAATATCTTTTGCCTGCCAAATATTTTGCCAATGTAAGTTATCCAGCTTTTTGCTAATTCCTGCCCCATTCCAAGTGCTTATTTTAAATAGGTTATTATGCTTTCCCTCAAGCTCGTTCTGTCTGGGGGAAAGGGGAGTGGTAAAATGTAAAGGGTGCTCAGAGAGAGGCGATTTAGATATTAAAGGGGATAGTCAGTCGCAAAGGAGAGTGGGGCATACCTATTTGCTGTGCAAACTCTTGACCCTGCTACAGCTGTATCCCTCTTGGTTATGTGCCTGACTAGGTCGCCCAATAGGTACATACTGGGATTTTGAAGGTGGGTAGGGAATGGCTATAGAAATAAGCCAAAGAAAGACCCTTAGTGTGGGTATCTCTTGGGGGCTGACTGTGTCGTTGATCTAAAATATATCTCAGCGCGTATTGATTGTCAAAGTTAATCACTACGCAGTCACCCTCCAACATTTTCCCCGGACCCACCCAGTCAACCCTTTGCGCCATAAGCATTTGATTGTTCAATGTAGGACCCCCTCTGTGCTTGATATGATGGGACAGCCAGTGTAATGATTTGTCTATTAGTTGACCGTAGATTCATACCAGCCCTCCCTCAACTTCAGAACGTTCCCGAAGACTAATACGTGGGGGGAGGATGCAGGAGGGAGGTGAAGTGTCTGATTTACAATGCCCGGGGGACCCTCATTAATGACCACGTTAGATTCGGCCTGTCCTGGTAGGTTATGATCACCTGTACCCCTTCTTAGATTTGCTGTCTGTAACTTGGTTGTGGAGCTGTTCACAGTGTTACTAAATGGTGGTTGTGGGGGCCTAGATAACCCAGGAGTAGTAGGATAAGCATTACAAGTTGTGTCGGGATTAGTGAACGCATTGAACCCGAGAAGCCTAAGTTAGTTCTTGTAGTGCTCAGGTAGTTCTCTGTTGTACACATCTCAGGGGGTATAGATTTTGAAAGCCCCTGGCTCAACCCCACATCCTCAATAGTTTTAAGCCTCTCCTCAATTTGTGTCATTTTGAGAAAAAGTGGTTCCAAGAGTGTGGTAACCATAGTCTAAAGTCTTTCCCTAGTAGCATTGTCAAGCGATCTTGGAGGTTGAGTTGGGGTTGATATAATGTTTCCATCTAGAGTTTGGCCAGATTCAGCAGCTCCAGTCTCTCAAGTCCCTCTGGATTTCCCTGCCTGAGCTGGTTCCAGGGTATTTTGTTTTTGAGATCCCCCAGTTTTCCTTTTTTTGACCGGCGGTTCATTGTCATTTACAGAGTTTGATTTAGCAGCCTGTCTCCTGGTGATAATATTAGGACCAAAATGACTTCCACTAGGGAGGAGAGTGGAATTGGTGGTGCAGGAGACAAGTAAGCAGTGGGCGCTGTTTGTGATATGTTTAAGGTTTCACCCACCCATGTGATACTGCCTAGGGAAGAGTGCTTTGGGGAGATAAGAGATCCCTGTGAAAGCCGTTGTTCCACTAGTCAATTCTCATGGTTAAGAACAGACTCCGCCCTGGTTAGAAATTCATCCAGTGTCCCTGCTGTTCCTTTACTGGGTTGATCAGTAAAACCCTTCCTTTTGGTCATTATAATACCCCCAGCACATGGCAAAAATTAATTCAGGCGAGCCGAAAGACAACTACAGGTACAATACCTTATATAGAAGTGGTATCAACACTCAGAATATCTTGGGTACTAGGGCTTAAAGGAATGGCCCAGCCTTCTTCCGAGCTCTGATGGGCCCGCCCTTGGCCCTGGCTTCACACATAGATCTAGAGACACTCATCAGGCCAGCCGCAATGGAGTTATTGCGTTACCAAATCTCTGTTTGTACTACAGGGCTATGCCTTAGGTAGTACTTAATGAATGGTCCTTTGTGGACCAGACAGACCCTTACAAAGTGCAGACAAGAGAGCCCTAGATCCACAGGGCTATATTAAATGGAAATATGGGAAAAATAGGCCAAAAGAGTTACCCGCCCTCAATGCAATAGTTGTAAATTCATTGAGGAAGGTCACCAAATGGATGGTGTTGGTGCTGTGGGTGGCAATGAGGCTAACTCCCTTGCAGAGAGAGGAAGGTCCCAAGAAGTGGTTACGAAAGACATCTTAAAACCTGGAGATGTTTGGAGAACCCTAGGATTGATGACTTTTGAAGAACTCCATAGGACCTGGCGGGGGGCCAATATCTATGCTTTCTACAGATCAGACACTGACTCCAGGGCTGTATAGGCCTGGAGGAAGAGATACCAGACAAGAGTCTGTTATAGTATAAGGTCCTGGGTGTCCCAATCCATTATATCTCAAGAAAAAGAGAGGGGCCCTTTCAAACCAAAGAAGTAGGGCACCAAGTAGACCAAAGTCATAAACAGATCCTCTTTGGTTAACTACATACACACTCCATACATGCTCAAAGGAGAATTTTCTATCACCAAAGCAAAAAATAACGTGTAGCCTACAAATTGTCGAAGAAACTAAAGGAATGGGTCAATTGAACATAACAAATGTATTGTTCATATATTGAAAAACACATAAATGTTATATAAAGGAATTAATTCAGCAGTTTCTAAAAACAGATATCAATGATTGTCCAAACATTTTTTGTTTCACAAGCCTCAACAGTTCATAAAGACAATTCTCAAAAACATTTATTACACAAAGACCTAAAAACCTATACTATGAGAGAACTTCATTGCCAGGCCATCTCAGTTATCTATAGCACTCTTCAGGCCAATAGAACCCCACATCAGATGGCGCTAATGGAACAATTGGAGGGAATTCTTAAGAAATTGGAGGAAGGACAGGGACTAAGGAGTGGCGTGCCATCACCCAGGGGAGGAGGCGATCAGAGCAGGCTTTAGGCTGATCAAGCTCTAAATCTTGCTCCAAGCGTACTATAGCAGATCTAGATTATTTGCCATGGGCAGGATAACATCAGATAGATGCCTTGGGGGTACACCCAGAGAAGTACACTTATGCACACGATATGGGAGTGTCCGAGAAAATCCTATTTTGGGAAGCAGTTAAAAGCAGGATATCCTTAGTGCTGGAGGAGCCCTTGGAATCAAACACAAGGATGGTGATGCTGGGCATCTGGTGGGACCATACATTGCATAAATACACACTCCTCTTCTGCAATGTGTCTCTGATAATCGCATGGTGTGATATTTTACCGAAATAGGGTAGCTTCGTGGCCCGACACTGTGGCAGTGGGAGACCCACATGGATTAGTGCATGAGAGATGAATAAGAGATCTTTGTAACATGTGGATGCCCCAACAAATTCCCTAAAATATAGGGACAGTGGAAAGGACAGGACGAAGTACAGTCAGATGACGGAAGTGCAGGGAGGATCAATGGATGATGTTGGGTCCTACATATTGTTTTCTACTGAAGTGTAATTATTTCTCATAGAGTTGCCCCATACCCGGAATGCAGTCTCCGGAACCACGCGACCAGCCAGTTGAAGTACTATCATATGTTCGTGGCATGTGGGGAGTTCCTACTTGAATATGGACTGGTTATGTGTATGACATTTTAATAAAACAGAATTTCAATTTTAAAAAGTATAATGAAAGAAGTTAGGCAATTTTGTGTTCCATGAATCAAAAGAAGTACCTGTTCAGCCACTCAAGTGGACAAACTCTGGATATTTCCATGGCCCAATCCATTATGCAGATGAGACATTGCTGAAATGACTTACCACATCGAGGAATACTGCATTGCTCCCAACGTTTGTTTGCGTTAGTAGTAAAACACCAGGGACGAGGTTCGCCATCAGGATTTCGGCAGTAATTCTTCTTCAGATCCTTTTCTGGTAAACTACAATTTAATCAAAATATATCAACGAAGAATAAGATCTTGGCTGCAAGTTAAAAGTAAGATAAAACATGGAGATCATTTTCTTTTTTACTTTTAATGTACTACTTTCCCATGCTATCCCTTACAATTACAAAATATAAAGGCGCAGGGTGGAAGCAAGTGCAGTAGACCAAGGTGCAATGTGTCTTTTGATACAGCGCCTGTAAGCCGGAAGGTAAATTTTTAATTCAATTTCAAGTTATGCCCAAGGTTGACTGGTTCCATTCCTACGGGCATTTTTACCATCAAAATTGTGCCAAATGCTAATCGCAAAAGTAACAGGATCTGCAACTGTAAAATGTTTTTTAGTGTGTATTAAACTTATGTTGCTAATTGGCAAAGGATTTTCAGTCCACAAAATAGGTTTACAAACTCATACAATATTTCAATTGGAAAGGGCTTGAAAGGGATGTTTATTTATTTATTTATTTAATGTTTTGTATAGCGCGAACAAGACCCTTGGGTATCAGAGCGCTTCACACGACAATAGAAAATGAAACTACAGAGGAGAAGTTCTATAGGTGTCCTTCCTCTCATGCCAGATGGAAGGAGGGTAACGAGGAGTAAAAAAGGTAATGTACAATAAAGATACATAGTGGGTATACAAAGAACTGAGGTAGGATTGGTAATAAATATATTCTCCTGTATAATAATGTTTTAAAGACTTTTCATAGTTCCTTGTGTTTATCGGGTCCAGGAATAGTATCATGTCGACCGCTAGTAACCTTATAGAGTTGGCCGTTTCCTAGTTTCTTCCCGACTGTTGTAGAGAAGTCCTCTCTAATTCGGGCTTGGATGATGACCTGATTATTTATGGTAGGAACTTGCTCATGAGGAAGATCTTTGCTTCCCTCTTAAATGTTGCGGTGTTCGGAATTTTTCTAATGCTCGGAGGGATAGAGTTCCAAATTCTGGGGGCCGCTCCGGAAAAAGCTCTGTCGTAGGTTTTCTTTTTCTTGAAGATGGCTGGTCTCAGCATCAGCTCCTTGGTCTTCCTGGCCGGTCTGTTTCTTCCCGATATTTCAATTTTCTGAGCTAGGTATTTTGGTGTGTTGTGATGAATCGCCTTGTGTGTAATGCATGCCATTTTTAGCTGAATTCTAGCTTCGTAGGGTAGCCAATTTAAGGATTTCAGGTGCGGGGATATATGGTCAAATTTCCTCGTTCCTGAGATCAGTCTTGCTGCTGTGTTGAGGCAAGCTTTTAGCGGTGCTGTGGAGATTTTTGGTAAGCCTGCTAATGTAGTGCATCCATATTCGATCCTCAAGATAACTAGAGATTGAACTGCTAGTTTTACATCTGTGTCCGTTAAAAATGCTTTCATTTTTCGTAAATAGTTCAGATGAAAACGGGCATTTTTTGCCATTGCTTTGATGTTCGCTTTCATATCTAGATTCTCGTCCAGTATGATTCCAAGTGATTTCGCCGAATCAACTAGCGTGGGAGTGCTATTTAACGCTGTGATAGTTTTCGTCCATTCCTTCATTTCTGATTGGTTCTTTTGTGGAGAGATGAGTAAGAATTCTGTTTTTTGTGCGTTTAGCTCCAGATGATTGGTTCTTAGCCAATTTAATGTCATTTTGAGGGCATCGTTCATTAAAATGATGTCTTCCCTGTTCTCGATCTTGATGTAGATCTGCGTGTCATCTGCATACATGTGGTAAGATATTTTGGAATTTCGCAGAATTTCTGTGAGGGGTTCGATGTACAAATTAAACAGTGATGGAGATAGTGTGGATCCTTGAGGTACTCCTATTGTGTTTGGACGTGCAGGTGAGATAGATTGGTTAACCAGGAATCTCTGGCTTCTAATATGTAGGAAGGACTCAAACCATTTCAGTACCTTGCCTGATATTCCCATCCTGTCCTGTAGTCTGTTCAGCAATTTGGTGTCCACAGCTGCGGGAAAGTAGGAAGTAGTCCAGGGGACAGATAACGTCCCCTCCTCTTTCAGTGCTGCACCCCAAACTCTTCCCAAATGGAAACCTTCTTTTTTGTAAAAAAGCATCAGTTCCTTCAATGAACACGGCAGCTTGAAAGAACAAGCATTTATAAATGCATTAGGTTTCACCTATGGGATTAATATTAATCTAAGAGGTGTGGGAGCAGTGCATGTGTGCTGGGAGAATGGTGTGAGTGCTCGCTGTGCAGGGAGAGTGGTGCATGAAAGAAGGCTGATATAAGAATGAGCGGTTTGAGTTCAGGGTGAAAGTTGTGTGTGGGTGGTGAGAGGAATATGAGTGCCTGAGGGGTTTGTCAATGGTGTGTGAGTGTAGAGTCAGCACTGTGTGAGTGGTGGCTGAGCTGTATCTGACTGCCAGCGCAATGTCAGGGTGACTGTGCAGAGTAAACGGTGGGTGAGTGTGCAGGTTGAGCAGTGTCTGATAGTAGGTGAAGTGCTTAGACGTTCTTGTTTGACATCGCTTATATGTTTGTAAGCAGAAGTAACTATAAATTACATGTTTTGTGGGCAGTAGGTGGAAGAGCTTAGAAGGTGCAGTAGGCATTAGATACTGCACATGTGGCTTCAATCCCTAATGAGCATTAGCAGTTAGCATTAAAATGTCCTCAGGCTAATGAGTAGAAATGCTTAAACATACATGGACAATATAAAATCAACATTTGTTGGCAAAAGCTCACATTGCGCCCTCAGACATGTGCTCTGGAAGATCAGAGCAAAAGACCACAGTTGTCCCCTCAAGAGAACATGGCACTAGGGCAGAAAAACTTTGCTCTCCACCATCTGGGGAGTTTAAATCATGCACTTCAAAATATCGTCTCTTTCAAGTCCCCAGTGCTTGAAGGCATTGCAGACAATTTTCCCAGCTTTGGGGTAGTGAGGACAGAGGTCTTTTGCTTATGGTTAACCTCAACCTCAGCCTATCATGGTAGTCATGTGTGACAGAGCGTGGAATCACAGGATTAGAGGATTACAGTCTTTAGAGATCAAATCTGATAGAAGTGGGTTTTGGGCTTCCACTCCCTATGGTGTTTTCCGTTGCGTGAGATCAGCTGAGATTGGTTTGCATTTGGTGAGTACGGGGAAGAGTGATGGCTTAGAAAGAGCTGACATTACTATTGTGCTGACTGAGAGAAGCCAAGGAAAGTGCATGTGTGGTAAACTGGAGTGCTCACATGCCCAGCTAAGTTTTACATTGAACAGGGCTGTGGGTGAAAGGGACTGAGATCAGACTGTCAAAACCCACACCAAAAGCAATAAGAGTGATGGTAAAGAGGGTTTGCTCTAGATTGGGGACAAACAAAAGATGGACAAGTTGGGACAAGGAAAGGATTCAAATGAGAGTAACAATAAGGCGAACCAATGGAAAGCAGTGAGCTGTCTGAAACCCCACCCAGGCTCTTGGTATGCCCAAATTAGGTATTTTGCAACCACATAGGTAGGCTCAACTTGAAGATCTGCATCAAGTTGGAGAGAGGAAGAAAAACATGCCAATAAGGGCACACTGCACTGGCAAACTGCACATATGAACTGTGATTTTCATTCTTACACCTTCTTATAAAGAGATTATAATATAGTTTATGAAACTTGAAATAGCAATATTGTTGAACAAAAGCAAACAAAAAACTGTCACGAAAAAAGCAGCGAATAACATCGATAGGAAATACTACTTCTCTAATGTAACAACTATAAATCATATGTTTTAGTAGAGGTTTAAGAACTTCAGACTTGTGAACCGCAAACATTTGTCAAAAAGCAATGTTCATTCAGAAACCATAGCAAGATGTAGCGCTTGGTTAAAAAAAAAAGATTTCCCCGAGTCTGCACACTATAATTGCGTAACCCTTTGCAGGATTGTACTTGACACATCCCTGGGGTCGAACAGAGGGGCTTCTGTGAATGCTTCAGCTTCAAGATTTCTGTTAATCTTGGCAAATATGTCACTTAACAAAATCAACCAGTAAAAGTGAAGACACAAGCCCAGAGGCCGAAAGGAGTCAGAGTCGTGGCACTGGTCTTTACCATGTCTGCTATGCAGGGGATAGTACACTTACTTAAGAGCATTGGATCAGGTCTGTTAATCTCCTTTCAAACCATTTTCAGAGTGATTCCATCGTTCATACACTCCATACTGGCAAGCGTTTTTGGAGGGCTTCCTTTGGTCCTTCTTTCAGTGGCGGGCATCGTGATTTTAATTCTATTGCTTCACAAAGGATGTCAACATCACTTGAGACATGGAGAGAATACAGCTGGAGCAACATTGTGAGCGATTGGTGTTCTTCCTGGGTATAACTTGGATTCGAGAGCTGAGTGAGTATTGGTTCCTGTCTTTCAGACCGGCCTGGCTTGACTGCATTTTGCCAGTATTCCGCAGCCTCTTTTGTGGATTTTGACTTGTGTTGACCTCTGTCTAACACTTCCATTGGTTCCGCTGCCGGACATAGACATGCTCCTGGGCCCTTAGCGGGCCCATGTGCACAGTTGTCCACAGCCTATTGCCATGTTGATGATGGCGTTCCTAGATTCTCCACTGGACGCTTCAGCTCCTGTCAGAACAGAGATCAGCTCTACCATGGATGTGCAGGCATCAGTCTCAGAGACACAGGCATCTAATTCTTCCCTTATGGCTGCCGTAGGAACCAGAAATGACCACCTCTACTCACTTGATATCATACTGGACGTTCTGGAAGGTCTACCTCCTGAGGATGACATGTTCAGTGATGTTGGCTCTTTAGCACAGGATTCTTAAACAAGCTGGCCTCTCCTGTGCTGGGAACATTTGGCAAGTTTTCAAAACATCTACCAAATTGAAGGTTGAACGGACTTTGGTTCATTATTCTCTCGCTGCTCTGTCTGAGTGTAGTGACTTCCAAGGTGCTCAGAGAAACAATGCAATATATAGAGGAACACTTTTAGGGAAGAATGCTTTCTGCTTTTATGCACAATTTTAAGACCTTTTTAAGTGCTTTTAGTATGTTTTAATATAAATGATCTTAAAGCCTTTTTATAGCATTTATGTTAGCATTACCTAGCTGACCTTTTTGACCTTTGGATGAGGAGTGGGTGTCATGTCCTTTAGGATAGTCCCATCATGTACATACCAATTACATACATTTTGTCCCATCCACACGACATAACGGTTCTACACAGGTAACCTTTTACCTAGGTGCTTTCTTCTGCCTTTTCGACACCAGGCTCCGTACCCTATCTTAATCTCTGTACCTGACATACATAAACATGTCCTCAGGCGCAGTAGATTTATTCTGTATAAGGGTCACCACTTTTTTTTCACCCATGTTCAACAGCCAGCTATGCAGAAGGGTTTTTGTTCAGAAATGGATTAGTGAGGGATTAGTAAATAGTTTCAAAACATATTGATTCTTGAAGAAACCCTGGAGTGACCCCTTTAGTATAAAAGACCCTCACTCCCTCATACAAGGACAGAGGAGAATTCTTTCCAGGCTGAACAGAGACTCTGCAGGCTGATCCTTCGACAGGCAGAGACCTGACATCCCTTGCGGGGTGCCATCCTCGCCGCAAAGATGGGGTCCTTCATTCTAAACCATCAGGTGAGGAGTTAGTACTTCCCCGGGGGATTCTTGGCTTTATTAGAATCTATCCTGGCACTTACATACACATGCTTCACCTGCATATCTAGGCTTAGTACAATTAGGTAGACTACGCATCGTGGGAGTACGCCAATACTACTATTTTATATAATCTGCTTTCATTCATCTTATTAGCACTCTGATAGAAATGTATCTACTATTTACGATATTGGTGCTAGCGGTCACATTTGTCTGCTCCTGTCTTTTGATTGCCGCAGCCAATTTGTTTCACACTAGGCTGACGCTCGACCAATAAATAATTATTGAAACTGTTGGAATCGTCATTCTATGTATATTCTGAGAAAAGTAAGTACAAGTTACTGAGCGAAAGATACCGTATTTTTTTCCACGATACCTGAGGAATCAGGGTTGTCATGATCAGTGGCTGCCAGAAACTACATACACTGCTGTAGAATACAGGGGGTTGTAGTGGCACAGTAGAGCTAACTGGTCTAACGGCTGACTCATGCTGTGGGGGTGTCCAGAGTCTGTCTGCACACCAAGCCCTCAGTTTAGGTCATCCAAATCTCGCAGGGTGTGGGGGTCCCAGTAAGTACAAGTAGAACAATTGAAGTGATGTGCGGCACTCACCGGTAATTTAGTAAACTGAGTAAATCTTCAATCATAGAAGGTATACAGCTTTTGGGTGCCACAGGAAAAAGTCCCACCTGGCCTCAGGGGACTTGATATTTGAACAAAAAATGAGAGAAGTGTCGAGACTAACGGCACTTGTCCGAAATAGCACTCCTGGTGAGACTCAGTCTCAAAGGAGGAGGCATTGATTTGTGCAGTGTTTAGCTTTTGCTTTGGTCATAACTTCTGAGATAATTTTAGTTTCATAATCAGTGTTTCAGCTGTTTTCAGGGATTTGTGTGTTTGAGACCAGTTGATGCAGATTCGAGGGTTGAGACGTCTGCAAGAGTGTTTGTAAATAACCTGTTATTTCTAGTTTTCTGTTTGTGTCTTGTTGGGGATTGGGTCTTCTGAATATCAATAAGTGCTGGAAATTATGTTACACCCTGTTGGCTAAGAGGACACTAGTTAATCAGCAAAGGTTCCAAGAGATGAATTAGAATTATCAAGGGTAACTTCCACAGCATCAGAAGGGTTGAAGAGAATAGCGACTAGACTGTGTTTTCCTGAGTCATATGAGGAGTTTTTAAAGGATCTCAATATTATTGTTTGATTGCCAATGGTTTAGGTCTTCAGATATCAAATGTTTGTCTCATTGGTATTGATATGGATGAGGGTGGAATGAATACATCTGGGACTGAGGGAGTTTTAGTTTGCAAAATTGTTACAGTACACTTTAACACTAGAGGTGCATAGATAGATAGATAGGCACAGCTAGATACCGACAGGCACAAATGACTGATGCAAAATGGCCTCACACCATTTAAATGCAAAATGGGATACACATTTGAAACTGTTGGCATTTGTAAGATATTAGGATGCAGTACAGATCTCAAATCATGCCTGGTAAGAGTCAATTGAAAGGGATCAGGTCCAAAGTCCTCCAGTGCTCAGACAGTGCCAAACAGCACGTTCATGATAGGAGGTCTCCATTTGTTGTAAGGTACCTGAGCTTGGGCTCCTGAGGTTCCTACTGAAAAGGAGGAGAGACAATCTCACATTGTACATGTCCCTCAAAATAGGATTCAAATTCTTTACATGGCCATCACAACGAACGATGGTGGGGATAGGCAAAAGAGAAACCAATAAATAAAATTATTAAAGCAAGTTAGCAGAAAGAAGAAAAAAATTAGATAAGGGACATAGGAGATCAGAGATTTGATAGAAAATGTCAACAAATGCACAAAACAATGGTGGCTTAAAAAGTCAATGTCAGTCCATGCACATTACCAAAGGAACCCAGTAGAGGTCATTCTTGCAACTAAAATAAAAAACAGTTAACAACATATCGTGCTGCCTCACATCGGCTTGGTGGTCATAATTAGGATTAGTTACCTAACAGATTGGTATGTTCAAATATTGTCAGCTTCAAGGACATCTTCCGGGCAACCCAGGCCATAGTCCCCAGTAGAAAATAGACTTCCATACCACTTTTCAAGAGACACCACCAAAGGCTCAGTTTCAGTCTTTTAATGATTGGCCTCCTCCTTCACACTCACAAATTTCCCAACTCAAGGGACAGCTTTGAGAATGCAGGATCACAAACAGCAGTGGGGAAAGACAACCACTGCCTTCAGCCATGCTCCAGTGTAGGGTCCAGTTCCCATTGCTCTGCTGGTTCTCCTGTAAAGAAGCCCTCTTCTTGTCCTTTATTTCACTTGGGCTACAGGATTTTAGAAAGTCTGATCATTGAGAAGCATGTAAGAGCTTGGGCACAAGAAAAAGCAAAAAACTAGGCCTCAGCCCTCTTCCCAGGAGACACAGACAATAGGTTGTTCCTCTTCTGTTCTTTTCCTATTTCAGGTATGGTGGTGAAAGCACCAAGAAACAGTGGTACATCATCAATGGTTGATTGAGGTCACTGGACTGGTCACGGACAGGTTTTCCCAATAGGTCTTGTCTACCTTTTCACCACTTCCTCTGAAGGAGGAAAGAAGTATCCTAGAAAGCACATGTCTGGGGGTCCAAGATAGAAGGGCCCCAGGGAACTTACTTGAAGATCTATCCACCCACCCAGGGACAGCTAATTAAAATGGAACTTCTCCTTCTCACCAGCAAACAAACACTCAAACTGGCACCGTTTTCTGCACTGCTGCCCTGTGGTCTAGCATAAAAGCCTGAGCTGTCAACTAGGATTAACAATTTGCTATCATGTATTAAGGGTAGAAAATATGCAACAAGAGCTTTTTAATCAGCCACCCTATGCACACATTCGTATTAGACCGGTAACTACAGTCCCATAAAAGCAAAAAGTGTGGGGGGGGGGGGCATATACACACATGTGATATGAAAGAGCTTATTCAAGAAAACTGGCCTGTTTTTCGTAAAGAGATATGAAAGTTTTTGGAGTAACCTGTGAAAGGAGAAACTGTATATTTGACCGTGTCTGTTAATTACTTGCTCTAACTAACGTGGACAGTTTTTGTTGTGACTTACATTTCAGGTTTGTATCCATGACTGTGAGGTGTTTGTGAGTCCCAGTTCTGACATTCAAAGCCAGACACTGTTTTTGATACAGTGCCTTTATAGTTTTCTCCACTGCAGTGCATACAATCCTCTGCAAAATAGGAAGACAACCAGAATACATATAAGCACAGATTGCACACAATCACAAATGCTTACAGTACATCAGATTAGTAAATTACATGGATTTACTGTAAAGAGAACAAATAACATTGCACCACTGAAACACTACTAACGTAACCCACTAAATGGCAGGCCAACCTGTGATTACTTCTTATATGAGAAACTAGCAGCCCGTCCCGACGTTGTCCGGGAGCAATCAGGCTTCAGGGCCCCCGCCTGCCCCGACGTTGTCCGTGGGAGCAATCAGGCTTCAGGGCCCCCGCCCGCCCCGACGTTGTCCGTGGGTCCCCCGGAGCGCACCTGCAGCTGCTTCACCTACCTCAGCCGCCACTCCTCCCCGCGCTCCTGAGTTCACCGCTCCTCCCCGCCTGTCCGCCACTCCTCGCCGCTCCTCACCGCTCCTTCCTGCCTGTCCGCCGCTCCTCACCGCTCCTCCCCGCCTGTCCGCCGCTCCTCCCCGCGCTCATGTCTGTCGCTCCTCCTCGCGCTCCTGTACGCCGCTCCTCCCCACGCTCCTGATGTCAGCACGCACGTCGCGGCCAGCGCTACTTCCAAGGGACTACTTTTTTTTATCGTAAATTTTTTAAAGAACGTATATTTTTTAATTTTATATAGCCTATGTCCATCTGCAGACCCTGACAATTACAATGATATATCGGGTGTTTGGATTGGCGCTGTGGTTCCCGAGTTTACCCGGCTCAAAGGTTCCCAGTTCTCTCTTTATAATAGTAGTATAGATCATGCAATGTATATTTGTGGAACTGGGGTGTTAAATTGTCTCATTGAGTAACAATGGTATTTTCATGGTCTCTTCTCTTCATTTCAGAGATGGTTCTGTTTGTTGTTCTATTTGGAACTTGTTCTCTTGCCTGACCCAATCATCTAGGGCCTGCCATTAACACCAAGGACCTTATTACATGTTCCCCTTAAACTCAATGGGTAAATACCAGGACCAGACGAAAGACTCTGGCCAGTATCATCTAGCTTTTTCTGCTCCACCCCATGCAGAAGCAAATGAGCCAGAAGTGGCCATGCACTGCAGCTGCCCAAAACCATCAGAGCTTCACTGGGACGTGCGGCTCCCATCTCTCTGTGTTTAAAACTATTGGGTCTGGAGCGCACGCACCCAATACTTCCAGGCTCAGAGACACCAGGAAAGTCGACTCAAATGCACTGGCATAGTCCCTCCTGGAGGTACCGATTCGGGCAACTTACAACGAGTGCTTAAATGGGCTGCTGAACAGAAAATATGCAACTAACCTTTGTCCTATGATGCCTATCTTACATATGAATCTACATTGGCTAATGATTTTCCGAAGTCTTATGAAAATAAATATTTTAATGAGGAAAATGCAAACACTCAACATGCCTCATTCAGCAAAGAATTGTAAGTTTACTACCAATGCTAAGTAAGAGATTCCCCTAACTGTCAGCAACTGCCATCACACAATCCCAACTTCCAGCACAATGTGTTCACAAATATTAGGGTGAGTGGTAATCTATTTGCAAAAGGGAAGGAATTATTTTTGAACTGACGCCGAAATCATATTTTGTGAACCGACTTATTAGTACATACTTAGGCTTTCAAAATAATATTCTTGTTGTAATAAAGCTAGTACAAATTGCAAATGATTTTTGGGACCAGTGCAATTGTACATCTGGGCCTAAGTGTGCTCACATTTTTTAAATATAATCCCTCAAGTCTTTAGCTCATTTGTTCTTCAAAGTTTTTCCACGTTGGTTCGGGATTGGTTCTCCTTTCTATCTGTTTTTAGTATCAGCCTTTTTACAGAATTACATTGTTGGAATACTTTAGGCTTACATATTGATGCTGAAATTTAAATTGATAAATTCATAGAAAACATGGGTGCAGCTTGGTATTTCAGATAATGGTTTGGGTAAAGAGCTTTGGTCGTTTTTTTTTCAAATCAGCAGGATCATGCATCTATATCACCAGTTTTAAAGGAAAGAGCTAAGCCCAGGGTATTTTAAAAATGTTGTTCAAATTTCAACTTAGAGATGTATGCAGCTGGTATTCACGCATACAGGCTGGCCAAATTCTAATCCTTGAGAGAGTAGAGAAGCAAACTGGGTTGAGAGTTGCACTTAAAGAGTGGAAAGAATTAGGCCAATATAGCTATATAAGATATTTTGGGCCTCGTATTTTAGTAGAATGGGTTTATCCTTGTGTTGGCTGCTCTCCTGTACGCCTAAAAAAATCAGGAGGTTATTTCCATCTTTTAGAAATTGCTGTTTAGATGTCATCGTGAGGGGGAAAGTTGGAAGCATGTTATTGCCACTTGTCTAGTTCTGTATAATTTTTGTAAACAAATGTTTTCTTATTTAGGTTCACCAATGGAAGGATGGCTTCAAAACAGTTGAACGGAAGCGTGTGTTTCTTTCCATGTAGATACCCCGTTCTCTTATTTTGCAATATCTGAGATACCCTCTTTTTTCTTTGGTTGTTTAAAAAAGAATTGTGGGGGCGTGGCTTGCATGGCGATGTGAGCGGACGCGTCCTGTCGGAGCTCCCGCTGTTCCCCGCTATAACGAGCTATTAAAGCTGAGTCGGAGGGCTTTAATTCCTCCCCCGGAGCTTTTCGGCGGGGCTGCTACGATCAGAGCCGAGTCCGGTTGGGTGGTTTGCCCGGAGAACGGAGGACGAGCGCTTCTACAGGATGCCGATCGGAGACCCGGAGGGGTGCCCGCCATCTTGAAGCCCCGAACCGCCGCTGGTATCGCCCTGATTGCCTAGGCCGCTGGTGCGCCCCCGGAGAGCCCCTAACAACACACCTGGTGGAATTACTGAGGCTGGCCCTCTTTCTGCCCCGATGACCAGAGGGTGAGCGGAGGTGCGGAATCCCCACCGCGGATCGGGCGAGGAGGATCCGCCATTTTGCTGTGTCCGGTGGCCGTGATTTCGGCCCGGGGGCCGGGTCCTAAGCGCTTTGGACATACCTGCAGCTCCAGCCCTGAGGTGCAGAACGAGGGACCCCAGCGGGCGGCTCCTCTGTGCGGCGCGAGCAGCGGTGGAGCAGCGGGTGCCTCCCTGGGCATTGGGACCTGCAATTTTGTGTGCTGCAGGAGCGGCCTATGTGCGCTGCGGAGCTAACAGACCCTCAGAACGCTGCGGGCGGATTTGTGGTTCTGGCTTGGTGTAGGGCGGCGGAGGTTGCCAGTGGCCAACGGGGTCTGGGGCTCTGGACGGCACCGATAACGACAGCACGGTGTGTTGGGGCCGGTCCGGACCCCCTAACCCCCCCCCTGCGCTGATCTGCCAGTTGCGGTGGTGGAGCGGAGCCCACAGGGAAGTGATCTGACAAGGAGTGAGTCCTGAAGTCTGCAGGTGAGCGATACCTTCCCCGGGGGTGTGGTTGAAGCGGTCGGAGCGATCCATCATCTCCAGAACCCTGGGAGACCAGACTTGGGAGGCCTGTTGATCTGCGTGGGGCGCCCTGGAGAGCTGGGGGAGATCTGTTCCCCGCTTTACATCGGGCCCTCATTGTGGAGTAACCCGGCCCCGGGAGTGTTTGGACTGAGCTCTCGGCCCTCGTGGGAGCCACCGGTTGTGGAGCCTTGGGCCTGAGCGGACTGGACCTTGAACTGCCTTCCAATAGTTCTCTTTCTGGCCTGGGGCTGTGTGGGGCGGTCAGGTGGGGCACAGCGGTGGTCAGTGGAGCGGCTGACTTCATACCCTCTGGGACACAACTAACTGGTGTGGGAGTCCCTCCTGGAGACCTGAACCCTTGTTTTGTGTGAAGGGGGCCCTGTCCTGGTGCAAGGCCGGAGTCTTTGGTAGAGGGGGGGGTCTTGTTGTCTCCCTGCTTAGATCTTTGCGGAGCCCGCCTCCTCTCCTAGTCGGCCGGGGAACTGCCTGCATTCCCGGCTTTGACAATTCTTCAGTGATAAGGCGCTCCAACAAAGGCGGCAAGACCGATTCGGTGGCAACCCCCAAGGACAATACGGTTGTGGCCATGTGGGGCAAAGCGGGGGCGCCTGCGGCAGATGAAGGTCCATCCGGGGGTGCCGAGAGCTCTCCGCCGGTCACTCAAGCATTCATGTCCTCCTTCATGGTTGAGTTGAAAGCGGAGATAGGCTCCCTGCGTTCCGAGGTTCACAGCTGTGTGAAGGAGCTTTAGAGAGAGGTGACGGACCTTGGAGATCGAGTTGATGGGCTGGAACGGAGAATGGACACGCCAACGGAGGACCAAGAACAACTGTGGCAGCGCCTGGTGGCCCTCGAGGAGCAGAACATCGAGCTCCAGATGAAGCAAGAGGACTTGGAGGATAGAAGTCGGTGCAACAACCTCCGCATCCGGGGCATTCCGCTGGGAGAAGAAGGGGAGGACATCATGGGCTAAGTGGCGCAGCTTCTGCATGAGGTCTGGGGAGACGAGAACGCTTCACCCCCAACGTTGGATCGAGCACATCGGGTGGCCACCCCAGCGGGTAGGTCGGGAGTCCTGCCGGATATCTTGACCAGGGTCCAATTTTTCACTGAAAAGGAGGCGATCTGGAAAAATGCCCGTGACAACCCGGATCTGAGATACAACGGCCATGAGATCCAAATCTTTCAGGACCTGGCACCCAACACCCTTAAGCGACTCCACGCATTCCGGCCGGTGACTGAGAAGCTTCAAAGCCTGGGCATCACTTACCAGTGGGGTCACCCCTTCGCCCTTATTTTTCAGTGGGAATCGAAGCGCAGATCGATGAGATCCTACAGGGAGGCGGCGCAGCTCTTTCGCCTGCCAACGACCCCTCCGCCGAGCCCATCGTGGGCCCGCAGACAGAGGAGGGAGCCGGCGGGACCGGACTGGAACACGGTGCATCGGCATCGCCGTACCCCCCCCCCCCTACGGAAGGATTCTCTCCTTCACAGGCCAAGCAAGACATTATAGCCCACATACGATCCCTGGAGGGGGATAAGGCTGAGCTAGAGGAGGGCCCCCTCCCACCTTGATCAATGGACTGTCTCTTTCTTCGCCCCTGCTTCGGGGGAGGGGGTATACCCGGATCCTGTTGGGGTCTGTGTGGGGGGGGAGCAGAGAGACTCCTTCCTTTCACCCCTGACTCCGACTCTGTGGGCTGCGGGGATGGCGGGGCCTCCCTAGCGGGATTCCCTTTGAGACTGTCACAACCCCCTTTTTTGTTTTGACCTGCACCTTAGGGAGTGACATCCCGGAGAGCGTCCGAACCTGTGGGTGTAGGATGCCCTGTTACGGGGTCAGTGTTCTGCGGCCCGGTTGGCCGCAAGTGTTTTTTCTTGATGGACGGGCCTTGTGGCTCTTAGTTTCTTTCCTCTCTCTTTTTATCCTGCTTGGTTTCCTACTGCCCTTTCTTTCTCTTTTCCTTTCTTCTTGTGAGGGTCTGGGGAGGGGAGGTGGACTGCGGGTGGGAGGTAGGGAGATATGGCTCTGGATTGAATGTGGACGGGCTGAGTGTGATATGACTGTTGAGCGGATCGTGCTAGGCTTGGCGACACCTTGGCGTGGCTGTGAGTAGGGCTAGTCCTCTGAAGATCATGACCCTCAACGTGAAGGGTCCTAATTCGCCCAACAAGCGCAAACAGGTCTGGCACTATCTCCTGCGGCACAATCCAGATATCATTTTCTTGCAAGAGACCCACCTTCTACAGGCTGACACTGGGCGCATGACTCACCCTATATACCCTCTTCAGTTTTGGGCAGCGACGGACACGAAAACAGCAGGAGTGGCGATTATGTGCAGGGCTGGCATCAGGCGAGGGGAAGGAAGGCCCTTCCGGAGTGGCGATGGCCGCTTTCTTAGGGTGAATGTCGAGGTGGGACGTCGCCGCTTAACAGTATGCAACGTGTACGCCCCTAATCAGGCGCAGGATCGCTTCCTCCGGGACCTCTTGCGGGATCAGATACCTCAGGGTGGCCCCTCGCTAATTCTGGGGGGAGATTTGAACATGGTGTGGTGCCCAAAGATGGATCGGGGCTGGGCTCCTTCAGTGGGGCTGGAGCGATGTCCCTGGCGCTTCGCAAGCAGATCGGTGACCTAGGGTTGTTTGATGCGTGGCGGTATTTCTCCAGGGATAAACGTAAGTACTCCTTTTACTCGAGTGCTCACCGCTCCTACTCTCGCATCGATTATCTGTTTATGTCCCACGACCTTGTCCGGGATGTAGCGGGAGTGGAGATGTCTGACATTTCAATCTCAGACCATGCTCATGTGGAACTGCTCTTTCGGGCCCCGGGTGAGGGCCCCCCTCGGGAGCGAAAATGATATTTGCCGCCAAGCATCCTTCGAGATACAGCAAATGTTGAGGACATCCGTGAGGCCATTACCGCCTATTTTGAGTACAACGACTTGCCCGAGACGCCTTTCCCGGTGGTCTGGGACGCCTTTAAGGCCGCGATTCGGGGGCATATTACGTCTCTTGTGATCGCGAGGACGCGGGAGACGAGAGCAGTGGAGGATGGCCTGGTGAAGGACTTGAAGGAGGCGGAGGCGCAGGACCGGGAAGGCTCTACCCTGCAAACGAGACGCCGCCTGGCGAATCTTCGAGACCAATTGCGGTTGCTGCGTACTAACAGGGCGGAAGGCTCCCTCTTGGCTTTAAAACAGACACATTTTGAGGGGGGAGATAAGGTTGGGAGACTCTTAGCGAGGAGGCTGCGGGTCAGGGCTGCTAAGTCCCATATAGCGAATGTACAGCTACCTAATGGGTCCAGAGCGGCGACAGCTAAGGATAAATGTCAGGCGTTCCGGGATTACTATGCTTCGCTATACACTGCGGAGACGACGCCTCCTGACTTGGTGGAAGAAGTCTTGGAGCAGTACGGCGGGACGACATTGCGCCCCCACTCGGCTGAGCTCCTGGAGGAGTCGATAACACAGGAAGAGGTGGCCTCGGATCTTAGTGAGCTCCACCTGGGGAAAATGCTGAGTCCTGATGGGCTACCGCTCTCCTTTTATCACCTGTTTCAGGCTCAGCTGGGACTGTACCTTCTCCGGCTCTTCAATTCTTTCACTGACGAACAGGGTCCCTCTCCGGATATGGGAATGGCGTAAATAGCCTTAGTCCTAAAGCCAGGGAAAGACCCCACACTTTGTTCGTCATACCGCCCGATAGCTCTACTAAATACAGATTTTGAAATATACACCAAAGTGTTGGCGAAGCGGTTGGACCCCCATATGCCTGACCTGATTGACCCGGATCTTGTGGGATTTATAAGTGGCCGTCAAGGGGCCGACAATGTGCGCAGGGTGGCTCACCTGGTGGGGAAGGTGCACCACTGGCAGATCCCGGCCTGTCTCCTCTCGTTGGATGCTGAAAAAGCGGTTGACCGGGTGGACTGGTCATTCCTCCGGGTGGTCCTCTGCAAGATGGGACTTGGCCCAAAGATGGTCACTAGAATCATGGCGCCTTACGTTGCCCCAAAGGCCAGGGTCCGTGTGAATGGACAGCTAACTGAACCATTTAGCATAGGGAGAGGGACCAGGCAGGGCTGCCTTCTCTCGCCTTTGCTGTTCGCCTTAGCGATTGAGCCTCTGGCGGATATGATCCGGCGGGCTCCGAACATCCACGGCATTCCGTTGGGTGGACGGGACCATAAAGTAGCGCTCTATGTGGACAATCTCATCCTCACCCTCAGTAAGCCCCGGGAGTCTTTACCAGCATGCCACTCCACACTCTGCCTCTTTGAACGTGTCTCTGGTCTGAAAATTAACCACAGCAAATCCTGGGCACTCAACCTTACCGTCCCTAAACCCCAGATCCTCCCTCTGGAGCAGATGTGCCTGTATCGTTGGACAGAACGCCACATTCGGTATCTCGGCCTACACCTGACCCCTTCATTAGATGAGTGGTCGCCAGTTAATTGGAGAGACTGCCGCAGATCGGTCCTTGAAGACCTACGAAGATGGAAGTCTCTAATACCATCATGGTTGGGTAGACTCAATGCAATAAAGATGTCCATCCTACCCAAACTCCTTTATTTGTTCCAGTGTCTGCCTACACCCATCCCCTTACATAATATTCGGAATTTGTAGAAGGAATTAACCAACTTCATCTGGGGGGGGGGAAGAGGCCACGCTTCTCCCAAGCACTCCTTATGGCACCACGAGATCGTGGAGGGCTGGCGTGTCCTAATTTGGTGGACTATTATTGGGCTGCCCATTTGCGCTTCGTGGTTGAGTGGGGCATCAGAGAAAGTGAAAAGGGGTGGCTTCACATGGATAGGGCTGAAACCGGCCGTACCATCTGGGACCTGGCGTGGAACCATAAAACAGGGCGTTCCCCGAGCGCCTATTTGGCGGTGCCCACGAAGACAGTATTGGAAATATGGGACAGAATAGCGGTACGTAGAGGTCTCACGACCTTTCCTTTCCCACACACCCCTATTGAGGGCAACCCGTGGTTTCCACCGGCTTTCCGTACTAGAGCTTTTCGTAGATGGTCTCAGGTCCTTGCAGACCTCTTTGATGGAGGCACCCATAAGTCTTTTGCCCACTGCAGGGAGGAGTTTTGACTCCCGCCTGAGGCCGAGATGCAATACCTTCAGCTGCGACACTGAGTCCTGACGGATGCAACGTACGCGGGGGCCAGCCGAGACTTTACCCCGTTCGAGCGCCTAACCCGTTCCTGGGCCGAAACGAAGGGCTTGATCTCCAAGATATACCAGATACTGCAACATCCTCAGGTGCCGCCTTCACAGACCTATCAACAGCGGTGGCACACGATGCTGGGTACCGATATTACACCAACGCAGTGGCTTCGTCTGTGGCGCGATATCCCTAAAGTATACCGTAGTATACCGCAACAGGAAAATGCATATAAAATGATGACCCAGTGGTACTACACGCCCCGGCGCTTACATAAAATGTTCCCAACCTCTTCTCCCGACTGCTGGAGGTGTCGAGCTGCGCCTGGGGATTTCCTACACATCTGGTGGACTTGCCCCTTGATCACCGTCTTCTGGAAGGAGGTCCTGAGTCACATTAAGGGGGTCCTGGGGTTTCCTCTGCCTGATGCCGCTAGTACGTTGTTGTTGGGAATCAAACCTGCGAATCTGTTAGCTCTGACCCGGAGTGACTGGACTATAGCGCTACAAATGCTGGGCTCTGCCAGACAACTCATTGCCCTGTACTGGAAGAAGATGGAGGTGCCCCCTATTGCTGCGTGGATTGTGAAACTCTGGCATGTCATTACTATGGAGTTACTCTCCGCTAGACTGCAGTCCCGCAATACACGCTTCAAGGCGGTATGGCAACCTCTGGTGACCTATTTGTGCAAATCCGAACATGCGCAAAGCATGCCCCCTAGATTGAGAGCGCTGCATCTAGTGGACGATGCTGTGCTTCCTCCTACCTCACGCAGGCCTGTGGTGTGATAGCCCTGGAGCCTGTACTGTGGCACGTAGCGGATGCTTCTGCTGCTGACGGGGTCTTTGAAAACTCCTTTCCCAATGGTCCCTTTGCTGTTCTCTAGGTCCTTTCTCTCCTCTTTCCTGACTCGTTCTTCTTCTTCTCTTCTGCTATCTTTGCTGTCCTATTGCCTTTTCCCAGGCACCTGGTTGTAAGTTGGACCACTCTGGTCCGGTAGTTTTCTTAGTTTTGGTTCCTGGTCTATACTTGGGCCTAGGGTCTAGGTTTTATTGGCAGTTACTATTGGGCATGACAGAATGCTATGTCTATCTTCTGACGCGGCCGGCCCTATTGGGTTGTAGGCGGAACGCTGTTTATAATGCTGAGAAGCAAGCATGCTTTGCAAGTTATTTTTCCTGCATTTCCTCTGACGCGGCGGGCCCCTATGGGGTTGTAGGCTTAACGCCGTGTATATGTCACCCTATTTTGCGTACTCCCTTCTTCGGGGGTGAAATAAAAACAGACTTTAAACTAAAAAAGAATTGTGTAAAATAGATAACATGAAAATAATTAGGCGAAAAAGGTCAATCAGATTGGAATATATAATGGGATTTAGTGTAATTTAGACCTACAATGAATTAGGTTGAGTAATGTGGATCAGTTTTTATCATCTTGACAGCATTGTAACGCGTTAGTGCAATTGTCATGTTATGAATGTCTGGCTTGATTTCCTATGTTGTAAGCTTTTTTATGGTGACAACTGTTTTTAAAGGGAAGAATTTAAAAAGAAGTTTATTATAGTAAAATGTATTCCAATAATGTTTGATACTGCCAATTAGATATAATAAAAACCTTTCTCCCTTGAAGAAAACCAATTCCTTCATATTAACATCGGCCATTAGTTCTCTTTCTAATTGTTGCTTCTCTCAAGGTTTGTAAGTGGAAGGACATTTTAAGTGGCTTACCACTTGCTATTGTGGCACACATACTCCATTTTGCAAATTGACATATTATTGGTAATCAGAAGTTTAATCATATTTCCACTACATAACTTCAGTTAACTGCTTGTGCCATCATGTTCTCATCTTGATTTTCTGTATTACTATACCAGCTTGTATTCAGAAATTCGGTGTATCTGCCTGAACAGCCTGCCCAAATTGAGATTATTGGTCATGCAGTATTACCACTTTTGGTTTTACCACAAGCGTGGCTCAATGGTTAGAGCGGCAGACCCTGATGCAGAGGTCTGGCCCGGGACCAGGGTTCAATTCTCGCCTCGGCGGGTCTTGGATTCAATCTCCTCGGACCTGTTAATTCTCTCCTTGGTGCCTAGTCTAATCATGGGTCCCACTCTGTGACTCTGGGCAATAGCTTGCTTAATCTCCACAATGGCCCCAACAGCGCTTGGATGCCTGGCTTCACCATGGGGGCGCCCAGGAGTAGACATCTCACAGGAAAGCCAGGAAGGGTTCCACAGCGGTATGAAAACAGCGCTACGAGACCTTTGGGTAGAAGGCGCTATATAAATACAAACCCATTTACATTTACATTTACAAGCCACAAATCCGTCAGGTCAAACCTGGTGGAACACGTCCCCATAAAAAGGGACAGAATGCAAGAAACTCCCGCAGGCATCAGTGCTTGAACACCAGTTCTCTCATGTTATTCCCCTTCCAGATGTTGAACTCATAATTGCCCTTAAATGATGCGATAATACCTTACGATACCTCTAGTAACATATGCAGTATTACCGCAACTATTTTATCTGCCCACTCTTACGTGTTTACATTAAATAAATAAGTAAAAGGGAAATTCTGGCAAAAACTACTCTCTAGCTGACTGCTGAATAATGACTAGCTCACTGCTAGTGGCAAAATTACAGCTATGATAAGTGCATTGCCGCCACCTTTCCTATAGGAATTCGTGTTTATACCACAGTCACAGATTTTTCAAATTAGCAGTTATTTGAATAGTTATGTTATGTTATGTTATTATTCTTTTATAAAGCGCTATATCACCCCGAGGTATCTAAGCGCTCACGATGGACACATAACACTGGTAAGAACACGCAACCTCCCACTACGATGAACCCCAAGCTTCCAAGAAGAGCAGCGTCTTCAGGTGCTTTCTGAAGATGAGGAGATTACTTTCTTTCCTCAATCTGACTGGGAGCAAATTCCATACTCGGGGGGCCATGCTGGAAAAGGCTCTGCCACCCTTGGATACTAGGCTGAACTTAGGGCATGTCAAATTACACGCGTCAGCAGACCGAAGGGTCCTATTTGGTACATATTTAGTCAGTCGATCCTTGATATAGATAGGGGCTGAGCCATGGACCGCTTTATGAGCAATGCATAGACTCTTAAATTTAACTCTCTGAGTTATTGGCAGCCAGTGTAGGTCCTGAAGTAAAGGCGTTGCCCTTGTGCGCCGAGGCTTATTAAAAATCAGCCTGGCCGCATCGTTCATCACTACTTGGAGTCTGGCTAAAAGATTGTTAGGTAGGCCCAGATACAAGGAGTTACCGTAGTCCAGCCGTGCCAAAATTAAGGCAGAAACAGCCAGCCTAAGGGTGGAGACGGACAGCAATAAGGAGAATTTCCGAAGCTGGCGCAGTAGACCGACACAAGTGCCCACCACTGCCGACACCTGCTGTGTCATGGACAGCAGAGCATCAATTTTGATTCCCAGACTTTTTACTGCTACCGCAGGTTCTGGACATGGCCCCAATTCAGCTGGCCAGAACCGATCGTTCCATGGATCGGTAGCTGTGTTGACTGCCAAGACTTCAGTTTTGTCTGGGTTAATTTTCAACCAATTATCCGACATCCAGTTAATCGTAAACTTGAGAATGTCTTGCATTCTCAAATAGGCGTTCGGAGAGTGTTCAGTCTGGATCAGAATTTGTGTGTCATCAGCGTAATTGTAAACCCTACAGTTCAACTTATTTAGGGCTGCAATCAGTGGCTGTAGGTATATATTAAAAAGCAGGGGTGAAAGAGCTGAACCCTGGGGCACCCCACATGTCAATTTGGCTGGACTTGACACGAGGTCAGACAGTTGGACTCGCTGTGAGCGATCTTCTAGAAAAGAAGTCAGCCAGGCCAGGGCCGTACCCTGGATCCCAAAATCCTCAACCCGCGACAATAGTTGACAATGGTGAGCTCAGACTATAGACGAAGATAAAATATAGTGCATCTATTTTGAGGTTTGATGTCTTGAATTTTGAAGTGCAGTCTAGTAAGACCCGTGTATGAGAAATATGTTATTTGCATTATTGTAATCCTCCTAAGTCAACACGACATTAATGCAACGTAGTTCGAAAATGAAAACAAGATGTAAAAAAGTAACTAGGATCGAGAATATAACAGACTTCTTTTTTATTAAAAGATGTATGTACGTATTGGTTTCTTCATGTCATATATTTTATATGTTTTGCAGACATTTTTGTTCTCTACGAAGTAGAAAGGGAAGGGTTAATAACATCGACTTTTTATTTTTCTGACAAGATATATACTGTTGGTGAATAGCATTTTTTGTGTACATCTTTTTATTACCATTATAAGAAGGCAAAAGAAAACAAGAACAGAGAGTAGATCATAACCAAGAATGGTATCAATATTTCGCTCAACATGTCCCTCCAGCCGGATCTCATCGCACACTGTGAGATACGAAAAATCGGGGTTCACAAGAGTGGCTCTCTGGCTGTCAACAGGGGCGGCTCTAGGTTCATGGTGGCCCTGTGCAGGGAGTGTAGGTAGGGGGCCCCGGAAGAGGGGGTCCGAGCACGGAGGCCAGTGAAGAGGGGGGGTCAGGGTGTTTGGAAGTGGAACAGTGCTGGAGCTCGCCAAATCCCTGCCAGGGGCCGCCACGCAAATATGTATCCATCCTCAGAGGATTATTATATTAAGGATATATATTGGCGTGGTGGCCCCTGGGGTTTGTTGGCCCTGTGCAGGTGCACAGCTTGCACATGCCTAAGGCCGCCCCTGCTGTCAAATGGAGGAAATCAGAGGCGGGAATAGAGTGGTGAGGTGGTCTCGTGAGAGAGGGGGTAGAGAACAAATGTGCAGTGATGGGGAACATCTCAGTGATGTAGGACAGGGGAAATGTGAGGGGCAGGTAAGGTGTGTAAAGTACGACGAGCATAGCAGTTGTGTAGGATCAGTGGCTAGGGAGGTTTCCGTCCATCATCATCGTAGGGGCAGGGTCTGGTGGGCAGGTGGTCTGCATAGGCCTCATTGTAGGAATACATCCCAGATATCATTCAAAACATGATCCTGGTCGTTCAGTCTGTATACGAGACCTTCATGTGGGGTTGTCACCGCAACACTCTCAAGCCAGTCTTTCTGGGTCGCGCAGAGTGTGTGAACCTTCTGGGAAGTATGCACAGCTTATCTGCTGTCAGTACCAAGGCTAGCTAGTGTTTCTCGTGGATGGTAAGATCTGGCAAGTCCGGGGTGCAATGGAGGACTAATACCAACGCTTGTAGGGGGCGTCCAAAAGTGTCCAAAAGTGCCTCTGAGCAGGTGGACTAGAAAAGATGAAGCACTAGACAGTTCCAGAGAATGTGTAGTATATCGCAGACTGCCTAGAGACCTCACCAGCCAGCAGACATGGCTGCTAGCTTGGCTCTATATAGTCTAGCCTGGGACCAGTATAAGTCTTTTAAAACCTTGAAATGGCAAAACTTCATTTGGGCCTTCTGTATTCCCTTGTCATGTGAGGCCGTGAGTGGACACATCCTAACCTGTGTCACATTGGGTCAATCTAGTATTTTGAAGTAAATCTCATATTACTTACCACTTTTGAGCACTGGTTATAAGGTAGACACTATAAAAAACAGGGAGGGTGAGAGAGAGATAAGAGTGGATTCCTTCTCCCAGGTAGTATAAATAAACAACAAGAATCCACCAAATGGGGTGAAGTGTTCCCTACAATGGTGGGGAGCACAAAGTATTTTTAAAATACCACTCACACAACAAAAGGACCCTTGGTGTCATGCTTCATCATTGGGGTCTTCGCACCCCTCTACAGGATGCGGCGTGCTACGACCTACGGCTACGCGGGAGCACTTATAATTTGACTATACGTGGTGCATGTGGGGATTGGGTGTGAGTATGTGGTGAGGTAATGTGAGTACGTAAATGTTTTAAAAAGTACCTGGCTCGTGGGGTAGGTTAGAATTAATTTAATGAGCCCCCGGGCTGGTACTATTAAAATGGGTGCAGGACGAGGTAATAGTGTGATATTAAGCACAGTACCTCTTTGGGTGCGCCGACATGTTTCGGAGATCAACTCCTTCTTCAGGACGGGGTGCACCACACCCCACCTTACTCACGTTTCTTTAATAAAATAGTGTATAATACAGAAAAGTGAAAGTAGTACTATAATGTTCCTACTGATTGAATAAAATTACGCTAATATGCAAGTAACCTAGAAGGAAAAAAGAAGACCACGTTTTGCAGAAATCAACTCCTTATTATGTACACAGGATATGGTGACCTGTAAAGATAAATAGTGGGGGTCACTAGACATAAACAATGTCATACTACTAGTGCAGGTGACCCTGTGGAAAAATGAAAAAATACAGTACAAACACACATATAACATAAAGCACACTCTCTAGGGTGTTAGATTCATTGTGCCTGAGGGAACATAACTTTATGGAGTGGAAGAATCAAGTATTGGAGGGTAAAGAGACATACTTTTTGTCTTAGGTACAGTGCCCCATGAGCCTTCAAGAACGTTGGGGGTTAGGCTGGCCCAATGGCTCCTGCAAGATAATACATATTACAGTGGTTGTCGATACTCACAAGCTGTCGAAGAAAGGTCCCTTTGTTCTAGCAAGTTTCTTACTCACAGAATACAGCAGTTGCAAAATCCTTGTGCCCCCGAATGCGGCTCCGCAGTGAATGCGGTAGCGCGTTAAGGATGCCTTTTTATACTGGTTGGGGATTGCGTAGTCATTGGTTAATTGGTAAAGTTAAGTGGCAGGAAAAGCCTAATATTGGAGTTCCGTTTTTTGTAGTTATCGTGCCCGAATGGTCAGTGCCGCTCATGCGCGTGGGGTACCTCCTTGTGTCTCAGGTGAGCGTATACGCGGTTGTGCGGTCCGAGCCGCCCATGCGCATGATGTAGACACTTTTCAATATGGACATTTACCCTCACTGATTATTCAACGCATCGTAAATTACAGGAGATCGCCCGGCAATTGTATACGAGTGGGAACATGGTTCCTAGCGCTGTTTGTATGCGCACGATTGATCAGACTCCACAGCGTTTGACTAGGATCCCGCCCAGTATCAGTATTGCCCGTGTGGAAAAAGAGTACATGCTATTGTAATTCCCAAAGGGGAGGGTGAAATTTAATTAGTATTAAGGTAACAGTATTTATCCAAGTAATTGATGGTAAAGATTTCTTATACTAATCATTACGGGATGTAATTTTACTTTATAGAAAAACAGATCCTGTGTTGGTGGCTCAACCAGCGAAGAAAGTCCCCTATTAGTGATATAGATATTGAATCAAGTTACTTGCCCCCATGGGATGTCATCATTTAATCCATCAATATGTGTTCCCAGACGGAACACCCAACGTTGTTCCTTTTGGAACAGGCCTTTGTCTGTTGGTAATTGTTCGATCACTGTCCATTTCATGTCATTTACACAGTGTTGTGCTTCAAAAAAGTGAGTTGCCATTTTAGTGGTGCTCTTTTTGCACCTGATATTGCTCTTATGTTCATTTATATGAGTTTTGACTGCTCTTGATGTCATACCCACGTATTCCTGTGTGCACGGACATGTAATCATATAGATTACATTTCTGCTGTTGCAGGTTGTGAGACTCCTTTGTTCCCATTTCGTGCCGTATTTGAATGTTAGGTTTTTACTTTTGCTGGTGAGGTGGCAACTACTACAATTTACACAGGGGAAATGTCCCTGTATTCCATGTTTTGACGGTGTAATAGTTTGGCACTCTTTTGGGCGGGTGTGTACCAAAATGTCTTTGAGATTTCTCTCACGTTTGTGGGCGAACATGGGTTTCACATAAGTTAGCTGGCCACAGTTCAGGATTCGCCAATTCTTGTTAATGATTTTCGTGACCTCATTTGATAGTGTGTTGTATGTTGTCACACATATTTGTCTTTTTTGGTCACTGTCTGTTTTTATCTTGTCTTCAAGGAGGGTGTCTCGGTTATTATTCCTTGCCCTTTTCATTGGAGTGTCAATTATTCGGTCTGGGTAGTGTCTATGTTGTAGTTTGGTTTTGAGATCCTTGGCTTGAGTCTTAAATTGGGCAACATGAGTGCAGTTCTGCCTGCGGCGAAAGAACTGGCCATATGGTAGATTTGTACGAAGTTGGCGAGGATGGAAACTGTCAAACCTCAGTAGACAGTTTCTAGCAGTTGGTTTGAAGTGGGTTGATGTCTTGAGTGTGCCGGCTTCAGAGTATATGTTCAAATCAAGGAACACTAGGGACTCACTGGAGATAGAGCTCGTGAATTTTAGGTAGGCATTCTGGTTATTGAGCCATGTCATAAAGTCGGAGACTGACTGTAAATCTTCCTCCCAGATTACAAAGACATTGTCTATATATCTTCTCCAGATCAAGATCTTATCTCTGAAGGGGTTGGTTGAATTTAAGATCTTGCTGGTTTCCAGATAATGGACGTACAGGCCCGCTATACTAGGAGCAAATGTACTGCCCATACTGGTCCCATGGCTTTGAAGGTACAGAGTGGTGTTATACCTGAAAAAGTTTTTAGTAAGTGCTAATGAAATGCACTCCAGGACTACACCTCTTGGTGTCTGATATTTCCAAGGATTGCTAAACAGTACCTCCTCGATGATAGCTTGAGTTTCATCGTGAGGCAAACTGGTGTAAAGGCTCTCAACGTCTAGGCTTAGCAATAGTTGGGTCTTTGGGTCGAATGATATGTCTTGTAACAGTTGGAGGACAGCTTTTGTATCCTTCAGATACATGTCAGTGGCCTGCACTATTGGGCGAAGTAAAGCGTCAGCAAATTTTGAGAGAGGCTCAAGAATCAAACCAATTCCAGAGACGATTGGTCTTCCAGGGGGTTTTGCATAGTCTTTATGTATTTTAGTGATACAATAGAAGTGCAGGATTTTTGGTGTTTTCTGGATCAAGAATTCCCCTTCTTTTTTTGAAAGCCAGTCATGTGCTAGTGCCTCCTCGACCATGGCTCTGATCCTGACACTTAATGATTTTGTCGGGTCGTCTGACAAGACCGTGTAGCTGCGTCTGTCAGAGAGAAGTCTGAGGCACTCTTGGTCGTAAGCAATGGAAGTTTGTAGGACAATGGATCCCCCTTTGTCTGCTGGTTTTATAGTAATCTCGTTGAGGTGGTGCTTGTTGGTAACCACTCCATTCCCTTTGTTTTGGGGATTGTTGTCTGCTCTGTCTATAGCACCCCCTATTTTGTTTAAACCTTTGTTGTCCACTGGAGTTAGAGCCTGATGACCCACATTCAGAGCCCTCACTATCAGACCCGCTGTAATGGTTTTTGGTGACATAGCCACTTTGTGTGTACGGGTATGCCTCTTCCGAACACTTCACCCCATTTGGTGGATTCTTGTTGTTTATTTATAAGGTAGACACAACATTCCAGGAAGAAATAGATGACGCACCAATACCATCTTGGTTGAAGGCTGTTATGATATGAGCATGACTATGTAGAAATAATCTTTTTTTTTTAAATATTTTAGAGTGTGACATTCCCCTTCTTCTGTAAATTATTGTTGTATTTACAGATAACCCCCAGCTCACTGTGCAGATTTAAAGAAATGTTTTTATATTTTGTCCTGATGAAGGTGATATAAACTGTCTTTCGCCGAAACGTGCGAAGACCATTTCTTGGACATCTGGGAATCCTACCCAAGACACAGACAATAGAAGAATCAATCTGGAGCAATGAGCCAACTCTTGAATGTTTATGCCGGATTTTAAAATCATGTTAGAAAGTATAATCTAGTAGGATCCCATACTAAGTTTTGCATTTTACTGTCACTTTTTGTGTTGTATGCTTGGTAGTATGATGGAAGAGGATGAAGGTGAGAATAGAGGTTTGATGGTTTTGTGCGGGGGTTACCACAATTTAGAGATTTGATTTCTTAATGTGTAATAGCACAACAAATGATATAAATTTGTGATTATTTGTATATCTTTTTATGACTATATGAGCACAAAAAAACAAAAAAAGATAATAGTTTTATACAAAAAAAGAAAAAGTATAAGTGTTTGATAAAAAATAAAATCATAACAAAAATTATATGTGATGAGACTGTCTATTGGGAAATGTCGTAATTTGAGCATCTGCCAATGTTGAAATGAAATAGGTCAGATTAGAGGTTTCTCTCTAGGTCGTGAGTGGAGACAAGGTCGTAGGAGTGTACGATGCCTGTAGGAGGTCCTGCCATCTAATTCTGGAAAGACATTCCAGGTGTCAGAGAACAGTTTTGTCACCAGAGTCCGTAGATACCCAAATCAACTTTTTATATTGCCCCCATTGCACTAGGTAAGAGTGGAGTGATGAAGGGGGTGAGGATCAGTCCCCTGAATGTCTCTAAGTTTGGAGACAGTGTCAAACCTCAAGGCATTGCCAGAAGTGGAAGATGATATTCCATGGCGAGGTTGGCGAAGGACACGATAATGTCCTCTTCCAGTAGGTGTTGCATCTTCAAGATCCAAGCCCGGGCTCAATCCGGCCAAGATACCATGAACTGATCAATGGTGATGGCTCCATTATGCCACAAGGACGCTTTAGGAGGTAGGAATCATTCTTCTTTCAACAGATCATAACCATAACCTGGGTCGATTTTCAGACTGCATCCATTTCTGTCAGCATCAGATTATTGAAACTGGTTGAGGCTCTAGGGCCATCATAGAGGGCTGATAGGCCCTGAGTTCCTTTATAGAATCCCCATCATATTGTGATCCAGAGAGATGTTTCACTGTGTGAGCTCAAATGATTGGCCATTTGTGACAAATAATGGGCTCTGTAGTAAGTCCAAAAAAGAGGGAGGTCAGGCCATCGGAGTTTGTGGTTGCATGAAGTTTATTGAATGCTATCCTCAGAGCTGTCGAGTCCCACATGCGTTTGTGCACAGCCACATCAACCTGCCTTCGAGTTTTAGCAAGAATTTTTAAAGCGAGCATGCCAAATAGATAGTTACATTTGGGGGCCATCACCATCTTAATTGTTGGAATCTATCCCAGAGAGATAGCTGGAGTGACAGCCATTTGTCAAAGTCTGAATTTGCGGACACCAGCAGGGGTAAGATGTTTTCTTTAACTATAGTGCTAGGATCTCTGTGTAGCAGGATGCCCAGGTATTTCAGGCACTCAGTATCCAACTTGACCGGTAGGTGTGACAGGGAATGTTTAGAGTCTGGAGAGTCAGTGACATACCCTTTGTCTTATCCAGTTGATCTTATTGCTGGAGAAGTAAGCAAAGGAATCAACCAGACTCAGGAGCGCTGGGATGAACCTCCCGGGTTTGCTCTGCATCAGGAGGATATCGTCTGCATAAAGCTGGAGTTTAAGTTCCCCAGTCGGTGTCTGGATGCCGGTGATTTGCTTTGCTGATCTAACAACAATAACCAGTGGTTCCAGATCTAGAAAGGAACAGGAGCAGAGACAGCAGGCAGCCCTGTCACGTACTCTGGTGATGGTGAACAGGTCGTACAGGATGCCATGTTGATCATCGCTATGGGGGAGTAATAAGACCAGCGAACCATTTGGATGAAGAACGAGCCCACACCAAATCTTGATATAGTGGGGAAAAGGTATGGCCATTCAACTCTGTTGATGCCTTCTGTGCATCACGAGAAAGTAGGAGTTTGTCATTGTCATCATTCCTAGTAGACCTTAAGATGTGCCCCCGAGTCCGTAGGTGGTTACGAGATTATCCGAATGGAACAAAGTGGATCTGGTTGTCATGGGTCAGCAGTCTGATGTTGGGAGCCAGTCTAGTGGCCAGGATCATAGCCAGTATCTTCATATTGCAATTCAGTAGTGAGATGAGGTGAAAGTTGGCGCAAGATAGGTGATCCTTACCAGGGTTCAGAATAAGTAAGATTGTGCGTTCAGTTGAATTCTGGTCTGAGGGAGCTGGTAGCCTTGGTGTCCTGAAACATTCCCGTAAGGAGCCGGACAGTTTGGCCCTGTGTGGCCTGTAGAATAACAGTGAAATTTGTTTTCCCCATATTCAGGGCTTCAATGGCATCTGCAACTTTTTCCTCACTAATGTCCAATCATGTTCTTCCTGGATGTTCGCAGGCAGGGTGGGGAGATGGATGTCTGACATGAATATGTCTTCTATCATGGTGTCCAACGGATTTTCTGTTGTGTAGAGCATTGAGTAAAAAGGTGAAAAACACTTTAAAATATTCAGACGGTGAACCAGGACTTTGCAGGTGGTCCTGCGAATGGCCAAAGTCACTGATCAGGCATTCCGGTGCTTTAATTGCACGACTACTTGCCTTTGAGACTTCTCTTCACATTAGTAGTTTATCTGCTTATTGCAGGACAGCACGTTTTCTTTCAGCAGTATATAGACACTGTTGAGTTCATACTTCTTATTCATAAGCGTTCTCAACCAATCCAGGGTAGGGTGGACACAGTAGTCATCCTGGAGGACTGTAGGTCTGCCTCCAGAGCACTCTTCATTGTGGCAGCAATTGCTCTCACAATACCAATGAGTCAGTAGTAGACTTATTCAGTATCAGGTAGTTGTCTAGGAAAGCCATGAGGTGGACCCTTTCCTCCAGGGATTTAAGTTGAGTAATGTTCAGCCACCATGTCCAGGATGTAGGTAGAGTGAATTCTAAGTTGAGGGTGGGTGCAATAGAAGCATGATCAGACATCGTCACCACTCTAATGGTGCACAAAAGTGTTAGAGGCAAGGTTGCACTGTTAGACAAGAAGAAGTCCAGTCTAGATTCCAAGCCATAGGCTGGAAAAAGCTATGTGTACTCCAAGTTCGCAAGGTGTAGCAAGAAAAAAATCAACATTCAGGATATGATCCTCCATTAAGCCGTGGACTACTGCACTATCATTGTCACTTCTCATGTCAGGTCTTCCCATTTTGTTCAGGAAGGAGTTCAGAGCCAGGTTCCAGTCTCTGGCATTGATGATTTTTTTGGGAGCCGAACTCCACCATCAGTCTATAACGTTTTGCCTGCCATGCACGCCCTTGCATCCACGGACTACATCCTCCTCTGGAACCTGAACTTGAACCTCGAGAACAACAACGACACCAACTCCACCACCCTGCTCGAAAACCTCAGACTCAAACAGCTCGTCACAACTCCTACCCACTCCGCCGGACACACGCTCGATCATATCTTCTCCGCAAGTTCCCACGTCTCCTTCAGCCACACCACCGAACTCCACTGGGCTGACCACCGCTGTGTCCACTTCTCCTTTGATAAGCCCACCATGCACCACCACACCCAACAGCTCCCCGTCGTTGCTGGAGCAAAATCACAGAAGACTAGCTACATGCCGCCCTCGCCCGAAGACCACCCTCAGACCCCACCGACACTGACGCCACCGCCAGCTACCTCAGACGCTGGATCAAAGACTGCACCAACACCCTCGCCCGATCTAGAATTCCTCCCACAGTCGCAACAAGACTGCCAGCTGGTTCACTGCAGACCTCCAGACCTCCAAGCAAAATTGCTAACAGCTGGGGAGGAAAGGGTGCCTCAAACAGACACCAGAGAACCAAGCATCCCACAGGAACACCATGTGCCAACATCATCACCTCATCAGATCCTCCAAAAAGACCTCCTTCAAGGACTGCCTTGACAACAACACACACAACAGCAAAGAGCTCTTCAGCATTGTGAAGGAACTCTCCAACCCCAGCGCCAGCACCAACAACATCCTATCTTCGCAAGACCTCTGCAACTCCCTGGCCTCCTTCTTCCACCGCAAAGTCAGAGACATCCACAACAGCTTCGGCAACCAGGACTCCACGACAGCCAACAACACCTCCGACCCCTCGGCCTCCACCCACAGCAACCCCCTTCTCACCTGGACCAACATCAACGACGACGACACCATCAAAGTCATGAGCACCATCCACTCTGGCTCCCTATCAGACCTGTGCCCCCACCACATCTTCAACAAAGCCAGCGCCACCATCGTACCCCACCTCCGCAAAGCCATCAGCATCTACTTCGAGACAGTGACCTTCCCGGAGAGCTGGAAGCATGCTGAGATCAACGCCCTGCTCAAGAAGCCCAAAGCAGACCCCAAGGACCTCAAGAACTTCTGGCCCATCTCCCTGTTCCTGTTCCTGGCGAATTTAATCGAGAAAACTGTCAACAGCTGACCCGCTACCTAGAGGAGAACAACGTCCTAGACCCATCCCAGTCCGGTTTCCGCAGCAACTACAGCACCAAAACGGCCCTCAGCGCCGCCACCGACAACATCAAGGCCCTGCTGGAGATCGGCAAGACCGCGGACCTCATCCTCCTGGACCTGTCAGCCGCCTTTGACACTGTCTGTCACCGCACCCTATGCACCCGCCTCCAAGACGCAGGAATCCGAGGCAAAGCACTGGCCCGGACCACCTTCTTTATCTCCAGCAGAACATTGAGCATCCGCCTCCCTCCCTTCCGATCCGAAGCCACCAAGATCATTTGTGGCGTACTCCAAGGATCCTCCCTCAGCCCAACGCTGTTCAACATCTACATGGCCCCACTCGCCCACGTCGCCAGTCTGCACAACCTCAACATCATCTCCTATGCAGACGACACACAACTGATCCTCTCCCTCACCAAGGACCCTCTCACCGCCAAAACAAACCTCCATGAAGGTATGAAAGCCGTTGCTGAATGGATGTAGAACCGCCGTCTAAAGCTGAACTCGGACAAGACTAAGGTCCTCTTCCTCGGCTCCACGCCTTCGGCCTGGGCCGACTCCTGGTGGCCAACTGCCCTAGGAGCAGCTCCAACACCCACCGACCACGCACGCAACCTGGGATTCATCCTCGACTCTACACTCTCAATGACCAAGCAAGTCAACGCCATCTCATCCTCCTGCTTCAACACCCTCGCATGCTTCGAAAGATCTACAAGTGGAACTCCACCAACACCAGAAGAACGGTCACCCAGGCCCCTCGTCAGCAGCAGACTGGACTACGGAGCGCGCTCTACGCGGGAGCCCTGGCCAAACTGCTGAAACGACTGCATCGCATTCAGAACGCCTCTGCCAGCCTGATCCTCGACATCCCTCGACACAGCCACATCACACCCCACTTGAGAGGCCTGCACTGGCTTCCCATCAACAAGAGGATCACCTTCAAGCTTCTCACCCACGCACACAAAGCTCTCCACAACACCGGACCAGCATACCTCAACAAACGGATCAGCTTCTACACCCCGAACTGCTAGCTCCCCCTCGCCGACCTCGCCCTCGCCTCCGTCCCCCTCATCAGGAGAGCAACTCCAAGCGGCAGATCTTTCTCCTACCTAGCCGCCTGTCCTGGAACACCCTCTCCATCCTCCTACGGCAAACCAAAGACCTACTAACCTTCAGAAGGCTACACAAGACATGGCTGTTCGAACAGTAGGGGCACCCCCCCCCCCAGCGCCTTGAGACCCTCACAGGTGAGTAGCGCTCTTTACAAAAGCCTTGATCGATTGATTGAGCCAGGCTCATTTCGCACCCACAGGGTATAGACTGAGCCAACGATCATTGTCTGGCCCAGAACTTCACTTGTACGAAGATATAACGGCCACTGTCATTGGGCCAAGGCTTTATGATATGAACCAGCAGGCACTTATGGAATAGTATGGTCACTCTATTTTTCCTGGAAGTATTAGTATTGGGTTAGTTAGGGTTATCATCCATAACTGGTCCCATAGAGAAGAGGGATTGCCCTACGCAGTCTCATATGAGTTTAGCCGATTCCTCAGCTATGAGGTGCATTTCCTGCTTGGGAATGATGTTGTCCATCTGAGAACCTAGGAAAGAGAGCGTTTTCTTCCATTTAAATAATGGATCATGTGGTTCAAGTTGAGAGACCAAAGGGCCAGGTGCACTTTCCAATTTTGAGGCATAGTGTTTTACTCTGCAGGGATAGGAGCCAGAAAATCAGTTATGGAGACACTTGCAGTTAGGCAGGGATAATTAGGAGCATGGGACAGGGACAAGGATGCCAAGTACAACTTTCGTTCGGGGGTGGTGACAGACCACTTTGAGGGGCCACCACTCTGTAGGGTGAGGGTAAACCGGTTGCTGTTACAGCCCGATATGGGAGTTGGTCACACTGGACTCAGGGGAGTGTAGATCACGAATAGAAACCCCCCCAGGTCCGGGGTAAAGGACTTATAGAACTGAATGGTGAGGAGCTGCTCTAGAGAGTCGCCAGTGTTGATCACAGCGTAGGTCCGCCCACCCTCCCGGAATACTATTTTAAGCAGGTCCTACATAATGTGCATAGTTTACTTGACAATTTTTTTTTCTTCATTATAGCATTGGGATTCATTTTATTCCAATTTGTGTTAAAACAGCAATATTGTTAGATTATTATGCCACATAAAGCGCCTTTTCTTGTTGCATACTTAAGTCAACCCTCCGCAAAACGTGGTTATTTTTGCTAGTGGCCCTGAAATAATTTGGCCAAATCAAAGACAATTTTGTGGCGATGGCGTGGCTTGCGCGCCGCTTTGAGATTGCGGTTTGCGCTTGAGCTCTAAGGCGAACAGGGTCCGTCAGAGGTTTTCGGCGGTTTCCAGGTGCCCCATCTTCGTGGAAAGCCTCTCCCAGGTTTATGAAGTCGTCGTGTGCAGTTTGAGGGCATTTTCCTTCCTCTTCGAGCTGCTGCTCTCTGCATTTTATCGTTTTTAAGTGACGCTCGGTATTTTCACGAGCGGCCGCCATCTTGAATTCCTTTGATGACGGATATCGGAATTTCTCGTCAGACGGCAGCGCTACTGTTACAAACTTGCCAGGAATGCATGTGAGCAGATACTGTGGGTTTTCACTGCTTTTGTGATGTGCTTCAGCTGCTCAGTGCTACAATACCTCTCGGCTTCTGATTTATGAAAGTGTTCTACTACTATATGCAGGGGCATATCATAGGTGTGTTGAGTTTCCTCTTTTTTCCCATGTAAGTCCGCCATTATATATTGCTCTGCTTTGCTTGCTGAGAGTGCGCTCTGTTATTTTTGCCCAGTTATTTACTCACATTTTGTGTGAGCACCTCCTAATTCCTCTGGACTTTTGCTGGCCTCACTTACCTGAAGTGGTTTTATTTTTTCTCTTCTGTGCCTGTGAGCTCTATGGCTGCGAATATGGGCTTGTCACCGAATGCAAAAGACGCAAAGGACTCCAAAACCTCTCTTAAGAGGTTCAAACAATTATCTCCTACACCTGAGTCTTCTCAAAAGGACACCAATTCCACTCTGGAGACTATTCTGACGCGTCTGAATGATGTTCATGCCATTGCCCAGTCTACCAAGACTAACACATATTTGCTGCAAGTGGAGGTGTCAGCCATCAGAAATGACCTTAAGGCTCTCTCCCTTCGTGTTTCAGCCACGGAAACACGTATTAGTGGTGCAGCAGATACTATGCAAAAGCAATCTAGATCTCTTTGCCAATTAGAGCGCTCAATGGCGGCATTGCGGAGGGATCTCACTGAGCAAGCGGATCGTAACCGCAGATCCAACCTGCGCATTTTTGGCCTTCCTGAAGAAGTTGAGAAAGAAGCACTTTCTATGATTGATTTTTTATACCAATGGATTCCTTCTACTCTGCAAATTTCTTTCCAAAAAAACTTTGAGCTGGAACGGGCACATCGTGTCCCCACCTTTCGTTCTAAATCTGCCACGCAACCAAGAGCGATAGTTTTTAAGCCACTGCGTCACCAACATACGGAACAAATTTTGGCTCATATGCGGAAGGTTAAAGCTGTTTCCTGGAAAGGCCATCGCATTTCAATTTCTCAGGACTTTGCCAGAGACACGGTAATAAGGAGGAAAGGCTTTCTTAATCTCCGGAAACGTCTCTCTGAGATGAATATCCCCTTTTCCTTCTCTGGTCCTTCAAAATTCCGCATTACCTTCAAAGGTCGTTCCAGAATCTTCGATGAACCTGCTGATTTAGCCTCTTTTTTGGACAATCAGATGGAGCTGCAGATGGAACTTCAATTGGAGGCTTCGCTTGATCCTGGCTCCTCTGGCACCTGAGGTGGTTCCATATATCTGCAATGAGTTTTCTCTTTTCCAGATCTATTAAGTTTATCTTTTTTAGATCTGCGTAGTGGTCTTATTGTCCACTGTTGTTGGTGTTCTTTTGCTATTTTGTGTGTGGAGTTGTCAGCTAAGTTGTATGGTGTGTTTTCTTCTTTTCCTTATCTGCTCTCTTTTTATATCTCTATGATGTAGTCTATCACTATCTTCGGTATATCTTCTTTATCTGTCTTCTAACCTTTTTGTGGTATTGCTTTTTTCTATGTTGCCCTTAATCCTGATTGTTCTTTTAGTGCTTACCTGTCTTTTTTTCTCTTTGCTTGATCTTTGCCCGTGTCAGTTTTCGGTTCTTCTATTATCTCATTTTATGGCTTCTTTTATTACCTTCTCTTTTGTGTGTGAGACTTGGTCTTATTTCCCTCTTTTGATCTTCTTTTTCCTTTAACATCAATTAATGTTACTTCTATTGTCGTATGTTTATGTGGTCCTTTCGCCTGACGCTTCTCTCATGTTGTTTGGTCTTTAGTGTTTACACCATTGACTATTAACTGTATTGTTTTATAGATTGGTTATATAAATTGTTTCATAGATGCTTATTAATTACACTTATATATCTAGTGTTAAATTCTAATTATTGAATAATTAATTTATATATCTATCTCATGATAGTTTCATTGATTGGTTGCTTACCTATTATTATCAATTGCCTCTCTCTACTAGGTCTAAGCTATTCTATTTATTTTGCACTTTATAGTCTCCTGTTATCTTACTTTCTATTAATATATATTTGACATGTTCAGGCATTTTCAAATCAAATTAAATATAACAAGTTCTATATATTTAAAGGCAGTTAATTAATTGCTTATCTTTAGTTTTTGCATATTCATCTTCATGATATAGTGGTTTCTTGTATTTATCTAGCATGGTGCTTCATTGATTGTTATATTGACCAGCTTTTTGGTGCCTTTCTCTATTATGTCTCATTTATTTTCTTTATACTGCACCCTATAGTCTTCTTGAGAAGTTTATTTTCTTCTACTTATTCTTTCCTGATATTTATGATGATTGCTTCAACTTCGTTCTATTTAATCTTCGTCTACTTTTATGATGTTTTTGGTGTCTTCTTTGTTTATAATAAGATATATATAACTTAGAATTGCTATTGCATTTATTCTATTACATTTCTTTCTCTCTTCTACCTATTCCACTCTTTTATGGTATACTTTATATGCTACCTGTGTATTAACTTGGTATATGCGTGTTGACTTTATAGACTTACATGATGAATTGTTTTTGTAATACTCTAATGGTATTAGTTCATATTTCAGATGTTTCTTTCTCCTAATTAAGTATAATCAGTTATGTACTGTATTGGGGCTGTTGATATTGATTGTAATTACTCTTCGTGACGGTCCCCTTGCTCGCCTTCCCACGTTCCCCCTAGTATGAATTTGGTCTTTTTCAGACCTCCCCTGCTGGTTCTTCTCTCTCTTCTTTTTTCTCCTCTCTTGTCTCTTTTCTTTTTTCGGATTTCCCCCATGGATTCTCCCTCTTCGACGTTAATGTTTGATATCTGGATGCTTGTATTCGTGCTGGTTGTTTTCTGTTTTTCATCTATGGATTATGTTATCTTTTTCTATATATGTCTATGCCGGGTTTGAAGGTGTTGTCCCTTAATGTTAAGGGTTTAAATCATCCAGTGGAAAGATCAAAAATCTTAGATTATTGCAAATCTCTCTCTTCAGATCTAGTCCTTTTTCAGGAAACAAAGGTCTCTACCAGAGAGGCGCTATTCCTGAAGAAGGAATGGGTTTAAGATGTTGTCTGTTCCGATGCTTGTGGCAAAATAAATGGGGTCATTACTTTAATTTAAAAAAATTCAGGTTTATCCATACTCTCTTCTGATCACGATACTGAGGGTCGTTGGTTATTAACTAAGTTGTCTGATGGTAATGCTGATCTTTATGTTATGAATATTTACGCCCCTAACAAGGATGATCCGTCCTTTTGGAAAACGGTTACCAAAAAATTGAATGACACACCTCATTCTGGGAATCTTATCGTTGGTGGGGATTTTAATTTACCAATGGATCCCATTCTAGATAGGAATTCAGCTTTTCAATTTCGCCCTCCAAACTCCCACAAACAAATGCTTAACATGTGTTCCCTAACTCATCTTCAGGATGTATGGCGTCTTCACAACCCAACTGGTAGTGATTTTTCCTTCTTTTCTTCACCTCTTTCTACCTTTTCTCGTATTGATTATTTATTGGTTCACTCCTCTCTTGTTTCGTCTTCCTCCTCTCCGCTTATTCATCCTATTCTGATTTCTGATCATGCCGCGGTTACTTTTACATTGTTGTCCTTTGCTCCTAAATCAAGAGCTCGCTCCTGGAGATTAAATACAGAAATTTTGCATGATAATGCCCAGATTGATGTGTTCTCTAGTGCAATCAAAACCTTTTTCCTTGAGAATGAAGGCTCAGTTTCTTCCCCAATTGTCCTCTGGGATTCGTTTAAATGTACTTTCCGTGGCCAGGTTATTAAATGTTATGTTATAAGCTTATATAGCGCTATATCACCCAGAGGTATCTAAGCGCTGTCTTGCATGTCAAAAAGGAATGCTGCTATTAAAAAAGAACTTACAGATCTAGCAACTGAAATAAAAAATCTGGAATCTACCTTTAGACATTCTAAGGATAAATCTTGCCTACAGTTACTCAAGCAATTAAAGTACACATATAATACTATAGTTACCAAAAGGGCCCATATTGGGGTTCAGGCTCAGAAATCCAAAATGCTATTGTTAAAATATCGAGCTGGGAAGATTCTCGCGGCTACATTAAAATTTCAGGATTCCTCCTTTAAGTCTTCTCAAATCTCTTCTATTAATGATCACCTTGGTTCTAAAAAATTTCAGACTGGGGAAATTCTCGAAGTCTTTCGTGATTTCTATAATAACTTATATACCCCTTCTAATCAGGCCTCTTTTGAGCAGTGTCAGGACTTTTTGAAATCTGTCCCGGTGAAGTCGGTATCCGTGGAAGATAGCAATTTTTTAAATAGTCCGATTACTCCTGAAGAAATTATTGCCGCAATTAAAGCCACTCGTTCTGGAAAAGCTCCAGGGCCTGATGGCTACCCTATTCTGTTTTATAAAACTTTTCTTCCTGTGATTGTTCCCAAGCTTCAATCTGTCTTTGATGCTTTTATTAAGGATGGGTCTGTTTCTGGCACGGCAGCTGATGCTACCATTGTAGTGATTCCAAAAGAGGGAAAAGATCATTCAGATCCCAAAAACTTCCGTCCTATTTCCCTTCTTAACAAGGAGGCTAAGATTTTTGTTAAAATCTTAGCCAAGAGATTAGAATTCTTCATTCCTAAACTGGTACATCCCTCTCAAATGGGTTTTGTAAAGGCCGTCTTGCGCGTGATAATATACGTACATTTTGCCATATTCTCGGATCAGCTAAACGTTCTCATCTCCCAGCCGCGGCCTTGGCTCTTGATGCTGAAAAGGCCTTTGACAAGGTTTCTTGGCCTTTTCTTCGTGCTGTCTTGTGTGCACATAATCATGGTGACTCCTTTATTAATATGGTCATGTCCCTCTACTCTCACCCTAGAGCTAACATTAGAGTCAACGGTGCTACGTCGTCCTATTTTAATCTTTGCCAGGGTACCAGACAGGGTTGTCCTTTATCTCCACTATTGTTTTTATTATCCATTGACCCTCTCCTCAGATTGATTGAGCTACACCCAGACATTAAAGGTTTTTCTCTTGGTCCTCATCGTATTAAAACTGCTGCGTACGCGGATGATGTCCTTATTTTCTCAGATGATATTGCCTTGGCTATCCCTGCTATCTCGGATACGATTTCCCTTTTTTCGAAGGTTTCAGGGTACACCTTAAATAAGGATAAGACTGAGATGTTCCCCTTGAATGCCTACTGTTTCTCTACGCATATGGGCTCTGCTGGTTTTAAATGGCAGTCTAAGCAATTAAAATACTTGGGTATCTATTTTTGCTCTACCTTATATGCTACAATTGCCTATAATGAAACCCAGACTATTTTTAAAGTACGGCGTATTTGGACACTTGGTCTCCGAAACACATTTCCTGGTGGGTTCGCCTTCAGACCCTCAAAATGATGATTACACCTATTATTAATTTTGTATCCTCTATGCTCCCGGTAAAGTTATCGGATTCCTTCTTTCATGAAATTGATGTTCTGACCTCAAAATTTTTATGGAATGGTAAACGGGCTAGAATTGCCTATAAATTCTTGCGGAAGCCTTATGATATGGGAGGATGCAATCTTCCTGATTGGGAAAAATACCAAACTGCCTTTTTGGCGTCTCAAGGTGCTCTATGGTTCTCTTATCCCCCTATTCATGTTCCTTCCTGGTTGTTAATAGAGCAGGAATTGGCTTCTCCATTACCGACTGCCTCCTTTTGCACTGCGTCTACCTTGTCCATCCCGTTCTCCCGCTCTATTATTCTAGATACTCTTGCTGCGGTCCGGAAGGTAGACAAGAAAGTGGCGATTCCAGTTCACAAATCTAGGTGGTTGTCTATTTGGCGGAATTCTAAAATTAAAATTAATATTGATCCTTCTCTGATATCTTATTGGGCTGCTAAGGGGATCTCGCTTGTTAAACATCTTTATGGTTCTAATAATGAGCCACTACCTTTTTCCTCCTTAGCTCAACAACATTCTTTAACTAATTTGGATTTTTATACTTTTCTCAAAACCAAAGTAGCACTTGCTAAGGTGCGTCTTCATCCTACTTCTCCTACGATTACTCTCTTTCAAATATCGACTAAATCTGGTCACGTAGCCTCTAAAATCTATAAATTTTTATCAACTGTTTCATTACCTACTCATACGGTTGCTCAACAAAAATGGTTGCACCATTTTGATCATGGTGTTACTGACCATATTTCTTCAGACACCTGGCAGATGATTGGTAAACTTTCTCTTCGCAATAAAATCGCCCCATCGTTAATGCAATCTAAATTTTTCTTCGTCAACCTTCTTCATTGGACTCCTGTTCGTTTACATTCGCTCAATCTCAAAGAAGATAACCTATGTTGGAGCTGTGGCTTATTGACAGGTGACTTTCCGCATATGTTTTTTGAATGCTCCTTCCTCCAACCCTTTTGGGACCTCATTCACAAACACCTCATGCTCATCTTTGGTATTAAGTTTCAACTCTCTTTCCCATTAATTCTATTAGGTCCATTAGCTGCCCCAGTCCCTCTCCCCTTGGATTCCATGGAATTACAGCTGTTGGATCTCCTATTGGCTATTGCAGTGAAAGTAATTGTTATGGAATGGAAATCCTTTACCTCTGTTTCTTATCATACTTGGTGGTCTTGGGTTTCCTTTTTACTGAGTGCTCATACCTCGGTCGATCATGCTCACCTTTCTCCATCTATTGCTAGTGAAGTTTGGAATGCTCTGGATAACTATATGGATTTGTCATCAAAAGGATTGGTTGACCAATATCCCTTCAATTTGTCTGGTTGAATGGCATCTTGTTTGTCGGGTTAGTTCGTTGGAAATCCTTCTCTCCTTTCTTCTCCTCCTTCTCTGTCTTCTCTCCTTTTTCCATCTTTTCCCTCTTTTTCTCTTTCTTTCTTCTTTCTTCTCTCCTTTCCTCTCTTCCCCTGATTATACCAGCTGATAGTGATACTCTTGATTGTGGACTCTGCCTAAGCTACTTACTTTATCTTAATTAATTCATTTTTCTGTTTTTGGCAGACTACTTTTGTTTATGGATGTATTTGCTACGACTCATTTTTGAATTTCAGCTTCTGATTGCTTTTTATCTGTTATCAATTGTATCACTTATACTTGTATTCTGTATCTTCATTTGCTTCTTTATAATAATAAAATTCTTTTGAAATGAAAAAAAAAAAGACAATTTTGTGGCTCAGAATTGTGATGTGACATGGAAGGGACTCTCTATTCCACTCTTCTTTGATTTAAGCGAATTTGTTACTAAGAAGAGACATTCCCCTTGAGTATCAGTTCTGATCTTTCAAATAAGACACCCATGACAAATTCTGTCTTTCAGTGGATAATATCCTAGCAAGTAAATACTGGCATGAAGGACACAATAATAGTCAGTGAGATATTACTATATTATTTCATGTTCTGCTTCACTGAACGGGGGACGCCTTTTGGCTAGGTTCATGCTTTAAAATGCAATATACATATATACCTACATTTCTGAAAGCTTTTGATACCTTTCAATGGACTAAGGAAGAATAAAAAGTAACCATTGTACAAGGTGTTGTTGATGATCTTTTTTAGTACACCCATGTACTCAGAAGAATTTGGAAAATGTTGGCCTTAATGAAGTCAGCTACAGTGTCTCAATCTCAACTGATTTGTGAGCTGTGGGGAAAGCAAAAAATACTGATTCACAAAGGCAAACTTACTCTTCTGAGTATGTTTGCTATGTTTAGGTATTTACAAACTGCGTGCATATTTTTACGACGATGCACTTCCTATACTTATGTAGTCGAAATTCTCAGCACTTGGAGGCGCCGCAATTGGGATGGAGAACTCGACACACGAGTCATACAACTCCTCACGTAGTTTGAGAATACCTGCTGGCAGTAAACTTAGACAAAAGTGTAAGTTCACCTTTGTAAATCAGGCCCCCGGAAGATTTTCTGTTCCAAGATGTTCAGTGAATTCAACATCTAGGAGCAGGAAATCATCAAAGATTAACAAGGCCTGCAGCACTCCCCTGATCACCTGGTAAGAAGTCACAAGGAGGACCTCAAGGATGATGCAGAGTTGAGACAGCTGGAACCCGAACTCCTCAATTATCTGACTCAGTGGTTCTTTTTATGCAGCATGAGAGGTAAAGAGGCAAAACTCCTTTCACAATAGCTAAATTTCAAAGTGTCAGCACTAGAAAAGGGGCCCAAACTACTCTCCTCCAGAGTCTAAGGTGGCTCTGTTGGGAGAAGGGCCTGGATCTTGATGGATAAACACCAGCAGGCCAAGCTGGCAGATCTCACTGGAAGGCCGGAGCAATGTTTGTAGGGGTGTGAAAGGGTGAAGAGGTGTAGCTCCAAACTTTGGTGGGCGGTTAGGAGGCTCAATGCGGGCTCGGTTGAGTGATGCCAAATGGAGCCAGTCCACTGGCTGTCCTGGGTGGCTTTACAGCAGCAGGAATGTTTTCCCGCTGTTGAAAATGGCCACTTAAATTGTCAAATATTTTGCAATTCTTGATACTGATAAGAGGTTTAATCCAAGGATTAACAGACGCATAATCTACTGTGACGTTTGTTTGGTGGGTATACCTGCAAAGATGACCTTGAAAGCGTGACCTTTTATTCTTCCCCAGTTTACCCATTTCCCACGGTACTGCAATCCTGGAATGGATCGCAGCATCAAAAGAGGATGGGGCTGGAAATCATCCCCCAGATGCATCAAGAACCCATTTTGCTATTCCTTATTAGCGAAAAATAACGATTCGCTATTAAGGAATAACAAAATGCAATGCATGAAGAAATCACAAAAAAAAATCGATTTCTTAAAATTCCTTAATTGCGATTCGCAATTAAGGAATACCTCCCCATTCATTCCTATGGGCCTAGAGGCCCATAGGAATGCATGGGAAGACATTCTCAATTTGCGAATCCCAATTAGCGAATTGCAAATTGAGAATGCGATTTCAAGGGTGCAGGGGTGTCCAAAGGACACCCTGTTGCACCCCTGAAATTGATCTGTGCACATGTTGCGCACACACATGCCCTTAGGCCATGTGTGTGCGCAACTTGAAACTTTTGAAAAATGCACTTTAGGGCATTTTTCAAAGTTTTTGCAAATTACCTTGAAGTTCAACTTCATGGTAATTTGCGAGCCCTATTAGCGAAATCGCTATTTTTTAAACTTTAATGCATTGCCTTTAAGGAATCTCAATTTGAGATTCCTTAAATGCAAGTAATCGCAATTTTTGCATTTGGGATGATGCATCTCAAATGCAAAAATACCGGTCGCAAAGGGGCAGATTCTGAGAATCTGCCCCTTTGCGAGCGGATTTTACCTTGATGCATCTATGCCCATGTGTCTTAATTACAACACCCCCTAGGAAAGCTCAGCCCACTCACCAACTACCAGTGTTGAACAGAAGTCTGTGTGTTGCTGCCAAGGAACACAAACCATCCATCCCATATCCCCTGGGTTCATAGTTTTCATCCACATAGAATCCACCACCCATTCTGTAATAAGGGCCAATAAGTGGTAATGTTTTTCTACGGGAAAACCAAAGCAACACACATTTCTAGAGCTCTTTTTGGATTTAATTGTACATTAAAGATATTACTCTCAATATCATATTGGAATTTTTTAGGGTTTTTACATTTGAAAATCATCTAATAATGTAAATCGAATTACATCTCGACATCAGGGCCAACAAACAATGTACACCTTATGCACTGCTCCAGTTCAGTCATTTATTTCTTAGGTTACCTTCACATTCTTGGATATCACAGTAGTCGTATCTGAGAGCGGGGTCAGTGGTGTAGCACCAAGGCCCTTTCGGATCAGAGTCTGGGTTTCGGCAGTAGTTTGACTCTAGACCCGCATTAGGAAATTTTTCTGGAGTAATGCTATGAAAAACAAAAATACAGTTATAGGTAAGCCAAGGAGGTAAAAGTGAAATAGTAAAAAAGCAAGGATGCACATCGAAATTTCGAGTTTTTTTTATCAAGCCACAAAAATACTGAATATTGAATTGAGCAACATGATCATATTAAAATCATAGGTACTAATACCAGGTATGCGTGGCTTGACAAATGCAAAACAGCCACACCTAGCAAATCACAATAGTTCTCTGCAATAAAAAGGTTTACAAGCAGTGATAGAGGCAGTGCCTTCAGAATGTTCAGATGTTTGAGGAGACCTTCACCGGCAATAAGGGAAGCACATCATGATTGGAGGAGTCGCCCCACAAATACAGTGCCCAGTCCTATAGGTCACAACTCCAAAAAACACAAATTAGAGAAAATACAGAGGGGAGATGCAAACATAGTGAAGGTCCACATCAGAAATCACACGAAGGAGAATGTAAGGAATTACATCTATTCAGCCTGTAAAAACGAGGGGGGCAAATGATGCGACAGAGAAATGTAGCGAAGGAGATCAGCAAGTTCAACTGCAAGTGTGACCCTAGGCATGTGTTCCTCAAAAAGTCCCCGAATTAACACAGGGAAAGTCTTCCTCACTCACAAGTGGGTGGAAGTCAGTACTAGAGAAGCTTTGCAGTGGTAGATGCATAACTAGCAACAGAATTTAGACAAGCATTTGCAATGCAATAGGTCTCGCATTTACGAGAGTTTGAGCTATTTGCATTGTAAATGAAAATGCCTTTTATTTATGTGTTGTTTTTAAAACAGAAAAATAAAATGCATTGTAACTTCCAATGCCAATAGCTTAAACTCTTGCAAATGCGAGACCTATGACATTGCAAAAGCATTCGGAGAGAGGTGTCCTGACAAAGCTATTTGAGAAAATAGTGCTCGGAGACTGTAATTAAAGAATACGAGTAACAACACACGTAACAGGGGGTGTCGCCATGGAAGGTTACAAAATGAGACAAGACAGTACTAAGGAGGGACTACTAAGGCTATTGACCAATGAACAGCCACAGTTATAGTGGACAATGACACACGCCAATGAAAAATATGGGCGGAGAGTGAGCAGAGCTTCAAGTCCCCACCTGAATACAGAATGCCTTGCAGAGCAGAGCAGCGCATGCATTGCTCAGGCTCAACCTAAAACAGCTTGGGACACACACAACACAGAGTAAAGGCTGACTTTCAGACAAAGGGCCTGGCTTAAAGATTGGATTACTTTAAAATCCAGTGGCTGTGGTAAACTTGCTCCTAGAGGGGTTACTGTCGGTAGAATTTGGGCTACCATCTTGTAGTATGGTGGTAAACGTAATGGGGCAACCCGGTGTCCCTCAGAACCTGGATATACGTATTAAAGTAAACAATGGTTCTGTCGGGGTTTTCAATTGTTAGGGCAAGTAGCTACAGCTTACTTATAACACATATCAATGATTTGAAAATGAAGAAGAAATATATAACACACACTAAAATTAGAATTCAATAATATGTTCAGAAAAAATCTGATAATTATGGCTGTCGCAATTTACAATTTCAATTGTGATATGAAATACGTGACTTTGGTGAAAAAGTGACATGTGGTGGTTGGTGATAAAGACAGTACACTATATACAGAAACAATTGAGCATGCAATAAAGAGGAGGGGAGAAAGATTTTTTCGTATGTCCTTGTTATTTTAGCACATATGCTTCAGGATCCAAAGACAAATAAGACTGTGATTGTGAGCGTTGTGTAGACATATGCAGTACGCTGACGTTTTGACTCCGTAGGTTGTGCAAAAGTGAAATGCGTCAAGGATGGGTCTTCTTCAGGACAAGAGGGGGGATTAGCAGCCTAAAACAGATTCTTTGGTATCTCTGCAAATTATCAAAAGCCTCCTAGTCAAATATGGGTTTAAGAATAAAACCATATATACCTCCATTGTGTATGTCATTTTGCTTAACCTGAGGTGGCCATTTTCATGTTAACAATGTCTTCTGCTCATGAAAATAAGTTTTATCAGCCGTGGCCCGTGCAGGTGAGAGCAGTGGGGTGGTGGGGCAGGGTGGTGTGGGATATTGACAAATGACCACAAGGGAAAATTAATTATTTATTTAACTTTCCCTCATGGTCATTTGTCGAATCCACCCCCCCCCCCACCCAACCCGGGCCCATCACTCTTGCCTGTATGGACCGTGGCTGAGTTTTGTGCTTGAAACTAAAGCAATATATGGGTGGAGGCGATTATGTAGACCTCAAAGCACAATGGATTTCAGGCATTATTCACTTAAAAGGCAAAATGTGTGGGCGTTGACAAAAAGATACATGGTTTCCTTATGCATGCGTCCATAGCCTGATAGCAGTGGAGAATCTACCTACTATTTGCTCATGTCTCCATTGACTGAAAAATGCTGAGCGTCTATTTGCATTGCGATGCTCACTCTCAGGTGAGTTGGACTATAACATATAATCCCTCAATAAATAAGCTATCTAAATGTTTGTGGTCAATCTGCAAAATAAATTAATTTCCAAACAAATAGGGCCTACCATTCTTTGATGAAAATGATTTTCTTTGAAGTCTTCTTCAGATAAACACTACTTGTTTGCCTTCTCTCCAGTCATGAAGGTGAGCCATGGCTCCCCTGTATTGTGTGGGCTCTGTGCTTCAATAATGATTCTTTATGAGGGGCGTGGCTTGCGTGCCGCGACGTGATGGCGGCCCTTGAGTAGCTCCGGGGCTTCGGTGGCTGTCGGGACAATTTAGGTCCCCTTCCAATGCTGCCTACCAGTTTCAAAGTGGATTCTCGGAGGTCGGAAATTGCCGGGAATGGAATACACGCTTTCCGACATTTGGAGCGTCAGGAGAGCTGTGTTTTGGCTTTTTGAGGAGTCCTGAGTCTCGGAGGCTGGAGCGGCTGCCATTTTATGGTGTGACGACGCTCGGTTTCTCTCCCTCATGAGCCAGTGACGACTCCTTCCATATACAGGCACAAGTTGATTAAGGTGACTTTTTTCAGATATTTATCGCTGCCTATGACCCAGTTATCTTCTGTTTGCTGCATAACCACTCCAGAGTGTTGTGAATATTTTTGACGTCTCTGGAAATATTAGCTGCCCCTTACTGGATTTTTGAACTACACTTTTGACCTGCATGTCTCAAATGCTTCAGTGCTATTTTCTTCAATAACTATTTTTCTTCCTGCTTGTGTGCTGTACCTACTTTACTGGCTGTGCTTTTTCTATCTTTTTTGGAGTCCCTACTGCGATTTAGTGCTCTTTTAATATTGGGATACCCAACCTTTTCTGCTTCTTCTCTGCTACTTTATCGCGGTGGCAGATATCTCTTATGGCTGATATCATGGGTCCTCCCTCTACTAATAAGGACTCTAAAGGTGCGCTTAAGAGGCCGAAGCAAACTTCTCCTACCCCAGAGTCCTCTCAGAAGGAGGCGAGCACTACTTTGGACACCATTTTGGCACGTCTTAATGCTGTTCATGATATTGCGCAATCCACTAAAACTAACACTGACTTGCTGCAGGTTGAAGTGGCGGCTATTAGAAATGATTTCAAAGCATTGTCTGTGCGTGTTTCGACTGCGGAGACACAGATTAGTGATGTAGAGGACTCTGCACGGCAGCCTTCCAAACATTTTCAACAAATGGAACGCTCAATGGCGGCGTTGCGGAGGGATCTCACGGAGCAGGAAGACCGCAATCGTAGAAGTAACCTGAGTATTTTGGACCTGCCTGAGGAGGTGGAAAAGTCGGCTCCTTCAATGGTTGATTTTTTACATCAGTGTTTTCCCTCTACTCTACAAATTTTCTTTCAAAGAGACTTTGAAATTGAACGGGCTCATCGAGTGCCAACGTTTTGGCCCAAGTCTTCCACACAACAGAGGGCGGTAATTTTTAAGCCACTGCGTCACCAACACTCGGAACAAATTCTGGCACATATGAGGAAAATTAAGACGGTGTCTTGGGAGGGTTCATCGGATTTCTATTTCACAGGATTTTGCTAGAGATACAGTGATTCGTCGGAAAGGTTTTCTCAATATACGGAAGCGCCTGTCAGACATGAATATTCCTTTTTCTTTTGCTGGTCCCTCCAGATTTCGTATTACCTTCAAGGGGCGGTCAAGAATTTTTGATGAACCTACTGAGCTCTCTGCCTTTCTTGACAATCAGTCTGAAACTCAGATGGACTCCTCTTCTTCTCCGGGTACCTCAGGTACTCTAATTCTTCTGGATTGTTTTGATAACCTTAATTCTTAAATGGCGTTGCTTCCAGTTTCTCTGGACATATTCTATTTGTTCTTTGTTGGTTTGTCTCATTTTGTGTTCTTTTGTGCTTTATATATTTCCATTATTTCAGTGATCCGTTTCTGCAGGTGATTCTTCTTCTCTCTCATTTCGCTTCTTCTTCTTGCGTTGTTTGCTGCGTATATCTACTCTTTTGTTGGTAAATACGTGGTTTGGCTTTTGTCTAGTCAGTTCTTTTTTTTTCTCATCTTTTATGATGTTTTTTATTCCTTCATGCATTTCTGCTAGTCTAATGTTGTTGGTATTGTCGGCTTGATTTTTTTTTTTTTTCTCTTTGTAGTATTTTAGGTGCTGGTTGTTTCGTCCATTTTCTCTTAGACCTTGGATATTTTGTCTCTCGTTGATTCTATTTTTTCTGTTCGTATATTTACCCGTCTTCTCTTTTACGTGACTTCCATGTAGTTTTTGAGTATAGTCTCTACACCTAATTGTATGTTCCGTTGTCCGCTATTGGGAGTCTCTTTGTTGTTCTATATTTGTCGTACTTATTTATAGTTTTTTTTTATTTTTTTATTTTTTTGTATATAGGATCTATTGTATAGTGTTTTTTGCTTATTTATTAAGTGGGATTGTTTATGAGGGTTCTTTTTTCCTTCTACGCATAGCGTTATACCTTTTTCTCTTTTTGATAATGTTCTATTTATTGCTATTCCTACTTCATAGGTATTTATGATGTTCTTATTACAGTATTTAGCATGATTCTATTTTGCCTAACTCATTAGGCATATTTAGTTTATACCATAGGTCTATGCTTCTAGCAAATAGTAAACAGTTTTTCTCAGTAGGTAGTTCTTCATTTCTTAATATTCCTTGCTTGAATTTCTTCATAATTTTTTTTGGCTCAGTATGTAATGTGTTTTTTATGCCTTTATTTACCTAACCTGGAGATGTCACGTTACCTTTTATCCTCCAATTTACGAGGTATTTAATATTATAGTGCATATTTCCTCTGCTTCTGTACCTTTTTGTATGTTCCCCTGGATAACATGAGGTGGGTGGTCTTACTCTTCCATGGTTAGTTCCCAGGTGCCCCACTGTTTGCCTCCTCCATGTCCCCCCTGGCATAATGGTGGTCCTTTCTAGACCTCCCCTTGTGGATCTTTCTCTTTTTCTCTTCTCTCTCCTTTCTCTTCTTTCTCTTTTTCTTTTCCTTTCCTTTCCTTTTCTTTTCTCTTGCTATCTTGTGCCTCTTGGATCTTCTGTGGGTGCGTTATTTTTTTGTTATTGGTCGGTGATGTATTCTTTTTGTTGCCATTGTGATTGTTTCATTTGCAATGTTTTTATGGTTGAATGACGCCTGGTTTGAATGTGGTTTCCCTTAACCTCATAGATGCTATTAAACATTCCTCCCCAGTGCTGCGCTGTCCATTGGAACTAGTGCTGAATGGACGTCCAATGGTCGTGCGCAGCACTGGGGAGGTAGTGCTGCCGTCGGCCAATGCACCGAGGCAGCACTTAAGGGGTTAATGTTAAGGGATTGAATCATCCGGTCAAGAGGGCTAAAATTCTAGATTATTGTAAATCTTTATCTGCGGACTTGGTTCTGTTGCAGGAGACGAAAGTTTCCCGTACAGAGGCTCTGTGGTTGAAGAAGGACTGGGTTCTGGCTGTGGCTTGTTCGGATGCCCTTGGCAAAAAGAATGGTGTGATAACACTTATATCTAGGAAGTCTGGGTTATCGATTCTTTCTACTGAACAGGATTCTGAAGGCCGATGGCTTCTATCTAAGCTATCTGATGGGGTTTCAGATCTTTATGCTATGAATATTTACGTGCCGAACAATGATGATCCTCTTTTTTGGCAAAAGATTATTAAAGTACTTGCCCGCACACAACATAATGGCAATCTAATAGTTGGTGGTGATTTTAACTTGCCTTTAGACCCCATCTTGGATAGAAACTTGGCTTTTACCTTTCGTCCCCCTAGATCCCACAAGCAATTGTTGAATATGTGCTCTTCTGCTAATCTTCAAGATGTCTGGCGTCTTCATAACCCTACGGGTAGTGAATTTTCCTTCTTCTCTTCTCCTCATTCTAGCTTTTCTCGTATTGATTATCTCTTAGTACATTCGCCTTTAGTGCAATCCTCGTCTTCACCGTACATTCATCCTATTCTTGTCTCAGACCATGCGGCGGTTTCTTTTTCTTTGTCAAGTTTTGCTCCTAGGAAAAAACATTCTTCTTGGAAATTGAATACGGAGATTTTGCATGATGCTTCTCAGGTTCAAGTCATACAATCGGAAATTGAGCAGTTCTTTTCTGAAAATTAAGGTTCCGTTAGCTCCCCAGTGGTCTTATGGGATACATTTAAATGTACGCTTCAGGGCCAAATTATGGCGAAGAGAAATGCTGATATTAAGAAGGAACTTACTGTGTTATCAGACAGTATTAAACATCATGAACGTCTTTTTCGAAGATCTAGAGATAAGCAACTGTTGCAATCCATTAAAAACCTGAAATATTCTTTTTATTCTATTGTTACTAAGAGGGCGCATATTGGGGTTCAGGCCCAGAAATTGAAACGGCTTCTTTTGAAAAATCGGGCTGGTAGGATTCTAGCGGCCACATTAAAGTTTCAAGAGTCTAGTTCTAGGTCCCCTCAAATTTCTTCTATTACTGATAGTTTGGGAGTAAGAAATTTCAATCTAAAGAGATTCTTGAGGTCTTTCGTGATTTTTATAATACCTTATATACCCCCACCAATCAGACGTCTTTTGAGGATTGTCAGGGGTTCTTAAAATCTATTCCTCTTAAATCTGTATCAATAGAAGATGGGGAGAAATTGGGTACCCCGATTACACATAATGAGTTTATCCAGGCAATTAAATCCACTCGATCTGGCAAGGCCCCTGGTCCGGATGGTTTTCCCATTTTGTTCATAAAACTTTTCTTCCCTCTATGGTTCCTCGCCTCAAGGAGGTCTTTGACTTATTTATTCAACAGAGTGCGGTCTCGGGAACGGCGATGGATGCTACCATTGTAGTAATCCCAAAAGAAGAAGGATCCTTCTGATCCTAAAAATTTTCGTCCTATATCCCTCCTTAATATGCAGGCTAAAATCTTTGCTAGGATTCTGGCTAAGAGGTTGGAATCTTATATTCCCTCGCTAGTCCATCCATCTCAGACAGGTTTTGTCAAGGGTCGGCTTGCTAGGGATAATATCCGTACCTTTTCCCATATTTTAAGTACAGCCAAACGCTCCACACTTCCGGCCGCAGCCTTAGCCTTAGACGCCGAAAAGGCTTTTGATAAGGTCTCTTGGCCTTTTCTTCATGCTGTCCTTCGGGCACATAACCTTGGGGATTCTTTTATTAACATGGTGATGTCCCTTTATGCCCACCCTAGGGCGAATATCAGAGTTAATGGTGATACTTCAGACTTTTTTAGTCTTCGCCAGGGTACTCGTCAGGGGTGTCCGCTATCCCCGCTCTTGTTTTTATTAGCTATTGATCCGCTCCTGAGATTAATTGATCTCAACCCGGCCATTAAGGGTTTTACTTTCGGTTCGCATTGCCTGAAAACAGCGGCATATGCGGATGATGTCCTTATTTTTTCTGATGATATTGTTTCGGCTATCCCTGCGATTACGGATACTATTGCTCTTTTTTCTAGGGTCTCTGGGTATACTCTTAACAGAGACAAGACAGAGATGTTTCCTCTCAACGCGTATTGCTTCCGATCACATATGGGATCAGCGGGTTTTAAATGGCAATCAAAACATCTCAAATATTTGGGGATCTGGTTCTGCGGTACTCTTTATGATACTGTGACTTATAATGAGGCTAAGACCCTAATTAAAGTACGGCGTCTTTTAGATACTTGGTCCCCTAAACATATTTGTTGGTGGGGGCGGGTACAAACCTTAAAAATGATGATCACCCCTATCAATAATTTTGTTTCTTCAATGCCCCGGTGAAGTTTCCTTCTTCCTTTTTTCGGGAGATTGATTCTATTTCTTCTAAATTTCCCTGGAGTGATAAAAGGGCCCGAATCGCGTATAAGTCTTTACGGAAGCCTTACGATATGGGTGGATATAATTTACCAGACTGGGAGAAATACCAATTGGCTTTTTTAGCCTCTCAGGGAGCCTTGTGGTTTTCTTCACTCCCTGGTCACACACCTTCTTGGATGTTCATTGAGCAACATCTTTCTTCTCCTCTACCAGTCTCTTCCTTTTTAACCACGTCTACACTAGCTATTCAGTTTTATCGTACTATCATATTAGATACTATTGCTGCTGTCAGAGCTGTTGACAAGAAAGTGGGTACTCCGATTCATAAATCAAGATGGTCTTCCTTGTGGCATAACCCTAGAATAAAGTCTATTATTGACCCTCCATTAATACAATATTGGGCTTCCAAGGGAGTTACGTTGGTTCGTCATTTATACGACGCCAGTAATAACCCACTACCCTTCTCTTCCTTAGCTCACCAGTTCTTGCTCTCGAACTTAGATTTTTACACCTTCCTAAAAATTAAAGTTGCCCTCGCCAAAGTTCATTTGGTGCCCACCTCTCCCACTATTGCGTTATTCTCTTTGTGGCTCAAGGCTGGTCATATTGCTTCACAAATTTATACATTTTTGTTATCAACTCCTTCTGATTCAGGTACTGTTGCTCAGCAGAAGTGGATACATCACTTTGATAAGGAACTTATTGACCATATCTCTCCGGAAACATGGCAGCTGATTGGTATGCTCTCTCTGCGTGATAAAATTGCTCCTTCTTTGTTTCAATCTAAATTGTTTTCTGTTAATCTTCTTCATTGGACTCCTGTGCGATTGCATACTCTACACTTAAAAGATGATGATCTTTGTTGGAGCTGTGGCTTGTTGGCTGGGGATTATCCGCATATGTTTTTCCACTGCTCGCTTCTGCAACCCTTTTGGGATCTTATACATAAGAATCTTATGTTAATCTTTCAAATCAATTTCCAGCTTTCCTTGCCCATGATTTTGTTGGGGCCATTGGCTTCCCGTGATCCTATGCCATTGGATGCTGTAGATATGCAGTTATTGGATCTGTTATTGACGGTGGCTGTTAAGGTGATTCTTATGGAATGGAAGTCTTTCTCTTCGGTATCATATCATACATGGTGGGCATGGGTCTCTTTCTTAAGAAGTGCACACACTTCTGTTGATGTGGCTCATCTCTCTCCCGCTATTTCCAGTAATTTATGGAGAGCTTTAGACATGTATATGGATTTGGCCTCAAAGGGGTTGGTTGACCAGTATCCCTTTATGTCGTCTACCTGATTGTTGTTTGTCCTTGTTGTGTGTATATATAGCGCCACAGTAGATCCTTTCCTTTCATCTCTTTCTTCTTCTTCTTGTTCATCTCTTTCACCTTCTTTCTAGTTCTTGTTTCATTCTCTTCTCTCTATATTTCTTGCCTTTATGATAATGATACCTTTGAAGGTCTGTACGGTTCATTAATGTGATTCTGTTATTTTTACTCCGTTTTTGAGCTGAATATTAATTGCGATGTTCTATTTATTATTTGATCGATAACTATAATGAACTTCTGTATTTATTTCATTTTCCTCCAACAATTGTATCATTATGTATTGTATTTTAATTATTTTTACCCTTTTAAAACTTTAATAAACTTATTGAACTAAAAAAAAATAATGATTCTTCATCCATATTGTTCACTCAGCATCCCAATATCCCTAAAATTGCTTATTTCGGTTTACTCATCTTTGGTATGTGTTTAACTGTTAACCTCAATGAGTTCAATCATCGTTATAGTAGTAAATCACCCTTAAGGATCCAAGCTGTGTTATTTGGATATGCTCCTCAAAATGATAATCCGACTCCAGACCAAGGCCAATACAATTATTATAATGGGTGACTTTAAGTAATGAGTTGTTATAATGGAGCCTACCAGCAGTGTACTTCATTGAATACTAGAGTTCAAGGTCTTCACTCAAGCAGTGATCAACTCAACTCTCAGAGACACCACGCTTTGTCTTAGTTCTCACACACAAGCTAGAGATATGCAATACATTAGTCCAACCTCAGATTTGGTTGGCCATTCTTCATCTCTTTCAACCTCTCTAAACTGAAATACAGCAATACCTCCACCAGCAGAACATGTCACTGTGCATCCCAGTGAGGTACTAGAGAAATATCAGCTTTGAACAGTTTGGCACAACATTTAGTGCTGTAAGACACAACCTATCAGCCCCTGTGGAACCCATCTAGACAACCTCCATCATATCACATCCTCCACCCTCGACATGCTAATCCCAGCTAAAATTAATAAACCTAAAGAGGGCTTAGAATTCATCGATAGGGAACTAGTTGAACCTGAAACAGATTAGCCATAAACCGGAGGACAGAAGGCATACATCTTTAAGTAGAGAAGATCCCTCCTATGTGAAAGACATAGAAAAGGCAATTATAAAGACGCTATTAAGAACCAAAAATGGGTGCCTGGCTAAAAAATGATTGAGGCCTCCCACCTCAAGAGGAAGATCTTCTGTATCTATTTTGAACTGTGTAATCCAGATGTTTTGAAATACCATCCTTGCATAAGGAAACAACATCCATAAATACTTGATAGGTATTTCTATCTCTACAACAGGGGTGTCAACATTTGCTCAGAAGTGACAGATTCATTTTCAGGATAAGCACTGTCTTTGGCACAACAGGCGCATTTTTACTGTATGCATTACATAAACAATATCCTGAGTTTTGGCCCCGGAAATAACGCATAACATATGGATTCTGTAATTTCGCACTGGCACTATCAGGGGGAAAAAGCAAGTGTGATATTAATCAATGAAGTTGGGCTTGCAAACTTATTTTTGTGCAGGGATCAGAATTTAATACCCAAATCATAACCCATGCCTCAGATTTGCTTGTTTATCTGGTGTAGACTTCCTAAAAATGTGCATGAATCTGGTCCTCAGAGCCAACGTTGATACCCTTGATCTACAAGGACTGACTCAGTCTTGCGTACAACACAACTTAACACCTTACACAGCTGTATGGTTATTTTCCATAGCCCCTCTCAGAACATGGAGTCATGATCACTAAATAATTGAATTTGCTGTATTTGACATTAATCTACATACACTTTGTAGAAAGAATGAAAATTTCCTCTTGGGTACTTGTATTTCACTGTTCCCCATTTTTAGTCCAAGTCTTTTATTGAGAATCCTTTTAAGCAACTTAAAAAATACAATTCAAGTATGAATTGATGCATCAGTACAATTTGCAGAGGTTTACTACACTTTTTTGATGTTTTGAGTTTCTTTTTTGGAAAGTAAATCATTTCAAAAGATTGAGCTCAATACTTATATTGCACATTGATGTGTAACAAGAGTTTGTTTCAGTGTTGACATCAGGTATTTATAAATCTGGAAGATGCAAAAATGCCATACTTGGGTAGATGAGGCTTGGTGCTGGACCACTGCTGGCATATTACTCCTTTTGCAGTTTTGGATTGTGTTCCTCTGTACTCAACTCCTGTGCCCTGTTTACACTCTGCAAGATAAACTGGAAGAGAAAAATTCTGTTAGTCATGTATTTATATGATTTCAGAAGCAATAACCTTATCATCCAGGTCGAGAAACAGAAAAAAACTCTCATATCCAATTAATAGTGTTCACTGCTTCTCGAACATTCTTCTATGTAACTACTGTGTGTCCTGCCATCTCAAAATTGGTTGTCCGGGCAACTGTGGGGCTCTAAGGAAGGGCGACGGTTTTTTATTAATGTTAGAACTGGGATCATCAATTCCACCACAGTAGCTTGGCGTGAGGCCGAAAGGCACCCGAAGGCAATGTGTAAAGCAGTGGTGGAGCACACACTCACACTGACTCAAGAATGCACACGCAATAAATTGACACACCAGGTTGCTGTTCAATTCAAGACTCTTAATCTAGACTCTTTAGTGCAGGTAAGTAACTCGTCTTATATCAGGCAAATGGGGTCAACTTCTTTCAGACACTAATTCAATGCTAATAACACAGTTGTTTAGGGCATTCGAGGCAACATTTCCTAAGCAAACATAGACATCAAAAGGGATATGTCATGAAAATGCAACACTTCTACTATTCAGGGGTATGGCATCAGCAACATTAACATTCTCAAGGCAGGGGCAATCTAAAAAGAACAGTCCCCCAACAAGGGTTAATTCCAGCACAGTGTAAAAAGCATGGCATAATATTCACAACATAGAAAAGGAAGAAGGTGCATAAAGGAACTAAAGACACCAATAATTATAAACTTTGTTTCATTTAATAAGTATACAGATATTCATATTAAAATCAATCAATAAAACAACAAGAATGAAAAACATTATATTATTAAATTATATATAAAAAAAATAGATAGTGGCAATCAATTATAATTGATTGCCACTATATATATTTTTATATATAATTTTTTATTTATTGTACATAAATTGTATATTGGTCTCTCTGTACTCTGTTTTTCATTCTTGTTGTTTTATTGATTGATTTTAATATGAACATCTGTATACTTATTAAATGAAACAAAGTTTATAATTATTGGTGTCTTTAGTTCCTTTATGCACCTTCTCTCTTTTCTATTTTGTGAATATTATGCCATGCTTTTTACATTGTGTATTTCCCTGCTTTAAGAATTGTTATTCCGAACAGGGGGTCCTTGTTTTTTACATTGTTAATTCCAGCACAGTACATCATTACCCGGGGCAGTCTTATGCCCAGTCCAGCAGGCCTCAAAACAGTTCCACGCTTAATTTAGGCCCACAGGGCCAACAGGGCCATTGGAGAGTTAAATGGGGCCTTTTCTGCTCATTCCATATCTCTTGCGGTGCGGGCGGTTGCGGGGCTGCCAGTCTGATCTAATTAGGCTCCTCGGCAGCCCCCGCCATCCCCTGGTATCTCTTCCCTCCCCCAGGGGTGTTACCTCCATTGTCGACTTCTGGTGAGAGTCAGGCCTTCGATTTGAAGGTACAATCAGCAGCAGCGCCCAACCGCAGCACACACAAGTGGGAGGAGCAGGCAGCGCTTCGGATCTCACAGCACCCAGGCCACAGCAGTGATCTTCGGCAGATGAGCGCTTTAAGGGCACAGCGCTAGGACACAGGTACCGGGCTGCGGCGGTGATTAGGGCCTGCAGCGCATTTAGGCACACAGCGCTTAGGAGTTGTTCGAGCAGGGGGCCCAGCAGCAGTTCTTTACAGTCCTGGACAAAATTGCGTTTAGAGGTGACACAGTGCTTCAGGGGCACAGCGCCTTAGGAGCACAGCACAGGGGGGCACAGTTCTCTCAATAAAGCACTTAGTTGGCACAGCGCTGATTACCTGGTTGATCCCCCAGCAGTGCTCTCAGCAGGCAGTCCACTTCTTCCTTACAGCGCTTGTCTTGGGGGGAAGAATACACAACAGGGCTCAGTTGCAGGTTCTTGGGGGATGAAGGGGGTTGATTTGGCAGGCATTAGAGGCAAGATGGTTCCCTGCTGCACACTAGAGTTGGTCCCCTGGGTTCCCCCTCACTAGGCAAGATCAGCAGGCTGGCAGAGTCCGTCATCTAACTTGGGTACAGCAGGGCCTAAGCTCAGTCAGTCCCAGTAGTGTAGGTTCCTCCCCTGGGCCCAACCGCCTATACTCCGGCAGAGGTTCCCCCAGGTCCAGTGGTGCCCCAACTGACAGTCAGGTTTCCCTCCTCTCCTCGTATAGCCCTAGGTCAGGTGACTCTCCTGTAAAGGCGGCAAAGCATAACCCCTCCCAGGGCTGGAAGGTTCCAGGAACTTCCACATGTTGGTCTATGGGATAAAAAGGCGGGACGGCAGAGATACAGTATCAGGATGTCCCAGCCTGCTCCTAACTACTAATGCGTGTATTCAATGGCCACTCCGCAGTAGCAGGGGCCTGTGGCAGCCATGGTATTGGGAGAGAGCACCTGCACCTCAGCACTGTTTGGCAGTGGTAAGGCGCCCAGAGACCTAGGTCAACAAAAGATGGTGGCAAAAACAAGGCGAAAAGGACAAAAAAACCGGGGTAAGACCACCCTAGGGCTAACAGGTCTAACAATTAATAGCAACAAAACCCCATACCCACCTCATTCCAGCACGAACGGTAACTATTCACTAGCAATGTGGCAGCTGCCCAGGGCCCCGTGCCAGTCCTTCACCATGATGGCCACACAAAGTGTTTACAAGGATGGGCCCAAGGTCCTCACAGTCAAGGGTCCAGGGCTGCGAAACCCAGCGGCGGGGAGTCGCATGAAAGATCCTCGATCCCATGAGCCAATTCATTGAGGCCCAGGGAACAGGGCCTCCTCCCCTAGACCTCACAGCCATGTCCAGCCCCCTGAAACCCATGGAAGAGACGCAAAAGTAGCTACCTGCGCCATTTTGTGAAGGCTTGTTCTGCTTTTCGGGTGTTTCTCCTGCATTCTGCACGTAGGAGCGTAGAACGTGGAATGTTCCACTTTTTGTGGCTGAGGTGACGCTCTGAGTGTATATGTGAACCTAGTGCTTATGGGGTGGCACTGTTTTCATAACAAGATGAATGGGATGAACGCGCGGCAGCAATGTGTCCTGCAAAATAGAAGCTTCTTAAGCACGTTTACCTTTAGAAATGTTTAAAAGGAGGAATGTGAAAAACTGCAGTGAAAAATTCGAGGAGTAATACTGCATAGCTTTTCGTGGAATATTGGATTTTTATACTGTAATTTTAAAAAGTAAAATATTGAACAAAATGAGTTTCCACTGGGATTAACTATTTTTTATGTGTGTATTATTTTAGGCAGGTGTGCAGAATTATTGTTTCAAATAGGGAAATCTAGCTTGACTTTCTTTGTAACTGCTTTATCATTTTAACATTTTGCATTAACTAAATATCAACTACTACTGCCCGTTTACAGTGTGGGGTCTGATGTACTTTTTTTCCTTCAGACCGGCCAGAAAAATCCCGGCGGTCCAAAATAGAAAATAAGTAAATAAACAGGAAGAGCAGTGGTTCTCAGGGTGGAAGATGTAATGGTCCCTGCTACCCGGATGCACGGCAGGCTGCCCGCAGAGCTATAACCGACACCCATGATGTCTTTATGTGTTCCTCCTACAAACTACTGTAAGTTTCATATTGTTAAAGGATGAGTTAATGGAAGACTATCATCCTGCTGTCTTCACACGCAATCAGACAATAGCCATGCATTATTACATTTCTTTTGTCCAAAAGAGGGGACCATGATACGTATTTAGAATCTAGACAGTATCCCTATTGAGGCCCTATAGACTCTAAAAGGGGGACTAGACTATCTGAGGCCTTTTGGCAGACCTGCTGTGTTTGGCAAACTCCAATTAAGGGTCCATTGCCCACATGCATCAAAGTAAATTGCTTTCGCAAACGGTGCGAATCGCAATTTTCGGCCGTTTGAGAATGCAATTGACAAAATTGGGATGCATCATGTTTTTTGCAATTTTAGAAATCGCAATCACAATGCGATTTCTAAAATTGCGATTGCATTTAAGAAATCGCGATTTGAAATTTCTTAAATGCAATGCATGAACATTTTAAATTTGCGAATTCGCTAATAGGGAGAGGTAAATTACCATGAAGTTGACCTTCATGTTAATTTGGGAAAACTTTCAAAAATGCACAAAAGTGCATTTTTGAAAGATTCATTTTACACACACACATGCCCTTGGGGCATGTGTATGTGAAAAATGCACTTAAAGTTATATTTCAGGGGTGCAGGGGGGGTCCTTTTAACCCCCCCTGCACCCTTGAAATTGCATTTTCAATTTGCGATTCGCAAATTGCGAATCGCAAATTGAAAATGACTTCCCATTCATTCCTATGGGCCTCTAGGCTCATGGGAGTCAATGGGAAGGGATTCCTTAATTGCGATTCGCAAATTGTGAATCACAATGAAGGAAATTTAAGAAATCGCAAAAAAAATTGTGATTACTTGGTGCATAGCCGTTTGCGATTTCTTAATTGCGATTCCTTAATTTTCACAATTAAGAAGTCGCAAACGGCAACAATGATGCATGTGGCCGCAATGTCTCTAAATGGATGAGCATTGTTGAGCAGAAATGAACTGAATGGCATGGAAATTTTACTTTTAGATTAAAATTCTTCAGGAATTTTATGAAGAAATTAAAAGTGATTCATTTAACTACATGAGTGTGTTGTGGGTGGATAACAAAGAGCTACCAGCGAGTTCACACCTGCACCTTGTTGTAAAGTTATTCAGCGGTCTTAATATTTATTCATGTCTCAGGCCTAGAATAGATACTTTTGGGCACAGATAACAAGCACCCAGGAGATCTCACATTCTCTGTCGGTGTCAACGCCCATTTTGACGCTGATGGTGCACCCATTTATTCTATACTTCTAGGAAGCAGTTTTGGAGGATTAGGAGCTTTTGAGGATTTTAATTAGATACAGTAACTGAGGGCCAAAGAGACTTGAAACCAGAGGCCATATTACACTTAGTGCCCTGGAAGTGCAACAGGTGTGTGAACCCACTTTTAAGCCCCTGTGGCAATTCGGTATTACAGTAGGGACAGCAGATGCTTCAGTAGCCCCTTCTTTAACACTGATAGTGCTGGTACACATGTTGCATCAGCACTACCTTCAGAGGGAGTTCTCTAATTTGATTGGGGGTGACACCATGCAAATGAAGAAATCACTTTGACACTGCACCCGGGGCATAATATGGACACAGGTGCTGAAGCAACGGGTCTTCAGGTGGTGAACTCACAGTGTGAAAAAAAGGTGGCACACTGTCAGTGCCCCTCTTTAAACCCAGCCGTGTGGAGGAGGTTAGAGGGTCCCATGGAACCGCCAGACACCCCGTGAAGACAGGTTTCAAGCTAGCCTGGCTGATGATGGGTGATGCTTGTTTTACGGGCCAGAGAGGACCTGGCCTGGCACCCGGGGCATAATATGGACACAGGTGCTGAGGCAATGGGTCTTCAGGTGGTGAAATCACAGTGTGCCACAAAAAGGTGGCACATTGTCAGTGCGCCTCTTTAAACCCAGCCATGTGGAGGAGGTTAGAGGGTCCCATGGAACCTCCAGACACCCCGTGAAGACCGGGTTCAAGCTAGCCTGGCTGATGATGGGTGATGCTTGAACTCGAGGAGAAATACTGCATAGCTTTTCGTGGAATATTGGATTTTTATACAGTAATTTTAAAATGGAAAACATTGAACAAAATGAGTTTCCACTAGGATTAACTATTTTTTACGTGTGTATTATTTTAGGCAGGTGTGCGCAGAATTATTGTTTCAAATAGGGAAATCTAGCTTGACTTTCTTTGTAACTGCTTTATCATTTTAACATTTTGCATTAACTAAATATCAACTACTACTGCCCGTTTACAGTGTGGGGTCTGATGTACTTTTTTCCTTCAGACCGGCCAGAAAAATCCCGGCGGTCCAAAATAGAAAATAAGTAAATAAACAGGAAGAGCAGTGGTTCTCAGGGTGGAAGATGTAATGGTCCCTGCTACCCGGATGCACGGCAGGCTGCCCGCAGAGCTATAACCGACACCCATGATGTCTTTATGTGTTCCTCCTACAAACTATTGTAAGTTTTATATTGTTAAAGGATGAGTTAATGGCGGACTGTCATCCTGCCGTCTTCACACGCAATCAGGCAATAGCCATGCATTATTCGATTTCTTTTGTCCCAAAAGAGGGGACCATGATACTTATTTAGAATCTAGACAGTATCCCTATTGAGGCCCTATAGACTCTAAAAGGGTGACGCGACTAGCCTTTTGTCATTCCTGCTGTGTTTGGCAAACTCTAATTAAGGGTCCATGTCTCTAAATGGAGTGAGCATTGTTGAGCAGAAATGAACTGAATGGCATGGACATTTTACCTTTAGATTAAAATTCTGCAGGAATTTTATGAAGAAATGAAAAGTGATTCATTCCACTACAGGAGTGTGTTGTGGGTGGATAACAAAGAGCTACCAGCGAGTTCACACCTGCACCTTGTTGTAAAGTTATTCAGCGGTCTTAATATTTATTCATGTCTCAGGCCTAGAATAGATACTTTTGGGCACAGATAACAAGCACCCAGGAGATCTCACATTCTCTGTCGGTGTCAACGCCCATTTTGACGCTGATGGTGCACCCATTTATTCTATACTTCTAGGAGGCAGTTTTTGAGGATTAGGAGCTTTTGAGGATTTTAAGTAGATACAGTAACTGAGGGCCAAAGAGACTTAAAACCAGAGGACATATTACACATAGTGCCCTGGAAGTGCAACAGGTGTGTGAACCCACTTTTAAGCCCCTGTGGCACTTCGGTATTACAGTAGGGACAGCAGATGCTTCAGTAGCCCCTTCTTTAACACTGATAGTGCTGGTACACATGTTGCATCAGCACTACCTTCAGAGGGAGTTCTCTAATTTGATTGGGGGTGACACCATGAAAATGAAGAAATCACTTTGACCCTGCACCCGGGGCATAATATGGACACAGGTGCTGAGGCAACGGGTCTTCAGGTGGTGAACTCATAGTGTGCCACAATAAGGTGGCACACTGTCAGTGCGCCTCTGTAAACCCAGCCATGTGGAGGAGGTTAGAGGGTCCCATGGAACCGCCAGACACCCCGTGAAGACAGGTTTCAAGCTAGCCTGGCTGATGATGGGTGATGCTTGTTTTACGGGCCAGAGAGGACCTGGCCTGGCACCTGGGGCATAATATGGACACAGGTGCTGAGGCAAAGGGTCTTCAGGTGGTGAACTCACAGTGTGCCACAAAAAGGTGGCACACTGTCAGTGCGCCTTTTTAAACCCAGCCATGTGGAGGAGGTTAGAGGGTCCCATGGAACCTCCAGACACCCCGTGAAGACCGGTTTCAAGCTAGCCTGGCTGATGATGGGTGATGCTTGTTTGACCTGGCCTGGCAGTTCGGGCTGGACTGTTGCCAAGGGGAACAGGGTCAAGCCTGATTTTCATATGGCTGGGTCCAACTGGAATGGCATTGGAGCAAAAAGTGATAGATTAAACCCAGATCTGTGACGGGGGGTGAATGTTTGACAATGTTCAACATTCTGTCCATCATCTTTTTGTGTTGTAATCACTAACTGCACCTGCCTGCCACGGGTTCTCTTTTCAATGTCTGAGGGCAGAGCGTTAATTGAAAATAGTGAGCACTGTCCATGTTTGCGCCCGGCTCACCTTTTTAATGGTAGACTGTGGCGCAATCAAGGAAAATAAGGTAACAGTAATTTGGGCCCAGGTAAGCATTTTCCTAGGCCTGTGGTGCCACTTTTAGAAATTTCGAGTCAAATAATATTTTGGAATGACAGACAAAAAAACATAACTAGTAAATGTGCTGACTATTGTCGGGGACACGTTGTAGGCAAAAATGTCAAATTGGGGAAAATATTGAGCACTGGAACATGCCCCTTACTGCGACTCTAAAGGACACCCAGTTAATGGAGGGGTCTATTGATTCAATAATGTTTCAAAGAGGATCATGTCGCATGAATATCGATTCTGCAAACAAGATATTTTTTGCAGTCCTTAATGCCAAGACACACATTTCCAAAAGGATACATCTGGCTACGCAGTCTGAATTTATTTAGCAGATGGCCATGGAGATTTGGTCTCCAGAGTCAATAGTGTGACAGAGGAGTCAGGTGCTCTTGGCCCGTCACTCCGGCAATTCCAAGGCTGTTTGTGTGTTTTCTACCTTTACATGGTGGCTCATGGGTGGGTCCTTTGTACAAGGACAACTGCTCACTAACCAACATTGCAAAATTGTGTAACGCCCTGGTTGACAAAAGCAATGTGTATTTACACTCCCACAACTTTATTGGCACTGTCTATTCTGCATTTGTGTAAGAAGGAGTACGATTCGAGAGTGGCCTGGTGTAGAGGCAGAGTATTCCTACACTGGATGAGATGTAACTACACAACACAGTGGCTAAGATTCATGAGGTCTCCAAACCGGTCCTGGAGGGCCGGATCCATGCCACATTTTTTGGATATCCATTGAGATACATGTAGTAATTTTAAAAATCTGGCATGGATCCGGCCCTCCAGGACCGGTTTGGAGACCCCTGCGGATTAGAGCAACCTTGAACAAGCACAAGGGTACTCACAGCCACATAGGAGTTACTAGTGAATCCTGTATTTCTACCAATACCCTCACAGAGAAGCTTAAACATCTGCCATGAGGCAGCTCAGTTGTATGTATTTCATCCTTTTTAAAAGTGAAAAAAATAAATGCTATGGTAGTTCAGGAAATCTTTAGGATCTGTCATTTTAAGGCTTTAGCAATTCAGTCTCATCCCACTTTCCAACCCGAGGCCTGTTTTTCAGGCATGTAAGAAGTGCTGGGAAGCCTGTTAAGAAATGTCATACGGGGCCACACATGTTGTAAGTAAAACAAGCACTGGCAATGCCAACAGGTCTGACCTTTAACGGCCGATACATTAGCTTTGCCAAAGCCAGGATCTCACTAGGGGTTTTATATTTTTTTTATTTGTTTTGAAATAATAAAATACTGTAAAAAGGTGGCAGTCCTTGTATACATATGCAGGGTCAGAACTGTTTCAATGTTTTTTAGTACTTTATCATTCTTTACCAATCCTAGATGACTGACAGATTGAAAGAGAAAGCACATCGGCTCAATCATTTTGGGTTTAGCTATGTTAACTACCTCAATAATAATACCTGGGGCAGGCTTGCTTTTAAGTCTATGAATAAATGTTGCGGTGAAAGCACAGGGCAATAACGTCAATTCATCAAAATGCCTGGGGTAACGGAAGTGACATCACATGTCATTTAACCTTTACTTTCACTCACACACGCCTGCTTACACATACAACAACTTTCACACATACACACCCGTGCTCTCACATAAACACACTCTCACCTGCAAGCACGCACACAGCATACATTTAAAAGCATTTTTGACTTACCTCTGCTGCCTGGTCGGTCTATTCCAGTTAATTGTAATCAATTATTTATGACAGTAATAGTGAATAATAAAATATTATTCACTTTTAGTGTAATACATTTTTTACTGAAAACAAGGAAAGTGGAGCCCCAACCGATGCCCAAAAGGACGAGCTGCCACTGTGTTCCTGGAACCGATTTTTCCACCTCTGAAGCCAGGGGTCTCAAAGCCAGGGGTCACATGTGACCCCTGGTGACCTGGCGACCTCTAAATGACGTCCATGTCACGAGCCCTCTGGGGCTAGTAAATAATGTCCCGCCTCCTGACTGCAAGCAGTTGTTACAAACAGGATACCGTAAAAGGGTCACAATACCCTCATATTTAGAAGGAGTTCTTGCCTCCCCACACAATGCATAAGTCCTATGCAGATCTATGCTATCAATTTTGCTCTGAACAAATATGTGGAAAATGTTACCAATCAGACAAAAGATTTATCCACGAAAGTCCACACCTTAGTCTAAATTCCACAACCAGTACAAATTGATGCACAATTTATTAGTCCATGTTGTCTGAGGCAGGTGCACATGTAACTTGTTTGATGTAGTCCAAATGTTCTACCAACTTCGAATATGAACAAATATTTTTCTATCTCTGCTCTAAATTGTGTGCTATCATTTCAAACGAATTGCCAGACGCAGACAAATAGATTTTAAACTGAGGGGTTACAACAATGGTGTAATTATAGGGATATGCTGTGACAGTGGAGTGGTGTGGCTCACTGGTTAAAGGCGGCAGACCCGGAAGCAGAAAACGGCCTGGGACCAGGGTTCAATCCCCGACGCGGCAGGGTCGTGGACCAGGGTCAACGGACTTGATAATTCTCTCCTCGGTGCCTACTCTAACCAGGGATCACACTCGGCAACTCTGGGCATTAAGCTTGCCTCATCTCTACAACGGCCCCCCACAGATGCCGGGGATGCCTTGTTTCACATTGGAGATACCCAGAAGGGACCATCTCACAGGGAAAGCCTGGACGGGTTCTCAACCGGTCTTCAGCGTCAGGACGCTCCCGGGCAACAGTGCGCTTTACAAGTCCCACACATTTACATTTACATGCTTGGGTGTTGGCTGCACCATCAGAAGGATCGTGAAAAGTGGGGCAATTTTTCCCAGGCTGCGCTCCTTGAGGAGGCCATGCACCATGCACTATCGACTAACCTGTCTGCATGCCCGGCATGTTTCACATCACAGGTCACTGTGATCATCACCCACTCTGTGCCCAATCTGACAAGCCAGGCTCACAGCTGATTGGGTGTAGGCGAAGGGTGCACACAAGGTGTGAGATCATGTACCACATGCCCAACACCCAAGGATGCCCTGCTTCTCTACTAGAACCAAAAAAGTAGTGGTAGTAAATTTGTGATGGCCAGGTCCCATAATCCTCTCGACCCCAACTGCGTTGCATCCTCTCAGGTAGAGCAGTACAGCGAAGGTTGCGGCAGACAGCTAATAGCTCAGCCTGGACCTCCCATCCTGTTGCTGACTGACAGATTATTTATAACTGAGGTAAAAACTGTTAAAACATATATGTTGTAATACTTTATTCGATATATTCATATCATAAAAGTACAAATATTACTAAACAGAAAACCGATGTACAAAGTATTACATCCATTTCATCTTAAAAAAGGTTAAAATCTATATACAATTAAAAGGATAATTACAGAGGACATATATAATTTAGTTAGTTTAACTTAAGCTAATACCACTGCACTGAGTGGCATTTATTAGGATTAGTGAACCACACCATTCTGTCCTAACAATTGCTTAAATATCTCAAGAATCAGGTGGAGGAGTGTGGCTCAATGCTTAGAGCGGCAGACCTTGATGCAGAACGCTGGCCAGGGACCAGGGTTCGATTCCCGCCTCGGCGGGTTTCGGGCTTAAATTCCACTGACCGGATATTCTCGCCTCAGTGCCGAGTCTAAGCTTGGGTCCCAGTGCCGAGTCTAAGCTTGGGTCCCACGCTGCAACTCTGGGCAATAGCTTGCTTAGTCTCCACAAAGGCCCCCGATGCACAAGGGATGCCTGGTTTCACCATGGGATGCCCAGGATTGGACACCCCACAAGGAAAATCCAGGAGGGGTTCCCTTGTGGTAGGAGTACAAGCGCCGGGATGCCTCCGGGTCACTGTTCGCGCTATACAAATACGCCACATTTACATTTACAATCAAGGCACTTGTCTTGTGCCTCCCATATATAATCATTTGTTGTTATAGATGTAAGAACATTATTGTCTATTAAACCAAGCACGAGACAGGTTTTTGTGCAGCACTTCCTGAACTTAACTATTTCAAGGTGGTCTCAGATACGATGATCACAGGTAAGAAGGCACCGAGAAGAAAGGTAATTCCCTATAGTCGCACAGTTTGATCAAGCTGGGAAACTGGGATTGAAACCACGGTGTTTGGGTCAGGGCCCCACACCTATAATTTGCCCAAAGCCCCTCAAAGATCTCTCACTGGCCCAAGTGTTGGTAAGAAGTAAATCATGAGATCACCATTGGTAACTAGTTTTGAAAAAGTTGTAGGTCTCACCATTTCACTGTTGTCTTTTAATTCTCTGCTTTAGCGGTTGCAAACAGAACCTTTAACGACTACCTTCTGTTTTTAATGTGCAAATATCATGTCAGAAATAATGATATCTGGAGGTATTTTAAGGTAAAATATGATTTTAAACAATGGATTTATACCGTTTGCCAATGGAAGTACATATTCTGGATTTATCTCTGATGTCCCTAGATTGCAGACTTTTCATGCAACTCCCATGACTGTTCTCTCTTCTCGGACTCAGTGAATGGCTCGCCAGCTTGCCAGGCAGAAAGGAACCTTTCCCTCTATCTGCAGGCAGAGACCCACCCATTGCACGTAGAGATCCCTGCATGCCTGATGGAGATATTATTGTGGAAAGTGCCTTCACCAAAATGGGTGACGCATTTCCGTAAAAGGTGAATGCTCTGTTGTTTCATCCCACTCAGAATATTATTTTTCGTTTTTTACAAACAAAATAGAGATAGAAGTAAAATAAAATGGCCCAGACGTGTGAGGAACTTCCTACCCGCACCTGGATCCACATTTTCTGTTCCCCGCCTGGGTCTTCCATACCTCACTGGGTAGAGCCAGGGAAGTCCTGCCCGAAACTGCCCATGACTACCACCACTGCGACATAAATGACCCTGTCGCACATGGGTCACCATATCAAGAAGTTTTAATGGCAGAGCAGCTAAGGCTTGCCCATTGGAAACCTGGAGGTTCAACCAGTTATAAATGCGGTGGGGTACCACAAGTTTGCCTGGGTGTGTTTGTAACGAATTTATGGCAGAGGTTCCAGTCCATCAAACTAAATGATGCCTTTAGCGCTGTTTTCCATTTCGAACAGGCCACGGTGTCTTTAGAACGGAGACTATTTGCTTACATTCAGGGCATCTACAAATATTCATTTGGACAACTGATGCATTTTTTCGGGAACTACATATTTGTTGAATTTGCAAAATAAACCACAGCCTGCTGGATTATTTGCAGAACTGAAAGTAGAAAATGTTTTTGGTAAAAATGGATGAAAGTTAATTACCATTCTGCATAACGCATGCAATGCATTTTGGGATGTTGCAAAAGTTAATCAGACCTCTGGTACTTGTTGATTTGTGAATTACGTGTTAAATTACACGCTAATGTCACTCATATTGTGCTAAATTGTAAACTGTGGCAATGGTCTTTGATTACACCATAAAAATATCCATATTTAAATATAATTCCAACACAGTATAAATTGGAAACATTGTTTGCAAAGCATGCGATACATCGCATACAATTACAACGCAAGTCGTTACAACGAAGCCTTGTTACATTGCATGTCATTACAATGCAAGTTGTTACAACGACTTGCTGTAGGGGGCAGAAGGTGTTGGATTTAAAATTCAATACCTTCCCTACTGTTGCAAAACTGGAGTTGGAATAGTAAGTTATACTATTCCAAACTCCAGTGCCCCCCTCCAGCAAGTCGTTGTAACGACTTGGGCTGTAATGGCATGCGTAGAAAACGCGTGCGTTGTAACAAGTGCTATTCGGTACAAAATACATAGGGCCTTATTTACAAAGAATTAATGCAGTGCGAGCTGAAAGCCATTTGGCTATGCCACCCTGTGTTGCGTTATTGTCTACAACAATATGACGGATCCCTTTGCTCTCCCTACGCTGGCGCACAATTAGCTGCCATAGTGCAAGTTTGCCTGCGTCAAGGGGAGGATTGGTTTTGTAAAGGAAGGGACACCTTCCTGCACAAAAACAATCACAAGAGCTGATTTCCTCGTCCTATGTGTGCTGAAAAATGCAGCACGCATAAAAAGAGGGGAAAAACGAGGAGAAATGACAACATTTCTCCTTGTTGCGCCTCCCTACGCCTCCCTTGGCGGGGCATAGCTTTCTGATGCATTTCCATGTTTACGATTTCTGGTAAATCCGGAAATGTGGCAGAAGCCATGGGTGTTCCGTGGGAACACCCACGGCACACCCCTTTCACGCAAAGTGTTGCGTGTTAAGGAGCCATATTTAAAAGGACACGAAAAGCCACACAGGGTGGCTTTATGTGTCCTCGTAAATATGGTGCAGCAGGTTGTGCCACCGGCTCATCACAAAAAGTGACATACCGGTGGTGCTAGGGCCTTGTAAATAAGCCTCATATTTCTTCTTTTCCCGATGTTATTTCATGGTTTATGCCAAATCAGTTGTACATTTAATTCTCTTTAAACCAGCAGTAATTCAAACATTTATTGAGAGTTTAGAAGAATCACAGGCATTTTGCATCTCTTTCTTTGGTCTGGTGAGGTACTGTAAAGAAATGCTGCTGGTAATTTGAACATGGTACCCACCTATTTTCTCATAAAGAACTGCATCTGTTCTTCTGTAGACTGTCGCAGTCTTTTGATTATCTGCTGATGTAACACACTGTTGATCTTTACTGCTGTACACAAACGACCTGGATAAAAAATGATAGAGCGTTTTATTTTTGCTTTGTTTTGGATTTTCTGCATTATCTTGTCTCATTTGATTGATATATTTACTGAAGTCATTATATAAAAAGTTATCACTTTTATTGTAAGCGTATCTTGTCGATAAGTACATAAGAGTATATAAAAGAGTAAATACAATGTAAACAATGAAGTTTAATATAAGAGACACAGAAAAAAATCCAATCTAATCCAGCTAATTTTCTGACAGCTTTGTTCTTGTAGGGGTAACACAGTAGCCACCAAATATTAAGTCATTTCAAACGTCAAGTAAAATTTCAAAAGCTGCTTTTGTTTTTCTCAGATAGCTGCTGCAAATTTCACAGTTATCCGCCATGAATATTCTCAGTCTCCTACAGAAATCTTTTTACATGAAGGCCTTTCATACTGCTTTCTTCCTCTGAGATTACCACATTTTTTGTGAAGGATTCACAGCTAGATTCATCAAAGAGCTGTTTTGCGAGTCCTTAATAGCGATTATTAAGGAATCGCTACTAAGGACTTGCAAAACGGGATTCATGTAGGAATCGCTAAATAAATTGCGATGCCTAAAGGCCCATACGAATGAATGGGGAGGATTCCTTATTTGCGATTAGCAATTTGCTAATGGCAAATAGGATAGCGATTTCAAGGGTGCCAGGGGAGTCCAAAGGACACCCTGTAGCACCCCTGAAATGCAAATTTACACAGGTGTTGCGCACACACATGTCCAAAGGACATGTGTGTGTGTGTAACATGCAACAGAGAAAAATGCACTAAAGTGCATTTTTCTACTTTTCTCGCTATTTACCACGAAGTCAGACTTCGTGGTAAATAGCGGCCAAATATTGCGAATTCGCAATTTAAAATTGGTTAATGAATTGCATTTAAGGAATATCTAATAGAGATTCCTTAAATGCAATTCCTCGCAAATATGCAATTTCGCAAATAGCGATTTTTGCATTTGGGATGATGAATCCCAAATGCAAAAATTGCACTCGCAAAGGGCCAGATTCTCAGAATCTGCCCCTTTGCGAGCGCAATTTCCTTTCATGAATCTAGCTGTCAGACTCTTGTCGAAATCTATTTCTGCACTGTCTTGTGTATCAGCCATTGTTTCTTGAATGAAAAATGTATCCTCAACAACATATAGTCCAGAGATCATAGCTTGATTGAAACACAAAGGCCCATATTTACTAGAAAAAATATGCAGCTCAGTGAAACAAATAAAGATGCTACACTGCTTTGAGTAAAAGGTAGAGAGCAAAATTGCAATATATCTTAGTAAGATAGTTCACAGTTATGGCTGCCATGCGGCAATGCAGATACCCTTGTGCCATAATGCAAAGGTTTCTGAGCTGTGGTGAGCTTCGTTTCTTGCACAGGAAGGGATCCCTTCCAATGCAAAAACTATGCTTCAAGGCGCTTCCCAACTTTGTGTGCTGCAGAATGCTGCACACATGCAAAGAGAGAAAAAGAAGGAGAAATTGAAACATTTCTCCTTGTTACGGCTGTCTCAAGGAGGAGCAGGATTTTAATGCAAATCCCTATCTACAATTCTTTCTAGATAGGTATTTGTGTCTGTGTCAAAACCCATGGGTAGTTACATGGGAATGCCCCATCACCACCCATGGAGCACACCCCTTGACGCAAATTAAAGCTAGGGAGCGTGCTTGGAGGCATTGCATTACTTTGGCAAATGCGCTGGATTATAAATACAACCACTAAACTTTGCGCCTGATTTTTGTTAAAAAAGTAACGCAAACCTGGTAAATTTGGGCCACAATGTTTTGGACTTACAGCACTACTTTACATATCAACATGTTCAAAGGTAGGTGTATCATTTTTTGGGCCTTGTAAAAATGCAATGCCACTGCACCACTGTAAGAAAATCAAGTACCAGTGGTGGGGCTGAAATGTACGAGGGGGACAAGATTCTCAATTTAAATGTTTTTTGTTGTATAGAATTCTTGGATAGTTGTGAGAAGACAAAGAATATACTTGGGACATGCACTGCATCACATTAGCTGAAATATTTGGAGTGGGAAGTCTAAGAATATTAGGAGGATTCATCAACCCTTATCACCAATCCTTTACCCTTTAAAATACCCATCTTAAACACCCTTCTTTTCCAATCCAACAAGAAAGCCTGCCTGTATTTGAAGATGAGAGAACTCCTATCATCCTATGCCACTGAGGAATTTCTGAATGAATACTATATATAATCAAGAGAGTGGTCTTCTGAGGACTGATGGCACGCGTTTCCTGTAGACTCAAATGGCTAAAAGGGGTAGCAGCCATGCCTCTGAAGTGTTTTGGCCCATGTGAAACATTCCTTCTGAGGTTGGAAAGCCCATTTACATGCCTGGTAAAATTCAAGCTGACCGGTTAGTACCAGACATTTACTATGAACATGGAAGCTGCATTGTGGCGACAATCCTGAAACTGAATGAAGTGAACTGGAATCTTGGGAACCTGTCTTGAAGAGTTAAGGAATTGTGTGTAATATACCAGAACTTGTGGAAAAACATCTGACTTTGTTGAAGGCATAGCGCAAAGGTGGAGGTGGGAAGTTGTGGGTACAGGTACAGCATAACACAATTGCTACAATGTAAAAAGGATGGGAATGTTCAGCTTCAGTTTGTATTTTGCTTATCCTCTTGGTTGCCTTTCCTCCCCTGGTAGTAAACCCTTTGTAGGAGTTTTGAAATATGTTACACTTAAACTTTTTTTCCACAAGCGTAATCCATGACAAATTTGTATCCTTTTTTGTAGCACCCTAAGAATTTGAAAGGTACCCAGGGTCGATAAATTCCCCTGGAGATAACAATGAACATAATCAAAATATTGCAAAATTAGTTTTTTTGGGGGGGAAACGTGGGCTGTGCAATAAAGCATATGTTTCTTTTTTCTAAAACCAGTATCAATTAAAAGTTTGCTATGCTCTGATCAACATCTTCTCAGTTTTATGAACAAGCAGAGATGTATAAAAAACCACTGTTTTTTGACTTTCGTAAGAGGTAGTCCATTATTCCCAATTTTTGTGGTTTCAACCTACTTGCAGTTTGTGGTGGAAACAGGGTGACACCTATGGGTGATTTCAGAAATATATACTTTTCTGAAAAGTAGATACAATTCTGAATTCAGGAAGAGGTCGCTTGTGTAGATCCCTCAAGGTTTGTCTGATGAAACTAGTCATCAAAATGAAAAAAGAATGAAAATGAGTAGGTAAAAAACACGGTTTGCGACATATTCGATTTACAAAAGCAATATATTGTTATATCCAATAGACACTTCCGGTTATGGGGTTATAAAAAGTTTGTAGCTTCTCCAAAAACACGCTATACCAAGAGCTCTGCCAATCTTGTTATTAGTTTTTAAGACAAATAAAAATGAATCAAACAGTAGGGATAATGAGTCCAATTGCACCCTAGGACTTATAGTCAAAGCGTCCCCAATGCTATATTGAATTTTTAGCGATAGGCCGGGGCTAAGGCAAAGTGGTGGCAGGGGAAAACGGTGCAGGCCCCTACTCATTTTGTATGTCAACTAGTAATAGTTGGAGACCGGCAATGGGATACCTTTAGAAAGCAAGATTGGGAATAAGAAAACGTATTTGAGTCCAAGTACCTCACACCACCATGGACTCCCCTGGGTGTTTTTATTTAAAAAAATGTCTGGGTATAGTAAGTATCCCTAGGTGACAACCGAGTTTGGGCCTAAATACCGCAGCTACCCACATCACCAAAATAGGTTAATGGTGAGAATAAGGGATGTATGACGGTTTAGCGAAGCCATTAGGCCAAAGGCTCTAGTAACTAAAGCGTGTGTTTGAAGCTATAATTATCACACCAGTTTCTTGAACAAAGTAAATCAGTACAATGGCACATAGTGTGCTACCTAACTAAGAATAGCAATCAATGCCCCAATCTCACCGTTGTCTACAGGTGTTGCAGGTAGGTCTGGTTGAGCTGCCAACTCCTGAACACTCCGTCGTCCTGGCCTCAGCCGCTGTCTGACGCAGGGAAGGTGCTAGTCGCTTCTGCTCCATGTGTGCCACTGTGCCACAGGAATCGTGCTGGGTGTTTTGGGCAATTGCACTACACCCTTACCTTTAAACTCCCTCATACCCTTACCCTAAACCCCCCACTTCCTTTGCCCTAAAACTGCCCCTTCCCTTAGCCCTAAACCACCCCTCCCCTTAACCTAAAACCACCCCTACACCCTTTGCCTTAAAACTGCCCCTTCCCTTAGCTCTAAGTACCCCCCCTCCCCTTAACCTAAAACTGCCCCTTTCCTTGGCCTAAATCCGTCCCTTCTCTTAAGCTAAAACCGTCCCTTGTCTTTACCTGAAAACACCCCTTCCCTTAACCTAGACCCACTCCTTCCCTTAACCTAAACCCGCCCCCCCCCACAATCTAAAACCACTTCTCCCCTTAACCTAAAACTGCCCCTTCACTTAGCCAAAATCCACTACTTCCCTTAACTTAAATCCGACCCTTCCCTTAACTTAAACCCGCCCTGTCCCTTAACCTAAACCCGCCCCTTCCCTTAACCTAAACCCGCCCCTTCCCTTAACCTAAACCCACCCCTTTCCTTAACCTAAACCCGCCCATTACCTTAGCGTAAAACCCCCAGCTTCGTTCTAGTGACTGATTCGGCATAAAGACGGGCGTACTAATGACCCCGTTGTGATGCTGCTTTCATTCTAAAAGCTTTTGCGATAAAGCCTTTGTTACAAAGTACGTTTCCCAAAAATAAGATGTTGCCTCATTGCATTTTGGGTTCTGTTGTGTTATTTGCTCTAGACCAAGCCACTCAATTGGAGTACAATTTTTATCGAGAGAGGTCTTGTAATACAGAATACTAGCACATTTGTTATTATCAATTGAATTTCTTTCAATTTTTCACTTCTAAGTGCAATCCATTGTGCAAGAAAGACATAACTGATCTCGGAATTTCATGACAGTGTTGGTGACCCCATATTTAGATGTTTACAAGCAGCCACTCTTTCTAAAATCAGTATCTATGGAAAAAAAAAACCTAGGCTTCCTACAATACCCATTTTTTATTCATTATATTTTACCATATGAATTGCTGCATGGTCGGTACACAAGTAAATATCATTATAGACTACAGGTCAGTTGTTGGCTCTGGGTAACACCTGTTTTTGAAAAACCAATAAACAATATATATAACTGCACCCAAAACGATGTGCTGTGCATAACAACATATTATTTTTGCAAATTGACAATTGAGGCAAACAATTACAGATGATTACATTGTTACCAATTGCTAGTTTAGTTTTTCTTACATATTTTCATGATTTTTTATTTCAACTATTAGTTTATTGGAGAAAACCATGACCTATCTATATGAATCACCCCTTATTGAATTCAGAATTTTGTCTCTTTTTCATTGATGGGTTTCACACTGGTGTCCACTACAAACTGCAAAAGGTAGAAACCACAAAAAAGTAGGAGACATTTGACTATCTCTTGAACAAAGGCAAAAACGGTGTGTTTTTTTTACAACTGTTTGCACCTAAAAGCTGGGAAGATGGTAATAATAGCATAGCAAACCTTTTGTTGGTGCGATTAAAAAAAGATTAGAAAAAAACATGATTTTTTGCAAAGCACTTTTTTTTCCATTTAAAACAAAAATTGCTATGTTTTAGCTTATTTCTCGGTTCCCTTCAGAGGAATCCACAGATGCTGTGTGCCTTTAAAATTACAGGCATATGGGGGGCAAAGTAACGAAATCTGGCCTGGTTAACTTTGGTGAAAAGTGTCCCTAACAATCGAAAAAATGATCTCAGCCCCGGGTAAAAGCCTCAGCAGAAAGATGGGTTCAAATAGTTAAAACTTCATGAGCGCATTGGATGAAAGATGATAGTGAACTCTACCAACATACATTATGATAAAAAATGTCAGCAGGAACAAAATTTGCGTAAAAAATAAAGTCTCTCAATGGTTGTAGGCAGGGCACAAGGCGAGGGTGCATGAGGGTAGATGGCATCTGCCCACTTTTTTCACAAGGTGGACACTGTCTCCCATGCCAAAAACTTGGGCCCCACATAAATATTCTGAACACATCCCAATGTAATTTTCAGCCACCAGGCCACATTCACCAGCGTCTTCACATAGTCTGCTTCATTGCAGGTGAGGGGACTTTGTTGTTTTAAAATTCCAGCTGAGCCCAAAACAAAAGGCTGAACCTGAGGGGCCATCAGGCCTCCTTTTCATTGAGTATCCTGGCTGGGAGCTATATGGTACCTAGCTGCAAATGGACTGGAGGGGAAACAAAGGCTCACAGCTTGTTGATACTTCACAGGTACTTAAGAGAGGCGTGGTTTTGACATTGTTCAGTCCCTGAATGTTAAATAGATGCATGCACTCTAACAATGTCAGGTGTGTTGGTCTGTTCCAGTATTTGAACTAATAACAATTTTAAAGATATTGTTCTGTTTTATTTCTTTTACAGCACGAATCATGCCAATCTATAGTGCCTGAGAGCTTCATATCACAGGTACACATTATACATTGACAATAAATCATATGTGTGTAAATCAATGTACAGGCAGCCACGGCCGGTAATAGGTGTACCTGCAGGGCAGTGACGTAGGGAGGGGGAGTGGCAGGGTGGGGGGTTGTAATGTATGGATTACGGACTTTAACCCCTTCATTGCGGCGGCTATTTCGCGCGGCGGGCGCATGCTGGTGACGGAACTGCTCCGTCACCAGCTGCGGTTGCGCTGTGCTCATGACGGAGCGGTTCCGTCACGGCCCCGCCCACTCAATAGAACCCTCAGTGCAGGCACGGCATCCGCGCGGCGCAGGTGTGCCGAGCGGGCCGTGACGGAACCGCTACGTCATGAGCGCAGCGCGACCGCGGCTGATGACGGAGCAGTTCCGTCACCATCAGGGGAGGGGTAACAGCTAAGTAAACATATAAATAAATAAAACAAATTTTGTTGCGCGCACTGCATCGCATTTGGTGATGCAGTGCACACAACGAAATTTGTTTTATTTATTTATATATTTACTTACCTGTTAAAGTCTATAATCCATACATTACTACCCCCACCCTGCCCCTCCCCACGTCACCGCCCTGCAGTTACACCTACTACCGGCCGTGGCTGTGTACAGGTTATATTACATAAGGCAATGAGGGTTGCAAAGTGTGGGAGTCACGTGTCCTTCATGGCTTACTGTGTTATATTAGAAGGATTACAATTTCTGAACTGCTGTCAGTGTTGAAAGCAGAAACCCACTTACCCATTTTACATAAAATACAAATCTGTTATCTGTCACATGATGTGCTTTGCAGGTGACATATTAACCCTCTATTCTACTCTGATTCAAAATTGGGACTATACAAAACACAAATCCTACCAGAAAGTGCAATAACCTCCAGAGTTATTTTGCCATTACTATAATTCCATGAGATTTACCAAACACACAAAGTCTGTTTAGCAGGTGCTTCAACCCAATAAGATTCTTTTAAAGGCAGACTTTGAAACCAATTAAGCAGAATAGATTTACTACCACGTTTCTCATTATTACCAATTTCTTCGTGGCAGAGTTTTGAAAAATAAATGTATCTGTTGAGACCCAGATGTTGCATCGGGGTTGCGTTGGCAGAACTTCCAAACAAAATCTAATTTGTTAAATATTGTAACACGCTCAAATGTACTCATGATAAACTTGCTAAACATATGTGTAAGGTCTTCATGTGATGCCACTGCCTTTGAGGTCATGCGTTGTGATGCCGCCTGCAAAGTCACGCTACGTGATATCACGCGCATACTGCCTAACTTGATTAGTTCCCCACTTCTGTCTTTCAGGGACTGTGCCCTGGTTGTAGGTGTGTCCTATTTTGTGTTGTCACTAACAATATAGTATTGTGTGCGTGACTTCAACGAGTTAAGTTTTGTTAATAGCGAGCAACAAATTCCTCAAAGCGGTGTTTGGCGCCCTCTGGTGTAATTTAAATGTCGCACGCCTAAGAAAAACGTGAGTTTCCCGAATTAGTAGTAAGAATGTAAAGGACTCGGTTTATTGTTCTGTATATCCTGAAAAAATACTTTAAGAGTAATGTCGTAACAATAGTTTCATAGGCCCTGGTGCAAGGAAAGAAAATGGACGACCCGTTCGTTGGGTAATAGAATAAAGCGATAATTGGACTATGCTGGGCCCCTAACACTACTGAGCCCTGGTAACACTGTACCTGGATCACTCTTAATAGTTACGTCCCTGTTCTAAAAAGTGTTCTAGTTAACTCTCATGTGATCCAGAAGGATAGTGCACTGAACAAGATATTCTTGTCAGGTCATAAGTAAGAATAAGGAGTACGTTAGAAGGAGAGCACAAGAACAGAAAACAGCAAGAAACCTGGGATATATAATGTTTTTTTTTTAGCTGACTTGGACAATGCTGATGCTCCATAAGACTCATTACAAGGCGCACATTTTTTGTTGCTGTTGTTTTAACAAACCTGGTAAAATCACTGTGGCGATAGTTACGGCCTTTGCCGGCCTATGTGGTAATGCCGCATGTAGGGTGCATAATTCACACAATTGGTATTCCAGTTGCGGCTCCTTCACTAAGGCGGATAAGCGTCGCCATACTGCTAATTCAGCAGTGCACAAAATACAAATAAAATGATAACAACATAACATTATTATCATTTTATTTTTCTATGAGGAGCTCGGAGCCAAGTCAGGCGAGCTGGACTCCGTGACTCCAAGCAGAGTGAAGTTGAAGTTGAAGTTGGGGGAATTTATAAAGCACACGTATACCAAAAAGGTTTCATGGCGCTAATGCAGTCCGGCAGCAGAACAGGGCAGCAATTAGGCCTCAAAAGCTCTAATGAATAGCCAGGTCTTCAGATCTTTGCGGAACTCCAAGTATGATTGGGAAGATCGAAGATTATCAGGAAGAGAGTTCCAAAATCGAGGGGCCTGAAAGGAAAAACTCAACCCCCCATGTTTCTTCCTAGCAAAGCGTGGAACAACCAGAAGGTTCTTGGAGGAGGACCATACATTTCTAGAGGGAGTGTAGGTTGTGAGCCTAGATGCTACATAGGAGGGAGCTAAGCCCACTAATGATTTAAAAATAAGACACCCTAGTTTTAAATAGGCATCTATGGGCAACCGGTAGCCAATGCAGTTGCCTCAGAAGCGGAAGAGCATGATGGAATCTAGACCCACTATAAATCAGCCTAGCTGCCTGATTTTGACTAAGCTGTAGTCGGCGTAGTTCATAAGCAGGGATACCGATATAAAGAGAATTAGCATAATCGACCCGAGAGATGACAAGGGTAAGGAGGATAAACTTAAGAGCATCAGTGGTAAAGAACCGGGAAACCTTACGGATAGTGCGGAGACATAAAAAGCAGGAAGAGACGATCATACTAATCTGGGTATGCATAGAAAGGTCGTCACTGATTTTAATGCCCAGACTTTTCACAGACTTAGCGGGAGTGGGGGCAGGTCCAAGAGAAGAAGACCAGAAATTAGAAGACCAGATTTTGGGCGAGCCTCCGATCAGGACTAGTTCCGTTTTGTCAGGATTTAACTTAAGATGGTTTGTGCTCATCCAGTCCTGGATAAAAATCATAGTGTTCTGGAAATGGGAAATAGAATCAGGAGAAGAAGAAAAGGTGAATATGAGTTGAAGGTCAGCAGCGTAGTTAAACACTGTGACCTCCCGGTGACGTAAAGCAAAAATTAGGGGAAAAATATAAAGATTGAAAAGAAGAGGGGAAAGAGCAGAGCCTTGGAGGGCACCACAGGTTACTGTTCAAGAAGTAGAAGAAAGAGGACACCCAACTTAAGGCCACATCCGAGATGCCAGCACGTTGGACACGGTCAACCAAAAGATAATGGTCGACCGTGTCGAAGGCAGCCGATAGATCGAGAAGTACAAGGGCCTGAGTGGATCCATGGTCAGCACTAACTCTCAGTTCATCCAAAACTGAGAGGATAACTGATTCCGTAGAATGAGTAGGACGGAAACCAGCCTGATAGGGATCAACGTAATCGGAGGCCTCAATGAAGGAACTAAGGCAATGAGTGACATATCTCTCCAAAACTTTGCCTAAAAAGGGAAGCAGGGAGATAGATCGAAAATGTGACGGGATAGTCAGATCAGCCCCCACCTTTTTCAGAACAGGAACAATCTTAGCTGATTTAACACCTTGCACGCTGATGACGGAACCGCTCCGTCATCAGCTGCGGGTGCGCTGTGCTGATAACGGAGCGGTTCCGTCATGCCCTGCTCGCCGCTCATGCGCGGCGCGAATTTCGCGCCTGCGCTGAACGTTCTATTGAGCGGGGCGGGCCATGACGGAACCGCTCCATCATCAGCACAGCCCAACCGAGGCTGGTGGCGGAGTGGTTCCGTCACCAGCATGCGGCCGCCGCGCGGCCGCCCCGCCCCCTTAGCGCTGCGGCGGAATAGCCGCCACAGCGAAGGGGTTAAAAAGATTAGGGACGATGCCCAAAGCCAGTGATTTGTTAAGGAGGGTAAGAGGTGAGTCGGTACAGACCGAGAAGATCTCACAAAGGATGTGTGAGGGACAGCTATCAGTGGGAGAGCCAGATTTCGTGGAACTCACCAGACTGAGAACATTCTATGTCAGGATAGGTCTTCATTTCATTATGGTAGATCCTGATAATATTTTTATATTCTGTTTTGAGGGATGGCTTATACTCCCTCCTCCATGCCCTCTCAAGTTTCTTACATTCTTTTCCTAGGGAGATTAGGTGGTTATTGACCCAGGGGGCATTTTTAGTATGTGGTTTCACACTGGTTCCCTTTGTTGGGATACACACATCCAGTGATTGTGCAATCTAGTTCTCCCATTGCTGGTACCCCTCCTCTAGATTGCCCTTTAGATTTGGCGTTGTGGCTTCTTGGTTATAATTCATGCTTCAGGAACAAACTTTGACCAGCTCCTTGTTAGAATAGACTGGACCTTAGCATTCTTCTGCCTGCATGGTTTGGGTAACATAAAAGGAATGAGGCAATAATCTGACATGGGGATGGGGATACCAGAATCTTAGGATCATTTGGAAATATAGGGTCAAATGTGTGCCTTTCTCATGTGTGGGAGTAAATATGTGTTGAGTTAGTGGCAGTGCCTACAGGTCTTGCAAAAGTCTTTTAATGGTGGGGGTATCATGTGCATCAATGTGTAGATTGAAATCCCCTAGGATAATGAATTGAGGTTTCCTCATAGCTAGACTGGCTAAAGAGTCTGGTAGGGCCTCCAAAATGTGTATGCTTGCGCCCAGCGGTATGTAGATAGGTGCTCCAAGAAAGGTGCAAGTAGAAGAGAGTGTAATGTCAGTCAGTCAATCACTTTTATTCGATTAATAAAAATCACAAAAAGACACAAGATACAGATCATCAAAAACAATAAAATACAATGATAAAATACATACAATTCTAATTAGGTATAAAGAATAAAAAATATAGATAAAATTTCATGTTTTAAAATGAACATATTTCATAAGTTCAGTAAAACAATGTATATAATTATTTCATTCATAGTGTAATGTCAAATTAAAGACTTTCACACTCCGGGCGTGGTAGAGGGGATGTGATGCATTAGAACTCCTCTTTTAATATAATAGTAATCCCATCCCTTACTTTTCCTACACAATCTTGTCTGTGTATCTGGAAACCCGCAGGGAGGGTAATTAAGATGTCAGGGATGGAGCTGTCATTGAGACACATTTCCGTGATGAACAGCACATCTAAATGGTCTTCTTGTAGCAGTGTCTTAATACCTGTAGCATTCCTGTGGGGTTCAGTGTGATCTAATCGTTTTTTCCAACCCTTCAAGATCAACTATGTCAGCAGTACTATCCATAAATGTACCCAATGTTATTCCATGGCTAAAATGTACTAGAACAGTGTTAGAAACAATTAGAGGCCAGATTTACTTAGGTCTTGAATTGTCCATAAGTGACGCATGTCGATGGAAGGCAACCCAAATTCTTAAGTGGGATTTAGTAAGCTACATAAGGGGTAATTTGTGCTGCCTTGTGTGGCTTTGTAAAGAAAAAGTAACACAATGCAGCTCCTTGTGCTGCATTGCGCAACACTGCCTCTGGATATGGATTTTGGTGCATTCCCAGATTTACTAAAGCTAGTATACCTGGGAACAGCTCAAATTGCTTCGACTTCCCAAGTGAGGTGTAACAAGGAAAGATATCTTTATTTCTTCTTGTTACTTCCTCTTTCTATTAATAGTGCATTCTGCATCACACATAGAAAGAGTAATATACCATTAAAGATTGCTTTTCTGCAAGAAGGTGTCCCTTTCTTTAAAACAACAATCTGCACACGATGCACCAGTGTAAGGAGACAGCAGAAATGCTCCATAATTCGGAAGTTAGAGGATTTTTGCTCCCTCCCTTTCACGGAACCCAGCAGAGCAACTTCCCTTGCTGCCCTGCCTTGCGTGTACGATTGGTAAATATGTCCAGAGATATTTATGGGATCCTAAACAAATATTCCTATTTTATAACTGCCATTTTATGAGGGGGATATGGAAATGGGGTTATATAAATCATTTGTAATGGCTCTTACACTTAATAAAACTCTTATAGGGCTGGATCAGTGTTTGTATTAGCTCACTAACCCCCCTGAATAAATATGCTTGTCTGGCTGATACTTGGCCTAAAGCCTGAAATGTTAAGCAAGTGCAGACAAGTGGAGGAACTGGGTATAATTTGCCATGGTAATGACATTTTATTTCAGGTGTGTTTCACTTTTTCTTTTTTTGTAGGTTTCACTATGTCCCTAAGAGGAAATATCAAAAACCAGTCTTACTGACATTGGCTTATTATATTTGTAGACCAAAATTAATCATCTGCTTTTGAAGAATTCTCCTTAATCACTCTAGCAATTTCAAGAATTTTAAAAGCAAATGTCATGACTAGAATCGGGAGACCAATGTATGAAAGTGAATTTTGTTTGTATCATTGATTGTATATTCTATGATGTAATTATACTGTTTGAAAACCTTGTGTGAATGTGGTACCTTATGCAATGCTTATGAAGTGTGTTGTTAAGGTTATTTTTAATTGAAATACACTTTTTTAAATGTAATGCTTAATTTATAAAAGTAAATATATGTCCCAACAAAGAACAGTTCCCAAATCCCATTTGTCACTATGTAAGTAAAGTGGTATTTTTTATTTGGAGCGCCTGATTGTCAACAGAATTATGTTCTCACCATTTTGGCCATAAAATTCTAAAATTAGGTGCACAACTTCACGTTTAACTTTGCCAAAATCTAGTTTAAATTAGAAGGTAGATTTTTTAGACATACACTGGGAAGGTAACTTATAAAAATCATACTTTGGGTAGGCTGAAAGCATTGCAAAAATAAACTGACTAACTTTCCCTTCCATCCACTAGCGATAATTATCATCCTGTTGAGGCATAAAAAGGTTACCTACCAAGAAACAATAGACCAACCTCTAAAGAAAGAAAGACTGGAGTGGGGCAAGCAGAGTACACTTTTTCAGCGGCGTCTGGCGCAGGTAAGCACTGTGGGGCGGGGCAGGGGCAGAGCAGGGTGGGGGGGTCGACTTACGACGGAATAGGTCAAATTAAATAAATCAATACAACTTATTCTGTCATCAGTAAACTTCCCCGCCCCACTCCACCGCCCCACTACGCTTACCTGCGCCAGTCGCGACTGCACTTTTTTAATAATATGCATTCTGGAGTACATAGTAGAGAAGGCATAACAAAGGACCGGGTGAGAGGCCTTACTTTTGACATGAAGATTTTCATAATGAGGCCTATGTGACAAGGATTTCGTCAGGCGAGTCCTCTCGGGCATTTGTCTTCAACTGGAAAAGCAACCTGTTCCCGAATCAGGAAGAGGCTCTCTGGTGGCCGTTTTCGTAATGTGTATTGACTAACATTGAGTTTCAACCCCCTATTGGTCATAATGGACTTTGTAATATTTTTTATTCCAAAATTCCCGACTCCTCTCCCGTTTAACCTATCTTAAACATTTTATGTCATTTTTTCTTCATTCTTCTACATTGGTTTGGGCTTTTTACTGTGGTGTTTTCTTAACTGTAAAGTTGTTTGATACTACTCGAACCTACTGTGCATTTCTTTAGAAAAAAGTCATAGCTCACAGGTGCTGCACAAAGATTTGACATATGTAGTAATCAATACAGATAGCATTGATGCGGTGGGGTACCCTTTCTTGAATCAATCACTCAGTTTATGACAACATACTAATCAGTCGATTGCCTCCAAAGTGTGCAAAGTGTAATAGATGCATCTATCAAAGATAGGCCAACCAGACGTGTGATATTAAAATATATGGGAAATAGACTCCCACTCAAATTATTCTTTTTCTGGAACAGGATCCAGTGGATGTTTCTATCCAGCTTTTAGATGTACTGATATTAGCTGAACGGTAGTTCCAGATTCAGGATATCCTGGTAAACTAGTTGTTTCTTAACTTTTCATTAGCATAACCCTGTTTGATTTATTAAATCATGTTGGAAAGCTCCTTATACCCTCTTCAACCATTGAGGCGTGACTAAGATGTTTAAGTTTTATATTGAATAACAAGACCAAATCCCTTTGCAGCTCACGGGGGCGGGGCATAGGTTGAAGAATGTCTATCATAGGTATAGGAGGGCTCAATTCAGTTCTGACTGGGCTGTCCTATTTTACCTCATTATTACCCATGCAATCCTACCAAATGGCAGCTCTTATTGAGAAAGCAATAGAAAAGACAAAAACAAAGGTGTCAAACATGTTGAATTTGATTTCTTATTATAAATATTGCATTTTGGCCCATAGAGGTACCCATTTTCCATGTGGATAAAGCTAGTGGCACACTGGACATTTGAAATATACAGTTTAAAGCAGTAACACCTTCAAGAAGCAGCAATTGTCTGAGTATACCCTCTATTCATTGCTCTGATTGTCCCATAAGTCCACATCTATGGACAGTTGGAGTAGTTCACTGTTGAAAAGAAGTTCAAAGAAACAATTGCACATATCTATTTATTACATATTCATAACAGCCTTTCAAGAAACGTGGAAACAACCATCTAGGGGCTTGAACAAATAAATGAAATATGGTCTGACTCCACTGAAAGAGATTGTATTCATCCATTAGGAGAACTTTTAACAAAACATCTTTAGATGTTAAAGTATCAAGAGTCTGCTTGAATTTTAGTAAATTCCTCACAGTGGAATTAAATGGTCTGTACAAATGAAATTAATTATGTCATTTGTTACACTAACTGAAGAAATTGAGGTGATATATCTCTCATACCCAAAAGGAAAAGGCTTCAGGTGTACCAGAACAGGTATTACTAGTAGGTAATAGAACACCTAGTAAGAGAGGATTAGAACTAGACAGCATCTTTAAAAGTCACAGTGTAAGTGTATCTAAATGAACATGACCTAGTAGTCAACCAACACATTCTACCTTTAGTAAGAGCCACTCCACCACTTTATTAGATTATATGGTAATTATTGCCCAATATTCCTTACTGGTTGTAGACATGAGTGTAGGAAGCTTATGGAGGAAACAATCACAGATGTTCTAAGATCCTTATGAAACATTGGTACATTGGCATGGTAGGAGAATGCCAAAAAATAATGAAGTCGGGGCATGGCCAGACAGGTACATTCAAGACGTAGCAGGCTACTCATTTAGCTGCTTTTGTATATAGTTTAATATATTTTATCCTACCTTTTTTCAGTAGTACATTTTAGATTCCTAAAATCTTGAATGTTTACTTTGACTGCTTTCTGGTCCATCGCTGGCTTTTCCCAGAGAAAGCAGTCATCTGCCACACTTCCTGGTTTGATTCTGCTCGGCATGGCTCCCGTCCGTCATTTTCTAAAAGTCAGTGATCTAGTGCTGACTCAGCGGCATACATAAGGAGGATGTCGAGGCGCAGCAGGCACGCCACCGGCACACTAAAGGCAAGCACCGTCAATGCCCATCCCATTCGACCATCGCCAGGTGCCAGGACCCCTGACACTCCCCGCTATCGAGGTTAATGATGCTCCATAACCTCCATAAGGTCCGGTAACTTGTTATGCATGCAGGTTTACCTGCTTGGAGTACTAATCAAAATAACATAGGTGATAACTTTGATAATGATAAGTATTCTGACAGCCATCTTGATACATCAGAAACCTTTGCTGTTACTATGGCTCATACATTACACTGAGGCCGCGCCGGCCCAAACAGCTTTCTTTGCCACATTAGATCCTTACCTAAGCATGCTATTGATCAAAAGGACCTAATTTCCTTCCTGTCCCCAGAGGTATGCTTTTTTTGACAGAAACATGGATGCACTAGGCCATCCTTCCATTAGTTACACTTGCACTACGAGGTAACTACCGCATGAAAAGTTCTAACCAAGATTTCAAGTTGGGGGTTTGCATTGCCGCTCGTAGTTGTGTGCAGTTTGGGTCCAGAGGAGTCCTCATTTCTTACCGGTGTCACTGGATAACTGTTGGGCGGAGCGAGCAAGAGCGGGACTGCGAGTCCCAGGATCGTCAGCGGCGTGTCTAACAGCCGCACCTGCAGACTCTTCCCCACCGACCCCGCCTCCCTCTGGGGGGTGCCCTGCCCACATTGACTATAAGATTTCGCCCCCTGACGCGTATCGCGGAACACACGCGGGACGGCGCCGGGCGAAGCCCGGGTCAAGGGCGGGCCCGTTGTAGCTCGTTCGAGCCCGAGAGAGACCGGACCGGGCCACCTCTCTAAGTCCTCAACCGGCTCCCCTCGTTCTGTGTGATATACACGTTCGTAACTGGGCCTGGTCTTGGGTCAACTAGGATCTAACTAACATGGCAACAAGGGTGACGAGGAGTAAAGCGGCCTCTTTGGTAACAGGTACTTTAGATAACTTTCTCATTAAAGCCAATACTGTGGTAAATAATGGATTAACAGCCCTAGAAAAACAGCTAGTAGAGGGGATTGAATGTACACAGCAATCCTACCTGGGTTCTACCACGAATGCTATATCCCCAGAACTTTTGGACGCTACCCACCTATCTCTTTTGGATAGTATCGATCAAACAATCGAACCTGTGTTACAGCAGCTGAGCACACCCTCTAATTCATATCGAGTTCGAGACTTACTCCTTACTATTCCTGAGACGGCGCCACCTTTAACACCCCACCCAGTTCTGACTAGGGAAGAGGGGAGTGATACTAACTTAACACATCCACGAGGTCTGCGTGAGGGCGCAATTCCAAAAAGAAAGAGACTTAGGCAACCAAAGGGTGCAAAAAGGGCTAAATTGGATCACATTCAAAACACCACAACCAACACCACTGATGTCACAGAAACTTCTTCCACCATGATTGCCAACGAAATGTTGAGTCCAATGCACCCCGCCAACTCCCAAATGTCATTACAGTCTGGGCCGTTTATATTTGGAGAGGGGTCTTGCAGCAGTATGGACCATTCCATCCACCTCTTCAATAATATCCTTAAAAAACAGCTAGACCCGCTGTTGGTTAGGCTTGAATCTATTGACGCTAGACTTTTAGCAATAGTAAAAGCATCTGGGGGTATGGATGCTCAGCAGGGATCGCGGTCCAGCAACCAAGGAGCAACTGTGACAAATACTGGGATTTCCCCTCCCCTTAGTGCTCCTAGAACTGTCATTCCAAACGAAATGAAATGAAATGAAATGAAATGAAAAATTCCACTTATATAGCGCATAACTACCCGGAGGCCTCGCAGCGCTAATGACTGATTACTGTGTAGGGCTGCGGGCAGAGTTAGTACGCTTTTGAGAACAGGTAGGTTTTTAAGTCTCTCCTAAATGACATCAGGTTGTCGTTCTGTCTGAGGGGTAGAGGCAATGAATTCCATGCCTTCGCCGCAAGTGAATGAACGGCCACCCCAACGGGCTTTCTTGATTTTTGCCGTAGTTGCCAGATGCAAAGAAGCCGAGCGAAGAGTTCTAGGCGGCACATAGGGCGATACTAGGGGGTGCAGCACTGCCGGGCCAGTTTGATGAAAAGATTTGTGCAGAATGCACATGGCCTTAAACAGTGTTCTGGCAGCTACTGGGAGCCAATGAAGGGACGGTAAGGGACGACGGTGGCAGCATCTCCTGACCCCGCTTGGCGCCAGAAACGATATTAGAGCGGATGCTCTGTATGTAAATTGTTTTACCATAAGACAATTGCCTTATTTTAAAATTGAATCGAAATTTTAAATGTACACTTTTCATTGAGCCTAGCGCTAGCACTAGCGGCGGATTTCAGCAAATGTAGACTTAGAACTTGAATTGTACCTGTACTCTATGCTTAGACCACTTCCCAGCCTCTGAGCTCGATACTCCAGCCTACCCGCCCCGGTCCGACTCGGTAGCCAATACCGTTGTGCGGAGGGCGGGGCAGGCAAGAGCCAGACGCCCACAGGAAGTAGAGCGGTTAGCGCTCTAGCTGACCACAAGCGGAGGGCTATTTAGGCGGCGAGGAGGCACAACCCAGCGCGGTAAGGGACGACGGTGGCAGCATCTCCTGACCGCGCTTGGCGCCAGAAACGATATTAGAGCGGATGCTCTGTATGTAAATTGTTTTACCAGAAGACAATTGCCTTATTTTAAAATTGAATCGAAATTTTAAATGTACACTTTTCATTGAGCCTAGCGCTAGCACTAGCGGCGGATTTCAGCAAATGTAAACTTAGAACTTGAATTGTACCTGTACTCTATGCTTAGACCACTTCCCAGCCTCTGAGCTCAATACTCCAGCCTACCCGCCCCGGTCCGACTCGGTAGCCAATACCGTTGTGCGGAGGGCGGGGCAGGCAAGAGCCAGACGCCCACAGGAAGTAGAGCGGTTAGCGCTCTAGCTGACCACAAGCGGAGGGCTATTTAGGCGGCGAGGAGGCACAACCCAGCGCGGTAAGGGACGACGGTGGCAGCATCTCCTGACCCCGCTTGGCGCCAGAAACGATATTAGAGCGGATGCTCTGTATGTAAATTGTTTTACCAGAAGACAATTGCCTTATTTTAAAATTGAATCGAAATTTTAAATGTACACTTTTCATTGAGCCTAGCGCTAGCACTAGCGGCGGATTTCAGCAAATGTAGACTTAGAACTTGAATTGTACCTGTACTCTATGCTTAGACCACTTCCCAGCCTCTGAGCTCGATACTCCAGCCTACCCGCCCCGGTCCGACTCGGTAGCCAATACCGTTGTGCGGAGGGCGGGGCAGGCAAGAGCCAGACGCCCACAGGAAGTAGAGCGGTTAGCGCTCTAGCTGACCACAAGCGGAGGGCTATTTAGGCGGCGAGGAGGCACAACCCAGCGCAGTAAGGGACGACGGTGGCAGCATCTCCTGACCCCGCTTGGCGCCAGAAACGATATTAGAGCGGATGCTCTGTATGTAAATTGTTTTACCAGAAGACAATTGCCTTATTTTAAAATTGAATCGAAATTTTAAATGTACACTTTTCATTGAGCCTAGCGCTAGCACTAGCGGCGGATTTCAGCAAATGTAGACTTAGAACTTGAATTGTACCTGTACTCTATGCTTAGACCACTTCCCAGCCTCTGAGCTCGATACTCCAGCCTACCCGCCCCGGTCCGACTCGGTAGCCAATACCGTTGTGCGGAGGGCGGGGCAGGTAAGAGCCAGACGCCCACAGGAAGTAGAGCGGTTAGCGCTCTAGCTGACCACAAGCGGAGGGCTATTTAGCCCCTCGTCGGAACAAGCGCGCAGCGGTTGAGCGCAGCGGGGCGCCCTGGACGGCGCCTAAGACAAGCCAAAGACCTGCCCGTCTGCGCCCGTCCGCGCCAGGACGGGGCACAGGGGCCATGGGGGATGCATCAATCGATCTCCCAAGGCGTTCCACACGAAGGCTCACATACACAGCTCAGGTACTGCGGCAACTTAAATCTGCCCCATTATCGGGCTGCAAACAAGATGTGTTCCCTGAGATTGAAGGCCCTTTTTCTTGCTATCATTGCCACAGTCAGTTCAGTACTGTAATAAGAGATGATATTGAGGCTAAACACTATCAACCATGTAAAACGCCTAGCAATACTGAGTATGATTCTACCCAGACTCCCTCGGGGAGAAAAAACATCCTTTGCAATATTAGGTCACTCTCCAAACATACTGCCGAAGTATGGGACCTAATTTCCTCAAAACAACCCGATCTGTGCTATCTCACAGAAACATGGTTAAAACCATACTCCACCCCTGCTATAACCCTAGGAATTCCTGACGGCTACAAAATAGTCAGACTGGACCGGCCTATAAAAACTGGTGGTGGGATAGCCATTGTGCACAAACAAGAAATTAGCATTACGATATTAGATGAGCTGAGTACCCCTGAAATTGAATTACTAATTTTTAAAATAGTATGGTCCCCCAAAGAAAGTCAAAAAGGTGCCCTAATATACCGTCCTCCGGGGCCTTGCACAAATTTCTCCAATAAGCTGATTGAGCTACTGGCCCCTCACATAAATAATGAAAGTAACTTCCTACTACTAGGGGATTTTAATGTTCACAGCGAAAAGCTGGATTGTAATGAGGCACAGACCTTACTAACAGACCTATCCTTATTAGGTCTTATAAAACGAAACTCTGGGCCCACCCATCAGGCGGGACATACTCTTGACCTGATTTTATCTACTTTTCTGTCAGTTTCATGTCTACCTGGAGTTCAGGTTAACTGGACTGATCACTTTATAATGGAATTCTACACCCCGCATTTTAACTCTACTCCTGCAAGCTCTATCTCCCTACCTAGTGTACGCAGACAATGGCACAAAGTTACTGCTGACTCCTTCAAGGGAAAATTCAAGCCTTTTGCCATCCTCCCCACTGATAATGCTGAAATGGCACTTGGAAAATTTGAATGTGCAACTAGGGATGCGATAGAGAAAATTGCTCCCATGAAGCATTTTAAACCCAGACCTGCAAAAAAACAGGAAGTCTGGTTCTCGGACCATTTAAGGACATTAAAGCTAGCCGCCAGGAAGCTTGAGAAGAAGTGGAGAACCTCTCATTTGGTAGAGGATAAGAACAAATATTGGGATTCACTATCCACCTACCACAAAGCTATCCGGGTAGCACGAAAAACCCATATTACGGCACAAATTACAGCTGCAGGGAACTCACCTAGGGTCCTCTATCAAATCCTTCAAACATTTGTTAAACCTACAGCATGTGAAACATCTGAGGTAGCATCACAGCAGTTGTGCAATGAAATATCTCAATTTTTTACAGAAAAAATAGATAAAATCTATGAAAAAATAATTTGCACCAACAAGACTATCACTACTGATACAGCGCCTCTCCAAATAGATGCCGACCTGAAGCAGAATACTCATTCTCTTGATACCTTTCCTCCCACTTCGTCTGATAACATCCTCTCTTTGATCTCACAGATCAAAAGTGGTAGCCCAGACGATACTATTCCAGCGAGGATAATGCCTGCTCTAGCTGACCAACTTTGCCCCATGATTGGAGACTTGGTAAACCTCTCGCTAAGCACTGGCAATGTCCCTAGAGAATGGAAACGAGCCATTGTTAGACCAATCAGGAAAAACACTGCGACTCCGTGGACTGAATTGGCCAATCTGAGGCCCATCTCCTTACTACCCTTCCTAGGGAAACTGACTGAGAAGCATGTCAACCACCATCTCTCCAGCTACATCGAACTTGCTGGGGCTCTGGACTACTCTCAGTCAGGTTTCAGACCTAAACATAGCACTGAATCCACCCTTCTGTCAGTCACTGATGACTTGCACATGTACCAGGACAAGGGCATCTCAGTAATCTTGGTTCTTTTAGATCTGTCTGCAGCGTTCGACACCGTGTCACATTCCATCTTGACTGAGCGGTTGTCGAACGCTGGCATTAAGAACAAAGCCCTTGCCTGGCTAAGGAGTTTTCTATCCGATCGCACCCAGACTGTCACCATGGGTGCATATCGTTCAGCGGAGATGGAGATATCAAAAGGGGTGCCCCAGGGTTCGTGTCTAAGCCCGACCCTCTTCAACATTTATGTGGCACCCCTGGCTAGAGTGATGCGTAGGTACGGGTTTATCCCAGTATCCTACGCTGATGACACCCAGCTCCTCTTCCCCTTTAAAACCCTCTCCGCCGAAGTAAGAAACTCCTTCTCATTAGGCATGAAGGCAGTGGCGCACTGGATGTCCTCAAACTGCCTCCAGTGCAACGTCAGCAAGACGGAAGTCATGCTGTTTGGAGAAGCCAGGATGCTATGGGCCCCGGATTGGTGGCCACAGGACTTGGGAGCAGCCCCAGAACCCAAGCAGATAGTGAAAAACCTGGGGGTCCGTCTGGACCAAGAACTATCACTAAAACAGCATTCCAATTTTATCTCGGGTTCTTGTTTCCATACCATCAGCCTGCTGCGTAAAGTCTTTCCTTTACTGCCAGATTCCTTTAGGAGGACGCTAGTACAGGCACTCGTGCTAAGTCGGATCGATTACTGTAATGGCCTGCTGCTTTCCGCCAATGAAGGCGTGTTGGCTAAGCTCCAGGTCATTCAAAACACAGCGGCCCGCCTGGTTCTGAATGCTCCACCACGAACTCCATCTAAACCCCTTCTTGAGCAATTACATTGGCTCTCGATCCGGCAAAGAACAAAATTCAAGATAGCCTGCCTAATACACAAATGTCTCCATGGACAAGGGCCTGCATATCTGGAAAACAAATTTATTCCCTACATTCCATCTCGAACACTAAGATCTAGCAATAATCTGCTCCTAGTGGTGCCCCGCGCTAAGAAAGCGAGGCACGGGAATAAAGCGTTGTCAATTGCAGGACCCACATTATGGAACAAACTCCCTTTGTCCCTAAGACAGTGTACTGAGCACTTAAAATTCAGAAGGCAACTGAAAACTGTCTTATTTAAAAATGAGATCTAGCATCTGCTCCAATTTACATCTTCTGTTTAGTCGGCACCACAAGCGCAGAGATACTCCATCTGGAGTTGATTCGAGCGCTATAAAAACCAGCAAATAAATAAATAAATAAATAAATAAATGAAGCTCTTTTAGGGCAGTTCTCGCTGACTGCCGACGAGGGATGTTAAACAGTAAGCGCGCGGCACAGTTTTGAGTGACCTGGAGTTTTTTTGTCACTGTTGCCGGAGCCCCTAGATATAAAACATTTCCATAATCCAGGCGAGAGAGTATCAGGGCCTGTACCATGACCCTTCTCGCCTGGAATGGAAGTAAGGGGAGCACTTTCCTGAGCATTTTCATCAGCCCTACGCAAACAAACCAGTCCACTTCCACTGCTAATGGGAATGTTTCCACAGCTACCTTACCCCAACCTAAACCACCACCCCCACCAAGGCAACTGCCTCCTGTGCCTTTAGTTCGAAAGTCAAAGCTGCCTAATCCTACTACTAACATGAGGCATGAAAAGTCTCCCATCAGAATGACAGACCGTCCCCGGCCAATTGTAGTCAATCTGCCTCCTGAGGCGGCGGCCCACACTGTAATCCTGACTCGGGTTCCCGAGCTCTCTAACTCTGCGGTGGAATCTTATGACTCCTTACGCAATAAAGTTATCAGCTGGTTAAATATTCATAGGCCATTACTACCTAATTTGAGAGGGGAAGTACTGATGGTCAGGAGGGTTCCATGGGTTGGCCACACGGTAAAGAAAATAGGGGGTGATTGTATCATTGTGAGTTTTAGGAATTCCCAGATTGTCCCCCACATATGCAACTGGCTGGGGTATACGGGGAACACATCCATTGAATTGGTCCCGCTGTCGTTTTTCTACCCGAGAAGCGGTGACTCGCATCTCGGGGCAAATGACGGCTGGACTAGGGTGGGATTTGCCATTGATGGCTCAAGGTATAGGCCCCCACGACATGACACATTCACACTTAGTAATTATGTTCATGCCAATAGATATAGCTGCCTTGACCAGGTTGACTGACTTTCGAGGGCAGTATGCACTGGGAATAGCGAAGGGGTAGTTCCTCATACTCCTCAGCTTGAGAGAGGGATAGATGCCACTGTCACTGGAAACTGCACCCCTGCCCCTTTATCATCAGAGCGACAAGTCTACACTAATAGGCAGGGCTTCCCAACTGATCAACCACCAAGAACCCCACATGAAGTAATAGATTTGGAGGCCCAAGATGGGCAGGTAATTCTGGACGGGTTTCCAGTCCCATGCACAGATACAGATGGTGACAGAGTGAGGGAAACGCCACCCAAGCCAGGCCCGAAAAAGATGAAGGTCCTCTCATGGAACGTTGCAGGTATCGCCAATAAAGTAGATTCTAGCGACTGGAGGTCCCTAGTAGACAGTAATGATATCTGTCTCTTTCAGGAGACTTGGGCTAGGGAAGTTTACCCCAGGGTGGGTTATGCAACTTTCTATGTCCGTGCAAGGTGGGGTGGCAAAGGGAGGCCTTCTGGTGGTCTCGCTATCTGGGTGGCCAGTCACATTGGTTGTACAGCAGAGGTAATACTAACCCGTTCGGAGGACATACAATGTGTTCTTCTCAAATGGCCAGACGCCTACAACCTGGCGATTGTGAATGTGTTCTCGCGTCCAGTAAGTGTGTCCATGGAATCACCCACCCTAGACGATCTATCTTCATTTCTGGGACAACTACCCGTTGACTGTAAGATACTGATGGGTGGAGATTTCAACTGCCACTTTGAACCACTAAAAGGTTTAAAGGAGGGTGCCCTAACAGCTGAGGATGATTACTGGGGGATTCCCCCCTGTCCATCTCCCAACCCGAAATCATGGTCCCTCTTAGCGCTGCAGATCACGTCCCTTACCCTGAACCACTCTCTGAGGGCCTGTAATGGGCGCACACCATCTGATGCCCTTCAGTGTGCACCTTCAATAGGAGGGACCAGGAATCTCATCTCAACTACATTTTTGTTGTCACAAGCATGTGGCCCACGGTCTTGCATTTCAGGGTGATTGAAAGAGCAGATAGCGATCATAATGCTCTCTGCTTGGATATGGTACACCCAGGGCCACAAGAAGGCACGCCACTCAATGACCCAAGGCAGGACACAGGGTCCTTAGTTTTATCAAATAACAGACGTAGGGTAAGATGGGGAAAAATAGTCAGTTCGACAGAGTGCATTACGAAAATCTATGATTTGGCGCTCCCTAAATTAGTTGAAATGGAAGAACTGATTAATAAACCCAAAGCTGCTGATTTTAACGAGAAACTGGGTCAAATTCATGCAGATCTAGAGGGAAGTTTAGGAGGGGTTTTTTACCCCGAGACCGTGAGCAGGAAGAAGAGGACACCCACCTCTGCCTGGTACAATTCCACGTGCAAAGTGATAAAAACAGAGTTGATCCTTATGGTCAAGTCTGATATCAATAAAAAGAAAGTATCAGAGATGAGACGGAAATACAGGGAAGCCATCGCCCAAGCGAAGTTTGACTGGGATTGGGATAGGTGGCATGACCTATCACTGGCACTGGAAACCAAGGGCCTCATTTATAAGGCTGTGCGTCACTTTGTGACGCACCAGTGACCTAAAAAATGCGCCTTGTTGCGCCATATTTACAAAGTGATGCATCTAGGTAGATGCGTTACTTTGTAAACCCCTGCACCACATTATACCAGCGCCAGGTATAATGTATGCAAGGGGGGCGTATTGACGCAAGAAAGGGTCGTAGAAGTGACGCAGTGAAATCTATAAGATTTCACTGCGCCACTTCTAGGAAGCAAATGCGTCAATATCTTACGCCTGCCTCACAGCAGGCGTAAGACTGACGCAGGGCCTTTCACATGGTGCTTGCCCCATGTGAAAGGACGCATTGCTGGAGTTGCGCCACTTTTGTGACACACTCTAGCAATGCGTCAGTTTTGCGCCATACAGCTACGTCAGAAATACTGACGTATCTGTAACTCCTTGCCCAATGATGCGTCATACTGTAAATATGACGCATCATTGGTGTCGCAAGGAGGGCGCAATGAAAAGTGACGCATCGCTGTTTTCACGCAGTAATGCGTCACTTTTCATAAATGAGGCCCCAAGGATTCAAGAAAATTCTGGTCACTAGTCCACACAGGTGCAGATGAACCTAAATCAGCTGTGGAGCCAAACATTGCTGCTTCAATGTGGGAATCCCATTTCAGCAAACTGTATGAAGATACCTCTGTAATTCCCACAGAGCCAGTTCCTGACAGCCCCTCTGAGCCCAATGAAAAATTAAAGCTGACACTGGGTGAGGTATTAAATGCTATAGGGAGACTAGAGTCGGGTAAGGCTCCAGGCCTTGATAAACTCCCTGGAGATTTGTTTAGACACCGACCAGAGATCTGGGGTCCTTATCTGTACATTATTTTTAACTCCATTCTAAGCGGGATGGAAATCCCCTGTACTTGGCTGAACTGCACTGAACTCTAGCTAATTGGGTTTTTAATTCCAGAGTCTTTTATGAACTGAATCAATTAGTCCCTTGCTTTCTTGCACTGTTTTTATATTGTATGCTTCCATGGGTTTTAAATGTTTATATTGTATCTTTTATGGTCTCAAATGGCCGAAATAAAGAAATTTTGGATTGGATTGGATTGGATTGTCTTTCAAGACACGATAAAGTATGATTTGTCGATACACTAATGGCTGATAGGAGAGAATTTGGTATTTTCAAACTAGAGATACCTTCTGGAGACTTTTGGAAAGGCGCGCTTGTTTATTGTCCTGAGCCTATTGTCACATATGAATTGTCGGCAAAACATTTCCTCTTATTGGGAGGCTTCAATTATCAAGTAGAAGATCTCTCTAACACCGCGGTGGGCAATTCATTGCTGACATGGGCTTCTTGGGACTATATACAAAAATTCAAGGCACACCCATTCAGGATGTCACAGCTTAGACTTCATCTTTACTAATGCCAGTGATCTACACTGTGACCCTCCCTTATCTCTCACCTGAACAGATCATTAACTACTCCAGTTTCAGATGCTGACATCACTGGGTACAGTCAAACTTTGCACCAATGGTATCAGGTGACTTCTGATTCTCTTACTAAGCCCTTCCGAGATCTTAATATCAACACAGCCCTAGCCCAGTTTATTAAATCCTTAAATCAGGCTTTCAGTAGTATTGTTCATTTACAACATGAAGTAAATTTACCATTTAGACCCTATAACTCCTGGTACAAAAAGGAGCTGAGACAGGAGAAATCCTCCTGCAAAAAACTAGAAAGGCACTGGCGAAATACGAAATCTCAAATTCATAAAGATGCCTTCAGTTTAGCTCTGTCTTCCTATATCAGGCATATCAAAGAAGCCCAAAAAGGGCACATTATCACTCCAATGGAGCCATCAGGTTTTTCGTCTAAAGAACTTTTCAAAATCCCTGCCTCACAAGATCTGTGTAATGACTTAGCTGAATTTTTTTTGGAACTAAATCAATCAGATTTCCTCGAAATTCATCTTGTCTACAGTTCATTCTAGTGAGTCATTAAATTACAATGTCCCCAGTCAAAATGCCAACAGCTCTCTAGAAAAATAGCTTCTTTTTCTTGGTAGCAGGTTCAACAAGCTCGAGTTAAAGCTAAATCTGGTTCGCACTTGGACTGTGTCCCACCTGGGTCACAGCTTTGCTTTCACACCAACGGGCCCCCATGATCATGGCTTTGTTTGATATATCCATTGACACAGAAAGCATTCCATGTGCTTGAAAGTCAGCAACAGAGAATTTGGCTAGCTATTGTCCTATATCGCTGCACCTGCTTCTACTCAAGTCTTTGGAGTGTCTAATAAATTCACAGCTTTCAGGGTACCTAGAAGCCAAGAAGATTCTCATCCCATCTCAATCTGGGTTCAGGGACATTCATAGTACGGAGACCACCTTTGTTGCGGTCGTGGACTTTATTTTCTACTTTCTATAGATAAAGGCACCCCTGCCATGCTGGTATTATTAGACCTATCTGCTGCCTTTGACACCGTGTCTCACACAAGCATTATTCAAAGGTTGTATGAGATAGGCATTTCTGAGTGTGCCTTGAAGTGGTTTCAAGATTTTCTTAACAACAGAACACAGACTATTAAGTTAGGCACCTTTAAGTCTTGTACTATGTCAATTGATAAGAGGGTTCCACAGGGCTCTTGTGTAAGCTCTACCTTATTTAATATCAATATAGTCCCCCCTTGCTGCCATCACCAGAACTGTTGGTTTCGATGTTATATCATATGCTGATGCTACACAGTTGATGATCCACTTTGAAAACAACAGGGCTATACTATGGAGCACTCCTACAATGGAATGAAGGCGAATGCAAGTTGGATGGCTACCAACTGCTCACCATTAAATGCCGACAAAACTGAGCTTATGTTATTTGTCAAAGGCCAGATATTTTGGACTCCAGACTGGTGGCAGTCTAATCTTGGCTCGGCCCCTTCGCCTTTGCAGGTATTCTAAAACCTTGGCAAAAAATTGACCAATCTCTTTCTATAAAAGACCATGTTGCTGCCATTAGCTGCAGCTGTTTGAACAAATTGTGTCTGCTGAAGAAAGATAAACACCCTCATCTAGGAAAACTTTAATCAAGGCCCTGATTATCAGCAAGTTGGACCATGGCAATGCTCTGCGTGCCCCTGTGAATGAGACTTTATTAGCTAAAATGCAAGTGGTCCAAAACACAGCCGCCCAGCTTATTCGCAATCTTCCTCTCGGCTCTACCTCTGAACCTTTATTGAGATCACTACATTGGCTACCCATTAAGAAAAGGTACATTTTAAAATAATGTTGTCTGACCTATAAATCTCTAATGGGCAACTGTTCTGCTTACGTAGGCCAGAAGCCTAAACCCTATTGCCCTACCAGTAACTAAAGCCTTACTGTCGGTCTCCCAATTCACTTGACAAGATGTGGAGGAAGGTCTGTCTACTACTTGGTGCCATTTTACTGGAACAATCTGCCACTCCATGTCCAAAATTGTTCTGACTTTGTCAGTTTCAGGAAATCTCTTAAGACTGCGATTTTTTAAGGATGGTGTTCTGTGTCTTGACTGTACCTTTCTTTAGCACCAAGATATGCCTTTGATTTGCTATATAAGTTATAGTAAAATAACAATATGGCCATGACCGTTGCTTAAGAGATGTTGTTACTGTGGGGCTGTGCTGCAGACTGCTCCAATTCATCCAAAATCCAGACCCATCCAACATGGTACCTTCCATACTAGTAGTGAAAATGATGGGGTAGAGCTGGAACAACAAGTGAGCATATGGGGCCAGAAGTAAAAAGCCTGATCCGGTCTGTAACTGCCGAAATTACCGAATTTCGGCCGTTACTGACCAGAATTAGGCTTTTTAGATGTAGGGGCCTAATCTAAGGATTCGGTAATTTACCGAATTGGTATTTTAAAGAATCGGTAAATTACCAAATTCTTAAATACCGATTCGGTAAATTATCGAATCCTTAATGTAGGGAGCACATAAACTAGTGCTTCTCCCATGTTAGGATTCGTTATTTACCACCAACTACAAGTTGGTGGTAAATAACAAAACAAAAAAAAAAAAATTATGCAAATTAGGGCATGTATGTCTGCAACATGTGCATTCACAAACAAAACAGGTGATGGACAGAATGTGGATCAATGTCACACATTCACCCCAATCCAAAGATCTGGGCCCAAATCCATCGTTTTTTTGCACTCCACACCACCCTGGGTTAGACAATGGCGATATGCAAATCAGCTCTGACCCTGTGCCCCATGGGAACAGTCAAGTCCGAACTACAAAAGCCATGTCCTTCCCAGAACGGAATCAAGCTTCCGAGGATCGGACCGGTTTCGAGGTAACACCTCTCATCAGCCCGGCTAGCTTGACTCCAGTGGTGTGGAGTGCCTGGGACCCACGTCTGAGCATCCCCAGCGCACTTATGGAGGCAATTGCAAACAAAACAGGTGATGGACAGAATGTGGATCAATGTCACACATTCACCCCAGTCCAATTGTGCATTCATACACAATTGAGGGGTGCAACAGGGTGTCAAAGTGACACCCTGCCACCCTTCAATGTTTTCCCCCTTTTACCGAATCGGTATTTACGGATTCGGTAATAAATTACCGATTTTTACAGATTCGGTCAAATTTATTGAAAAATTACCTACATACTATTTACCTATTCTTAAATACCAAATCAGTAAAATTCGTTATTTAAGAATAGGTAAATAGTATTTACCTACATCTGGCCCATGGTGAGGTAATTTTTTAACGCCAAGAAAGTGGAAAAACATCAGAGGTCCACCAGAGTGCATCCCAGTTATATAAGGAAAATGGTACAAAGAAGAATCCAACTGTCTAACACCTCTGAGATTGTGGCGGGGATCGCTATTCAGCTTCATACAATCCTTGGGACTGATAATTTCTTCCTGGAGTTGCTGAAATAGAGGAGTGGTGTCCGGTGGCTGTGTGGACTGATTTCTGACATCTCGAACAACATAGCCCCAACCCAACAAGGCAATAAATGAACAACACAAAAGGAAAGATGACTATGGCAGCTGTGCGGAAGATTGGGAGAGAACCACACACAAGGTGGTTAACACTGCTGAAACTGAGGGTTGAACTATATATGGTTAGGTGGTGCAAGGAGTACATGACTCACCTACCATTGAAGCCTAACACACCAACAGCAAACAAGACAGAAGTTAAGTTGCTCTCAGATTCTGGGATGCGCTGAACAACATGCCAATCTCATTGGGTGAGCACCTATACATATAGGAATAGCCCATGAAGAAGTGGGGGACTCAATTCACATAGGAAAGAGTTCTAAGAACCCAAGGCTTCTCTAACAGCATACAACTTTTTACTCAACCATGCCTGAAAGGGAAGCAGTGTTCACCAGGATACTTGCGACAAAGCCACCTCACTAACACTGCTCTAAAGTAACCGCAGTGTCCTAGCCAGCATTCTTCTGTAATACTTTGGCACAGGACTAGCTAACTTGGGGTGAAACCTAACTGCCTACTTCTTTTGGGGTGTAGAGACCCTCAGGAGTCTCACTCTAACATTTTGAGGGATAAAGATCTCAGGGCTTTTGTTGACATTCATCTCCTGAAGCAAATCAACTCAGCACCAGTTCACACGCCATTCTTGTATGTGAAGTTATGCACAGGAAATTAGCTGCAGGACCCCCCATTTAATTAAATCACCTCATGAGACGCTGCAACCAATAAAGGCTTGACCAAAGAAAGAGAGAGAAACATGCTACACAAATTCTAAGTATTCCATGTTAAAGGGGAAATACCAACTCTGTAAACAGGGGGGGCGCTTCTTAAGTGAAGTCACCTTAAACAATGCACCTGACTAATACTGCCATTGAAACAAAACTGTTTTTTCACCACCTCCAGTCACCACCCAGAAGATCCCACTTCCTCCAAAGGCAGTCTTATGAGAAACACCACAAAACACCTAATAGAAACATGGACGACATTGTCAGTAGCCTCCAACTTTACAAGACAGAACTGAGAGAGGAATTAAAACTGATTTAGCACATTAGCTGATTTTGCAACAGGAATTGTAAATAGAGTGAGAGGATTTAACTATGTTTGGGCGTGGCCAGAGATAGATCGGGTTTAAATGTGACCCACTCAGATTCCTTCTTGAGAACCTTTAGAAAGATGCTACAAACCATAGGTCTGGGATCCCTGGAAACAACACTAAAATATTACATTTCTTTCACATGTCTGTAGTATATACTCAAAAGTTGGCTACACACTGGTAAGCAAAATCCTAATGCCTTAGCAAATGACACTAAAATATACCCAATCCTTTTTTCAGATCACACACACCAACTGAACTATTCGTTAATAAGAACCATCAGCCCACTCCACCGTGACGATTGTTGTTACATCATCATTTGTTACTGAGATATCAGGTATTTAAAGCAAACTTTCAATTCCACATCACAGAGTACTCTCATTGAACATTCCTGATGAAGTGAGCCATGTGTGCACCTGATACACCTTTAAACGCCTTATCGAGCAAAGGCATCAGGGCGAAGGCCAGCTTAAAGAAGCTGAGGACCTCTGAGAAGATGAACTCATAACAGCTGAATGAGAATACAAAGCAGCACTCAGGCGTTGTCTTCTATGACAAGCCATGTCAATAAGGGACAAATGTAATGCTATTGCTGCCAATAAGGAAGAATTATCTCAGAATTAACTCTTCTTTGCTTCAAGAATGTACCTTATGTTCGGAAAGAGTTGAGAAAGAAAGTGGAAAGTGGGTACATTGGGAACGTGCAATGCCTCACAGGTTGGTGCTTCACCGCTGAGGAAAAAAAGCTGGAAGTTTTCAATTTTATTATGTGGCTCTGTACCCACCAGAACGGACCATGAGCAATCTAAATGCTTAATATCTATATTTCTCCCATGCGAGTCTTACAAGCAAAAAGATACCTTTGATGCACTCATCACACATTTTGAGGTACCTGCTGCTCTCAAATCCATTAAAATGCATGAAACACTTTATCCAGAGGGCTACATGGGGTAAATATTTAGCAAACACCCTGGTGTCACATCTGACAAATCTCTTTAATAAGTTTATACTGGAGAAGAAAGTTACCCAACAGATGGTCAAGACCAACATTGTCGTAATACCAAAGCCAATGCCCTCATTTATGTACATTTGGCATAGGCAGAGCAGTGAGTTATATCCTCGTTATAACTCACCTCAGTAGGCATAAGGATTTGGGGTTTCTTCAGTTATACACAATCTTGTAAATCTGAGGCAACGTCAAAATCCATGATGGGATCTGTGCTTTGCCCATGGAACACCACCCAGGCGTGGAGTAAGACAACACAGCGATCTGCACTGCCCTGCCGTTCTCCATATCTATGAGGACAGTCAAAGCCATGCATAGTGTATTTGCCCAGCTTCATAGATAGGATTTTGTGATTTGCAACGCCGAAGCATCACAAAAAGAGATGGTCTGGCTGCACAGGATGCTCCTAAATAAGCCCCAAAGTCGTGTGCCTCATTGAAACTCATAGGATTGTTTCATGTGGATGCAGAAACATCTAGGCTACAATACTAGAAACAATCCTTCCTGACTTGATCTGCCTGCATTAATAAGAATGTACAATAGAAGGCAAACCCATGATAATATTTGCCATATAGACCACCTGGTGGTTGTAAAGGGTAACAAAAAGTGATAAAGACCATATTTGTCTCATTAGATGCATTAGAATGCATTTAGCTGGTAGGGCTAGAGGATTCTGGAGTACAATGTTGCTAAGGGTTTGTTTGACTTGACCCTTTCTGCAGGGTCATCCCCATAATTTTCCTTCACCTTGCCTTCACAAGTTAAAGTGCTTCTGCTCTCTACTTTAAACATGGTAGAATTGACTTACACTCAACTGGCACATTTAGATTACTTACAAGTCCCCAGTAAAGTGGTACCATATGTACTCAGGGCCTGTAAATTAATTTCTACTAGTAGACCTTCAACACTGATTTTGCTACCTACTTAAGTAGCCCTTTAAACATGACAGGCCTGCCATTGCAGCTTGTGTGTGCAGTTTTAAAATGCCATTTCGACCTGGCCCAACAAACCTTTTTCCTGGCCAAATCCGTCCTTTTCAATACAAAGAAGTCACCCGTAGGGTAGACCCTGAAGAGCCCAGAGGGCAGTGTATTTAAAACGTTAGACATGTAGTTTTTGGTTTTACAGTCCTGGTAGTGAAAAACTATTATAAGTTTTTCACTACTGCAAGGCCTACCTCTCCCATAAGATAACTTTTCATTTCGTTATTAAATTTAATAAGTGATAACTTTCAATTGAGAGCAAGTTTGGATGTCGTGGTTTTGTGTCTATGGAATTGTAATTAAAAGCTCTCTTTAATGGAAAAGCCAATTTCTTTATCACAATTCTGAAAATGTAACTTTTAGAAAGTTGGCATTTTCTTGCCGTAACCATTTGGTGCCTGCAGCCTAATACCGGGTCACATGACCAGATGTAGCTGGCAGTTGGTCTTTGTGTATTGCTCCCAGACAGTAAGACAAAGGGAAGCTTGGTGTTGGCAGGTGGGTCAATCTGAGGTAACGAGAGGGAGGAGCTGTCACCTACCACACTTGCACATCACAAAGGCTCTGCCTGAGCACTCGTACAAAGGGTTTGGCACTGGTCTTTTATGTCCCCCCAGACAAGGTGGGGCCAGGGCAGGGAGGAAGGGGATGCCTGACACCTTAGGAGTGGGTGGAAACCGCTAGAATCTTTCTCCTCTTCAAAGTGGGTACTAGGTATAAATATTGGACCTTTAGACCCAAGTCTTCAGTACACTTCTGGACCTGTGGACTCTGTCAGGAAGAAGGAGTGCTTTGCTGCTGAAGGCTGCCACTCTGCTGCACTGCCGTTCTGAAGGACTGGTGCCCTGCTGTACTGCCTATCTGACTTGTGCCCCTCTTGCCTGGGTGGGAAGGGCTAGACCTGCATCTCTAACATTAGGGCCACAAATTGACTCCAAGGGCTAGTTTGCGTGCCTCCTGATCTGAGGCCTCACAGACATAGCCTTAGGGTAAACTGTGGATTTAGCAGAACCAACGCATCACCTCATCTGCATGGGCTTTACTGGCAAAAGCATTTTTCATCGCCTTTGCAGCCCACAGCCTCATCGGAACTGCTGCTGAGCGATGCATCCCCAACACAGGACAAGCATCGCAAGCATCTCATCCACAGCTGGCTCGGCAACAAAACAGGACTCCACATCGTAAACACCACAGCTTGTTTGGAACCATCCAGTGTAAGACAGATCCGAGGATGCAGAATTTGGCATCGGAGCTTCGCAGCTCCTCTTAACCGAAGCTGCATGGGGCATCTCCAAGCAAAACCTCGCATTGCTTTAGCTGTGCTCGCATCCTGAATGCAAGACTCTGCAACTCTTCGCAGCCAGGCTTAAGGTACTCTTATTCAGCGGGCCTAAGTGGGTCCCAGTGGCCTGCCTATACTCCATACTACAGCCTGAACTTGCGATTTTGTCCAGGTCTAGCATGACCAGATATCCATAGTTGGCTTGTTGTGCTTATGGCGCTATTTCCAATGAATTCTTTACATTTGCATATCTTTTGTACTACTGATTGGATTTTTGTCTTTTGGTCATTATTTATTTATTACATTTTGCTGTATTCCTTAAATTGGTATAGGAGTTTTATTGGGTTGTGCTATTCCTTCATTACTGTTTGAAGTGCTGCATCAATACTTTACAAATTGCCACTAAATTAAGCCTGGCTGCTCTGTAACAAGCTATCAGAGGATTGAGCATAGGTTAATTTGGGGTTTGCTTGTGCCTCACCCTGACAAAGATTGTGTTTACTGCTTGGGTAGGGGTTACTCTATGGGAATTAGGTGTTCGTTTAGAAAGAGCTGCATAAAATACAATAAGGAGAAATGTCTATCTGGAAGAACTTGTTGAGATTAGCTCGAACCACACCCGGGTTTGCTCTCCAGTTAGACACAAAATTTATTCAACTATTTTGCAAGAATATTAACATACTGGCACAGAATTTATGTAGCAAGTAAAGACACTGTGGTATATCATCAAAGAATATTGGTCACTCGATAAAGTGTCTTGGTTTTCAACTTGAAATTTACGTTTTAAAGATGATACTGGAAAAAGGATCAGCTGGTCTAAGTAATCTTAACAGGAAGAGCAGATTGAAGCACAAAACTAAGCAGAAAAGATTGGCAGGAGACCTGCTTGAAATCAGATGACGTCTAAAATATATCCATCTAATCATGGCAAAGTGTCAAGACTAGGCCAGCAATACTTGGGGCCTGTTTTAGACAATGGCTGTTTTCTACTCTCTTTGTCAAGGTGGTGGAAGACATTACATCCACTACCCTGACTCAATGGAGATCGCCATATTAAGAGGTCACAGCTGGACCAACGGTTATCTCTGAACCGCCAGAGGAATCCGAAAGTACCAGAAGACTAGCGGACTTCTGTTGTCTGTTTTGAAGGCCACCCATCAAATGTTTTGGAATTCAAAAACAAACTTCTAAAGAGGAAGTTTGTTTTTGAAAAACAAATAACTAATGACCCCCAAATCTAGAGAGTTTTTCCTTGGATTTTTTTTTTGGAGGGGGGCACTATTTTTATTTTTCTGATCATCACTGCAGAGATTTTACCTGGCTCTGACGGACAGGTAAAAAGGACAACAGACCGTCAGCCCACAAAAGGGCAGGTGATATAAAACCCTTACTCTGAAGGCCAGCTCTCCGCCATGCCATAAACTTTCTATAGACAGAGGCAAAGAAGGCACCACGAATAGAAAGATAACGCCCGCCCAACTCTAGATCATTGGGGGGACCAAGAGTTTAGCAGACAAGGCAGTCCACCAAACCCTAAATAGGCCATTGATAATTATTGAATCCCAAGAAATCAGGAGATGAATGATGAAACAAAAGATAGGCCAGCTGCCATTAAATGAAATAAAGAGTACATAGAAGAAATGGTCATAGTTCTCACAAATATGTATATTATGCCAAGCCATGGTCCAGTCTCTGACTTGTGATTCTATTAGGTGATGTTCATATCAAGGATCGTAGAACATTACTCCCTTAAGATAATTTCAGATTGTGAAGAACACCAGAAGTCATATTTCATCTTATGAAATGCACACACACATACCTGCCTGTGTTGCAAAATATGGATGCAAAAGAGTGTGCATTGATAAAGTGAGTTTTATTTTTCTTTCTGTTTCTCTCATTTTAATAATTTTCCTGTGTAGATTTACACAGCTGATCATTTTATGTAATGTGTATCAAGCTTAATTTGGTAAAGACAAACACAAAATAAACTTTAAACGTAAATCTGTGATCTTTTGGTAAGAAGTAGAAAGTAACAGCAAATATACTAATAAACTGCTTTTAAGAGTGTAAAACGTCAAGCATACCTAACTTAAGAGTAGACCTTGGCAGAGGAGACAACTCTGTACAGCTTTGAGACTCTGCCAGTAGTATAATTACACTTCAGCAGAAACAAACGTTGAGTGCCTCATTACCGGTTGGGGTACAAAAGGGGGTGGTGATGGACGGAGCATCTGAATCAATCAAACACTCACACCCAGTCAAAAGATCTGGGTTTAATCCATCACCGTTTTTTAGCCCACTCTGCCACCCCAGTTCAGACATGGCTATATGCAAATCAGTCTGACCCTGTGCCTCATGGGAACAGTCCAGCCCGAACCGCCAAGCCATGTCTTCCCTGGACCGGAAACAAGCTTCTGAGGACCGGTTTCTGGCATTCCAGCCGTCTTCAGCCCGGCTTGCTTGAATCCAGTGGCAAAGTGAGCAAGGGACTCACGTCTGAGCATACCCTGCCACACTTATGGTGGCCAAAAGCGGTTGGGAGCATTCCAAAGCGCATGCTCATTCTGAAAATAGTCCAATACTGTATCTTCTTCCTATTTTGATATTTCATACATAAAAATGTACCCAGATCACACTGGTAAATACTAAGTTAGGGGCGTCAAACTAGGTTTAGAGCTCGCCAATGCACTCCAAAGTAGAACTTAGTCGATTTTTCAGAATGAAAGACAAATAGATAAATAAATTCGAAAAAAATATGTTTAGGTAAATTCTCATCTGGCATATTCCTCGTGGTTGTCTTGAGAACTCAACTTAGGTGGGCGACCAGATCAACATTATAGGAAATTAATTTCTATGCGAAAACATTGTAGCATGGTGGTTGCCGCTGCTTTATTTCCCAATAGATGAGTGCAGAAAGGGATCACAGTACCTGCAAATAAATCGAGCTTCTCCATCACATTTTTGAGCGCAATCTTCTTCACTGGCTGTCGTGTAAAAGTACTTCTTCAGACTGAATAGCCACGCTCCTTCTGTTTTTACGTAGTCGTCTTTTAAGTCGCATGTGACTGTGGCAAAGTACAAACAAAAAGTTACAACTCAACAGTTACTTTGTCATTCGACCTTCTGCAATGCATTACAAACCTTCATCTAATGCTAAATAAGAAATTAACAAAAAAGCATCCCGTAGGGATAACCACCGTTCACAAAATGGCGTCTCACTTCCCCAAGGATCACAGTACACTCCGCCATTTGTTATGAGCTTACACATTTTCTTTTAGAGACATTTTACAGATGGAAGAGGTGATTCTTGCAATGTATGTAGTATCAGCTTATTTTAAGTCTTGGCTAGACAGTGCATGCGCTGTCTCTTTGAGACATGTTGTTTCCGTTAAGCGGGCCTGCAGCCTACTTATAGCTTACTATTTGTTCGCTTCAGCATCGTTCTCATATCCTCCTCTCCCCTTTGTCAACGCATGCATACATCATGCCTGTTCTAATATTGGCCCTCCCTTAGAGCAAGGACAAAGTACCTGTGTCCATCCATGCTCTCATGTTTGTAGCTACTTTTTGTTAGTCTTTAAGCACTTCGTATGAGTGCTCGTATTTTCGCTCTCTCCTTTCCCCTTCCACTGACACCCATGCCTGTTGCTTCTTTTCCTTCTTTTGCCTCTCCCACCCTCCCCATCCCTGTTGATTCTTTTCTATCTCACCCCCGGGCCTGTCCATTTCTCCTGTACCTCCCCCTTCCTCCCTGCCCCTGCTAGTGTTTCCTCATCCCTCTTCTATTTACTCTCACTATTTTTTGCAGTTTTCTATAGTGAAAACTCGACCAAAAGTTTTGCAGCACTTTACATGAGCACCAGTTACATTACAAAAGATCACAAATCATTTTTTCTTAAAGACATGAAGAAATAAGTGCTTTTACCAGAATCACTGGATGTTGAGCCAACGCTGTCCCTGTTTGCTGTAATTGAATTCGGTTCCACATGGACGGGTAGTGGCAGTGCTTCTCCATCTTCCACCCCCACCCTGGGTATCCCCCAGTTGAGCTTGATTGTGGGTGTGTGGTCGAGGGTGTTAGTGCATTACCTTATTTTCCCCTAACGTGTCAATGTTCTTTAATAAAAAATATTTTGTGTTGGCTTGTTTGTCTTTCTATTTCAAGAGACCAGGTCATGCTGCAGTGTTCTGTGATAGGGCAGTCGCTGGGTGGCTCGCACCAGGGCTGCAGGCTCATGTCTCATCTCCACAACGGCCCCCCACATTCGCCGGGGATGCCAGGTTTCACCTTGGAGATACCCAGTAGGGACCATCTCACAGGGAAAGCCAGGACGGGTTCCCCAGCGGTCTACAGCGCGGAGATACCCCATGTGGGGTGATTCATGCGCTTTACAAGACATCATTGCATCACATATATGTCGCTGAGTTTGTAAGATGCCTTAGAAGAGAGCTGCAGTGTGAGCTCACTCACTGGTGGATCGATGTTTATGCTTGCAGAGGGAAATACATGTTCTTAATTGTCCTGCTGCTGGAATGAGACTTTGTGCTGCTGCCGTTGCCCAGATCTGGTACACAACAAAGTTCATCTCTCTGGTCCCAAACTTGGCATCATGGAAGGGGCAATAATGTCGCCCCTCAAATTGGGGCCGGCAACACTCTGATCGGGTGAGAGAACAGTCTTATAGCTAATGTTTTCTAGTCTGGTGTCTTGTTGAAAGTTTCTTTGAGAGAGGAAGGCTAGTCCTTGTGTTCATCCATTCTGCCTCCTCCAGTGCACCATCAAACAGCATGATTTAACGCATGGTTTTTATATGGGTGTAAAATGTCAAGGTAAATATTTGGATTCCTAAAGCACGTGGGCATTGAAATGTCAATGTAGGTTAAAGTTCAGCTTCTCATGTCAGAACAGCATTAGGGTACGTTAGTAAGAGCCATTACGCTCTGAATCGTCGTGCCAGAGTGCTCCCTGCCAAGTGAAAGGAGTTACCACTTCTGTGCTTTTGCTGTGCATGCTGGTACTTGGAGTCCGGTTTTGTTAAAGGGGGGCACTGCTATGAAAGCCAGAATGCAAGGAAAGAAATCGAGAGCTATCTAGTTCTCTGAAGGACTCGTCTCTCCTGTTAGTCCAAAATTCAGCCATAAAGTGCATTGGTCTTGGGTACCCGTGAAGGCATATTCTTTGTCATAAACATTTTATTTATGTTTCACAGCTCTGACTTTCACACGACTGAATCAGATTTCAGAGCAAAGGCGATGCAGGGGATGACTGGCGGTCCTCCCTAGTTTCTCGGCACCCTATACATCTGGTGCATTTTGCTTCTAAACAATGTGACAAAGGGCAGCAGCACTGGATGTACACTCCAGGGTCCTCATTTATGAGGCTGTGCGCCAGTTTTACGACGCCGGTGCCTCACTTTTTGTGACGCACCAGCAGCGTAAAAAATGTGCCTTGTTGCACCATATTTGCAAAGTGACGCATCTAGGTAGATGCGTCACTTTGTAAACCCCTGCACAACATTATACGTACGCCAGGTATAATGTATGCAAGGGGGGCGTATTGACGCAAGGAAGGGTCGTAGAAGTCACGCAGTGAAATCTATGAGATTTCACTGCGTTACTTTTAGGACGCCGTTGCGTCAAAATCTTGCACCTGCCTCACAGCAGCTGTAAGACTGACGTAGGCCCTCTCACACGGGGCTTGCCCCATGTGAAAGGACGCATTGCTGGAGTTGGGTCACTTTTGTGACACACTCCAGCAATGCGTCACTTTTGCGCTTACAGATACGCCAGAAATACTGACGTATCTGTAACTCCTTGAGACATGATGCGCATACATTAAATATGACGCATCAGGAATGTCGCAAGGAGTGCGCACTGAGTGACGCATCGCTGCTTTCACGCAGCGATGCGTCATTTCTCATAAATGAGGCCCCATGATTTAGGTCCTGTGTACCAGCCTGCGTATACGCTGTCCCTTGCAAGACTTTATCAGCTTGCTGTATTGTTTTCTGCCCGTGTGCTTCTCCACACCATACGTGATGTCTCGCCTTAGCGCTTCTCCACTCAACCTGAATGCTGTGCTTCCTTGAATCCATTTATTTCCCCCTCCAAGTTCCTGTTTCGCCATTTGCTTCTCTCCCAGTGCCCTACTTATTGCTTTCCCTCATCCGTGCCCCCATATTGCTTCTGTCTGTCCCCGTATTGTCCCCATGCCTTTCTGGTGTTTGCACCATGTTACTTCCCCCAGCCCAAATTGCTTTCCTAACCCGCTCACACAATTTTTTTTTTATTTATCAATCCAACTTGTATCGGTAAACAAAAAGAAAAACAAGAAATTGCGACATTTCGTAGATGTGTGAAATTGATTTTTTTCTTGTTTTATCAATGCTTTTTTTTTAGCATTAGGGATGCTGTAAAGCAAGGCTGAAATCATTAGCAAATCCAATAGGTCTCAAAGGCGAGAGCTGTATGCTTTGCAAATGCTTGTTTAGTATCTACCCACTTTGGCTTTCCTCAGTCTGCCCTAGTGGACGTCGAGTTACTTTTCATTGAGAAGATTGGATGCTCTGCCCAATGTACAATTGTGTGAGTAAAACCTTCTGAAATGCTCTCATTTCATTGATTCCTTGGAAAATCACACCTAGAGTGCAGTTATAGTACATTACATTTTAAAATCCTGAAATGTTCCAGTTAGGGTTAGCTCCGGAAATCATAGCTCGCACACCTGTCATCTTAACATAACTGGCAGACTAAATGCCTCACCCTTACGGTTACAGATGACTTCACAAACAACTTAACGACCTTACATGTTACTTTACCATTGATGTTGTGAATTAAACATCTATGGATGAAGTATGCTAGACCTGGTATCCTTGACATGGTTTCCCCATATCTTTTTGCCTTCAGGCCTCCTGTTTTTTGATGACTTTGTTTTTGCTGGTCTTACAACTATGTGCACTTTACCACTGCTAACCAGTGCTAAAGTGCTTGCACAATTGGCATATTCAATTTACTTGTAAGTCCCTAGAAAAGTGGCATTACATGGTCCCAGGGCCTGTAAATTAAATGCTACTAGTAGGCCTGGAGCACTGGTTGTGCCACCCTCTTAAGTAGCACTCTAAACATGTCTCAGGTCTGTCATTGCAGTCTGTGTGTACAGTTGTAAAATGCCATTTCAACCTGGCAAAGGAAACATTTTGCCTGGCCCAAACCTTCCTTTTTAACACATATAAGTCAGGGGCGTCGTCTAATCGCTTGCAAGATGGATGCTACTCCCTGAAGCTCCGAGAGCCGACGGACACGGAACACTTTCGGGACTGCAATTTGCCCTGTTTACTAACATGGAGTGGAGATTCTAGCATGCGAACCTGGGTGGCACAGGTATTTTTGTATTTCGCCCTTTAAAAAGCTAGATCTGATTCAGTTTTCCGCTCTTTCCTCAAAAGTGGGAGCCGCGGCCGTCATTTTGTCTTCTCTGAAGCACAGTGACGAGCAACTTTCATTTGCGCTATGCGCTTCCTGCAAAAATATATCAGGCATGCTTGGAGACTGTTTTTAGGGCATTTGAAAATCTTATAAATGTTGTGCCTACTCTTAGACTGATTTCTTTTGTCTTTTCCTCAATGACTCCATTCCTCAGAATGGCTGTCAGCAAGCTCCTCCTCGAACATTAGCCGTTTGACCTCTTTTACTCATTTTTCGCTTGTGATATATTGCAAGAGGTTATGGATTGCTCCAATTGTGTTCTCATTTGAGGCTCTCTTCACTGTTTTACATTTAGATTGCAAGATTCTGCTAAAATATTGGCTTTTTGAATAAATCAAATGATTTCTGATCTGATTGGTTTAGAGCAGTCTGGATTTGTTAAAGGTAGGAACTTAACTGACAATTCTATAGCTTTTCTAAACATAATACCTCTTGCCTCCAAGAGTTGAACTCCTTAAGGGGCTATTACCTTAGACGCTGAAAAGGCCTTCGATGGTCTTTATTGGCTTTTTTTGATGCACGCTCTTAAGTGGCATGGTTTTGGCATGGTTTTGGTCCTGCTATTTTGTCTTATATTACCTTGCTTTACTCCTTCCCAACTACTTCTGTTTTTGTTAATGGTTCCCAGATATCGTACTTTTCTTTTCAAAGGGGCACTCGCCAGGGCTGCCCCCTCTCTCCTATATTGTTTATTTTGTCAATCATGCAGATCCATGATAATATGGTAGAGGGCCTTGAAAAATATTAACTAAAATCTCGAAGCCTTCCAATAAGGGTTTATCAGATCCATCCTCCCAGGGCCACTCGTGGTATAATAAAGAGTGTCGTAATGCCAAAAAAGATCTGATAGAGGCAATAAAAAGCAATGATATCCAAGTTGTAAGGGAGAAAAGGAGGTGCTACAAGGATGTATTGCTCAAGGCAAGGAAATGTTGGGATGAGAACATCTGGTCCGAGTTGCTAGATGCGTGCAAAGCAAATGATTAAGCAACGTTTTGGCGTCTGGTATCCAAGGGTAACAGAAATGGGATTTGCTGCAGGGATCTATTCCTTGATGCTAATACCTGGGTATCCCATTTCTCTCACTTATACTCAACCCCTAACAATGAGGTTAACCTTGGTAGTGACAACTTAATCATCAATCCAAGTGAGATACCCTTGTCCTTTAGTATGTCTGAAACTATGGAAGCAATAAATGCAATAAAACCAGGGAAGGCACAGGGGCCGGATAGAATCCCTGGAGATTTATGGAGACATGAGAAGAATATATGGGCCCCGTACATTAACCTCTTGTGCAATGCTATCGCAGTGGGCGCTCCTATCCCTGAAACATGGAGGGGCGCAGAGATTGTAGCCATTTTTAAGAAAGGGGACCGCCAGAACCCGGCACACTACAGACCGATTAGTTTAATCGATGTCCTACAAAAGGTTTTTGCAAGACAAATTTTAAATAAACTGAGTTCTTGGATGGTGGAAAACAGTATCCTAACCAAGTACCAGGCAGGTTTTAGGGGGAAAAGTAGCACAATCCATCAGGTGTTTATATTCTTTTGTATTATCTAGAAGTATATTAAAGTAAAAAAGGTGCATCTGTACATCACATTTGTTGACCTCAGGGCAGATTTTGACCTGGTCCCCAGAAATGCATTGTGGATAACACTAAGGGACCAGGGCGTCCCGGGGGAAATCCTGGTGCAGATTATTAGACTGCATGAGGCTAACTTTGCTAGGGTCAGATGGGGTCCAAATGGCAAATTGACAGACCGTGTACATATAAATAGGAGTGTAAGACCAGGGTGCGTGCTTGCCCCCACGTTGTTCTCTCTGTTTGTGAATGAAATTCCAGAATTCCTCTTGTGCTGCGAACATGATTCCCCCAAGTTGGGGGGGGGGGGGGTCTCATGTACCTGTGCACTCTTGTTTGAAGACAATACGATTTTAATATCCCAGACACCAAAAGGCCTTCAAAATCTACTTAATACTTTCGGAATCTATTGTGAAACTAAAGGATTGGAGATTAATTCAACCAAAACGAAATATATGGCAGTCAATCCGCATAGATCTTTAAAAAAAATTCTGGCTGTTAAAACAGAAAGGATAGAATATGTGCATAATTTTAATTACCTAGGCATTACTTTAGATACTAAATTAGACTGGAAACCTCACCTGGATAAGAGTAAAATAATCCGTATTCAGAATTTAGTTCCGATAACGAGGAGACACAAGAGCAGCCAATCGAAAGCTGTTTCCCCAGTATTGGAGCTATACAAATACAAGGCATAATGTGCCTTCCTCTATGGGGAAGATTTATGGGGATACACAGTAAAAAACACCTTTATGGCACAAGAGAATATCTTTTTTAGGAAACTATTAAGTATCCCAAGGCGTACCCCTTTACTTCCTCTTGTGATGGATCTACACATTCATCGTACTGATGACCACACGGCATTATTGTTTGGGTCCACTTGTGGTCAACAGCCGAACTTGCCCATTACAGAGAAGGCGTGCAGGACATTATGAAAATAAAAAATAACACAAGGTTGGCATGGTTGATTCACATCGAGGACTAATTTACTAAATTGGGGTTGAGACATTTTTGGGAGGACCCAGAAGGTCTGACTTTGAGTTCCAAAAAACTCTTACAATTAACCTATTGGGTGTTTATCCAGAATTTGCAGTCATGCAACCCCAAACTAGGCACCTTATCTTTAAGGTACCTTATCATGAAATCAAATAGTAAATTCAAGCCTTTTATGGATGAAATCCAACCAGGACCTGCCAAATCTCTGTATTTAAAATTTCGTTATGGCATTTTGCAAATTAATGTAAATACTACAAAATGGGTGTGTAATATAGGAAAGGAAAACAATGGTAGTTGTGAGCTTTGCAATACAGGCGTCAAAGAGAATGAAGTACACATGCTATTCTTATGCGCCGCTTATATCCATGCTAAAATAAAATGGATTAAACCAATTTGTCACCTTTTGGGATTTAGACGTTGCAGTGAGGCGGAAAGAATATTGCAAAGGGATACTGCGCAACCTATTGTGTTTAGCATAAGTAGATACATTTTCTGTGTAGATCTAATAAGGAGGAGAAGGGGTTTAAATTTTTAGTTACCTTTGTGATTAAGCTTGCGCAAAGAAAATAATAATAATATCCAAAAGGTACACTTATAATATGATTGGTATGGACCCTTGTATGTAATGCTGATAGTTTTAAACATATTTTAAGAAGGAAACAACATCATCCAAAAACTGTGCCTAAATGAATTGGTAATACTGCAAAGTTTGCTAAAATGATATTTTTGATGGACGTTCCACGATTTTAGGGTTTAAAATCGTATTTATTGTTTTAATTACTAGGAAAACCTTTATTGGGACTGCGATGAGCATTTATAATTGTCTGAATAGCAAGGCTATGAATTGAATGATTTGCCTTATGAATGTTTTATATTATATGTAATCTTTTATGGTTTTTTACAATCAAAATAAAGATTATTGATTGATTGATTAATTGATTGATTGATTGGTTTATATTATCTCTTGAACCATTTCTTCATTCTTTATTACACTGTTCCTTATTTCGACGGTTTTGGCATAAAACCCTTGAAACTACGTTCACCGCATATGCGGATGACATCTTGTTATATGTGTCAGACCCTCTGGTCTCCATACCTGTCTTTAACGAACTTTTGTCTTCCTTTGCCTTTGTATCAGGTTATAAGATAAACTTTAACAAATCAGAAGTCCTTCCCTTGAACAAATTCTGCCTAAGAGATATGTTTGTGGATGTGGGTTTTAAATGGAATCCTAAACATATCACTTTCCTGGGAATTAAATATTCCTCTTCCACTGCTAAATCGGTCCAACTTAATTTGGATGATATCGTACTTAAAGTGCAACTTATGTCAGCGAAAGGGTCACTCTTGTATTTGTCATGGTGTGGTAGGTTGGATGCAATCAAGATGTTGATGCTTCCCGTCATCAATATTTATCTATCCATGCTACCAGTTAAGATTCCATTGAAATTCTTCAAATTACTCAACTCTATTTTAGGTAAGTTCTTATGGAACAAGCGGAAGGCCCGTATTTCCCTGTCTTTGTTATCTGCAAACAAAGATAAGGGTAGTGTCAATTTCCTCAATTTCAGACAATATCACTCTTCTTTTTTGATACATCAACTTTTACCTCACCTCTCCTTTCCTGAGGATACTCCTTCAATGGTTTGGCAAATATTGAAAGATTCCTTAATCCAACCTTTTCCTTTCTCATCATTATATAATTTTCCGCACCCTCCTCATTCCTTTAAATCTCCTGTTATTACACACTCCATATTGATTATTTAACCAGTCTGGTCTAAAACACTTTCTCTTTTGTAGAAGTTTCTAGATGCTTCTTATGGCACAACAGATCCATTAAACTTGCTAATCATAGAATTTTCTGGAAGGGTTGGGCCAACAAGGGGATCATTTAAGTCAAGCATTTATTTAATGGAACACTCCCTCTCTCCTTCAGTGAGCTTCAATCTAAATATGAATTGCACCAGATCCATGGTTAGAGCCATTACCCACTTATTTTTCCCTCAGGGCATCTCACATCTATAAGTATTTACATGACTCTCTCCCCAATCGATCTAAGAGTAAGGTTGAACTGTTATGGGAGACTCATTTACAACAAACTTTCTCTATACACACTTGGAACCTCATCTGGGCTCATTTACATCATACACCATGTAATGCTAGCACTATTCAGACTCTATATTACTTAACAGGCTGTACCTAACCCCATCATCTATCTCTAAATACACTCAGGGTTCCTCACTCGCATGTTAGACCCGTTCAACCTCTCCTGGTACATACTTACACTAATTTTTCTTATGTCCACATATTACCTCTTTTTGGTAAAAAAATTTGTAAAACAATTTCTGCTATATGTCCTGTTATTTTTCCGGTTAGAATGAACTCTGTATTTTTAGGAAGTACTTTCCAAGTCTGGTTTGGTGCCCGTAAACTTGGACAATTTGTGGATCTGTTATTGGCAATTGCCTTCCAGGTTATTACTTCCAATTGGAAAGATGCCTCCGGGGTTACCTTTTCTGCCTGGTAGAACCTTCTCTGTCATCACCATAGACTGAACAGAATATCTGTCACCTCCACTCACCATCTTCTCAGAAAAGAGGCCTTCTGGTCTCCACTTTCTAATCATTTATCTTCCCGTTCAACTCAGATCCAGGATAGCACTTCTGTTTTTCAACCACCATGAGCCTTATGGCCTTCATTTTCTTATACTGTATATATTAGGAAATTTACTGTTACCTTCACATTATTTGTTTATTCACTGTGTAATTATTGGAGTTATATATGATTATTTCTGTAAATAGTGCTGAGTTTTTCTTTAGTTTTTTCTTTTCTTCTCCCCTTCCTTTTTACATATATATCAAAAATACTAAGTTAAGAAGGTATATTGTTCATATTGACCTTCTACTCCGTTGTTAATTATTTTCATTGTATCCTAACATATTCATAATACGACTTTTATGCTTTTGTACTACATTTTTTAATTACTTTTAACTCACGCTGTAAACTGTACACTGTTTTTTCATATATTTCAATAAAGCTATATTAAACAAAATAAATTACATATGCCACTCCTAGGGTAGGCGCTGGACAGCCCAGAGGGCAGGGTGCACTTTGTTTAAAATGTAGGACATGTACTTTTATGTTTTACATGCCTGGTAGTGAAAAACTCCCATATTCTTTTTTCGCTACTGCATGCCTATCTCTCCCATAGGATAACATTGGAGTTACCTTATTACAGTTTCCAAGTGTAATTTCCAAATGGGAATATATAATAAGTTCGTGTTTGGTGTCTCTAGAATCACAATTTAAAATCATAACCTATTGTGAGATTAGATTTTAAATTGCAGTTCTGAAAATACCACTTCTAGAAAGTTGCCATTTTCTTTCCTTAGCCATTTCATGCCTGCAGCTGGACTGCTGCTCTAAAAGAACTGCTCGCCTGCTGTATTGATCTGATGCCCTCTTGCCTGGGAAAGAAGAACTGGACTTGTAACTTCATCTTGAACACAGGACCCCAAAATGACTCGAAAGACGAGTCTTCTGACCTCCTGATCTGAGCCTCAGGGACATAAAAGGCTGCCCAATCAGCTCCTGGGCCCAGCTGCAGCAAGTTCCTGACCCCCCAAGTGGTGCCCATCAGGTCCTGGACCCTTGGTGTGGCCCAGCGAGCTTAAATCAATCTTTTGGGCTCTTTCTAAAAGCGAACGGGTGCGTTCGCACAGAAACCACTCCGCTCACACAGAAGCGCTGCTAGTCCATCTCCCCGCACTGTAGCATCAACCACTCGCAGGGGACTGCGAACAGGAAGCTCCAGTCCACCCGTCCACAAACACCAGCCTGCTCTTTGCACCACACCAAAAACCTCCTGCAATGCTCTCCTTGCTCCTTGCAGCCCTCTCCAATGTGAGCGGGACTCTTGGCACAAAATTTGAGAAGATATAACTTCAGTGGGAGTAATCACGGTCCTTGTCCGACCTGCACTCCATTGTTGTCAGCCTGAACTTTTGATTTTGACCCGATCCAGCCTGACCAGATAGCCGCATCTTGCACTTTGTTCTTTTAGTGCTATTTTACAGGTTATTCTTTAAAAAGTCATACCACCGGATCTAATGATTGGGTGTTTGTCATTTTGGTCTTGTTTTATTCATAAAATTCACCTCTATGTTTCTAACCTGGTGTGGGATCTTTTTTGTGTGGTGTTTTCATTGTTGTAACATAAGCCTTCTGTGGTGCACAGCTAAAATTGACTGCACGGTTTGGTCTTTCACTAGGCTCTGAAACCAATTCTCTGCAGCTGGTCCAACTATACAGCACACAGTCTTCACTGTGCACAGAGGAGACTGATTGCAGGACCCTCAGTACAAACCCCAGAAGCCTATCCAACCCCTATTGAACATTCTCCACATAGATCTGGCTTTTGGTTAGGCGCTGAGACCAACCCTTTGTGAGCAGCCAGTATGAGCTGCCTTCAGTTACAGTGAAAATCTCTACAGTAATTTTTAAGAAATTACTTTCACCAAAAGGAGTTAGGTTTGATTAAGTTAAAGAGATAGCTTGACTGGTAATTTGTGAATCCTCATTGGAGAACCCTCAAATCAAGGTGCACTATTAGATGATGTCACTTTTCCTTCTAACATCCATTGTAGATTCATGGTCCTAGGGACAGATACAAGAATCTATATGGTGTGATTGGCAGGCTGTCATTCTCCATCACAGTGCACTATGGTGGGAACATTTAAAATAAATATGGTATAAGGGTTATGGATGAGTGGAACTTGACTCCAAGGCTCATGTGGGCAAGCCCAAACCTCTCGGCATTAAAAAAAGTTATATTTTATCCAAGGATTTGTGGATTAAGGATCTTCACTGTATCACCAAAACCCTCATTCCTCCTGAGTGTCTCAGGGTTTACAAAACCAGCTCAGGATCCACAGATCCTGTTAAAATGTTATAAAATGTTCAATGTGTCGATCCTCAGTTGCACACAGCTGAAGGCCATAGACAAAGGGCGTTAAATCCTGGTGGAAGGTTGAACAGACAAACCCACTACAAACGGACCGCCTTAAGCTCTGTGTAGTGAAGGGTGGCCACCATGAGAAGATTGAGTCACAGGCCACGCAGTGCATCCAGCACTAGTGTGCATGACCTACACTAGAATTGCGTTTAACGCAACAACATAAACCCTATTGTGGCATCTCAATTTTCATGCAAATTCATCAGATGGTGTTCAAACCTATTAGCACAGTAAAGCTTTATTGGCCGTACCCCTTTAACTTTCCCATCTACACTTTTATCAGATGTGCATGAAACTTGGGATGAAACCAAACATGTAAATTCCTGATACGTTTTTATCGAATTTTTTAAACATTTCAAAACAAATTTGCAAATGAACACTTTTTGCTCCCTCTGAACCATGCCACTTTTATTTATCTGCTAGTAACTCAACATATCAGATGTAAGTTAAACATGCCAAGCGTCTGCCAAATTGTATGATTATCTATTAAGTGGCACAAAAGTTATCAGCAAACCAAAGATTCTTTTAAACCATGTAAGAAATTGGGTTATTGGTTGAGGGCGGTGAGAAGCCTTCTCAAGCAACAATCACAATCCCAGTCAGTGTGAACCACAAAAGTCACTAAATTCGCATATGCTTAACCCTCTGGTAGCTTGGCATGAAAGCAGTCAGGCGTAGAGGCAATGTGTAAGTATTTATGCAGCACACAAACAGTAATAAAGTAAAAACACAACACAAGGAAAATCCCAAACCAATTTAGAAAAATTTAGCAAATTTTAATAAATAAAGTGCTACCAGAACAACAAAAATCCAATCAATGGAACCGGAGATATGCATTTTCAAAGTTTAGTCAAGTACAACGCCTAAAAGCACAATGTGCCACTCACAGTAATCTGGTTGTGCTAGACCAGAGGAAAGTCACAAGTTCAGGCCAACCACAATGGACTATGGGCAAGATACAGGGACCAGGTTAATACATCTGAAAGAGTTACCTTCTCCAAGTCTAGTGTGAAGTGTCCAGTTCATGGTGGAGGAGCCTGTGAGGATCTGGAAAAGCATTGCAGATGGTTGTTGCTGTAGCGCAAAGAGCAGGCTTTGACTCATGGATGGTCAGCGCTCAAGCAGGAAGATCCGGTCAGGCATCGCAAATAGGCATTCCTGGAGCTCCACGTTGGCGGTTAATACAGGCTGTCATTGCTTTAGCGCAAAGCGCAGATCTCCCAATGCCGATTGTTGCTGGCAGTCGCTGTAGCGAGAAGAGTCGAGTTCACCAGAGCTTCATGTTGACAGTCATCATGGCCAGAAAAATCTTGCCGCAAACGGGCCCGTTCACTGTCACAACGAACCCAATGCTTCAGGATTTCATCTTTCATTGCAGATGAGTGCACTCTGATGCAGCCCAGGGTGCAAGACTTGTGGAGGTGCCTCTTGTGGGCTAGCAGAGCTCTGGAAGTCCAGCTGCAGGCCCAGGCAGGTCCATTTGTGGCTTTTCAGCTCGCCAGTTGCAGGGAGGTCCCTGGAGCTTGTTTTGTCACTATAGCTCAGAACAGGAGGTCAGCCAACCGATCCTTGGAGTCATTTAGGTTCTCCTAGAATGAAGTGAGTAGTTTAAATATTCCTTCTTAGAGAGTAGGGAAGTCCTCAAGCAGCACAGTAGTTATCTGGGCAACAAGAAGGTCCTTTTTCTGTAGTTCACAGGTCCAGGAGTGTACTGAAGAGTGGCTCTGGAGGTCCAATGTATATCTGGTACCAGCCTTTCAAGTGGGGGAATCTTCTAGGCGGTAGGGTGTTAAAATATCGATTACAAAAATATAGCTGACATAAATATCGTTGTAAAAATATCGTTTACAAAAATATCGACACCCTATACTTAAACAGGTAAGTACATAAATATCGACTCCAAAATATCGTTGTAATTAATATAGATGTAAAAAATATCGACTTTTTAAAATAATTAAAATTACATTAAATAATAAATAAATATAAGTACTATTAACAAAATACATTACATTACTTTTATTTTTTAACTATTTCAAAAAAATTTACTACACTTTTTAATTATAAACTTAATAAATGTGGACATATAAATTGATTTTACACATTACTTTATATAACAACAATAATACATACATATAATTAAAATACCCCTTTACCCAAAAACCCAAAACTGACCCTGAACCCTAAAAATACCCCTTCACCCAAAAACTGAAAACTGACCCTGAACCCTAAAAATACCCCTTTACCCAAAAACATTTTCACTAAAAAAATCCTGTACACACACCTAAAATTAATAAAAAAATTAACATAATTAATTACATAATTATTATTCAATTAACTAATTGAAATTAATTAACTATTATTTATTACACTATTTATATTAATTTAAAACATTAATTAATCTATTATTTCATTATATTTAAATACCCCTTTACCCAAAAACTGAAAACTGACCCTGAACCCAAAAAATACCCCTTTACCCAAAAACTGAAAACTGACCCTGAACCCTAAAAATACCCCTTTACCCAAAAACTGAAAACTGACCCTGAACCCTAAAAATTTCCCTTTACCCAAAAACTGAAAACTGACCCTGAACCCTAAAAATACCCCTTTATCCAAAAACTGAAAACTGACCCTGAACCCTAAAAATACCCCTTTACCCAAAAACTGAAAACTGACCCTGAACCCTAAAAATACCCCTTTACCCAAAAACTGAAAACTGACCCTGAACCCTAAAAATACCCCTTTACCCAAAAACATTTTCACTAAAAAAATCTTGTACACACACCTAAAATTAATTAAAAAATTAACATAATTAATTACATAATTATAATTCAATTAACTAATTGAAATTAATTAACTATTATTTATTACACTATTTATATTCATTTAAAACATTAATTAATGTATTATTTCATTATATTTAAATTACTTCCCACCCTACTCCCCTATAAACCCACAACCCGCTACGGAACTATTAATACTAAATTCAACTGAAAATACATTATTAAATAATAATATACTACTAAAAATACTACTTTGACTACAAATATTCATTAAAAACACTACATTACTTATAATTATTTAAAAAACGATATTATTGTAAACTATGTTTTTGTAAACGATATTTATTACAACTATATTAATGTTAACGATATTACTTACCTGTCTGTCGATATTCTGGTCAGACGATATTTTTGTCATCGATATTTCTTCCTGTAGATATTTTTGCAGCGATATTTAGGTTAGTCGATATTTTTACGACGATATTCCTGCTCTGTACCCTTCTAGGCTACCCCTCATCTGGCTCTGGAAAGGCCTTCTATTCTCCTGCCTAGGACTGGTGTCAGGTCCCTTTCTGTATGTGCTGGAGTGCTGGAGGCAGCCCATTGAGATTTAAGTGTGGCAGGGAACAGCTCTGCCCACCCATCCTGGCAGGATTGCGCATCCTGCCAATACCTAGCCCCCTTTGTCTCAATGTCTGAGAGGTATGCAGAAAGGCCAACTGCCAAGCTATTTACAGTCATTTGACCCAGGCAGCAGGCACAAAATGGTTAGGACAGGAAAATACCAATTGGCATTTTCAGAATTGTGACTTAAAATACAACTTTGCCATTAAAGAGGATTTTAAATTGCAATTCATTTGGGTCAAAACGTGTGATTGCTATCTGTTTCCAATCAAACGCTAGCACTTACTAAATGTAATAAAGTAGTTCAATGTTATCCAATGAGAGAGATAGTCTTATAGTAGTGAAGAACAAATTTAGGAGTTTTTCACTACCAGAACATTTAAAAGTTAAAAACACATGTCACGCTTTTTTAATACAAGACACCATGCCCTATAGGCTTTTTAAGGTCTACCTTAGTGGGAACTGATATGTATTAAAAAGGAATGTCAAATTGGCAGTTCAAACCGCACACAGGTTGCAATGGCAGGCCTCAGACATGTTATAAAGTGCTACCTAAATGGGTGGCACAATGAGTGCTGCCGGCCGCTAGTAGCATTTCATTTACAGGCGATGCATACCGGCAGTACCATAAACTGGGGACTTATAAGTAAATTAAATATGCTAATCAGGTGTTAGCTGATTGCACCATGTTTTAGGGAGAGAGCAGAATCACTTTAGCACACGTTAGCAGTGGTAAAGTGCACAGTTCTAATGGCAACAAAAACGAAATTCAGAAAACAGGTGGGATGAAGGCAAAGTTTGGGGGGACCCTGCAGAGAGGTCCAAGTCCATCTGCTTTAATTTAACCCTTTGAAGCCCGCTCAACACAGTTTTCGTAACACTGATTTCTCAAAACCCCTAATGGATTTACACAAAACCAACCAAAGGCGAACCTCTGAGTACAGTTCTAATTTTATGCAAATTTGCTGTAATTCTGTTTAGCATTTATTGTAGCTGAGAGTAGTTTCTCATCTCTCTTTTTGCACACTCCTTTATCCCTCCTCCCCAGACGGATCTGCAAGGAAACTTGATATCAGAACATAAACCAGACTTGTTTTGGGGTAAAGCGTGTTCCAATTTATCAAACAGTGCTAAAGTTATAAAGAAATTCAAAATTGCCTTTTCACTTGAAACTTCGATTTAACTACAACTAGTGTTGCTATAGCTGATATGTTATATCTTAGACATTGGTGGTCATAGAATATATGATGTTACAACGCAAACAATTACAACTCATGCTTTTACATTGCAGTTTTTACAACACAAGTACCATTCCATTGCATGATTTTACAACGCCTACCATTACAACGCATTTTTTAAACTCCCATTACAATGCATTCCATTACAACGCAAACCATTACAACGCATAATACTTTTCGGGCAACAGTAGGGTAAGTGTTGGATAGCGTAGGAGTAAAAATTATTATTCCCACTCCAGTGAGTGCAACAGTAGGGAAACTGTTGGATAGCGTAGGGGTAAAAATTACTTTTCCCAACAACCCCAAAACCCATGCCCACCCTAAAACTTTAAATTCTCCATTACTCACCTTATAATGCGTTGTGATGACATGCGTTGTAATGACATGCATTGTAATGGCATGCTATGTAAAGACATTTGCATTGTAAAGGCATTGCGGTGTAATGCCTGTGTTGTAATGCACCTTTCGCGTGGTCACCAGTGTGCAGTTATAGTTCAGGACAACTTACAATTGAAAAGTAATTTCTTTTTATAACTCTGGTTCACGTGGACAGTTTTGCGCAAAATGTGGCACTCAGCAATAATGCTCAGCTAATATCCAGCATGGCAATTTTTGAGCAGTTTGGTACAGAGAAAAAAAAAGTTATGTAGAGGTCAAAAAAGATGTCTTTAATATTTTTGCTACCTACAGAAATTTTGCTCACAACTACAGCAAAAACCGCTGAGTGGAGTTCTGCCAAATTTTCAAGCATGCCCAAATTTGTTCAGCAAGCATACTTTTCATGGTTTGTCGTAAGTCCATTGAGTAGTTTTCGAGATATTTGCATTACAAAAAGATGCTGAATGGCCTTGAAAGGGTTACAACATTAGGAATATCTTGAAAATTGAAGACTTTATTGGGTTTTCTTATAACTTTAGCAACCTTGACAAATATGCATGGAGTTTGCAGACCAATAGCATGTTTAGCTTGACCTTGGTATCTTCCCATTCATGTTGATCCATTTAGGATGGCATCAGTTAAAAAAAAATGCAGGGAGCAAAAAGTGTTAATTTACTAAAAACCATGTGATTAATCTGCACAATGATTGGCAAAAATTTTAAAGGATAATTTTTATAATGCTATTTCAAGTTTTTAGCAAATACATTGGGGGAAGCAAAGAAAAAGGCTGAACAATACATTATTTATTCACTAAAAACTTTGGTGCTGTTTGACGAATCTGCATGAAATGATGAAGGGAGTTGGAAGGGTTTTCACCCAGTGCATGCATTTAGGGGTTTGTGTAGATCCAATAGAGCGAGCAAAGCTAAAAGGGAGTGAGAGGATTAAAACATTTTTTCAAACTTTGAAACATTTTGATGGATCTGCACGAAATCTGGCAGATGCTAAGCATGTTTAAGATACTCTTGCTAGTTTACATTTTAGGTACCTCTATCAGGAGGCATTTAGAAGAGTTTTAAAAGTGTTAATTTGCTAACATATGTGTCACCATTTGATAGATCTGTACGAAATGTGGTAGACATTTAGTAGATTCAGCTTTCTGTTGGTATGTCAAGTTATGAGAATGTCCGTCAAGGAGGGTCAAAAGTAAATTAGGGCAATAAAGTTTTATTCCCTAAATGTTTTGACGCTTTTCAATAATCTGCATGACATTTGACAGACAGCTAATTAGGCCCAGTGCAAGAATGTCAGGTTTAATTCAGATCATCTGGAGGGTCAAAGGTAAAAAAATAAGAGTCAAAACCTTTTTGATCCTCTATAACGCTGACAGTATTTCTGGGATCCGCAAGAATGTTGGCATGCAGCATTTAGCTGTAGGTAATGTCCTCTCCCCAACCTGCTGCTGGTGGACAAACTTCACTTTGCCTAGTCACAGGCCCTGCCTAGCATGGTTACAGACCCTATTGTAGGGTTTGTGAAGCAGCCGCCAAGTTTGTGGCCAATAACCATGAAGCTTCATAGGTCTGTGCGAGGCCTCCTCTGTGGTTTGCAGACCCAGTTTCAGATTTGCAGTCAAAAGAAAGGACTAACATGTTTCCATAAAGCTTGTGGGGGTCCACAGTCCTGCATTTACTTGGGACTTATAAGTAAATTTAATGTGCCAATAAGGTGTAGGCGAACTTTGCCATGTGTTAGGGTGAGATCAAACGCGTTTTACTCTAGTTAGCAGTGGTAAAGTGCACAGAGACCTAATGCCAACAAAAATAAATTCAGAAAACAGGAAGGTGAAGGCAAAAGATGGGTGTGCCCAGATATACTCCACCCTCCTTGTTAACATTCCACAGTCACACTTTCTCTATAGGATGAATTGGGAGAAGTACCTAGAAGTCACATTAGAAAATAAACAATGGGACACAACTCATACACGCAGGACCAACTACCATTGGCACGCTCAAGGGAGGGAGACACTCTATAACATTTTGTACCGGTGGCACTAGATGGCAGCATAACTCCATATAATGGATAACAGCAGACCCAGGGGAGGACGTGGAGGGACAGGGACCATATATAATATTTTGTGGTCTTGTCCTTGTTTGAGTTGGTTTTGGGAGAAAGTCCTGTTTATTATAGAGGGCATTGAGGGGAAGGCCCTGACTAATGACCTTATGTCAATCCTACTGGGGCTGCCCCAGAAGAAGGCATATCCTTTTCACTCCCCTAAAGGGAACATAATCTCCTATCTTCTTTTAGCAGTGAAGCAGACTGTACTGGGGATCTGGGGGGAAACCTTATCCCAAAGACCACAGTGTGGTTGCAGAAGATTTGGCAACTTTTAGCTTATGAAAGATTGCATAAGACCTCCAGTATGTATTAGAGAAGTTCACTAAAATGTGCGGCCCAATTTTGGAGTATCTTAACCAAGACGATAGAGACCTCAGATGTCCTAATCGGCAAGGAGTAATAGACCTGCTACTCCATAGTAGAACACAACCCAAAGAAGACACATGACACCATTTCCGCTACTTGTTCCTTAGCTTATTTTTTTTATACAAATTAAGGTAATGTCGGGAAATGGGTGGGTGGATGATGGGGGGTTGAATATTTCCCTTGTAAGTGGAACCTTCAGTTATTCAAGTGGGTATGCCTGCCTTATTGTTGTAGGTGAAACAATAAAAAAAAAGCTTGAAACTAAAACGTTTGGGAGAAGACCATACCAAGAGTGTCAGGTCTAACAATTGCCACTCCACATCCTATACCAACACTGTCAAGGTTCTAGAAAGAATTAAATGCATTCATACATAGAAGGTTTCATAATGGTAGACTGTTGGGTTACCTTTATTGTTTTAATGCATCATGTATAAAGCTGCACCTCTAACGCAGCTCATTTTGCCACAACAATTTGATATAATGTACGTCTCATTCACTCACATGATTGTTTTGCAATGCAAATGCACCAGATACTTTTAGCACAAGTTAGTTGCACAATAGCAATAGAAAATTTAACTAATCTACTGCTATTAAACTCTTTGCTTATTGTTTTTACCAAAATCCCTAAAACTAAAAAACAATTTGATGTATGTGTAGGTACATATTGATTTTACTAGCAACCATTTGAAGTCCTGATAAGCTCCATATAGGTTGATTACAATTAAAAGCACTCAATCACACTCAAGTACTCAATCGCTCCCTCACATATAAAATATCTCTGCCCTATAAAAAAAAACTAAGAAAATTAGAAGCATCTCAAAAAACTTCATTAGTAGTAATGTCATGAGCTAATCCCTCTATCAATGATGTCAAGGCTTGCTAAGTATCTTAAACATCTAGAAAGAAGCTGAACAATATAATAATATGTGAAATGATTTCCAGGAAAATGTCAAAAAACTTATAAATTGGGTTCTAAAAGCACACGTTCCCCACACCTCAACTAAGCCACAATGAGTAAAGAAAACGATATTGAATTCAAAATCTTAAAAATGCGAAGAAATGCTAAAAAAGGCAATCACTTTAGGTTTCATCCACCAAGAACCAAGGGAAATATCCCGGACAGACATCTGTGTACAGGAAGCTCAATTAAAAACGATCATATGTTGAAGCCTATTCCATCCAGAGGCTGCTCAGGCTCCCGAAGCATTCCCTATTTTAGGTATGTTTATGTGTGGTTGTGCTAATAGCTTTATTGCCTCACTTTCAGGGCAAAAACGGATGTTCATTAACCCCTCATTATGCATCCTTGTCTGTGGCATGTGCCCAAAACGACAGGAAGGGTAATTAGCAGCTGTGATAGCCTGCAGGTCACTTACATCACTTACCCGATGCAATACAAACAGTTTCTTGTACGTTTTTCAACACTGAAGCATTAGAGTTAGCTTTCCAAACTGTGTTACTTAAAATGAGCATGTCCTAATCGAATAAATGAATGTTCTGAAATGCATTATGACATGGTAATTCCTTTGGTATGCAGCTCTTGGTGTGGGAAAATTATTTCATGGTAATCCTGATTAGAACTTTTATTATTCCTATAATACATTTCTATACAATGCACATTGCGAGACTGGATCATATAATTGTGAATTAATATGACTGAGGGCCTAAATACGAATCTGGCAGTGTGGGAGCGGGCTGGCACGCCACTGGCCCTCTCCCGGAACGCCAAAGTTTACTGCCACCAGGGGCGGCCTTAGGCATGTGCAAGCTGTGCACCTGCACAGGGCCACCAAACCCCAGGGGCCACCACGCCAATATATATCCTTAATATAATAATCCTCTGAGGATGGATACATATTTGCGTGGCGGCCCCTGGCAGGGATTTGGCGGCTTCTGTCTCTGTTCCTCTTCAAAACACCCTGACCCCCCTCTTCACTGGCCTCCGCGCTCCGCCCCGCACGGACACCCTCTTCCGGGGCCCCCTACCTACGCTCCCTGCCCAGGGCCACCATGAGCCTAGAGCCGCCCCTGCTGCCAACCGCCAACCAGATTACGAGTTTCCTTGTGGTCTGACAGGCGGTACTTTGACTGTACTGTGGCAGTGCAGTTCTGAGGATCATATGTGAGCTTTAGAACTACAGGACTGAGGAAGCGCCAAAGCCCGTCCTTGCATGGCATGGGCATGCTGTGCAGGAACTGGGGTGCACACAGGCAGGGGACATAACTTGTGCCCCCTGCATGAATCCCCTAGCCCTCAGGCAACAGGGGGCCCTGTAGGGCCCTTAGTTTCCTCACCGACACACTTTTCATGGCCATGAAAATGATGGATGTGAGGAACTCGTAATATGATTGTCAGTGCCTAATCAGCACCGCAAGCATGTTGCGACCTCACTGCTGCAACAACCACCGTGGGTTTGGTGGTCCATCAAACCGTCAAACTCATATTCAGGATCTAAGAATTTGCCAGATGGTTTCACACTGTGTACTTTCCCAGGACCTAAACATCAATTATGTATATAGAAGATAGCCATCAGGTAGCAGCATTGCTTTTCAATGTCCAGTGAGGGAAGCTGAGTCAGCTTAACTACTACGGAACATAAAATAGTTAATAGGGTGTTTTGTTTGCATCAAGAGAACTAAAAAATGACGTTTTTGATTAAGGTGCTCCTTATGTTGCTATTTAGAGTCAATACACTGTTGCAGGTTAACAGCAGGTGCCAACCTACTACTGGAATATTGAGGGTTTAATATTGACCAGCCAAAATATTGTGGCAAAAGTATTGGCTACCAGAATATTGGGAAGATTTGATCTTATTGTAACTGATTAATGTAAAAGCTGGTACATTAATAAAACGTCATCTCCTTTACTAATATGTAGCCCACTTGAACTTTATCTTCCATATTCGTGTAACATTGTGGAATTGAATGTGTCTTCCATATCTATGTACACCTTTTTGGGCACATTTCTGGGGGGTATATAGTGGTTGAAACAAAGATGGTGTTCTTTTCTGACCAAGGCTTTTTGAGCCGAAATGTGTCAATGTGGCCCCCTGACACAGGGTTAAATTAAAGACACTTGCACATGCATTTTGAGTGTCTGTGCTTCATTTACTGAAGTGAAGCTGTTTTTCTGTTAATTTCCTGGGATGGCTGTTCCCAGAATATTGTGCACTGGTTACAATTTAGAAGCACGCAGGTAGCATAAAGTGTCAATTTTCAATGATTATGTGAAATTTGGAACTGAAACAGGGTTACACCTCAAAACCTTTATCCACCAGAAATGTAGTTGATGAAATAATCTATAATTTAAAAAAAAAATGAGTATGTTTAAATTAAAGTGGAAATTGAACACCACACCCCCTTAATTCTCTCTATTGTATAAAAAGCAAGTGCTTTGATTAAGGAGTTTCAAAGTTTTTTTTTTCTTGGTAATTGAATTCCAAGGACTAGTAATAAATCATCTTGATCTAGATGTAATTCCTCAGCTATGAGTCAGTGGTCCTATGGATTATGAATATGGTACTGGCTTCACTGATGAATGGAAGATTTGTAGATTAAGCAGCAACAGTGAATACCATACACCATATGCAAACGATTAGCAACTTTCTTGTAATATATATATATTTTTGACAGATTGCATATATTACGTTGGTGAAGGGCAACGTTGCTTGCAGGTGCTAATGTAATTTTGCATTTGCAATTTCAGCAACTGGCAAGTCTAAAATATCCAAATACTAGTGCTGTCTATTTAATCCTGCTACTATTGCTTAGGATTCAAGCTATCTCTCTTTTTACAAACTTTGAGCCAACAAAAGCAAAATGTGATCTCTAAGTTCATTGTCGATTCTTTTTGACGTTGTAAACAAATAACTCACCTGAATGCAAGAAGAGAAGAAGCAGAAACGTTGCTCTTTTTCGAGGACCCATGTTGCACAGCCTTATTCCTCTGCTGAGGAGTGGTGAGGAAAAGTGAAAATCTGCATGGACAGGTATCTGAGCTTGGGTCCATCAAGTAAACAAGATGGGGGAACAAATCAATCATTCTCCAGGTAACCTTTTGCCCGACAGGGGTCAAGCCATTCAAACATTGCATTGTGTCAATACCTTACGACATCTCATTTGAGTTAGCTGACGGGAAATGTGTGCTGAAAGAGTTCTCCCCACGCAAAATGAACGGGAACATCAAAAATTGCTTTGCTCTGGGAATCATTTGGGGTTCGGCTTCACACAAGGTCAGGATGTGGCGCACTGCTATTATAATCAAATATCTGAGGTAGAGACCTTTGTTTGTGCCAAAGCTATTACAATATCACCAAACGCATGGTTAGCGCTACTGTGTGGCAAGTGAGTTGAAAAGAATTCTGGTCAGTATTTTTCCCTTAAATGTTTTTTCAGTGCGTTACCTGTGTGAAGTCAGAATGTTGGCCTTTCCATGTATCATCAGGGAGCAAATCATTCAGAAATACAATGGAAGCCCAGGCACCAGCCTGGCCTTAAATTCAAGCCCCTGACGCATGGTTGACTTAAAATCTGGCAAGCCTCAGTCGGAAATATAGTAAAAGATAATATTTTATGTTGCTGTAATTGATTGTCGGTTTTTGAGGAGAGCTAACCTAGCTCGAAGAAGCAAGTGAGCACTGTACATAAGTGGGTACATGTGTGCTTGGGTTTTGACCCAGGGCGTGGTCAACCATTTAGTGCACAGTTTGAAAGGGCAGTAGGGACTGAGACGAAACTTGCCGCCCTACTCGGTTTCAGGAACAGTTTTCATGGACGTTTACACGCATGGTGGCATGTGCACCAGATGGACACGTCAAAGCATCACGCAAACTTTATGTACATTGTAGACTGTACATGTGGCTGCAGCTCAAGAAGAGGCAGCCAGAAAAATATGACATTCAATTTGTACTTATATTCTTAGGAAAAGGAAGTTTCTGAATCTTGGAGAATAGCCGCTACAGTTGGGAGATTCAAGTCTAGTCAATAGTTGGTTCTAGGAAAAGCCGGTGTGTCCTGACATATCTTGTTTGTCAGGTTGGTGAGGAATTTTTAGTTCTTCATGGCTTTTGTAGCTCACACAAAACAATTGAGAGAGGGTGAATTTTGTTAGGTAAGGATTGGGGTCCAATTCTTTTTTACCTTTTCTATGTGGAGTTAGAGTATTGAATCCTATTTGGGGTCAAGACGGATGTTATCAGGACTGCCAGAGGTGATTTCTTCCATTGATAAGGCGACTATGAGTTATGGCTATATCGCACATGAGGGTCTTTTGCACAATGATGCACTAACTTATTAAATCTTTGCATGATGCAAAGTGGCACCAACAGCAGTGAGGGGTCAACTTTCTCTTAAACAACCCAACCTCTTAAAACCATCCCATCTTTTTTACTGTATGCAATAGGAAGTGTCTCTGGTGAGCCAGTGCAAAAATAAATCTATTTTAGTGTGGTGATCAGCTTGGACCCAAATCCTGACACCTAGCAAAAGAATGTAATAAGAGCATATGATATCCCAACTGGTATTATTCAAAGGCAATTATCGAGGATATGAGTACAACATTATCAAAAAAGAAGCAAGGAGACTCTATTTGATTATAGCATGTGCTCATGGCATCATTTATGTAAACATTTCGGAAAAAGGCAAAAAGGGGCAATTAGCAGTTGTGACAGCACTGCGATATACAAATAAAACAAATGAAAAACAACCCAAATTGCACTTGGTGCTCGAGGTGTGTGAGTGAAAACCACAATAGCGACGCAGGTGAGAATGTGATCAGCGTGGGCGGCGCATGGTGACTGGTGCATAAATATATACAGTGAAAAATTGGCACAATGTGGTTCCAGGTCGCTTGAGGAGTTTGTTTCTACTTTGGTTTGATGTATTGTTCATGAACCACTTTGTATAGAGCGCCTATGATCGCGCTGAATGGTCGACAGCGTTTCGATCCACCTTAATCGGGATCTTCATCAGGACTGGGTTGGGTCGAAGGCAGTGCTGTACAAAGGGGCAAAGGAAAGGGATAAGAGAGGGAGGGAAAGGGAAGGCGGAAGCGATGGGGCGCGGGGAATCAGGGTTGACTGTCCAGGGATATGCGCTCTGAGGTGGAGAAGGGGATGAATTACGCTCTGAATGTTTAGGTATGGACCCTTTACCCACCGGTAAAGGGTGGCACTCAGTTCTAAGGTACTAGAGGCATGATCTAGTTGGCAATATTGACGCTTAAGATGGAGGGAGGGGATGATCAGCGCTCTGGAAAGGCGGGTAAGGGGTCCAGGCGGTGATTAATTGAGTCCTGATAGTGCCTAGCGGCACTCAGTCATTAGGTACTGGAGGACTTGTTATTAAGGGGTCTCATGTGGCAAGATCTAGTAGGCACTGTGTTGGTTTGAAGGGGGGGTGGTTTTTTGTTGTGTTCGGCGTTTTGGAATGGCAGGTGCGGGGTAACAAGGGGGGGAAAGGGGAGCAGGCGGCAGTTAACAAAATCGCGATGGCGCCTGGGCGGGGAAGGGTACTAGAGCACGTGCAGCACAGGCAACTAAGGAATAGCTACCTGGTATGGATATGAAGAGTAAGGGTGGCCGGGGTCCAATTTGTCAATTAATTTCACAAGGGATCTGGGGAGGGAAGGCAAGAATGAGTTTGAAGGATGGCTGGGCTGGAACAACTGTGGAGGGTATAGTGTTGACAAGAACTCACCGGGCACAGCGTTTAAATCAGCCAATGTCAAGGTGCGGGATCCATGGAGTTATGGAAGTCAAAATCGTCTGGGGAGAAAGAGGAGGGATGAGTGCCGTGAGTGGTGGCGAGGGAGCTACTAGAGAAGGAGAAGAAATGAGGAGGACTTACCAGGGGCTGCGGATCAATTACGCCTCAGTCGGGTGTCCAGAAAGGAGAATTTCTTTATACCGATCCAGCAGTGATCGGTGTTAGGAGAGTTAATCTGTCGGAGGAAGAGCTATGATTAGTATGGGGAAAACGACGTGAGGGGCGATCTGATCAGGGGTGGCCTGGGAGGCGAGGCACACCTCAGTTAGACGAAGAGCTGTGTGAGGCTTGTGCGGGGTTGACGTTTCCAAGGAGACGCCTGTGGGAGCCGGAAGCCTCCTGTGGATTGGGCGATGGGAGGGGCTCAATGACGTGTAGTCCTGATGGATGGGAGGTAACACAGTTTGCAGAACAGGTGTGGGCTGACGGGCCAAGCAAAAGAAGGCACAGAACAGAGGTCAAGTCTGATAGACATACATGTAAGATGTGTGCATAGGCATATGTGTATTACTCTAAAACAAAGGGGCATATTATCAAGAATGGGCGTTACATTATCGCCACTTTTATCAGTAGAAAACTGCTGATAAAGCGGCGATAATGGGCTTGATAATATGCTCTATGAATTCCAATCGAAGCTCATGTTAGATGTGGAGGCATCTAACATGGGCTTCGATTGGAATTCATAGAGCATATTATCAAGCCCATTATCGCCGCTTTATCAGCAGTTTCCTGCCGATAAAAGCGCCGATAATGTAACACCCATTCTTGATAATATGCACCAAACCTCTTAGTTTTCTGACCTCTGTGCTATTTTTTACACCTTTGAATTTGTATTTCTGGGTGTATCTTGAGTACAAATCCTAGGCTAGACTCCATTTACTTTCTTTTACACCCCATTGCAGGGTTGAACTGCAATATTTAGCAAGAAAGCTTTCGATGATGTAATTGACAAACGAGTCTAGTTAAATCTAGGGCTTGTCATATTCTGCCCTTCAAGCAATGAAGGACTGCAGTTTTTCACAAGGTGCTTGCGTGAAGAACCGTAAATCTAGGCCCGAATCGCTTTAGAAACATGTGGTTTGGAGTTAAGCATTATTGGGTTATACCAAGGTTTTTGTGGTTAACGGTTGAAGAGAAATTTCCAAGCTGCATGTTCTCAAACGCTGATCTTATGTGAGGGTGCGGGTGGTCCTCCATTCTTTTTGTGAGCTTCACTTTGTGGCAGTTGGCAAACATTCATAAATGTTTTGAGGCCTAAGAAGGTTTTCCATTATGTGAGGTATTATTTAGTGACAGTATAGTGATGTGCTATAGAGCCTTTGTGTTGTGTAACAACATGCCAACTAGTTGCTTCATAGCTAAGACGAATATCAATGTTAAAAGTTCAGAGGCAAGAGCGGTCAACCATATGTCACGGGGGAGAAGGCATGTGTGTTTTGACATTTTTCCAGATTGGTGCCTGTTTCTAAGAAGGAGAATGAGTTAAGGACCGTTCCTTCAATTTTAATGCTTTTAGTGAGGGTTGTCAGTAAGACTGGGTGACTGGCAGTGATGAAATCTGGTGCGCACCAAGCAGGAGAATAAGGCAGGGAGTGCTGTTGTACATGATGCATACATGATGTAGAAAGCAACCTCTACTATTTTTTCTGTACCACGTAGATGTATATAGACACATATCCTGCTCAAGCATGTATGCAGCATTCAGAAAGTGGAGTTCCAATTGGTCAGAATCTCTTATAAGAGGTTTATGTGTACAAGGGCTCTCAACTGCTTCTGGGTTTAAGCAAATGACTAGAGAACTAGGTCCCTGAACTTCTCCTAGGCTTCATATGAATGATTAAAGTGTGGAGACCTTAAACTGCTTCAGGTTTTTAACAAATGGCTAGTCCTGCTATAGATGACTACTATATCATGGACAACTGTCAGACCCATTTTTAGAGGGGCATGGGGTATGCAGGGTCTACTAGGCCCAACAAAAGTGGTTGATGCCTTTTACTCCTGATGTCCTGGGGCCGACCTAATATGGATCCTGAGCAACTGGGCCAAGTACCCCTTCTGTACCTGACTGACTCTCAATGGTAGTGCAGGTCTTGCAATCAAGGCTCCCTCGAGGGATGCAGATACTGGTCAGTGAACACGACTCAACTCAAAGTGTAAACAGTACGAATAGTAAATCAATGTTCAGTCTAATACTTGCTTTTATATTAAAAAAATAAGTATTTTATTTCTAAATTTGGACACACAAAGTTATACAACATTCAGAAGCAATAACAAATCCACGTGATATCGGGGCTCCAGTAGTTATCCTGGAAATCCCTCCCCATCCTCCTTTGTGTAACTTGTTCGAGGTTATTCTGCACCCAGGGAATGCAAACTATTAGGCCATACTCAAGAGTTCTCCCTTTGACGCTTTAGGAATTAGTCAAATGTGTCTATGGTGCCTTCAGCACCGGTTAGCAGCAAGTCCCCCCCAAGTGCCCCAAAGGCCCAGTTCCAGTCTTACCACCTCCAGTGGTATGACAGTGTTCAGTGATGAAGTGAGTGCCCTCTCCTCGGGTACTCAAGAGTCCTGATCCTGTGTGGCAAAGTCAGGCCGCTCATGATGCACATGGCAACATCCGGCAGCACAGTCTCTCTCTGTTGAGCAATGCCGCCGGTCCGTTCAAGTGATCGGAGCTGCTCCCGCTCTCAAACAGAAAGGTAAGTGACTCTTCCCCCTGTGGAGGGTATAGTGGTGGTGGTGTCATCCTCCGAAGTGTATACAGGGTTGCTGCAGTACCATTCTGGTGCAGACTCTCCTGATGTGATCGTCCTCACTACAGCAGCCCCTCATGACATATGAAGTTTCTGATTTCGGCATTCATAATTTGTGCACACCTGCTCCAAAATCAGTTCAATGGAGGAACCCTCTGGCATACTGGGCCATTGAGGCACAGTGGTGTGGTCCTGGTACTTCCCAAACCAGCTTCCGGCATGGTTCACAACAAGGTGGCCCTCTAGTGTCATTCAAGGGTCGCCGAGCTGATACTGCACACAGGCAACAGCCCAGTTGGTTCACAGCCTCATACCTCAATCAGGGACGGCCCGTGAAGGGCTCCCCAATGGACCTCGCTCCCTCCAATGCTCTCCACTCCTGCACAGGGCACACTGGTCTTAGCAAGCAGGCAGGCAATGGTGCCACAATCTTAAGCCCAGGTGATCTTGGTGGCCTGGGTGGTGTACGCTCACCCAGCAGGGAGACTATTAGGCCTTTGCCCCCAGTCCTGGTCACAGGCAGAAGTCTTGGAGAGCTTCCCTTTCTCATACAGTACATGTGGCTGCTTGGCAGATAACACATTTTCGGAGATTCAACCTTCTTTCTTTGCAGGCATAGAATAAGGTCTAAGTCTTTGAAGTATTATGTTGGAGTTCTGTTTCTTTTGAAGTGGACACCTCTCTCTTTAGTCTTTCCTCATGAAAGATGTCTATCACAGCAGGCAAGACTCCGAAGCTGATCGTCCCACAACACCACTCATCGGAGTGAATAGAGTTTGTACGTGGATGTCAGCCAGAGTGATATGTGCATCAAAAGGTTTTTCCAGACCCCCAGTCTTGCTCTTTATGATTCCCTTATCAGCCCCATCTCTCTTCTTGGGATGCGCCCTGACCGCTTCCTTGTGATCTATCACTGAATCAAAGAGCAGTCTTTTGAAGTGTAAAGGGAGTTTTTTCTCCCCAGTGTGTGTCCCACCCAGCTCACAGGAATGCAGCAATACACACATTTGTATGGAGGGATTCCTCTCCTACGAATGTCTTCACCAGGCATGCCTGGGCTTCCCAAAATGTAACCTAGGGTTCTTTCCATATACAGTACAATTGCAGGCACACTTACTTAGTATGCATTCACAGCACACTTACTGTCCAGCACTAGCATCTCCATGCATTGAACAATTACATGTACACATGTATTCAGTACACACACTCAGTCTGTGTGCACTTTTCAGCACTCAAGTTGTTCTACATTCAACCAGGGTGTGTTATTTACAAACAAACACACTGCCAACACACACATTGACCATGTGTGCACTGAACAATTCTTTACCCTTCTTAAATAGTACTTCGCATGCTGTTGTTGTGCATGCACTGCCATCACTACATTTTTCATGCCATGTATTCCCCACAGGCATAAATACATTCAGCATAAGCACTGATCTCACATGCACTACAAAATACTGCTCTATACATGTATTTTACTCTTTCCAGGCACACATATAACCAGTGCAGAGTCACTACTCTGTGCTACACAGCACTCCACATCTACCTGATGTAGGATAAATGAACCCTTTCGCTGCTAGGCCTCCCTCCCTGTGCTAAGCATATTTTGAGCTATTTGGGGTAGTTTGCGCTTAGGTCCCTGTAACTTATTATCGACATAAGGTATCCAAGGGCCCAAAACGTATTGTGGAGACATCAAAATTACCTATCACAAAACAACCTGGTTTTGCAAGGGGGTTCACCTGGATTTTTTGGCCCTAGACTCGGCGGCCATCTAGGGAAACCTACCAAAAGCAGACATTTCTGAAAGCTAGACACCTGGGGAGTCCAGAGACATTCCTACCCAGAATCCCCCGCAAACCTCAAATTTAGCTGAAAAAATCTAAATGTTCTCAAGCTTCTGTGTAGGAAAGTTGTGGGATCACCAGGCTGACACAAATTTCCCACCACCCAGTGTTCCCCCATGTCTCCTGATAAAAATGGTACCTCACTTGTGTGGGTGGGTTATGTATGTACCTGTGTCAGGGAAGGGCCCAAACATATTGTGGAGATATCAAAATTGCCAATCACACAACAACCTGTTTTTGCAAGGGGAGGCCACTGAGTTTTTGGCCCCATGCTCGGCTGCCGTCTGGGGAAACCTAGCAAACCCAGACATTTCTGAGAACTAGACACCCAGGGGAGTCTAGGGATGTATGGCTTGCATGGATCATACAACGTTTTCCTACCCAGAATTCCCTGAAACCTCAAATTTAGCTGAAATAAAATCAGATTTTCTCACGTTTCTGTGTAAGAAAATTGTCGGATCACTGGGCTGACATGAATTTCCCACCACCCAGCGTTCCCCCAGGTCTTCCAATAAAAATGGTACCTCCTTTTTGTGGGTGGACCAAGTACCCGTGTCAGTGAAGGGCCCAAAACATATTGTGGAAACATCAAAATTACCTATCACAAAATGACCAGGTTTTGCAAGGGGGTCACGTGAGTTTTTGGACCCGGGCTCAGCGGCCATCTAGGGAAACCTACCAAACCCACACATTTCTGAAAACTAGACCATCAGGGTAGTCCAGGGATGTGTGGCTTGTGTAGATCCCCTAACGTTTTCCTACACAGAATCCCCTACAAACCTCAAATTTAGCTGAAAAAATAGCCTACCACTCAGGGTTTCCCTCAGTCTCCCGAGTAAAATCACGTGTGTGGGTGGGCCAAGGACCTGTGACTGGGAAGGGCCAAAAACATAGAGATTGAGGGGATACCACAGCGAACTCTAAGCACTATATTTTCAAACAAAATATGTTTTTAGGAGATTCTGCATTGGACACCCACACACGTGAGGGATCATTTTTATCGGGAGACCAAGGGGAACGCTGTGTGGTAGGACATTTATGGCGACACAGTGACCCCACACAGGAATATGAGGAACATTTGATTTATTTCAGCTAAGTGTGAGCTGTGCGGGGAATTCTGGGTAGGAAAACGTTATAGGATCCCGGCAAGCCACACATCCCTGGACTTCCCCTACTGTCTAGTTTTCAGAAATGTGTGGGTTTGGTAGGTTTTCCTAGATGGTCACTGAGCCTGGGACTAGAAAAGCAGCGCCCCCCCAGCAAAACCTTGTTTTTGCATTGATTGGTCATTTTGATGTCTCCACAATTCGTTTTGGGCCCTTCCTTGCTGCGGGTACTTGGCCCACCCAAGTGGGGTACCATTTTTATCGGTAGATCTGGGGGAACGGTGGGGGGTGGGAAATTTTACACGGGATTCTGGAGAGTTAAACGTTGGGGGGTCCATGCAAGTCGCTGCTATTATCCGTTCCAACCTGACCGTCACCTCCCTCGCTGGCCTCTCGTTGGAGGAGTCAGACAATCTTGTACTGAAAATCGCCACTCCTGACTCGACAATTGCGTGTGTTCTTCTCTACAGACCCCCGATCCCAATGCCTACATTTCCTATGAACTTGGCCGACCAACTTGCTAATCTAGCACTCGAGCACCCCAAAATCTTTCTGATTGGAGACCTAAATTACTGGTATAAAGACCCCCTAGAAGGCCCCCACTCAGCTGAATTGTCGGACCTCCTCTCCAACTTAAATCTCATCCAACTAGTCTCCTCCGCCACCCACTGCAAGGGCCACATCCTTGACCAGTTGTGGTCTAACACCTCCTGTACCACTGCTCCAACCATATCGCCATGCATCTGGTCTGATCACGCCCTCCTTCATTTTAACCTATGCATCCCCCCCGCGACTACTGCCGCACCAGTCGGAAGCGTATCAGCCAGGAATTGGAATTCAATCAATAAACTTGCTTTTCTAGAGTCACTAGCCAACACCATCCCATCTGCTCAAGACGAGATCAATTCCTCGGTCTCCTCGCTTACCAACTGGCTCAACACGGCCAGGGATTCTCATGCCCCTCTTAAAAAAATCAAACGGGCGAGACGTGCTGACGCCAATCGGTGGTTCTCCACTGACCTAAAAGCAAGGAAACTGGCCTTACGACAACTAGAACGTCAATGGCGTCGGAAATATGATCCTGATTTAAAAAAGTCCTTTACGAAAGCTAGGAAAGAATACATGACGGCTATCCAGTCGGCGAAAGCGTCCTATTTTTCTGCCAAAATCTTGGAATCTACAAATAAGTCTAAGGACATCTTTTCCATCCTCAATGAACTTACAAACCTTGACACGGTCCGACCCAAGATTACCCCCCACCCAGTCTCTATGTGATTCACTTAATGTCTACTTCATTGACAAAATACTGGACATCAAAGCCAGCATCCCCCGACCAGTGTCCCCCCTTACCACTGGCATGTCAATTAAATCAAATCACTACACTCTGAGCAGTTTCCCACTCATCACCCAGGATCAATTTCGGGAATTACTACCTAGAGTAAAATCCGGTGCCCCTTCAGATAGCTGTCCGCCCCACATCTTAAAAGAGTGCTTCCTGACCCACCCAGTCCCGGCCCTTACACTCTTGAACAAATCCTTGACTCTTGGCTTAGTCCCCACAGCTTTTAAAGAAGCCATTGTCATTCCGCTTCTAAAAAAAACGGGGGCAGATCCAGCCTGCAAAGCCAACTTTCGGCCGATCTCGCTGCTGCCCTATCTGGCAAAAGTCCTTGAGGCACACGTGGCCAAATGCTTATCTAATTTCCTTGAGGAATCCTCCTGCTTCGACCCCCATCAGGCAGGCTTCCGGCCTGCTCACTCAACCGAAGCAGTAGTCACGACAGTTCTGGACACCCTGCGCGATTGTGCTGACAGACGCTCTCCCCAAGCCCTGGTGCTCCTAGACCTCTCGGCCGCTTTTGACACGGTCGACCACGACATCTTGGTCGACCGTGTCAAACAAGCCGGCGTCAGGGACTTAGCTGCCGGCTGGCTGAGATCTTTTTTGACTGACCGTAACCAAACTCTGCGCCTTGGTGATTTAATGGGCACCAAACAGGCCATCACCTGTGGAGTGCCACAGGGCTCCTCCCTGTCTCCTCACCTATTTAATTTATTTATACTCCCTCTGATTCAGACCTTAAGAGACAACCAGGTGAGAGTCTTCAATTATGCAGACGACCTACAGCTGCTGTTCACCATTAATAACACCGAAGACTCCATACGGCACTTCCAGTCCACCATGAGCTATATTAAAGCTTGGATGGACCAGAACCAGCTCAAATTAGATCCGGGTAAAACGGAACTAGTCCTGACAGGTGAAAGCAGTAAGTATTGGGGCCCGCATTATTGGCCTTCGGAACTAGGTCAAGCCCCAATACCTTCCCTGTCAGCCAAAACACTTGGAGTCACCGTGGACCGAGACTTGTCTCTTAAAACTCAAGTTGGTCAAGTGGTCTCTAAGTGTTTTTTCCAACTGAAGAAAATCCGGAAGGTACGCCGCCTGCTTACACCCGATGCACTCACCCAGGTGGTTATTTCTACTGTACTGCCCCATCTGGACTACGCGAATGCCATCTACATAGGTCTTCCCAACTACCTAACTAAGCGACTCCAGATGGCACAGAACCATGCCGCAAGGCTAATTCTGAACCAACCTAGGCGTCAGGCAGCCACCCCCCTCCTTAGGAAACTACACTGGCTCCCTGTGGTCCAGCGATGTGCCTTCAAAACTGGTTGCATAATCTTCAAGTCCCTTTACTGTAAAAGCCCACTATTCATCAACAACCTGATTTCCAAGTACACCCCGTCCCGCAACCTACGCTCACTCCACCAGAACCTCCTGCAGTCGCCTTCCTTCAACCTAAAGCGTGCAGGAGGTCGTAGGTTTGCTACCCTTGCTTCCCGCTTGTGGAACTCTCTCCCCATGGAGACCCGGAATTGTCAAGATCTCCTCTCCTTCCGGAAAGCCTTGAAGACCTGGCTGTTCAGACAAGCATTTTCATAACCCTCTTCCCTCTATGTTCATGTTATTGCTGATCACAGCGCCAAGCAACCAATCGGTGTTAGTGCGCTCTAGAAATATTTTTATAACATAACATAACATAACATATCTCCCTGGACTCTCTTGGGTGTCTAGGTTTGAGAATTGTCTACATTTGGTTGGATTCCCTGGATGGCCGCCGAGCCCGGGGCCAAAAACCTAGGTTGCTTCCCTTGCAAAACCAGGTTGTTTTGTGATAGGTGATTTTGATATCTACGGGATAGGTTTTGGGCCCTTACCTCTCATGGATACTTGGCACACGCAGGCAGGTGAGAGACTATTTGTATTGGGAGAATGGGGGAAAGCTGGGTGGTAGGATATTTGTGGCGACCCGGTGATCCCACAACATTCCCACACAGAAAAGTGAGGAAAAGGTGATTTGTTTAGCTAAATTTGAAGTTTGCAGGGGATTCTGGGTAGGAAAGTGTTGGGAGGTCCATTCAAGCCGCACCTCCCTGAACTGCCCTAGGTTTCTAGTTTCCAGAAATGTCTGGGTTTGGTAGGTTTCCCTAGATGGCCGGTGAGCTGGGTATCAAAAACGCTGATGACCCCCTTGAAAAACCAGGTTGTTTGTGACAGATAGGTGGGCCCCTCTGTTTCTGGTCTCGGGCTTGCAGACATCTAGGGGAACCTAAAAAACGCAGACATATCTGAAAACTAGACACCCGTGGGAGTCCTGGAAGGTGTTTCTTGCAATGATCCCCCAACATTTTCCTTACCAGAATCTGCTGCAAACCTCAGATCCAACTAAAAAGTCAAAATTTCTGTTAATATCAGTGTGGGACAGTTACTAAGACTATTCAGGAAAACAAAGATCTTGTTGTGAAACCTTGCAACAAGGGCGACGGGATAGTCTTAATGAAACAGACAGACTATAATGATAAGATGCTCCAGATGCTGGCTATCCCTGAGCACTATAAAAGATCTCATCCTAGGGAACTTACTAAATTGAGAACCACCATTGGCGAAATGACAGCTAGAGCTCTTGAACTGGGATATATTTGTGAAGAGGAATTTTACTTCCTTAACAAAACATGTCCCAAAACTCCAGCCTTGTATGGGTTCCCAAAGATCCATAAAAGCGTTGAGAATCCCCCTATGTGCCCTATCATTTCGACCATTGGCTCCAGCACAGAACAGTTGTCCAAGTTTGTGGAGGCGTATCTGTGTCCCTTAACACAAACTTATGCTTCATACATCCGCGATACGGGTGACATTATTGACAACATTGAGGGCATGCCATTTATTCAAAACACAGAGATCCTTGTAACGCTTGACATTGAGGCTTTATATACGAATATCCCTCAATGTCAAGTGTTACAAGCGGTCGCTGCCCTGCTACGAAGATCGGCTGGTGACAGACCAGATGGTTTTATTCTTGAGTGCTTGGAGGTAGTGCTCAAGAATAACTATTTTCAGTTCAATGGTATTGTTTTTCAACAACTTAAGGGCACCAGCATGGGAGCATCTTGAGCTCCCAGCGTAGCTAATACGTACATGGGGGAGTGGGAACTCAAACATATCTTCAATGAAGTGTCTCCTTTCTTTGACCAGGTTGGTCTCTGGAGGCGCTTCATTGATGATATTTTTTTCATCTGGAAGGGAGACAATGAATCACTACAGGAGTTCATCCTGTGGTTGAACGCGAGTGACCCCAATTTAAAAGGTACCTCCAACAGTAGCTCCCACAGTGTGGACTTTCTCGACATTGTCATTTCAGATGTCGATGGCTTCCTGGAGGTGAATCTGTTCAGGAAGCCCACTGCTAAGAACACCATCTTGGAATATAGCAGTTACCACTCGACCTGTCAGAAGGACTTCCTCCCTTTTGGAGAATTCCTGCAGGTCTGAAGGAATAACTCGAATATGACAGAATTCCATAAACATGGCGATGCCTTGAGGACAGAGGGTATCCTCTTAGGTTGGTGCGCCATGCATACAAAAGAGCCAAGTACTACAATCGAGACACTTTGTTGAAAGGCACATGTTGTGAGGCTCAGGATAGGGTTGTCTGTGTTGTGAATCACTCGACCCTTAACTATAAGATCAAAAACATCATTCAGAAGAACTGGTAAATCTTGAATAGTGATGGGGAGGCGTCCCAATTGGAATACCACTGGTGGCCTATCGTAGAAACAGAAATCAGCGTGACATCTTAGTCCACTCAAGACCTGTGGTTAGTGGTTCCCGTCAGACTTTAATCACAGGCCTACCGATCATTTCAGGCAACCATAAGTGCGGCTCATGTCATGCCTGTGAGACTGCCATTGTTACCGACAAATTGACTCTTAATGGCCATGATATTAGGCTGCATGACCGTACCAATTGTAGAAGTCAGAACATAGTCTATCTGCTTCTGTGACCATGTGGGCTTATCTACATTGGGGAGACTGCGTGTGAATTTCGAGTACGCTTACGTGAACACAAGTCGGCCGTGCGCACTAGGAAATAGTCTGCGCCAATTGTCCAACACTGTGTGGACAAAGATCACTCTGAAAACGAAACGACATCAAGTGGTGTATCTTGGAGAAGACAAAAAGAAAAGCAGGATTTCCTACTGAGATATTGCGTAAGAAAAGAGAAACTTTTGGGATTTTCACCCTTAACAGGGTGAAACAGGGGCTCAATGAAGATATTCAATGGCAGGTGACCCAGACTTGGTAATTGAGTTATCTGTTTTTGGATTTTGAGTCTGTTTCACCGTGGGCATCAGTTGGTATTGTTGGAGAGCTCTCTGTGGACCTAAACTCCCCCCTGTGGGGTATAGCCAAGTTTGGAGTACCTAATGTGATCGGCTGTCTGAGTCATACAATGTCTGCCTAGGCATCTTCCCCAGTGGCATTCCAACCTTTGCTGGGTAGCTCTTGTAGTTAGTTTGAGTGGCGGGCACACTGGAGCGGCTTTGCGTTGTTCCTTAATTTGTGGGGTGCCTGTGGCCTGAGCATTTACAGGTATGTACAAGACATTGAGGTTGTTGTAGTGTGCGCTTGTGAGGTGGGACCCATATTCTATTGTGTGCTCCGGAGTGTACACTAACCTGATCTGGTCTTGTGGTATTTCAATCAGACCTGCTTGGAATTGGCAGTTATATTACAGGCAGTCTGCCTGCCCTATGCCAGGTATCGAATGGCTTAGACAGGGGAAAGAAACTGATGAGTGACCCCCTTTTTTCTCAGTATTCATTTAGGAGCGCCCTTTTAAGGGTTCTACTTGCCTGTGGTTTAGAAAAGGATGCACGTGGTCTGCGTAATTTCATCCAAAGGACCATGTAGATTTGGTTTGTGTATTTGGGCCAGCGAGATGTAGTTTAATAAGTGTGCTGTTTAATTGTACATACTTTCCTGCTCACTTTGACGATCGGAAGCGTGGTGATCGTTCTAAGATGGCGCTACTGTCTCTATTTGTGCAGTCCTTTTTCCCTCTTCATGGTGGGTTGACCAGGTTGTGGTTTTGATCCAAGATGGAACTAGCTTAGTCCCAGGGACCCTTCCCCGCATAAGCTCAAATGGAGACTTACTCATACCACCATTAACTGTAGTCCTGTAAGCACAGAGCATTTCTTGGACAAGCTCTAGAACATTGCCACTATGAGAAAGAGCAAGTTGAATGGTACCTTTAACCAATCTGTTAACCCTCTCGCAAAGACCATTGCCTTGAGGGTTACACAGAGAAGTTCTGTGGTGAGACACACCACATTGAGACAAAAAAGCACGCATATCATGCAAAGTCAATTGTTTCCCATTGTCAGTGACAATAACATTAGGAAAACCTTCTCCTTGAAAAAGAGATTTCAGAAATGTAATTGTGGTTTCAGTTGTGATATCCTTAACAAATTCTACAACAACCCATTTACTGTACACATCTACACAAACTATTGCAAAACAAAGATTTGTACTCAACTCAGACATGGGTCCTATGAAATCCAGACAACTAGTATTCCACTGTATATTTGACGAAGAAATCTTGCCCATGGCAGAACCTACAGCAACTTTTAACCTCTTTTCGCCATTTTTGCAAATAGCACAGCGTTCAACCCACGATGACACCTGTGAATCCATGCCAGGCCACCAATAATTGTTTTTCAGTCTTTGCTGAGTCAAAGTCTGACCAAGATGTCCCTCATGAGCAATAGAAATAAGCTTACTTCTAAGATCGGATGGAGGAATACATTTATCATTTCGCGTAAGAATCTCATCACCACACGTGGACAGTTCTTCTAAAATCTTAACAAATGGGCGAACAGAGACCTGCAAACAACTTTCTCTCTTAGGGCCATGTTTGACCATATGAATCACTTCCTTCAAGGCAACATCCTTTTGCATAGCATCGAGCCACTGCTCTTTTGAAAATGTCTCTTCCCCAATAGAGGCCACATCATGCAGCCACGCAACACTCTCATTCAACAAATCCTCCTTCAAAACATCCTGATCATCAGTACATGGTAATCTTGAGAAACAATCAGCCTGAATATTCCTCCACCCTTGTACATGCTGAATTTCAAAGTGGAAATCCTGTAGTTTGGTTGCCAACCATGCCAACCTAGGCGATCCTCTGACAGCACCACCAGGAGCTAAAATACGAATCAGGGGCTTATGATCCGTTTTCAGTACAAAATTGATTCCCCAGAGATAAGTGCGAAAATAGTGAGCACCCCACATAGCTGCCAGAGCCTGCTTTTCTATCACACTATAATTCACCTCTGAAGCAGACAGAGTCCTAGAAGCAAATGCTATGGGACGTTCCTCACCATTGTGTCTCTGAAGAAGAACAGCCCCTAATCCAAATGCACTTTCATCAACCATTAATATGGGAACGCGCTTAGTGTCAAAAGACACTAAAATCCCCGCACTACAAATATAATTTTTGATATTGCAAAACTTTGCTTCTTGTTCAGAACCCCAAACAAACTTACAGCCCTTTTTGAGGAGAGACCTCATAGGGATGGTCTTTTCTGAAAAGTTTTTACCAAATTTAGAATAGTACTCTATGAGTCCCATAAAAGGCCTAAGCTGGTCTTTGTCAGTAGGATGGGGGCAGATTTTATAGCCAACAACAAGTCTTTCTTAGGTTTAATGCCAGAACCAGACATTTCATGACCCAAATACTCTATTTGTTCCACTAGAAAAACACACTTCTCCTTCCTTAAAGTAAGACCCGCACCATGAATCCTATGTAACACCTTTCTGAGGATCTGATTGTGCTCACAGACTGAACCTCCAAAGACCAAGATGTCATCTTGAAAGTAGACTACTTTCCCTATCCCCCTGAAAACTTCATCAACCATACTTTGGAAAACACTAGCTGCCGAAATGAGACAGAAAGGCAATCTAGTAAACTGAAAAATTCCCTCGGTGGTAATAAAAGCAGTGAGGTGTTTGCAAGTGTCATCCAATTTGATCTGATGGTATGCACTCTTGAGGTCAAGTTTAGAAAAGTACTTTGCGCCATCAAGAGTAGACACCAACTCACCAATGTTAGGGAGTGAAAAGGTGTCAGCAATAACACACTTGTTTAATGCCCTGAGGTCGACACAGAACCTCAATTTCCCATTCGATTTTTTAGAAATCACAACCGGAGAGACCCACTGGGAGCCCTCCACCAGTTCAATGACGCCATTTTGTAACATATCCTCCAACAAAACCTTTACCTCCCCCCTGATAGCTAGAGGGATCCTCCTCAATTTATGTGTAATGGGAATGGATGCGTCTTTCAACGTTATAAGATGAGAATACCCTTCAGTTCACCTAATTCAATCTTAAATACATCACTGAAGTCTTTCAAGATTAAATCCACAGAATCTTCCTCTAAGACCATGACTTGTTCCGGTGCCCTAGGATTAATGATGATTGACAAATCAAATTGGTGTACCCAACCAAGGATCGGAGGACCATTGACAGACACATAGGGGCACATTAGGAAAGCCCGCCCGCCACCCTAGTGGAACTCGGGACGGCCCACCTAAAGGGCGGGGGTCCCGACATTGCCATTAGGATGCGCCCGCCACAGTGGCGGGCGCATTACTCAATTTAACATTGTGGCGGGCGGTGCTCACTGCTCCGTCCGCCACAATGTTAAAAACAAAAGCACGCCTTTGCACAATCGAAGCGGCAGGCACCGCGCGGTGCCTCCCTCTTCGATCATGCAAAGGCAGGGGGGTACCACAGGTACCCCCCCGTGTGCCACCCCCCTTTGGCCTTCACTCTGGGGGCCCACAGGGGGCCCCCAGAGTGAACACCGCATGCCTTTCCGTGGCGGCATTGCCGCCACGGAAAGGCATTGAAAAAAGCCCATTGTAATGTTGCGGGCGGTGTCTGACAGACACCGCCTGCATGTTACTCATTTTCCGCCCCGGCCGCAAGGCGACCGGGGCGGAAAACAGGCGGGCGGTATTTTGCACCGCCACCTTCCCCTCCGCCATCCTAATATGGCGGGGGGAATTGGGCTTGCGATGTCGGGCGGTTTGCCTCCGCCAGGCCGGCTGTGGCCACCGCCAGCCTGGCGGAGGCAAACCGCCCGACATCGTAATGGACCCCATAGACTTTGCCCATTGTAGACCTATTTTTAAACCAAATATTAGATTCAAAATACCCCACAATGTCAATCCTTGGAAACCTTCAGGGGAAATGTCACTTTTTAGGTCTCGGCGTCAACGCGCGGAAGCGCGTCTCCGCCGAGATCTTTTGTCAGCGACTATCATTCCCAGGAGACAGTCCTGGCCACGCGCATCCTTCCAGGCGATTTGTAACTGGAACGCGCGCTGTGGCCAGGCGCTGTCTCCTGGGAAGCGCAAGCACCCCACACGCATGCGCATACACACACACAAGCGCCCATGCACGCACGCACATACATACAGAGACACCCCCCCTGACACATACACACACGCGCGCACACACACACACACACACGTGCACCGAGGCCCCCCCTCCCTCCCTCCCTCCCTCCCTCCCCCGCCGTCACCGTCGCACGCATACATACACACACGAGCATACACGCACACACACACACAAGTGCACCAAGCCCCCCCCCCAGCCTTTTTTTGAACTTACCTGGCCAATGTCGGGGACTCTGCTCAGCACGCGGCGCCCAACCTCCTGCTGGCGCGGCCCCGGGGCTCCACACCGCTCACAGGAGCCCCGGGCCGCGAGACGCAACGACTCCGCCTGCCTCCTCTTCCAGTCTGAACGTGGCCCCGCCCCCGTCACAGGCGACCGTGCCTGACTTCCGGGGCGGCCGCGGCGGCATTCCGGGGGCATACTCAATTCTATATTTAAAGTGCCTCCTACTGTGTAATGTGACAGGCGGCCTGAAATTATGTTTTGCGAGACGTTTTTATGATGTAAACTTTTAAAAGATCTCTTTAAAAGAAGAATTTGCAGACTAAACAAAACGACGGCATTGGAGACAAACAGGAAATATACCCGAATTTTACAAACAAAAGACGAAGTATGGAACGAAATAGTGACAAGGAAATAGAACAGTCTCTCACAAAAGTATGCAGAAAACGGTGAGACCTATTAAATGAGTGCAGAGTGAGTGCAGAGTTGTAATGCAGAGTAGTGAGTAATGAGTGCAGAGTGGTAATGCAGAGTAGTGAGTGCAGAGTAGTGAGTGCTGAGTAGTGAGTGCAGAGCAGTGAGTGCAGAGTGCAGAGTAGTGAGTGCAGAGTAGTGAGTGCAGAGTAATGAGTGCAGAGTAGTGAGTGCAGAGTAGTGAGTGCAGAGTAGTGAGTGCAGAGTAGTGAGTGCAGAGTAGTGAGTGCGTGCAGTGTAGTGAGTGCAGTGTAGTGAGTGCAGTGTAGTGAGTGCAGTGTAGTGAGTGCAGAGTAGTGAGTGCAGAGTGCAGAGTAGTGAGTGCAGAGTAGTGAGTGCAGAGTAGTGAGTGCAGAGTAGTGAGTGCAGAGTAGTGAGTGCAGAGTAGTAATGCAGAGTGGTAATGCAGAGTAGTGAGTGCAGAGTGGTAATGCAGAGTAGTGAGTGCAGAGTAGTGAGTGCAGAGTGGTAATGCAGAGTAGTGAGTGCAGAGTAGTGAGTGCAGAGTAGTGAGTGCAGAGTAGTGAGTGCAGAGCAGTGAGTGCAGAGTGCAGAGTAGTGAGTGCAGAGTAGTGAGTGCAGAGTAATGAGTGCAGAGTAGTGAGTGCAGAGTAGTGAGTGCAGAGTAGTGAGTGCAGAGTAGTGAGTGCAGAGTGCTGAGTGCAGTGTAGTGAGTGCAGTGTAGTGAGTGCAGAGTAGTGAGTGCAGAGTAGTGAGTGCAGAGTAGTGAGTGCAGAGTAGTGAGTGCAGAGTAGTGAGTGCGTGCAGTGTAGTGAGTGCAGTGTAGTGAGTGCAGTGTAGTGAGTGCAGTGTAGTGAGTGCAGAGTAGTGAGTGCAGAGTGCAGAGTAGTGAGTGCAGAGTAGTGAGTGCAGAGTAGTGAGTGCAGAGTAGTGAGTGCAGAGTAGTGAGTGCAGAGTAGTAATGCAGAGTGGTAATGCAGAGTAGTGAGTGCAGAGTGGTAATGCAGAGTAGTGAGTGCAGAGTAGTGAGTGCAGAGTGGTAATGCAGAGTAGTGAGTGCAGAGTAGTGAGTGCAGAGTAGTGAGTGCAGAGTAGTGAGTGCAGAGCAGTGAGTGCAGAGTGCAGAGTAGTGAGTGCAGAGTAGTGAGTGCAGAGTAATGAGTGCAGAGTAGTGAGTGCAGAGTAGTGAGTGCAGAGTAGTGAGTGCAGAGTAGTGAGTGCAGAGTGCTGAGTGCAGTGTAGTGAGTGCAGTGTAGTGAGTGCAGAGTAGTGAGTGCAGAGTAGTGAGTGCAGAGTAGTGAGTGCAGAGTAGTGAGTGCAGAGTAGTGAGTGCGTGCAGTGTAGTGAGTGCAGTGTAGTGAGTGCAGTGTAGTGAGTGCAGTGTAGTGAGTGCAGAGTAGTGAGTGCAGAGTGCAGAGTAGTGAGTGCAGAGTAGTGAGTGCAGAGTAGTGAGTGCAGAGTAGTGAGTGCAGAGTAGTGAGTGCAGAGTAGTAATGCAGAGTGGTAATGCAGAGTAGTGAGTGCAGAGTGGTAATGCAGAGTAGTGAGTGCAGAGTAGTGAGTGCAGAGTGGTAATGCAGAGTAGTGAGTGCAGAGTAGTGAGTGCAGAGTAGTGAGTGCAGAGTAGTGAGTGCAGAGCAGTGAGTGCAGAGTGCAGAGTAGTGAGTGCAGAGTAGTGAGTGCAGAGTAATGAGTGCAGAGTAGTGAGTGCAGAGTAGTGAGTGCAGAGTAGTGAGTGCAGAGTAGTGAGTGCAGAGTGCTGAGTGCAGTGTAGTGAGTGCAGTGTAGTGAGTGCAGAGTAGTGAGTGCAGAGTAGTGAGTGCAGAGTAGTGAGTGCAGAGTAGTGAGTGCAGAGTAGTGAGTGCGTGCAGTGTAGTGAGTGCAGTGTAGTGAGTGCAGTGTAGTGAGTGCAGTGTAGTGAGTGCAGAGTAGTGAGTGCAGAGTGCAGAGTAGTGAGTGCAGAGTAGTGAGTGCAGAGTAGTGAGTGCAGAGTAGTGAGTGCAGAGTAGTGAGTGCAGAGTAGTAATGCAGAGTGGTAATGCAGAGTAGTGAGTGCAGAGTGGTAATGCAGAGTAGTGAGTGCAGAGTAGTGAGTGCAGAGTGGTAATGCAGAGTAGTGAGTGCAGAGTAGTGAGTGCAGAGTAGTGAGTGCAGAGTAGTGAGTGCAGAGTAGTGAGTGCAGAGTGGTAATGCAGAGTAGTGAGTAGTGAGTGCAGAGTAGTGAGTAGTGAGTGCAGAGTAGTGAGTGCAGAGTAGTGAGTGCAGAGTAGTGAGTGCAGAGTAGTGAGTGCAGAGTAGTGAGTGCAGAGTGGTAATGCAGAGTGGTAATGCAGAGTAGTGAGTGCAGAGTGGTAATGCAGAGTAGTGAGTGCAGAGTAGTGAGTGCAGAGTAGTGAGTGCAGAGTAGTGAGTGCAGAGTAGTGAGTGCAGAGTGGTAATGCAGAGTGGTAATGCAGAGTGGTAATGCAGAGTAGTGAGTGCAGAGTAGTGAGTGCAGAGTAGTGAGTGCAGAGTAGTGAGTGCAGAGTAGTGAGTGCAGAGTGCAGAGTAGTGAGTGCAGAGTGGTAATGCAGAGTGGTAATGCAGAGTAGTGAGTGCAGAGTGGTAATGCAGAGTAGTGAGTGCAGAGTAGTGAGTGCAGAGTAGTGAGTGCAGAGTAGTGAGTGCAGAGTAGTGAGTGCAGAGCACTGAGTGCAGAGTAGTAATGCAGAGTGGTAATGCAGAGTAGTGAGTGCAGAGTGGTAATGCAGAGTAGTGAGTGCAGAGTAGTGAGTGCAGAGTGGTAATGCAGAGTAGTGAGTGCAGAGTAGTGAGTGCAGAGTAGTGAGTGCAGAGTAGTGAGTGCAGAGTAGTGAGTGCAGAGTAGTGAGTAGTGAGTGCAGAGTAGTGAGTGCAGAGTAGTGAGTGCAGAGTAGTGAGTGCAGAGTAGTGAGTGCAGAGTGGTAATGCAGAGTGGTCATACAGAGTAGTGAGTGCAGAGCGGTAATGCAGAGTAGTGAGTGCAGAGTAGTGAGTGCAGAGTAGTGAGTGCAGAGTGGTAATGCAGAGTGGTAATGCAGAGTAGTGAGTGCAGAGTGGTAATGCAGAGTAGTGAGTGCAGAGTAGTGAGTGCAGAGTAGTGAGTGCAGAGTAGTGAGTGCAGAGTAGTGAGTGCAGAGTGGTAATGCAGAGTGCAGAGTAGTGAGTGCAGAGTGGTAATGCAGAGTGCAGAGTAGTGAGTGCAGAGTAGTGAGTGCAGAGTGGTAATGCAGAGTGGTAATGCAGAGTGGTAATGCAGAGTAGTGAGTGCAGAGTAGTGAGTGCAGAGTAGTGAGTGCAGAGTAGTGAGTGCAGAGTAGTGAGTGCAGAATAGTGAGTGCAGAGTAGTGAGTGCAGAGTGGTAATGCAGAGTAGTGAGTAGTGAGTGCAGAGTAGTGAGTGCAGAGTAGTGAGTGCAGAGTAGTGAGTGCAGAGTAGTGAGTGCAGAGTAGTGAGTGCAGAATAGTGAGTGCAGAGTAGTGAGTGCAGAGTAGTGAGTGCAGAGTGATAATGCAGAGTGGTAATGCAGAGTAGTGAGTAGTGAGTGCAGAGTAGTGAGTGCAGAGTAGTGAGTGCAGAGTAGTGAGTGCAGAGTAGTGAGTGCAGAGTAGTGAGTGCAGAGTGGTAATGCAGAGTGGTAATGCAGAGTGGTAATGCAGAGTAGTGAGTGCAGAGTAGTGAGTGCAGAGTAGTGAGTGCAGAGTAGTGAGTGCAGAGTAGTGAGTGCAGAGTGGTAATGCAGAGTGGTAATGCAGAGTAGTGAGTGCAGAGTGGTAATGCAGAGTAGTGAGTGCAGAGTAGTGAGTGCAGAGTAGTGAGTGCAGAGTAGTGAGTGCAGAGTAGTGAGTGCAGAGTAGTGCGTGCAGAGTGGTAATGCAGAGTGCAGAGTAGTGAGTGCAGAGTAGTGAGTGCAGAGTGGTAATGCAGAGTGGTAATGCAGAGTGGTAATGCAGAGTAGTGAGTGCAGAGTGGTAATGCAGAGTAGTGAGTGCAGAGTAGTGAGTGCAGAGTAGTGAGTGCAGAGTGGTAATGCAGAGTAGTGAGTAGTGAGTGCAGAGTAGTGAGTGCAGAGTAGTGAGTGCAGAGTAGTGAGTGCAGAGTAGTGAGTGCAGAGTAGTGAGTGCAGAGTAGTGAGTGCAGAGTAGTGAGTGCAGAGTGATAATGCAGAGTGGTAATGCAGAGTAGTGAGTGCAGAGTGGTAATGCAGAGTAGTGAGTGCAGAGTAGTGAGTGCAGAGTAGTGAGTGCAGAGTAGTGAGTGCAGAGTAGTGAGTGCAGAGTAGTGAGTAGTGAGTGCAGTTTAGTGAGTGCAGTGTAGTGAGTGCAGAGTAGTGAGTGCAGAGTAGTGAGTGCAGAGTAGTGAGTGCAGAGTAGTGAGTGCAGAGTAGTGAGTGCAGAGTAGTGAGTGCAGAGTGGTAATGCAGAGTAGTGAGTGCAGAGTGGTAATGCAGAATAGTGAGTGCAGAGTGGTAATGCAGAGTAGTGAGTGCAGAGTGGTAATGCAGAGTAGTGAGTGCAGAGTAGTGAGTGCAGAGTGGTAATGCAGAGTGCAGAGTAGTGAGTGCAGAGTGGTAATGCAGAGTGCAGAGTAGTGAGTGCAGAGTGGTAATGCAGAGTGCAGAGTAGTGAGTGCAGAGTGGTAATGCAGAGTGCAGAGTAGTGAGTGCAGAGTAGTGAGTGCAGAGTAGTGAGTGCAGAGTAGTGAGTGCAGAGTGATAATGCAGAGTGGTAATGCAGAGTAGTGAGTGCAGAGTAGTGAGTGCAGAGTAGTGAGTGCAGAGTAGTGAGTGCAGAGTAGTGAGTGCAGAGTACTGAGTGCAGAGTAGTGAGTGCAGAGTAGTGAGTGCAGAGTAGTGAGTGCAGAGTAGTGAGTGCAGAGTAGTGAGTGCAGAGTAGTGAGTGCCGAGTACTGAGTGCAGAGTAGTGAGTGCAGAGTAGTGAGTGCAGAGTAGTGAGTGCAGAGTAGTGAGTGCAGAGTAGTGAGTGCAGAGTAGTGAGTGCAGAGTAGTGAGTGCAGAGTGGTAATGCAGAGTAGTGAGTAGTGAGTGCAGAGTAGTGAGTGCAGAGTAGTGAGTGCAGAGTAGTGAGTGCAGAGTAGTGAGTGCAGAGTACTGAGTGCAGAGTAGTGAGTGCAGAGTAGTGAGTGCAGAGTGGTAATGCAGAGTGGTAATGCAGAGTAGTGAGTGCAGAGTAGTGAGTGCAGAGTAGTGAGTGCAGAGTAGTGAGTGCAGAGTAGTGAGTGCAGAGTAGTGAGTGCAAAGTAGTGAGTAGTGAGTGCAGAGTAGTGAGTAGTGAGTGCAGAGTAGTGAGTGCAGAGTAGTGAGTGCAGAGTAGTGAGTAGTGAGTGCAGAGTAGTGAGTAGTGAGTGCAGAGTAGTGAGTGCAGAGTAGTGAGTGCAGAGTAGTGAGTAGTGAGTGTGCAGAGTAGTGAGTGCAGACAGAGTGTGCAGAGTAGTGAGTGCAGAGTAGTGAGTGCATAGTGAGTGCAGAGTAGTGAGTGCAGAGTAGTGAGTGCAGAGTAGTGAGTGCAGAGTAGCGAGTGCAGAGTAGTGAGTGCAGAGTAGTGAGTAGTGAGTGCTGAGTGCAAAGTAGTGAGTAGTGAGTGCAGAGTAGTGAGTAGTGAGAGCAGAGTAGTGAGTAGTGAGTGCAGAGTAGTGAGTAGTGAGTGCAGAGTAGTGAGTAGTGAGTGCAGAGTAGTGAGTGCAGAGTAGTGGGTAGTGAGTGTGCAGAGTAGTGAGTAGTGAGTGCAGAGTAGTGAGTGCAGAGTAGTGAGTAGTGAGTGTGCAGAGTAGTGAGTGCAGAGAGAGTGTGCAGAGTAGTGAGTGCAGAGAGAGTGTGCAGAGTAGTGAGTGCAGAGTAGTGAGTAGTGAGTGCAGAGTAGTGAGTAGTGAGTGCAGAGTAGTGAGTAGTGAGTGCAGAGTAGTGAGTGCAGAGTAGTGAGTAGTGAGTGTGCAGAGTAGTGAGTGCAGAGAGAGTGTGCAGAGTAGTGAGTGCAGAGTAGTGAGTGCATAGTGAGTGCAGAGTGGTAATGCAGAGTAGTGAGTGCAGAGTGGTAATGCAGAGTAGTGAGTAGTGAGTGCAGAGTAGTGAGTAGTGAGTGTGCAGAGTAGTGAGTACAGAGAGAGTGTGCAGAGTGAGTGTGCAGAGTAGTAAGTAGTGAGTGTGCAGAGTAGTGAGTGCAGAGTAGTGAGTAGTGAGTGCAGAGTAGTGAGTAGTGAGTGCAGAGTAGTGAGTGCAGAGTAGTGAGTAGTGAGTGCAGAGTAGTGAGTAGTGAGTGTGCAGAGTAGTGAGTGCAGAGAGAGTGTGCAGAGTAGTGAGTGCAGAGTAGTGAGTAGTGAGTGCAGAGTAGTGAGTAGTGAGTGCAGAGTAGTGAGTAGTGAGTGCAGAGTAGTGAGTGCAGAGTAGTGAGTAGTGAGTGCAGAGTAGTGAGTGCAGAGAGAGTGTGCAGAGTAGTGAGTGCAGAGTAGTGAGTAGTGAGTGCAGAGTAGTGAGTAGTGAGTGCAGAGTAGTGAGTAGTGAGTGCAGAGTAGTGAGTGCAGAGTAGTGAGTAGTGAGTGTGCAGAGTAGTGAGTGCAGAGAGAGTGTGCAGAGTAGTGAGTGCAGAGTAGTGAGTGCATAGTGAGTGCAGAGTGGTAATGCAGAGTAGTGAGTGCAGAGTGGTAATGCAGAGTAGTGAGTAGTGAGTGCAGAGTAGTGAGTAGTGAGTGTGCAGAGTAGTGAGTACAGAGAGAGTGTGCAGAGTGAGTGTGCAGAGTAGTAAGTAGTGAGTGTGCAGAGTAGTGAGTGCAGAGTAGTGAGTAGTGAGTGCAGAGTAGTGAGTAGTGAGTGCAGAGTAGTGAGTGCAGAGTAGTGAGTAGTGAGTGCAGAGTAGTGAGTAGTGAGTGTGCAGAGTAGTGAGTGCAGAGTGAGTGCAGAGTAGTGAGTGCAGAGTAGTGAGTGCAGAGTAGTGAGTGCAGAGTAGTGAGTGCAGAGTAGTGAGTGCAGAGTGGTAATGCAGAGTAGTGAGTAGTGAGTGCAGAGTAGTGAGTAGTGAGTGCAGAGTAGTGAGTGCAGAGTAGTGAGTGCAGAGTAGTGAGTGCCGAGTAGTGAGTGCAGAGTAGTGAGTGCAGAGTGGTAATGCAGAGTGGTAATGCAGAGTAGTGAGTGCAGAGTGGTAATGCAGAGTAGGGAGTGCAGAGTAGTGAGTGCAGAGTAGTGAGTGCAGAGTAGTGAGTGCAGAGTAGTGAGTGCAGAGTAGTGAGTGCAGAGTAGTGAGTGCAGAGTGGTAATGCAGAGTGGTAATGCAGAGTGGTAATGCAGAGTAGTGAGTGCAGAGTAGTGAGTGCAGAGTAGTGAGTGCAGAGTAGTGAGTGCAGAGTAGTGAGTGCAGAGTGCAGAGTAGTGAGTGCAGAGTGGTAATGCAGAGTGGTAATGCAGAGTGGTAATGCAGAGTAGTGAGTGCAGAGTGGTAATGCAGAGTAGTGAGTGCAGAGTAGTGAGTGCAGAGTAGTGAGTGCAGAGTAGTGAGTGCAGAGTAGTGAGTGCAGAGTAGTGAGTGCAGAGCAGTGAGTGCAGAGTAGTAATGCAGAGTGGTAATGCAGAGTAGTGAGTGCAGAGTGGTAATGCAGAGTAGTGAGTGCAGAGTAGTGAGTGCAGAGTGGTAATGCAGAGTAGTGAGTGCAGAGTAGTGAGTGCAGAGTAGTGAGTGCAGAGTAGTGAGTGCAGAGTAGTGAGTGCAGAGTAGTGAGTAGTGAGTGCAGAGTAGTGAGTGCAGAGTAGTGAGTGCAGAGTAGTGAGTGCAGAGTAGTGAGTGCAGAGTGGTAATGCAGAGTGGTCATGCAGAGTAGTGAGTGCAGAGTGGTAATGCAGAGTAGTGAGTGCAGAGTAGTGAGTGCAGAGTGGTAATGCAGAGTGGTAATGCAGAGTAGTGAGTGCAGAGTGGTAATGCAGAGTAGTGAGTGCAGAGTAGTGAGTGCAGAGTAGTGAGTGCAGAGTAGTGAGTGCAGAGTAGTGAGTGCAGAGTGGTAATGCAGAGTGCAGAGTAGTGAGTGCAGAGTGGTAATGCAGAGTGCAGAGTAGTGAGTGCAGAGTAGTGAGTGCAGAGTGGTAATGCAGAGTGGTAATGCAGAGTGGTAATGCAGAGTAGTGAGTGCAGAGTAGTGAGTGCAGAGTAGTGAGTGCAGAGTAGTGAGTGCAGAGTAGTGAGTGCAGAGTAGTGAGTGCAGAGTGGTAATGCAGAGTAGTGAGTAGTGAGTGCAGAGTAGTGAGTGCAGAGTAGTGAGTGCAGAGTAGTGAGTGCAGAGTAGTGAGTGCAGAGTAGTGAGTGCAGAGTAGTGAGTGCAGAATAGTGAGTGCAGAGTAGTGAGTGCAGAGTAGTGAGTGCAGAGTGATAATGCAGAGTGGTAATGCAGAGTAGTGAGTAGTGAGTGCAGAGTAGTGAGTGCAGAGTAGTGAGTGCAGAGTAGTGAGTGCAGAGTAGTGAGTGCAGAGTAGTGAGTGCAGAGTGGTAATGCAGAGTGGTAATGCAGAGTGGTAATGCAGAGTAGTGAGTTCAGAGTAGTGAGTGCAGAGTAGTGAGTGCAGAGTAGTGAGTGCAGAGTAGTGAGTGCAGAGTGGTAATGCAGAGTGGTAATGCAGAGTAGTGAGTGCAGAGTGGTAATGCAGAGTAGTGAGTGCAGAGTAGTGAGTGCAGAGTAGTGAGTGCAGAGTAGTGAGTGCAGAGTAGTGAGTGCAGAGTAGTGCGTGCAGAGTGGTAATGCAGAGTGCAGAGTAGTGAGTGCAGAGTAGTGAGTGCAGAGTGGTAATGCAGAGTGGTAATGCAGAGTGGTAATGCAGAGTAGTGAGTGCAGAGTGGTAATGCAGAGTAGTGAGTGCATAGTAGTGAGTGCAGAGTAGTGAGTGCAGAGTAGTGAGTGCAGAGTAGTGAGTGCAGAGTAGTGAGTGCAGAGTAGTGAGTGCAGAGTGGTAATGCAGAGTAGTGAGTAGTGAGTGCAGAGTAGTGAGTGCAGAGTAGTGAGTGCAGAGTAGTGAGTGCAGAGTAGTGAGTGCAGAGTAGTGAGTGCAGAGTAGTGAGTGCAGAGTAGTGAGTGCAGAGTGATAATGCAGAGTGGTAATGCAGAGTAGTGAGTGCAGAGTGGTAATGCAGAGTAGTGAGTGCAGAGTAGTGAGTGCAGAGTAGTGAGTGCAGAGTAGTGAGTGCAGAGTAGTGAGTGCAGAGTAGTGAGTAGTGAGTGCAGTTTAGTGAGTGCAGTGTAGTGAGTGCAGAGTAGTGAGTGCAGAGTAGTGAGTGCAGAGTAGTGAGTGCAGAGTAGTGAGTGCAGAGTAGTGAGTGCAGAGTAGTGAGTGCAGAGTGGTAATGCAGAGTAGTGAGTGCAGAGTAGTGAGTGCAGAGTAGTGAGTAGTGAGTGCAGAGTAGTGAGTAGTGAGTGCAGAGTAGTGAGTGCAGAGTAGTGAGTGCAGAGTAGTGAGTAGTGAGTGTGCAGAGTAGTGAGTGCAGACAGAGTGTGCAGAGTAGTGAGTGCAGAGTAGTGAGTGCATAGTGAGTGCAGAGTAGTGAGTGCAGAGTAGTGAGTGCAGAGTAGTGAGTGCAGAGTAGCGAGTGCAGAGTAGTGAGTGCAGAGTAGTGAGTAGTGAGTGCTGAGTGCAAAGTAGTGAGTAGTGAGTGCAGAGTAGTGAGTGCAGAGTAGTGAGTGCAGAGTAGTGAGTAGTGAGTGCAGAGTAGTGAGTAGTGAGTGCAGAGTAGTGAGTGCAGAGTAGTGAGTGCAGAGTAGTGAGTAGTGAGTGTGCGGAGTAGTGAGTGCAGACAGAGTGTGCAGAGTAGTGAGTGCAGAGTAGTGAGTGCATAGTGAGTGCAGAGTAGTGAGTGCAGAGTAGTGAGTGCAGAGTAGTGAGTGCAGAGTAGCGAGTGCAGAGTAGTGAGTGCAGAGTAGTGAGTAGTGAGTGCTGAGTGCAAAGTAGTGAGTAGTGAGTGCAGAGTAGTGAGTAGTGAGAGCAGAGTAGTGAGTAGTGAGTGCAGAGTAGTGAGTAGTGAGTGCAGAGTAGTGAGTAGTGAGTGCAGAGTAGTGAGTGCAGAGTAGTGGGTAGTGAGTGTGCAGAGTAGTGAGTAGTGAGTGCAGAGTAGTGAGTGCAGAGTAGTGAGTAGTGAGTGTGCAGAGTAGTGAGTGCAGAGAGAGTGTGCAGAGTAGTGAGTGCAGAGAGAGTGTGCAGAGTAGTGAGTGCAGAGTAGTGAGTAGTGAGTGCAGAGTAGTGAGTAGTGAGTGCAGAGTAGTGAGTAGTGAGTGCAGAGTAGTGAGTGCAGAGTAGTGAGTAGTGAGTGTGCAGAGTAGTGAGTGCAGAGAGAGTGTGCAGAGTAGTGAGTGCAGAGTAGTGAGTGCATAGTGAGTGCAGAGTGGTAATGCAGAGTAGTGAGTGCAGAGTGGTAATGCAGAGTAGTGAGTAGTGAGTGCAGAGTAGTGAGTAGTGAGTGTGCAGAGTAGTGAGTACAGAGAGAGTGTGCAGAGTGAGTGTGCAGAGTAGTAAGTAGTGAGTGTGCAGAGTAGTGAGTGCAGAGTAGTGAGTAGTGAGTGCAGAGTAGTGAGTAGTGAGTGCAGAGTAGTGAGTGCAGAGTAGTGAGTAGTGAGTGCAGAGTAGTGAGTAGTGAGTGTGCAGAGTAGTGAGTGCAGAGAGAGTGTGCAGAGTAGTGAGTGCAGAGTAGTGAGTAGTGAGTGCAGAGTAGTGAGTAGTGAGTGCAGAGTAGTGAGTAGTGAGTGCAGAGTAGTGAGTGCAGAGTAGTGAGTAGTGAGTGCAGAGTAGTGAGTGCAGAGAGAGTGTGCAGAGTAGTGAGTGCAGAGTAGTGAGTAGTGAGTGCAGAGTAGTGAGTAGTGAGTGCAGAGTAGTGAGTAGTGAGTGCAGAGTAGTGAGTGCAGAGTAGTGAGTAGTGAGTGTGCAGAGTAGTGAGTGCAGAGAGAGTGTGCAGAGTAGTGAGTGCAGAGTAGTGAGTGCATAGTGAGTGCAGAGTGGTAATGCAGAGTAGTGAGTGCAGAGTGGTAATGCAGAGTAGTGAGTAGTGAGTGCAGAGTAGTGAGTAGTGAGTGTGCAGAGTAGTGAGTACAGAGAGAGTGTGCAGAGTGAGTGTGCAGAGTAGTAAGTAGTGAGTGTGCAGAGTAGTGAGTGCAGAGTAGTGAGTAGTGAGTGCAGAGTAGTGAGTAGTGAGTGCAGAGTAGTGAGTGCAGAGTAGTGAGTAGTGAGTGCAGAGTAGTGAGTAGTGAGTGTGCAGAGTAGTGAGTGCAGAGTGAGTGCAGAGTAGTGAGTGCAGAGTAGTGAGTGCAGAGTAGTGAGTGCAGAGTAGTGAGTGCAGAGTAGTGAGTGCAGAGTGGTAATGCAGAGTAGTGAGTAGTGAGTGCAGAGTAGTGAGTAGTGAGTGCAGAGTAGTGAGTGCAGAGTAGTGAGTGCAGAGTAGTGAGTGCCGAGTAGTGAGTGCAGAGTAGTGAGTGCAGAGTGGTAATGCAGAGTGGTAATGCAGAGTAGTGAGTGCAGAGTGGTAATGCAGAGTAGGGAGTGCAGAGTAGTGAGTGCAGAGTAGTGAGTGCAGAGTAGTGAGTGCAGAGTAGTGAGTGCAGAGTAGTGAGTGCAGAGTAGTGAGTGCAGAGTAGTGAGTGCAGAGTGGTAATGCAGAGTGGTAATGCAGAGTGGTAATGCAGAGTAGTGAGTGCAGAGTAGTGAGTGCAGAGTAGTGAGTGCAGAGTAGTGAGTGCAGAGTAGTGAGTGCAGAGTGCAGAGTAGTGAGTGCAGAGTGGTAATGCAGAGTGGTAATGCAGAGTGGTAATGCAGAGTAGTGAGTGCAGAGTGGTAATGCAGAGTAGTGAGTGCAGAGTAGTGAGTGCAGAGTAGTGAGTGCAGAGTAGTGAGTGCAGAGTAGTGAGTGCAGAGTAGTGAGTGCAGAGCAGTGAGTGCAGAGTAGTAATGCAGAGTGGTAATGCAGAGTAGTGAGTGCAGAGTGGTAATGCAGAGTAGTGAGTGCAGAGTAGTGAGTGCAGAGTGGTAATGCAGAGTAGTGAGTGCAGAGTAGTGAGTGCAGAGTAGTGAGTGCAGAGTAGTGAGTGCAGAGTAGTGAGTGCAGAGTAGTGAGTAGTGAGTGCAGAGTAGTGAGTGCAGAGTAGTGAGTGCAGAGTAGTGAGTGCAGAGTAGTGAGTGCAGAGTGGTAATGCAGAGTGGTCATGCAGAGTAGTGAGTGCAGAGTGGTAATGCAGAGTAGTGAGTGCAGAGTAGTGAGTGCAGAGTGGTAATGCAGAGTGGTAATGCAGAGTAGTGAGTGCAGAGTGGTAATGCAGAGTAGTGAGTGCAGAGTAGTGAGTGCAGAGTAGTGAGTGCAGAGTAGTGAGTGCAGAGTAGTGAGTGCAGAGTGGTAATGCAGAGTGCAGAGTAGTGAGTGCAGAGTGGTAATGCAGAGTGCAGAGTAGTGAGTGCAGAGTAGTGAGTGCAGAGTGGTAATGCAGAGTGGTAATGCAGAGTGGTAATGCAGAGTAGTGAGTGCAGAGTAGTGAGTGCAGAGTAGTGAGTGCAGAGTAGTGAGTGCAGAGTAGTGAGTGCAGAGTAGTGAGTGCAGAGTGGTAATGCAGAGTAGTGAGTAGTGAGTGCAGAGTAGTGAGTGCAGAGTAGTGAGTGCAGAGTAGTGAGTGCAGAGTAGTGAGTGCAGAGTAGTGAGTGCAGAGTAGTGAGTGCAGAGTAGTGAGTGCAGAATAGTGAGTGCAGAGTAGTGAGTGCAGAGTAGTGAGTGCAGAGTGATAATGCAGAGTGGTAATGCAGAGTAGTGAGTAGTGAGTGCAGAGTAGTGAGTGCAGAGTAGTGAGTGCAGAGTAGTGAGTGCAGAGTAGTGAGTGCAGAGTAGTGAGTGCAGAGTGGTAATGCAGAGTGGTAATGCAGAGTGGTAATGCAGAGTAGTGAGTTCAGAGTAGTGAGTGCAGAGTAGTGAGTGCAGAGTAGTGAGTGCAGAGTAGTGAGTGCAGAGTGGTAATGCAGAGTGGTAATGCAGAGTAGTGAGTGCAGAGTGGTAATGCAGAGTAGTGAGTGCAGAGTAGTGAGTGCAGAGTAGTGAGTGCAGAGTAGTGAGTGCAGAGTAGTGAGTGCAGAGTAGTGCGTGCAGAGTGGTAATGCAGAGTGCAGAGTAGTGAGTGCAGAGTAGTGAGTGCAGAGTGGTAATGCAGAGTGGTAATGCAGAGTGGTAATGCAGAGTAGTGAGTGCAGAGTGGTAATGCAGAGTAGTGAGTGCATAGTAGTGAGTGCAGAGTAGTGAGTGCAGAGTAGTGAGTGCAGAGTAGTGAGTGCAGAGTAGTGAGTGCAGAGTAGTGAGTGCAGAGTGGTAATGCAGAGTAGTGAGTAGTGAGTGCAGAGTAGTGAGTGCAGAGTAGTGAGTGCAGAGTAGTGAGTGCAGAGTAGTGAGTGCAGAGTAGTGAGTGCAGAGTAGTGAGTGCAGAGTAGTGAGTGCAGAGTGATAATGCAGAGTGGTAATGCAGAGTAGTGAGTGCAGAGTGGTAATGCAGAGTAGTGAGTGCAGAGTAGTGAGTGCAGAGTAGTGAGTGCAGAGTAGTGAGTGCAGAGTAGTGAGTAGTGAGTGCAGTTTAGTGAGTGCAGTGTAGTGAGTGCAGAGTAGTGAGTGCAGAGTAGTGAGTGCAGAGTAGTGAGTGCAGAGTAGTGAGTGCAGAGTAGTGAGTGCAGAGTAGTGAGTGCAGAGTGGTAATGCAGAGTAGTGAGTGCAGAGTGGTAATGCAGAGTAGTGAGTGCAGAGTGGTAATGCAGAGTAGTGAGTGCAGAGTGGTAATGCAGAGTAGTGAGTGCAGAGTAGTGAGTGCAGAGTGGTAATGCAGAGTGCAGAGTAGTGAGTGCAGAGTGGTAATGCAGAGTGCAGAGTAGTGAGTGCAGAGTGGTAATGCAGAGTGCAGAGTAGTGAGTGCAGAGTGGTAATGCAGAGTGCAGAGTAGTGAGTGCAGAGTAGTGATTGCAGAGTAGTGAGTGCAGAGTAGTGAGTGCAGAGTAGTGAGTGCAGAGTGGTAATGCAGAGTAGTGAGTGCAGAGTAGTGAGTGCAGAGTAGTGAGTGCAGAGTAGTGAGTGCAGAGTAGTGAGTGCAGAGTACTGAGTGCAGAGTAGTGAGTGCAGAGTAGTGAGTGCAGAGTAGTGAGTGCAGAGTAGTGAGTGCAGAGTAGTGAGTGCAGAGTAGTGAGTGCAGAGTGGTAATGCAGAGTAGTGAGTAGTGAGTGCAGAGTAGTGAGTGCAGAGTAGTGAGTGCAGAGTAGTGAGTGCAGAGTAGTGAGTGCAGAGTACTGAGTGCAGAGTAGTGAGTGCAGAGTAGTGAGTGCAGAGTGGTAATGCAGAGTGGTAATGCAGAGTGGTAATGCAGAGTAGTGAGTGCAGAGTAGTGAGTGCAGAGTAGTGAGTGCAGAGTAGTGAGTGCAGAGTAGTGAGTGCAGAGTAGTGAGTGCAGAGTGGTAATGCAGAGTAGTGAGTAGTGAGTGCAGAGTAGTGAGTGCAGAGTAGTGAGTGCAGAGTAGTGAGTGCAGAGTAGTGAGTGCAGAGTAGTGAGTGCAGAGTACTGAGTGCAGAGTAGTGAGTGCAGAGTAGTGAGTGCAGAGTAGTGAGTGCAAAGTAGTGAGTAGTGAGTGCAGAGTAGTGAGTAGTGAGTGCAGAGTAGTGAGTGCAGAGTAGTGAGTGCAGAGTAGTGAGTAGTGAGTGCAGAGTAGTGAGTAGTGAGTGCAGAGTAGTGAGTGCAGAGTAGTGAGTGCAGAGTAGTGAGTAGTGAGTGTGCAGAGTAGTGAGTGCAGACAGAGTGTGCAGAGTAGTGAGTGCAGAGTAGTGAGTGCATAGTGAGTGCAGAGTAGTGAGTGCAGAGTAATGAGTGCAGAGTAGTGAGTGCAGAGTAGTGAGTGCAGAGTAGTGAGTAGTGAGTGCTGAGTGCAAAGTAGTGAGTAGTGAGTTCAGAGTAGTGAGTAGTGAGTGCAGAGTAGTGAGTAGTGAGTGCAGAGTAGTGAGTAGTGAGTGCAGAGTAGTGAGTAGTGAGTGCAGAGTAGTGGGTAGTGAGTGTGCAGAGTAGTGAGTAGTGAGTGCAGAGTAGTGAGTGCAGAGTAGTGAGTAGTGAGTGTGCAGAGTAGTGAGTGCAGAGAGAGTGTGCAGAGTAGTGAGTGCAGAGAGAGTGTGCAGAGTAGTGAGTGCAGAGTAGTGAGTAGTGAGTGCAGAGTAGTGAGTAGTGAGTGCAGAGTAGTGAGTAGTGAGTGCAGAGTAGTGAGTGCAGAGTAGTGAGTAGTGAGTGCAGAGTAGTGAGTGCAGAGAGAGTGTGCAGAGTAGTGAGTGCAGAGTAGTGAGTAGTGAGTGCAGAGTAGTGAGTAGTGAGTGCAGAGTAGTGAGTAGTGAGTGCAGAGTAGTGAGTGCAGAGTAGTGAGTAGTGAGTGTGCAGAGTAGTGAGTGCAGAGAGAGTGTGCAGAGTAGTGAGTGCAGAGTAGTGAGTGCATAGTGAGTGCAGAGTGGTAATGCAGAGTAGTGAGTGCAGAGTGGTAATGCAGAGTAGTGAGTAGTGAGTGCAGAGTAGTGAGTAGTGAGTGTGCAGAGTAGTGAGTACAGAGAGAGTGTGCAGAGTGAGTGTGCAGAGTAGTAAGTAGTGAGTGTGCAGAGTAGTGAGTGCAGAGTAGTGAGTAGTGAGTGCAGAGTAGTGAGTAGTGAGTGCAGAGTAGTGAGTGCAGAGTAGTGAGTAGTGAGTGCAGAGTAGTGAGTAGTGAGTGTGCAGAGTAGTGAGTGCAGAGTGAGTGTGCAGAGTAGTGAGTGCAGAGTGAGTGTGCAGAGCAGTGAGTGCAGAGTGAGTGTGCAGAGCAGTGAGTGCAGAGTGAGTGTGCAGAGCAGTGAGTGCAGAGTGAGTGTGCAGAGCATTGTGTGCTGTTGAGTGCAGAGTGCTGTGTATTGGCAGTGTTAATGACAATGCCATTTATTTTTGATTTAAAGAAAAAAAAATGTCATGAGCAATGCCAATAGCTCTACCTTTAATGATGCCGAGACCATTGCATTGCAAATGCTTGTTAGTAGGCATTTATCACTTCAAGACACCTTGAAAATTGAGTTGGGAATGATCGTGTAACGTGAACCAGTGTCCACCATGAGGGAAACATCACGACCATCTATTTTGAAATCAGCCTTTGGTCTGTTCTGTCTGCGGTCATCAATGCAAGTAACATCTGCATCATTGATGACTAACATTCTGTTTCTTAAGGAGCTATCGCCACTGTAGTCTTCTACAACAGCGACTTTCTGTTTCACTTTAGCTTTGCACATTTTCGAGAAATGTCCAATGCATCCGCATTTCAAACATTCTTTATTAAATGCAAAACAAAACCTCGCCTCAGAGCTGTGAGAGTTACTCCCTCACCTTGTGCAAAATTTATTGACGGATTGTGGCTTCTTCAAGTTTTGTTTAACTTTACTCTTCACAACCGCAATGGACTCCTGTACGGAATCTGAATCATGTTCATGTATTTTTTCTGAGACCTCTGAGACTTCTCGTTCCACACCCAACTTCCTAGAACTCTCAATAACCTTTATGCATTTCTCAGACTCTTCAATGACCTGAGCAAGTTCTATAGCTACTTTGAGTGTGGGATTCTTTGCAGCCCACAATCTTTCTTGGATCTTTCGGTTGTGGCACTGCACGATTACCTGATCACGTATGAGTTCCTCACACATGGCTCCAAACTTACATTTAATAGAAAGTTCTCTCAAACGCGTGACAAAATCATCAATGGGTTCATCCAACCTTTGTTTTTGGGTATAAAATTTGTAACTGTGCATCACAAGATTTTCCTCCTTTGCGAATTTTACTTCTAACCTTGAAATTGCCTCCTTGTACTCATCAGGAATAGCCTGTCCATTACCCTGTAAGGCAATAGGCAAAAATCTAAACACTCTTTGCCCTTCTTTACCCAGAGAGCTTAATAAGATTGCCTTTTTCCTTTTTGATGAAAACTCTTGGCCATCTAATGCTTCCAAATAATTGTCGAACATAATAAACCAATCCTCCCACTGAACAGCAGGATTACCAGGCTCATTTAGTAATGGAGGAGGCAAGTTTACAACAACTTGTTGATACATGTTACAGTCGTATGGACGTGAGTGAAGTAGATGTCAAGGATAAAATCTTTCAATGCCACTTGCCAGCAAACAAGTATGTTTAGATTGTACAAGGAAACACAAAACAAAATTAGAAAAATATAACTGTTGAAAGAAAAACAAAACAACTTGACATAGGCAAGGCTAGCTCCACGACTGAATGCCTTTAACTAAAGCTTGTACTTGATCGTGTTATGATAAAGTTATACAAGACTTCCACACTGCTCAAAAATAGTCAATGAAAGAGAATGCACAAAAATGAAATTAAGCGCAATACCTCTGAGTTCTTGGTACGTTGTTCTGAGAAACCCAAAACTGTCTTTTCAGCCAAAACGAGAGTTGAACGTAGCTCCGATAGCTCAAAACTGTCTTTCATAACCAAAACTAGCCCTGGACAGCGGGCTTGTAACGCACTTCCTGACTTCTTGACAGCTCAAAATGGCCGCCGCATCAGAAAGAGGCTTGAAACGCACGCTACGTGCATGCGTGAAACGTCACTTCCAGTCGATCCGGTTGCCATGCGAACAAAGCAATGGAGATACAGAGATAAAACGTAGGAGGAAACGTTCTACTCACTGATTAATCGTTGGCTGAATACGACAAAATAGTCCAATTTCGGTACAAATTCTTCCGGAATCAAGGACGTCACGAAGACCCAAGGAGACACTGTCAGGTTCGTCTATCTTGATCAAGTCTTGTTTTGCTGCGACGTTTCTCTACTGCAGGAATGGCTTTCTTCCGAATCCAGATCAGGAAAACACGAAGACTCACTGAGCAGCAGGCCACAAGTCACCAAAATGTGGTAAGTAGAGTCTTCAGACCTTGTAGTTTAGCATTAACATCTTTAATGCAGAGTACAGCAAAACACAGACTCAAGGCCTGCTGACCAGTTCTCCAACTGACACAAGAGAACCTCTGGATCAGCAAACAGGCATAACAGTTCTAGAACAATAGCAGACAATAGAGAGGGAGCAGATATCATAGAGAAGACACAAAGCAGATACAAATAGAGAACAATGATACAATAAGTTTACAACACAGGTGTTTCCCTTTGTGCACTCTCTGACGCGTGAATTTAAATCCGGCCTTTCGCGGTTTTAGCATATCTCCGGGCGAACGCAAGCACGTTACGGGCGGGTCCTGAGGTGAACACCCGGCTTTTTGATGAGGCGAGGTGGCTGATAACGTGGATAGTAGGTTGCTTGGTATATATATCTTTTGGCGAGCGGGGTTCTTTGGCTAATGTGGCATCTGGGCACCAATATTATGTAGCGTGAATGTTATTAATTGTTGGTTTATTCTCTACGTGCACTTTTTTGAATCCTGGTCACTACTCTATCTCTGTGACCAGAGCGCTTTAGTGTTGAAAGAGTCCCTTATGTAATCATTTTAGAAGCACTCATGTACGGGAGCATTTAAATCAACATGTATATTTTGGCTAATGTGGCGTCTGGGTATTACTATTACTTAGCGAAAAGGTTTTCACCCTGTTGGTCTATTTTCTGCGCTTACCTGTTCGAAATGTGGTTTTTACCAAACTTCTTGAGACGAGTGCATTGGTGCTTAGAAAATCCTTAGTGTAAATATTTTTACTAACGCTCATGTGGGAACCGGTAGTGCGGTGTTACCGTTCTTTAGCGTTATGGGAAAACTTGCAGATGTTGCATTGTTATTATAGAATGCAACAGGATCTGTATATCTTTTGTATGCCTAGGAGTTGAGATCAGCATGGTTACACTATGTTTGTTGCTTCCTTCTGTACAGTCTACCATATATTGAAGCAGATACATTCTGGAAGGTTGAGAAGGAGGAGGAGTAGTGGACCATTTACAGCCATTGAAGGTAACAGCCTAGCATAATGGATTTTTTTGAAAGGTAGTGTTAATACCGACCAAATACATTGAGTGGTGGGCCTTCGCCTTTTTCTTTCCTTTTCGGACACAACATAGATTAGAATAGGGTTTCTTTTGGGTTGGTTTATACTGCATTGTTAGTTATTTTGTGTTTTGTGGTGCCTTTTACCTTGCAGTATTCCATGTCCTGTATTGACCTGTGCAATACTAACTCCCCGCTACGCTGGACCGGTGCTATATACGTCCTGTTTGAATTGAGAAAATTTGCGAGGTTAGTTGGTTAAATGTTGTTTTGTCCCACTTGGTGGTACTATCCTTTGCGACTGACGATTTAGGACGGCTTTTACATTTGCCATTTTTTGTCTTTCTTGTCCTCGTCTTTCGTTATTTAGATACAGGAATAGAGGCTGCTGAACTTTTAAATTGCAATCCAAGGAACGATTCATGGGGTTTAATTTCTCCAGGTAAGATATGCATCATCATCCTTCTTCTTGCCTGCAATTTTGCATAACGGATCCTTACGCAGTTCTAATTCATGAGATGGACCAATAGACTTTTGAGTTATAGTCAATAGTGAGGATATCTTATTGGCTATACTTGATAAACACTGCTATAACACTATTGTGAATTTGTAAGACATAGAATAAGCTCCTATGTATATTTTGCACTTCTAGACTCAGAGTGGTGTCAGCACCTGGCTGAGGAGTGCTTTGCAAATCCGGACCCTATATTTAGACACGCATATTAGTACCTATATAGAAGGTTCTTGTACCTATTGTTTGAATAAGTATGCTTACATGAATGTAGAGGCATGTGTTTGTCATTTGTCCGAGTATTCTTGTTATGCGCACATACATGGCATGCTTTTGGTAACGGTTAGTTTGTACTCATTGGGCATTGTCTGTGTTTACTCCATGAGGGCCCTGAGTAGGTAGGGGGCATCTGGTTGGTGGTGGTAATTTGCTATGCACTATGTTTGTGATTTTTTAAGTATATAACCTCAAAGCATATGGATATTTTTTTCCCAATTGTTTATTATATGGTCATGTTTTTGTCGCTTTAATTGATTACCTGTGGGTTCCCTGGTCTCATTATTTTTTGACCTTTTAGGTATGTAATTTTCCCTTCCCGGGTGGAGTGGCCTTGATTTGGGCACTATATCTGGCAGGTCCTGATGAAGGTGGCCTTCTACCAGCTTGCAGCCACCGAAACGCGTCGACCACTGCCCTGAGAACATCCTGCTTTTGTGCAGTTTTCTCTCCAGTCATCTCAATTACTTTGTCATTCTGTAATTGGGCCCCCCAGATATGTTATGAATGTGAAGGTTTGTCTGGATATGTGTGAGTTGGGTTTGAATGGGTTGTTGTGATGCTTCTGTCTGTCTCTTCCCGGGTCTTTATCATTTGATTGAATGTATTGTTTTTCTCATTTGTGCTGATTTGTGACTTAACTATTTGGAAAAATGTTATTTATAAAAAATATTTATAGATTTGTATAGTTATGAAAACTTATTTAAAAAAAGAAATGAAAAAAAAAAATTATATTTTTTAGGTTTGTTGTATTAATTTTTCCTGAGTGGATTAACACATTGGTCTGGGCGCTCACAGTGTTCATTTGGATTAACTCCAGTCTATAAATAACTTTGGTCATGAGGGAGACTATGGGATCAATGCACGCCACAAATTTCCTACTACTCAGTATTCCCCTCAGTCTCCCGATAAAAATGGTACCTTACTTGTGTGGATGGGCCAAGTGCCTATGACATGGAAGAGTAAAAAATGTGTAGAGATTGAGGGGGCCCAAAGCGGGTCCAAAAGGGTAGTTTGTTCATATGTTTTTAGGCTGACGCTCTCCCTGACATGCCCATAAACACATCCCTGGTGCCTAGTTAGCTTTCTGCCCCCTCGGGGGCAGATAAGGGGCGATTGCCCTGATGTGCCTTCCGGGCGAGCAGAATTCTTTTTTGGAGGTGAGGACATTAGCATGCCAATTCTTGGCAGCCCCCACCCATAAGTATAACAAAAAAACATAATCCCTGGTGCCTAGTGAGCATTCTGCCCCTGGGGGCACTATTGCCCCCCTCTGCCTCCTGGGGGGGGCAGAAATATTTTGTTAAATGTTTGGGGGGTAGGGCAATGGCATGCCCATTCTGGGCAGCCCCGAACCCTATGTATAAAAAAAAGAAAGTCATCATCCCTGGTGCCTAGTGGGCTTTCTGCCCCTGGGAGGGGGGCAGATCAGGGGTTATTGCCCCCATCTGCCTCCTGCGGGGCAGAAGATTGTGGAACTTTTTTGGGGGGTGGGGGCATTGGCATGCCCATTAAGGCCAGCCCCACCCCTAAATACCATGAAAAAATAATCCCTGGTATCTAGTGTGATTTCTATCCCCCCATCGGGTGGGCAGATTGGGCGCTACTGCTCCCATCTGCCCCCGGGCGGGTAGAAAGACTGCTCCCAAATATACTTGGGTGTGGGCATGGTGTTGCCCTTTGTGGGTAGCCCCCACCCTCTGTTATATGTACAAAATAATTTAAAAAAATCCCTGGTGTCTAGTGTGCTTTCTTACCCGGAGGGGCAGAAAGACTGATTTTGCCAAAATTATGTTGGTGGGAACAAAGGCCCTTGCCCAAGGGGCCGCTCCCGCCTCCCTGTGTCTAGTGGTTAATCCTAAGCAGGGATCAACTAAGGAGGGGTACCATTGGAAAGGGGGGATTCACCCCTTTCCAATGATACCTCTCCTGACTTTCGATGTGCTCGGGGGCTGAGATAGCCCCATGAGCACATAGAAAGTGAAACTGAAAGGAGCAGATCAGCTCATTTCTGTTTTGTTTTCACTGAAATTACATCAGCGTGACGTGCGTGCTGACCGTCATTTCATGAAACAAACTAAAAAGCCTCGGGAGCTGGGGAAACTCTTTTCCATCTCCGGACGCTGTTTAGGGTGAAAGGAAATCCCTCTGGTGCCCTCACCAGTGGGATTTCCTTGCCATGTCATCGGACACACAAGAGCCGTCCGAAGCACATCACTTTTGCGTCGGACGGCTCCTTCGAGCCCGACACATGCAAGGAGTTAAGCACACAGTAAATACCTGCGTTCACTTATAAAAAAAATCAGCTCTAGTGATCCAGACAACAGGATAGATGAGCACTTAGGAAATGGGTGCACGTCTTTTACTTTTACCTCCGAGTACAAATAACAACAATAATGGTAGAAAGGAGATTGCAGACGCACACTGTCTATGTAATTACTCAATAATCCTAATCCTAAAGTCACAATGCCCTCGGGGGGAAGGAGTGGCCACTAAAAGCTCCCGAAAGAGAAAAAGACCATGGGCCAGATGTAGGTGGGCAAATACCGAGCGGTAAACGCAGAAATTCACAGAATTTCTGCGCTACAGACCGGTAAATAGCCTTGTACAATGTAGGTAACACCAAACACCATCACAAAATAAGGAATCGCTAAAAATAAGGAAAACCAGTTAGCGATTCCTTAATTTGCGATTAGCAGACACCAAAACCCTAAATACCGAAACCCAAAATAAGAAATCCTTTAAAAAATTTGCAAATCAATGTACCAAACATCGCCATTACCGATTTTTCAAATTTTCGGTATTTAGGAGTCGCAAATTACCACTGACTCAAAGCAGGTGGTAATCAGGTGCACTGCATATAAACAGCCCCAAAATACAACAATGTGAACACAATGGCAGCCCTCTATGTTATTGTAAGGTGGCTTCGGATGCAAGCAGCAGGACTGAGGATCTGGAGACAGGAGGAACGCATGTACAGACTGCGCACTACAATGTTCCAACTGACTGATGAGAGGTACAGGCTACACCCCCAAACCATCCTAGACCTGATACGGGACCTGCACCCACTCCTGGTGCATCAGACACCAAGGGTGCACGCTATACCACCACATGTTCAGGTGCTTTGTAGCCTGCACATACTTGCTTCAGGTAATTACCAGGGGGTTATAGCTGTGGCAGGTGGTGTCACAGAGTTTCCTGTCCCGTTTCTTAAACCCTTTCCTGGATGCCATGATGCAAAGAATGGATCACTACATACGCTTCCCCAGCACACAGGCGGAACTGCAGAAAACCAAGATGGATTTTTATCAAAAGGCACAGTTCCCACATGTAATAGGGTGCATTGATGGGACACACATACCAATCTGCCCACCTGCAGCTACAGAGTACATCTGTCAGAACCGCAAATCTAAACATTCTATCAAAGTGCTGGTAATTTGTGATGCAGACCACATCATCACCGACATCGTAGCCAAATTTCCAGGGATCACCGATGTACATATTCAGGAACAGTGAGATCTACACAAGTCTGGCTGGGGGCGAATTTGAGGAAGGAGACCTGCTAGGTAAATCAATGTGACACACCCTGATGTATACCTTGGATGAATGTGTTGGTGACTGGTATTAATGACTCTTCCTTTCTCACTTAGCGCATATGCAGTGCGGGCAATTATGCTGACTCCTTATCTCAACCCATCTTGCCCAAGTGAGAGGAGATTCAATGTGGCACATAGATCTACGCGCAATGTTGTGGAGGCACATTTGGACTCTTAAAAAGCAGGTTCCGCTGCCTCCAGAAAAGTGGAGGTGCACGTCAGTACCGCCCTATCATCTGCTGTAAAATAATAGCAACAAGTGCCATGCTGCATAACCATACCACAAAGAAAGGAACAGTAGTGGCACCAACTGACTCAGAGGATGAGGGTGAGGATTGTCCACAGCCAGACCACAGAGCAGCAGGTGTGGCAGTAGCACCAGATGGGAGACACAGACGGGCTGAGATCACACGCAACTATTTATGAGTAAGTGAAGAGACACAGCCAGTAACTGTAATTGCGTGCCGGTGTTTTATTAACCCTAACTCAGGCAATAGCATAGCACACTGCCACAACATGAAGGCCTCAACACGCCATGCCAATATTCAATGGACATTCCAAAGGTGAAACGGGTTACATCACCCATCTCTCAATGCCAGGTGATGGCTGTCATTATTTCCAGCGCCCACGCGCATCATTGCTGTTTTCCCTGGGCACACAGTCCTCCCTGGTGCTCTGTCCTGTGACAGCGCTGTGCCTTTCACTGTGCCTCTTGGACTCGGTTATCGGGGGTGTGATGCTGCTACGGCTAGTTGCCTCCTCACTATCGCCCCCATCCCCTGCACCTGTAGCAGCTATCTGGTTGGTTTGGAGCACTTCCAGTGCACTGGTAACTGTGACCAGCCCCCTTGCAACGTCACAGCTGCAGTGGGCCATCTCTTCCTGCAGTTCCACCGAGCACCTGCAGAGCACAGAGGTGGCAGTGGAGAGGCGATTCACCTCCTTAGTGTAGCCGTCCAATTTCTGTCTGTCGCTGCACCTCGCCAAATGATCCTCATTCAGTTTGCTGCACAGCAGCCTCACTGCCTCTGACATGTCCCTCATGCCCTCAGCCACAGTATTGTTCATGCTGTTTATGCCCTCCTTAATTTCCAGCATGTGTCTGTTCATGTGGACCATCTTTCTTTGCCTTGCAGGCACTGTACCTTCAGCATGTTCCCCTCGAGACCGGCGAATACGCTTGACTCCTCGCCCTGTGCAACAGGACTGGCTGCCCTCGCTCTGCGGTGTCTGACACCTGTGTGGGCCCGCTCAGTGGAGGAATGTGTACCTGCACTGTTGTCATCCTCTACCAGCGTGGAATGTTCTTCTACAGTCATCGAAAAAACAAAGTTTGAATCTTTGATGATATTCCAAATTCTCCTTTACTATTCCTCAATTCTAGCCAACACGTGCTTTGTCAATTTTGACTTCATCAGGGCTCAAATCAGATGGGGCCTCAATATTAATACTGTGAGGTGTAGCTAAATATATGTGCACCCTGTTTGTGAAATAACAGTAAAGTTAAACTTGGATTTGAATAAATGGCTTTTATGCATAGATTTACTACCATAATTACAACCCTGATGAAGTCAAAATTGACAAAACACATGTGGGCTAGAAAGAAATAATAATAAGGAAGACTTTGCAATATCATCAAAGTTTCAAACCTTGTTTTGTGGATGACTGGAGATGAAGAGTTCTCAAGGGACCATTACTGAATCATTATACCATGAACTACTTTTTCCTTTTTCAGGAATGCAAGTACAATCAAACTAATGCAATGTACAAACATAGAACTAGAAAGTAGCCGCCATCTGAGACGGCGGGGACATTGTTACGGCCATTGTCAGTGGTAATGAATACCATCCTGAGATCCCTGTGTTCAAGCCATTCACAAACGTTTGCATTAAATTTTTCCATGATTTTAGCCTCTGCGTGTACTTTTTGTATGGAGAACTGTAATCGCTGAATTCTGATGAACGCATTAAAAACAGTATTGAATAAAGACACACTCTTGTTAACCCTCTTGAAAGTGGCCAACTAGTTGCTAGTATTGTTGTGGAACAGCGACTAGTGAAAATAAGTCTGATTTTGAACCTTCATGTAGGATAAATGGTCACCACAAATTCCAGAAATCCCTCTCCTTCCACCGGACAACTCATGTGCCAGCAACTTTCCAGTCTTCCTTTTGCAGAAATGGACTGGTCTATCGCTTAGGTAAGGCAGTGATTCCTTGTTGAAGAGAGCAGTCATAGTACTTTATATTTTTTGTGACAATCCCGCCCAAAGTGCCTAAGTGAAGGTGTTGCGTTTGAGCACTTTGAGGTAACTGTGATATTCTTTCCCTGGAATAAACTAGATATCACTACAGTTGAATGCAAGCTATGAGTGGGATGGTGTGACACTTTGAAAATTGGAGCTGGGTGGCCATGTCATCCTCTGCTATCCTCATTGCCATCTTCATTATCTTCTTTGGCTAATTTGGACTCTGGAGCTGTACCATATACAAACACCTTTCTTTGGTGGTCTTCCCCTTTGACTGCATTCTTTTTTCTCAAATAGTCTAAGGGTCTGCATGTGCCAAGATACCAACTCACCCTCACAAAGCAAACTTCAGCATAGCAAATTGTGATATCATTATTTCTATCTGCGAAAAAATCTAAAATTGGAAATGAGTTCCTTTTTACAGGGTGAAATCCAAAACGTGTTGTTAAGCCAGAATTGTTGAACTTAGGGTGGGTTACTACTAAGGTGGGAGGTTGTTGCTATTTCAACAAGATGGAGTCAGATGTTAGTAATGCAAAAGTCTAAAAGGAGGTGATTTGTGCTTGGTTAATGTCTTTCGATAGGCCACTCAGAACAATGAGAGAATCATTTTCCTCAATGTAATAACTCACATCTGTGCTTTTTGTTTCTGGAAGCCTCAGTTTGCCTTGTCCCCCATGACACTCCTTGTGAGGCAACTCGTTGACAGTGATAGATTGGAGATGCAAGAAAAGCTGAGGGACAAAGCCCTACTTTTATTTGGGGGAGGAGAAGCAGAAGAAGATGTTTTTTAAGATGAAGCAGCACATCATCCTGATGTGATTCTACCTTCTGTGTGTCAGAATCTTGTTCCTACTCTTTTTGCTGAAACAATTCTGCCTCACTCTCGGACACGATACCCATCACCACAGTTCTAAGAGTAAGGAGTTTTTCTCTCTGACAGGCCAACGATTTTGGTGGAGTTGCATTGGATCTAGAATTGCTTCCAACATTGTCCTGCCCACCTGAAAGTGCACTAAGTACACCGTATTCCACACCTTGGCGAAAGAAAGCCATAGGCTTTGATGCATGACTCTGAAACCATGGTGCACTTTTTGAAAGTACCAGGCTTCTCACTTTCCAGGCAGGAACTGTCAAACTTGCTCATTATAGCGAATGAAATACATGACATAGTAACAAGTAACAATAATATCATGTGTAGTAGGTTGACATACTTTCAGAAAAAGTTGATATTACAGAAGTATTCAAAGCTTTTCTCACTGGTAAAAATTGTTTTTATTGTTTGTAAACAATGTGTCTCACGTGGACTTAAGGGCCAGTGAGGATCTCAAGAATCCCTCGCAGAGTATCAATACAGCCAGCATAAACTGATTACAATTAAATGTAAAATCCATGACCTGCCAACTACCACCATGCTCTAACCACAAAATCAGAAAAAAGTCATAAACACAAATTAGTGAAATCCGAAATATCATTGGGGAGCAGTCAGTGCTGCCATGGCTACATCAGGAAGACTGACAACATTAAATAACATTGAAAATCAGCCAGGACTATACTGGCCCCAAGAAGAGCATCAGGGTGACTGGGCTACAGGCATTCTTTTTTTAAATAGTTAATAATACATATGGCCTAAAGCCTACCATGGGCAGCAAACACCAAACAAAACAGCAGAAAATGTAGGCCCAAAAAATCAGTAAGATTAGAAAAAATATTTGCCAGATGGGGCTCCTAGCAAAGCATCATGGAGAGTCTTAATACCCCTAAAATCCTCAGCAAAAGGCTTTAAAACATGGCAGAAAATAAGCTTATACCAATCATCACACGTACAAACATTCAACCACAAACATTTACGTGTACGTTTGCCTAAATGGCGAATGAGCACATAGTAAGGAGGTGCACAATATTAATATTACCTCACAAATATATTGTCATACACAGATATTGTCAAACATATTTTGGTAACAAGAATATTGTGGAACAGAATATTGCAGGTAAGAATTGTGGGACATATTATCAAGGGGGTTTATCTCCGCTTTTTTGACTTTAAAAGCCAAGAAAGCGGAGATAAAATTATCTCCCTATTACCTACCTGTCGCTAACACCAGTTAGCGACAGCTAGTAGGAGATAGTGACCATCTTGGGCCCCACTTTGCATGTCAGTGATATTTATCACTAATGACATGCAAAGTGGGCGTGCCAAGATGTTAGCGACTGGAAACAGTCCCTAACATCGCTAACTCCTATTACCAACTTTTGGAGATATTCGCGTAAGCGCGAATATCTGCAAAAGCTAACACCTGCCCTGAGCAGTTCTTGGCCATGTTATCCAATGGGAGGTGGATAACATGGCTAAGAGCATTAGCAGGGTAATGCATGAATATCGCTGACTTTTCAGCGATATTCATGCATTGCGGGCGATTTTTATCGCATTTGCGATAAACCTTGGTAATACCAGTTTATCTGCGATAAAAATCGCCGCAGCTCAGGGGTAAATTTTTGTCTCTAACCAAGCAATAGCGATAATTATCGCTATTGCTTGGTAATATGCCCCATTGTTTTTTAAGTATTTTAGACTGTTTTTATGATTTCGTGTATTTTAGGCTTTTTAGCATTGTGTGATTCCTTTAGTAATATTTCTAAAGTGTTTTTGAGTTTCTTTTAATTTGCTTGAAATAATGATGTGCTTGCTGGGTTTGTAGCGGAGTAGAATGGGAAGATATTTAAATTCATTTTTTGATTTTGTTATACATTTATACTATTTATAAAATTGAATGGATTATTTTATTTTCATAATTTTGTAGTTTATTGCATACTTAGATTATTGATTTCTATCAATACAAAGTGTTATTTATTTTTGTAATGGTAAATAATATAATTAGTTATGTAAATGTGTTACCTAATTACATTAATTCATTGTTTATTTTTTAATAATTCTGTTTTAATTGGACAATTTCATTATTTATGTAATAAATTGATTTATTAATTTAATTTAGTTCCATTTTCATTATGTTAGCTTTTATAAAAAGGATTAACATTCTGTTTATTTTTCGTTGTGGGTTATTTAATTTGTTCAGTATCATTTGACTTTTTGTGGGTAGTTGGAATGGTAGGGAAATAGTGCCTATTACATTTTTGGTGCTTTTAATTGATATATTGGTAAACAATGTTTTAATTGGTAATTTGTTTGAATAAGTTCCATTTTTGAATATTGTTTAAGTAATGTAGTAGAGTTTTTGGTTCTTTATAGAAATTATTGTTTGCAGTAAAATCTTTACCTTTTTAAGACTAATTAGATTTTTTTCATATTCATTTTTAATGTTTTGATTATTTAAATATATTTTATAATCATTGTTATGTGTGCAGTCTCCCGTTTTTGTTGCTTAGGTTGAAGTGTGAGTAGTAAATAGGTCCTCTCCAAAGTCCAACTCTATCACTCCTGTTGCTTAGATTGTAGTGGGATTAGTAAATGTGAACTCTCTAAAGTCCTTTGTTTTCCCAATTATTTGTTAGGTTTGAGTGGGAATAGTAAATCTGACTCTCCACAGTTCATTTGGATCCGGCTGGAGCGTTTACCGCCAGGCAGGCATTTGTAGTTACTTGTGGGTGATTGACTTTACTCCATTTGAATGTGACTACCAAGGAAGGTTGCGCTTCTGGCATCCCATTTTTTTTTTGTAAGACGTTTATTAGTAGTCAATAGAGCAGTACACATAGCGGAGCCTACAACCCTGAGGGCCGGCTGCAACATTACGATGTATTGTAAGAGTAGATAGATACAAAAGAAAGGTATACGTTTCCTTCGACTGCAACCCTACAATATAAGTCATTAATTGTATCCTTCGTATCACGTATGCTCATAGTTCAATTGTACATTCAAATGGCGTCTTGTTTTATCTTTTTATAAGTAAATAATGTAACTCTGTAAACTGAACAGTTCTCATCGGTGTGTCCCAAATTGTTGGCTGTGTCATCGAGTAACATTCCAGTGTCCACTGTACTGAAACCCATAAAGTTCGCGGGCAGACCTTGTAAGCGTGTCAATGGAATAGGGGTATTTAATACACGTGCTCGGTCTATCCTTGTCGTGGTTCACGCCATCTATTCAGGATGGCAAAGCACCACGGACTATCAATGTATTGTGTGATGTATCAATTGTATAAATGATATAGCCTGATTGTATGCTGGGGAGACGCGACCTACGTCAGGCCTCGTGGCCGGTCAGGCGTCTAAGTGTGCCTCCCTGGTGGGGCGTTTGAGGAATAAAGGGCTATATATGGAAGACAAGAAACCAAAACAGATAAACGGGGGATTTATGCGGGAGGGGGGTGGGGTGGAAGAGTGTACGTGAGGGAGCGATGCCGTGAAAGGGGGCCAGGAAGATATCGTAACATGTCATGGACTAATGTTTCTTCGTGTGGGTGGCTGTCCGGACCCGCGGCCAGCGTGTCGGATGTGTGGTACAGTCATTATTCAGGGCGGCTGGGGGGGGGGGGGAGGCAAGCTTCCTCCGGTCTGTAAGCACCACATCTCCAGCGCTCCGGGGGTGTGATTGTCATGAGGGGGGAGTACTGTCTGTGTCCTTGGCGTCTCCACATCTACTCCATCTGTGTTTCCCCGCTTGCGGCGATCCCTATATGAGCCCTCTGGTCGTGCCCTCCTTCTGTAGGGATCTCATGATATCATCCCAGAGTTGTGCAATTGGGAATTGTCTTAAGCCCGCTATCTCCTCTTGGTGTAGTGCCACGCTTTCTGCCCTAGCCCAGTTAGTGAAGGAAGCATACCAGTATTTAGGGATTGGTGGTTCTCTCCTTTTCCAGTGTTTGGTGAGCAGCCGCTTGGCTGTGATGAGGCCTAGATCCCAGAACCTGGCTGCGCTTCTGGCATCCCATAACTGCTCTTTTGGGTCCCTTGAGTGTTTATCCCTCTCTGTCAGTGTTGTGTATTTTGAAGAGCAGGAGGACCAGGTTCCTCAGTAGTGTCTGGGAAGAATCTACCAGATGTGTATTTGGACTTTGTTCTTTCAATAACTGCATTTGAGTCCCATCTACCACGCCCTTTCAAACTATTCCAACAGAGAGAAGTTGGGCTTCCCCCACCCCCAATTGTCTTTGTTCTCTGTTTTTATCCATTGCTGAAATATGTTTCTGTGCCCTGAAGAAGGTGTGGGGTGGGTTGACCACTTCACATTGAAACACACGTCAGCTCCTGCGTTATAGGCATGCAGACACCAAACCAAGTTCAATCTGTGTATATATGAAATATGTGATTTTTCTCTCAACATTATGACTAATGTATAAAATTTGAATACACTGTGTATATAGGAATATATGTCCTGGTGGACCTACAAATTTATAAATCTGGTCTTCGTGTATCTGTACCATCTAAGACAGTATTAAGTTATGATAGTCTAATAAACATTGTCAGGAGACGTTTATTTGATCAATTCTGGTGCTGTCTATGGCTCATTATATGTGTTCTTTTTTTGTTTTAGGATGATATGTAGCGTATGAGTGGTATTTGTCTAGTTTGTGTGAAATTGTATATATTCTCCCTTTTGTGTGTGGGGGAGACAGTTTATACATATGCATGTGCTAACCATTGCTTTGAATGATTTATATGTTTTTTAATGAGTAATTGAAATAGATATTTCCACTGCATAAAGTTATTTTGTGTGCTGTTGTATTTGATTTATGACTCTACTTTTAGAGCATGTTTTTGGAAGTGGGTTTCTATCCTTCTTTCTCCCCCCAAAGTTCAATACTTTCACCAATGTTTCTTAGGTTGAAGAGGGAATAGTAAATATTACCCTCCCAGAGTCCAGTGCTTTTCTTACTGTTGCTTAGATCGGAGTGGAAATAGTAAATCTGACTCCAAACAAAGTCACACTTATTCCCCATTGTTGCTTGGATCAGAGTGAAACATATTAAATGTCACCCCTTCATATTCAACTTCGCTCTTCCACCACTGTTAATCTGCATCTGCATTTGCTGGAAAACTGTAAGACAGTGTTTGAATACTTTTTACTAGCTGATCGGCCCAGATGAACTTCGCAGCAAATCTTGTCCCCAGTAATCACTAAGGGGCTGATTATGAGTCCGACAGTCCGGGGACTGCAGTGGCATGCCGTCGGGTAGGCGGTCTGACCTCCCAACTACGAACAAGGCAGTCAGAAAGCCACAAGACTGCCGCCACCACCAGGATCCTGGATCCTGCGGGGGTGGTGGTAGGGAAGGTGGGTGGATTGGAGGCGGTGCCGATCTTGGCACTACCGTGCCTATTACGAGTTGTATTTCCACTGACCTTCTAATGGCAGGGACCCCACCATGAAAAGGTTTGCGGAAAGCCAAGGAAGCCCCCCCCCCAGGTGTTTTGGGGCTGGGGGCATATGTTGTGCCCTCCCTATGCCTGCACTGTTGTGCACGTACTGTGCGTCATGCACGACTTAGTGCCTGGCAACAGTACATGCACGGCAGTGTAGGCACTGCAGTATGACGGCAATGACTTCAGTCCACTCTACCTCAAACGATGCTAGACGCCAACGCCGAGGTAAGGAACTTCCACACTGGATCACCAACTCCGCTGACAAACTTACCACCTTCAAAAAAGCTACAGGACCACACAACAAGAAAGCAAGCTGGTTCACCAGAGCACTCCAAGAATCCAAGCGCTCCTGCCGATGACTTGAAAAGACATGGAGAAACAGCAAAACCCCTGAAACACGCACCGCCTACAGAATAGCCACCACAGCACACCACCAACTCATAAAATCCACAAACAATAATTTCCTCCAAGACAGAATCCTCATCAACGCCCACAACTCCAGGGAAGTCTTCTCCATCATAAATGAATTTGCCAAGCCCGGCAGCGAAACAACAGATGTCCCATCCTACCAAGACCTCTGCAACAGCCTCAGCTCATTTCACCTCAAGATCAAGACACTCTATTACAACTTTGACAATAAAGACCTCAGCACTGCGTCAGCACCCACCCCCAGCGACGGCACTCAACAGACCCTATTCACTTGGCCTTGCTCACGACAGAAGGCACCTTAAAGACCATGAAGAGCATCCACTCTGGAGCACCCTCAGACCCTGTTCCCCCCACATCTTCCAAAGGGCTGCCACAGCCATCACATCTGAGCTATGCCAGACGATCAACTGTACCTCGAGACAGCCACATTCCCCGACAACTGGAAGCACGCAGAAGTCCTCTCCTGAAGGAACCCTCTTCAGACCAGACGGATCTCGAGAACTTCAGGCCTATCTCCCTGCTTCCATTTGCAGCTAAGCTCATCGAAAGGCAATCTACAACCAGCCAGCAAACTTCATCGAAACGTACAACAGTTTAGACATCTCCCAATCCAGATTCCACAGCAACCACAGCACCATGACCACCCTTCTCACCACCACAGATGACATCCGTGCCCTCCTCAACCAGGGCAAAAGGACAGACCTCATCCTCCTGGACCTATCAGCAGCCTTCGACATCGTCTCCCATTGCACACTAGCCACCAGACTCAACAACGCCAGCATTCCAAGAAAAGGCACAAGACTAGATACGCACATTCCTTACACGTAGAACACAGAGAGTCAGACTCCCGCTTTACCTCTCAGAAACGACAGAGGCCAGATGCGGAGTACCCCAGGGATCCTCTCTCAGCCTCACCCTCTTCAACATCTACATGGCACCCTCGCAACCATCGTCAGAAACCACAAGCTTAACATTCTCTCCTATGCCGATGACAGTCAGAAACCACAAGCTTAACATACACTCCTATGCCGATGACACCCAGTTCATCCTCTCCCTCTCCAAGGGACCCAACATCACCAGGCACAATTTCCAAGAAGGGATGAAAGCTGTCACAACCTGGATGAAGAAGAGCTGCCTGAAACTGATCTCAGAAAAAACAGAAGTCCTCATCCTTTGCTCCACCCCCTCAGCTTGGAACGACACCTGGTGGCCCCACCCTCGGAAACACCCCCACCCCAACGGACCATGTACGTAACCTCAGCATCATACTGGACTCATCGCTCACTATGAACAACCAGATCAACACTGTATCCTCTGCCTGCTTCAACACCCACTGCATACTCTGAAAAACATTCAAATTGATCCCCTCTGAATCCAGAAAAACAAGCATATACGTCGTATTCACCAGTAGACTGGACTACGGCAACGTCCTATACTCCAGAATCAACAAAAGACTCCTCTGCAAGCTCCAGACTGTCCAGAATGCCGCAGCCAGACTAATCCTTGACATCCCCCGGCACAACCACATCACCCAACACCTCTGCAATCTCCTCTGGCTCCCCATCAAAAGAAGTATAACCTTCAAGTTCCTCAAGCACGCATACAAGGCCCTCCACAACATCGGACCAGCATACCTTAACAACTGTCTCTCCTTCCATGTCCCCAAGAGAAACCTCCGATCAGCTGACCGCTCCCTGGCCACCATCCCACGCATCTACAGGACCAGAGCGGGTGGAAGGTCCTTCTCCTACCTCACAGCCAAGACCTAGAACGACCTCCCCCTCCACCTCCAGCCCTAAAATGCTCCATTTCAGGTAGGACATCAAGATCTGGCTCTTCCGATGACCCCAACTGAGCCGCTCCCCCCCCCCCAGTGCCTTGAGACCCGAACTGGTGAGTAGCTGCACTCTACAAGCCCTTGATTGATTGATTGTAATGCAACAGCGATCCAGCAGTCGGACCGTTAGACTCACAACCAGCCCCTCAGTAATACGACAGCAAGGCAAAATAGTCACACAATGATGTGACAAATGTCCGCAAGACTCGGTTTTTGCTCGAACCTACTATTGGATTATATGATTAACATATTGGCGTAAACGAATCTGGAAATCATGCGTGGTAGATTAAACCTAAAAATCGGGATTTACACAAGATTATGCTTGCATAATCTTCATTTTGCAGAGGTTTACTTTTTGTTGTGACCACTTCACATGTTTTTAAAACAGCCTTTCTTTCCTATCATTTGAGGTTGGGTATTTGTCTTTGTGATTATATTAAACACGTTTCTCAATTAAGATAAAACTTCTAAATAAAATTAATACAATTTTCGACTGAGGACATCCGCGAAAAATGTTGCCACCCCTTTAAAAAAATCAAGGTATTCACATGCTGCCTGCAATAGACTTTAGATCGCCTTTAGTAACTTTTCTATTTAGTAAAACTAATTTGCGCATATTTTCTAAGAGAGGGCTGTTCAATTAAAGGTTTAATCGAGTTTTTACAAAAATGCGGACATGCCATACAATTTTGAATACAGATCTGTGTATGCATGATTTTTTCTTTGAAACAACTTCTGTATAACTTCTAAACTTAAAATGATAAATCTTGAGCTTTATTTAGTTAATAATATTTCTAAACCCTAAAACCCTGCTTAATGAAAATTCATCAAGCCACGTCTTATGTGTTTCACAAAATGAAATTCCTTGAAATTATCTGCTGCAATGAAAAATAATAAAAATGTACAATAACGAATAATGATATTTTGTCTTTATTCATACTATAGACATATTCCCACAAAACAAGAGTTGTTCTTTTTAATTGTGCCACCCCGTGGCACAACAAACTGTGGGTTATCAGATATCATTATTTCAATTATTGAGGCAAAATCTCTCAACTAAGTTCCAGTTTATATAATAGCCTTCTTCGGTTAAGTTACTTTATGTAAAGAACTATTTGAAAATGTGACCATTTTGTTTCATGCACTCCATAATATTTGTGCAATTAATGCATTCGCCATGCCTACCAACTATATATTAAAAGCTACAATATTAACTGGTTTATTCTTTTTCAATATTGGTAAGATACAATAAAAATGAGACACACATGGGGATAGAAAAGAGGCACGCTAAGATACAGGTAGCACAGAGACACAGCCCAAAGAGTTAATGTAATTTCCTGCACTCCTGTGTTTGTATATGCTAGATCATTAAAGACAGACCTATTTACTTTGTCAGTGGATGCTGTCAAAGTGGTTGAAGTCTCTAGATTTTACCATTTTCATTTTTAGTTTAGCTTGTGGTAGACACGCGTCGGCTCAGATTTTGAAATAATTTAAAAAGTGATCCAATCAAGCTAATTTTAGAGGGTTGGCGAATTGGAGAGATCTGTATGTGGTGTTTGTTCATGAAAACCTGGTCCAGGGTAGAGACCTTGATGTGGTTATGGAAGATGTAATGTTATAGTAGTTTGTCCAATAGAAATAACTTGTTAGTAATGTATGGGTGTTATGGAATTTAGTTTCTTTCAGGCATAGGAAGTTGTATTCTAGTTTAAGATAATGGCTTCGAATGAACAGAACTCATTTTCCGCAAGTGCATAAGCATCAGGATCAATGTCTTGGACATGGGTAGATTGGAAGATTCATTATGGGCCATAGACCTGCAGTTCAGGAGGGTTGCTTTGATGGCATGTGTAGGAGAAGGGTAACTGTACTACGAAAAGGTGATTTTTTTTTAGGTTTCTTGATTAGACTTATCTTTGATTTTGCTCAGGGCTTATAGCAGTTACAAAATACATTGTGGATCAGTGATTATAGATTATTCAAGTGTGTATTGTACATTAGCAAATGTGGTGTGTGTGTGTTGTACCAGTAGGATTAGGAGAACAGTCCCTAGGAGGAGGACTCGTGTGTGTGTGTGTGTGTGTGTGTGTGTGTGTGTGTGGGTGTGTGTGTGTGTTTTCTTTTGTGTGTGTGTGTGTGTGTTTTGTGTGTGTGTGTGTGTGTGAGAGAGAGAGAAGTAAACTGTGGTTTGCTCTTTTTTATCATCCCAAACAGGTGTTGCATTCATTTTAATGTCAAGCAGTTCTTTTTGGGGATTAAATAAAAAATCTGTTCACCTCGTCTGTAGTAAGTGGCTCTAATGAAATTGGACTTCTTATGTGAATCACATAAATAGGTTGTTGATTCCTGCTGTGGAGAATGGATGTATGCTTTTGTTTTGATGTAGCCGGCAGTTGTTTAACAGCGGGTGGCAATGGCTACTGGAAGGTGTTAGACCTGACATCCTTGGTGTGGTTTCCCCCCAAGCTTTTGCCTTCACTTCTCTTGTTTTGCTGAATTCATTTTTGTCTGCATTAGGATTCTGTGCACTTTACCACTACTAACTGGTGCTCTCTTTCAAACATGGTAAAACTGGACTACACCGAATTGGCACATTTGACTTACCTGTACGCCCATAGTAAATAGTAGACCTGCGCTCAGGGCAACCAAATTGAATGCTACTAGTGGGCCTTCAGCATACATTGTGATACCCACCAAAGAAGTCTTTTGAAACATGTCTTAGACCTGCCACTGTAACTTGTAGTACAGTTTAAAACTTCCATTTCATCCTGCCAAAATAAACCTTATGCCAGACCTAAACCTTCCTTTTTATTAATACTTAGAAGTCTCCTCTAAGGTAGGCTCGAAATGCCCATAGGGCAGGGTACATGGTATTTAAAAGTACAACATGTAGGATTAGGTTTTACATGTCCTGGTAGTGAAAAACTCCTAAAGTCATTTTTCTCTACTGAAAGATCTATCTCTCCCATTGGCTAACTTTGGGTTATCCTATAATATTTAAGAAATGCTAACTTTGGATTTGGAGGAGGTAGATATATGCTGTTTGGATTCAAATGATTTGTAATGCAAAGTTGCAATTCGGAAAATGCCATTTTCTGTCTCTAAACATTTTTGTCTTCTGCTAGTGTCCGTGTTCGGATGAGTGTGAAGGGCTATGCTGTTGGGGTTTGTCTATTCCTTACAGACAGTGACACAAAGGGGACTAGATGTAGTCAGGATGGCCCATCATGCCAGAATGACTTCGGGCAGTGTGGTTCCCTGCCTCACTTACACTTTAAAGGGCTTCGCCTCCAGGAACACACAAAGAAATCTAGTACCAGGCCTGCCAGACTTCTTGGAGCCTGGATAGGAGAAGGGAAGATTTTTCCAGAGCCAGATGTGGGAGCAGGACATGTTGCTCCTCCCACACACAAATGATTGCACCAGGCATACAATTAGACATTTAGAACAACAGATCTGAACATTACTGGACCTGTGGATATTACAGAAGCAGAACTGCCCAGCTGTCAGATGACTGCCCTGCTGATTGAGGACTGCCTTCCCATCTGAGAGGGAAGACTGGGCCTGCTTACTTTCATTCCAGGCTAACTTGAGTGACTCCAAGGGTCAGTTGTCTAACCTCCTGATTGAGCTACAAGGACACAACAGGCTCCAGAGGCCATCCTGCAACTGCCTAGCTGACCTACTGCAACTGGACCTTCCAGGATAGCAACTGGACCTGTTTGATGCCTGTTGGCATCTGCAGGAGTGAGTTGCTTATCCCAAAGAAGAGCCTCCTCAGGTCCTGGACCCTTGACTGGCATCAGAGCGCACTCCTCCTAAAAAGAGATAGTGAAATCCTGGGATTTGGGCTCTTTGTAACTGTGAAAGCGCCCATTCATGCCCATTGTCTGCCGTCCACGATTATCGCCACTGCGAAGCTCCAGTGAGACCTGCTCCTTGTGCTACAGAGACCGCCAGTGATGACTGGCAACATGAGATCTGCACTTAACACTACAGCAACGAAAGCCCGCGGTGAACGACAGCGCAAAACTACAGCAATGACATTCTGCGATGCCCAACAAGCTCTTTGCACTACAGCAGCAGCCTGGGAGGCTCGACCTGTTGTTTGCACTCCACCGGTGACTGTCTGAGAGTCTCTATCTGCTACTCGCAGCATCCTCCACCATTACTGGAACTCTTCGTGATGGACTCAGAAGGTAACTCTTCAGCAGGACTAACCTGGTCCATGTGTCTGGCACATGCTCCATCGCGGTTGGCCTCAACTTGTGAGTTTTCCCTGAGCTAGCGTGTCTAGATTACCATGAGTGGTGATTTGTGCTTTTAGGTGCTATTTTCACTAAAAACTTTAAAATCTTCGGTTCTACTGATTGGGTTCTTGTCATTCTGGCACCGTTTAATTTAATAAATTGTATTGTTTTTCTAAATTGTGTGGGATTAATCTTGTGTTCTGTTTTCACTTTATTACTATGCAAATCAGTATCAACCCTGCTCCTCATCAGTAGAGCCTGTCCTGAACTGGAAGACCCCTCCAAAAGAGACCACATAGGACCCCATCAGGAGCATAACTGATTTGTATAAGGTGGGTCTCTGTCTAGAATGGCACAGTGGGCATAAAATGATGGTCTGGACTGCATCCCAGAGTTATTGCCAGTGGATGAGATTCATTCAAGCATTCCTTCCATCGCTTTGTTGTTTTTTCAGTAGATGCCCTAAGTGCGACAGATATGCCCAAAAGTGTGTTCCCATGCTCACTGTGCCATAGGACTCAAGCTATAAGTCACGGATTTTACCAAAGTAGCACAATACCAGTCTGGGGTTGCTTGCCTTCCCAACTGGCAGCTGGGCTGGACTATTATTTTTGGAGAGGGACCAAGACTGATTTGCATAAGGTGTGTCTCTGTTTAGAATGACACAGTGTGTGAAAGACGAGGATCTGGAATGCGGTCCAAAGCAATTGCCAGTGGCTGAGATTGTTTCAAACATTCCTTCTATCACTTTGTTATTTTTGCATTGCCTTAACCCGGCCATCAATTCAACAAGACTGTTGTGTACGAATTGGCTAGAACTCAGATTAGGATAAGAAACCAAGCCAGTCGAAATAATCAACAGCAAAATATGTGAGAGTCAACATACTGACACACATCCCTACCAATGTATTTAATGTGAGGTGTAGCAAACCTTGCATGTATTTCTTAGCTTATCATACGATTGAGAGACTATGTCAATGACAATTCAATTTTGCTTCTAAAATTGGTCATTGTGAGCAGCAAAGATCTGAGTTGGTGTTTCCTTGCTGTATACTGGATTCCCTTTCTTCTACTGGTTTGCCTACATTTATCACGGCAGCCTTTAAAGGATTCTCTTATGTCGCAATATATATTTATATACTTTTTCACATATTTCTTCTAGTATACACAGTTGTCATGTTTATTCTAAGCAAGGCAATGCATACCTTTACTTTACACATGCATCTGGCAAACCTCCCCACTGTTTCCGATACAAAATCTCACAATTTGCTCTAAAAAGGCACCTGATATCAGCCAACATATCTCAGTCAATGTTCTGAGTGTCACTAGTGATAGGCTCAAATACTCCCAGTTTGCACGCGGTATTGAGCTGTTTTCTGCCTGATTACATTTTGAATGGGGAATAGCAAGCGAATATTGTCTTTGCCGCAATTATTTACACTCATGCTTTCGCACAATGGTGTATTCCTAATGCTGCATTTTGCCACGCAAGACATGGAGAATATGGTCACATAAAATTCGGGTGTGACCACTAGTCGTGCGAATCCTGTAATGGGTGCAACGTGTAAAATAATGTACAAAAAATATTTGCACCCAATTTTTCACTTTGCTCATCACTCGATAAAACGCCTTTAACAGTTCTGCGCTCCATATGTACAAGTCTACGAGACTGCAGGCTTGCTGCCACAGCACCACAACTTAGGGGCCAACCTCATCTGAAAATATAAACTTCTTGATCCAATCAAGGATCACCTTCGGAAAAGTCGCCTTCAACTAGGCCCCATGTCACGAGGCTGATTGTCCAGTCTTGGGTGTTTCACCCAGCTTCACTTAACATGTTGGGTGGTTTAGTTCCACCCTTCCCATCAGTGACTCTCACATCTTGTCTTGTCATAGCAATAAAAGTCTTGATTTCAAGGGATGGAGGACGGCATGTTCTACACATGTTTACAGGCACTTGTTTGACATATCGCAAGGCCTGGCTGGGCGTTATCAAAGAGTAAATCAGGACTTGTGGACATTTTGGTCACTCAGTTAGCACAATGGTTAATGGATAATCGGCTGTCGAGCACTTTTTAGGAGAAAAAAAACGTCTTTAACCTCTATTGAAACTTACAATGGTCCAGAGAAAATGGTAACTTTTTCTTTTACAGAGCCTTTTCCATTCATTTGTTAATTAATATTAAAATACAGAAAGTATATAGGTAATTAAATTAAGTTGGTGTCATGTACACCGCTGTACCTATATTATTATATTACAAAATTGGGTAAAATGTACAAAAAACAAGGCGTTCGAGAAGTTCTGTCTTTCGTGACGCTTAATTTTTTCTGTTGTACAGTTCTTGTCTACTTCGTAATACATTTTAAGTGCAGCATGGTTGTTGATTTTTCTTACTTGATTGATTACAAACTACTGTTCTGCTTATTCAGCAAGAACTGTATTTGTTGTACTTTGCATTTAATCAGCAATGTGTTTATCACATGAAAGCACCACCTCTTGGAACTGTCCAGCTACAGCGAAACCCGTGTATCATGATTACTTATTCTGCTCTCCACGGTTGCAGAAAAGGGACATTAACTTGTTTGTGATGTTTGTCGCAATGTTTACGGCCCTTAAACGAACTAGGGGCATATTACCAAGGCGGGCGATATGTGATTATCGCCGCATTGGCGGTCGTTTTCGGCCACTAAGCTGCGATAATCCTATCGCCCTATTAGCAAGCTGTCGCTAACAGCAGTTAGCGACAGCTTGTAGGCGATAGGGAGCGGTTTGGGGCCCGCTTTCCATGTCAGCGATATTTATCGCTAATGACATGCAAAGTGGGCGTACCCAACCTGTTAGCGACTGAAAGCAGTCGCTAACGTCGGTATCGCCTATTAGCAAGGCAGGCGTAGCGATGGAAATATTCGCGCTAAGCGCAAATATTTCCAAATACTAACGCCTGCTCAGAGCAGTTCTTAGCCATTATATCCAATGGGAGGTGGATATAATGGCTAAGAACCTGTTAGTGATAATGCGTGAATATCGCTGTATTCTCAGCGATATTTACGGATTTCGCCGTAATTTGCTTTTGAGATAAAGGTTGCTAATAGCACATTATCTCAGCGATAATATCTGGCGATGCGCGGCGATAAAAAAATTGCCGCTAAGCCTACTAAGCGATAAATATCGCTAGTTGTTGGTAATATGCCCCCAGGTACTTCAGTGAGGAGGCGTGTGAGCTGCAGACAGCATAGCTCAGAAACATTAAGCAAGGGCGTCTTGTTGTTGCCGACATCATGTCTGTTGTGAGAGGATAGAAGTAACATTCTGATTTCTGCAAAAATCCACAGGCATAAAGATAAGTGGAAAGGCAGAAACATGTCAACAAAAAGACATGAAGGGCCCAACTAGATCCACATGTGTTTAAATTTGTTAACAATAAACTTACAGTTAACCATCTCATCATTTTTATGTTCTCGGTCCTACAATAGACTATTTCATTAGGAGAGATTGTACAACTCAAGCACTTTAATAGTGCAGTTGGACTAACACACTCCGCTAACAAGTGAGCCCACCATTAATGTATGGCGAGGAACAGGCCCTGTGTTGAAGTGCCCCTGTACGTGGCTGATGACTGACATACTTTTTGCTCACCACAGCACAGTAGGTGCTCACTGTGACACAGTGGATTTTACTGGCACTATAGTTTGCAGCATCCATGTCAAGACAAACAGGACATTTCACTCATATCTTTACGTGCTTTAATATAGTTTTGCACCATTAGAACACTCTACTCCACTTCCCACATCGACCCATAATCACTCAGACACCACTAAAGAAATAAAATTGGAGGTCATGATGCCAGCATAAGTCAAAGTAGCTTGAATTCTACCAAGCAACAAAGATTCTCCTACACAGACATGGGCTGAAATACTATCAAGGACTCAATCCCTAGTCCTAAGGTGACCACCACCGCCAAGCCTCCATGCACCCTCTAACTAACCTTGAGGTCCAGTCCAGCTACACAAACCAACAGTACCTAAACTGACTATTGGTTTTAGGAGTTAACCACCCATTAGAATGAGTCACACAAGAGGAGTGATTACGTCCCTAAAACTTCATTATATTCACTTACTATTCACCAGAGTACAAATCTTTAATCCACTTCTAAACATGAACTGCTTGACATCAAACAAAGCAGGACAGCCTGTATAAGATAATACAAAGTCTGAAAAACATGTTCTACACCTCTCTCTCTTTCACAAGACCTATCTGTAAAGATCCACTCCAACGCAGAATATGAAGATAAATATGTGTTATTGAGCAAGATATAATCACAGGTACCTGCAGCTCTTCCTCCCGGCTTCTCAGCCCCAAACACTTTCCTCTTCAAAGAACAACATTTCACCCTAGCAGCAAGTTCTAAATTCACTTCCTATTAAGACATCTCCACACATCTTCCCCCTATATACAGTGAAACAAAATTCAGCCCCTTAACAACACATAAAAGAGGCACAACACAAATCAGTCCCTTAACAATACATAAAAGAGGCACAACAAAATAGGTGTTGGTCACAAAAACATTAGTCGCAGAGAACTAGCTGGGGAGCACCCCATTTACAAACATTTCCTGTACAACAAGCAGAACCATCAGTCAAAATAAGTATATTCTTCTTCACTGTTTTCACTTGTATATGTTTAGAAAACGTGCTCTCACCATTGGTGACATTTCCAGGCCTTTTTAACCACAACCCAGTCTCCCTCCTTTATATCAGGCACCTTGACACCTTTTTTGGCATTGTAATACTTCATCGCAACCAATTGCTTCTGAGCCGCATCACTTTCTACAACAGCACGATAGACCCACACAGAGTCTTTGTTTTTTAGCCAGCCTGGGACTTCCTCAACACCAGGCTCTCGTCTCTTGAGAGAGACTAACGGTGACACCCCAGTCATTGAGTGCAGTGTCACCCTATATGACCATACCAGTTTCTTTAGTTTCTCAAACCATGACAGCCCATTCGAGAGTGAGAGTTGTATGTTTTCCATTATCAAATGGTTAATTCTCTCAACAAATCAATCAGCCTGAGGGCTGAACAAGGCCACTTTTTCATGCTTGATCCCTTGTTTGCACAGGAATTCTTGCATCCTTCTCGATACTAATTGAAAAACATTGTCGGATACTAAGGTCTTTGGAATACCTTCATTCATAAACACCCTTTCCATGAATCCAACCACCTTCTCAGTTTCCATGCAATAAGTGGTTTCAATAACAAACCATTTGGAGTGGTAATCCACCAAAACCATTATAACTTTGCTAAGTGATCCAAGTTTGGAAATTAGACCCAAAAAATCAATTGCCACCTTCTCCCATGGACGTGTGGGAAAAGCCACTCATGCCAGAGGGGGTTATCTTACCACTTTAGTTTTATCACTCTTTGCACATGTATAGCATTCCTTCACAACTTCTTCGATATCACCATCCATGCCGGGCCACAAAAAAGATTGTCAAGCCCGTCTCTTAGTCATATTTCTACCTAGATGCCCCTCATACGCAATGTTAACAATCCTCTTCCTAAATCCCAGCTGACTCCTTCTCAATAACCTCCCATCACACAGACTCAACTCAGCCTCCACATGACGATAGCCCTTGAAGCGAACATTCTCAGTAAGATCCTCCTCCCACCCTTCAGATACACATCACATGACATGCTGTAAGACAGCATCATTGGACATGGCAGTCACCTACTCTTCTTTATCAAGGGCCAGCTCCTCACTTCCGTTCCTTATTATTTCTACTCCTTGATCCACATCCAATTTAACGCCATCCACTGGCAGTCTAGATAAATAATCAGCCACCACATTTTTCAAACCCCTCACATATAAAATTATACTCTAGAACCGATAACATCCATCTGGAGATCCTAGGGTTTACACTACCTTCTAAACCCCTACCTCCCTTAACCTCTTCGCCGCTAATGACAAGGGTAACTCGTCATGCACTTTCCATTGATTTCAATGGAAAGTGAATGGCAGCAAAAATATTGCCTTAGCAGTAAAGGGGTTAAACAAATGAACAAGGGGCTTGAGATCTGTATGGACCTTAAAAGGCAAGCCCCAAACAAAGTAACTAAAATGCTTTATGCCCAAACAACTTGCCAGAGCCTCCTTTTCGATCACTGAATACGACACTTCTGCATCACGAAGTCTCCTAGACGCAAACCCAATGATCTTCTCTTGCCCTTCACACACTTGGGTCATGACAGCTCCAATCCCCACTCCACTGGCATTGGTAGTAATAAATGTTCAACTCGTCACCAGTGTAAAGATCCCATCAAATGCAGAATATGAAGATTAATATATTTTATTGAACAAGATATAATCGCGGGTACCTCCAGCTATTCCTCCCAGCTTCTCAGCCCCAACCACTCTTTTCTTCAAAGAGCAATAGTCCACCCTAGCAACAAGTTCTAAATTCCATCCCTATTAAGACAACTCCACTCAATCTTCTCAGAGACTGCTCTGCCTAACCTACATATACACTAAGCCCAATGCTTAAGAACATCCATCCTCATTGAACATGGCCCATACACCCAAATGGTGCACAGTCTAAATATTGAGTTTTATATGTTGACCTACAGAAATATCGAGTTGGAAATATCGAAGGGACAGAATATCGACATCAAGAATATCAGGGACCAGAATATCGACCTGAAGGTAAGAAATATTATTTTTGTTAATATCGAAGTCAGTAATATAGTTTGCAAAAATATTGTTGTAAATTATAACAATGTTTATTTTAGTGTTATGTATTTTAGTATGTATTTTATATGTATGTGTTCTATATTGTTTAAGTATTGTATTTTGTTTTTAAATATATGTTTAAAATTTTTAGAAGTTACTGATTTTTTTAAAAGTAATTTTTGCGTTTTAGTACCGTAGCGGGTTGTGGCTTTATAGGGGAATAGGGTGGGAAGTAATTTAATTATAGTAAATTGAATAATAGTTTTTAGAAATATTAAATATTTTTTAATAAACGTAGTGTTTTAGTTCCGTAGTGGGTTGTGTATTTATAGGAAAATAGGGTGGGAAGTAATTTAATTATAATGAAGTAATAATTATTTTTTAGTTTGTGTTATTGATAATGAATTTATTGTTAATTAATTATTAATTGGTGATTAATTATAATTAATGAATTAATTAATTGATACTTATATTAATTGTGTTATTTTTTTAAGAATGGGATGTGGGTTTATAGGGGAATAAGGTGGGAAGTAATTTATTTGAATACAGTATTTATTCATTTCTATTTATCAGAATTGATATTTAATTGATTGTTAATTAAGTATTAATTGGTAATTCATGTTTTAATTGATTAATTGATAATTGTATTAATTATGTTAATTTTTCATGGGAGAGGGTTGTCTGTTAATGGGGGAATAGGGTGGGAAGTAAATTCATTATAATAAAGTAATTATTAATTTGTATTTATTTTTATTGATAATTAATTTATTGTTAATTAAATTATAATTGGACATGAATTGTTATTAATTGATTCATTTATAATCATTTTAATTGTGTTAATTTATTTTAGCAGTGGGTTGTGAGTTAATAGGGGAATAGGGTGGGAAGTAATTTAATTATAATGAAGTAATTCATACATTTTAATTATTGGTATTGATAATTAATATATTGTTAATTAATTATTGATTGGTGATTCATTATTATTAATTGATTAAGTGATTATTATATTAATTGGGTTAATTTATTTTAGGAATGAGTTGTGAGTTTTTTAGGGGAGTAGTGAGGTAAGTAATTTACTTTTAATAAAGTAATTATTAATTTTACTTTATTGGTTTTCATATTTGTTTTATTGTTAATTAATTATCAATTGGTTGTTTAATTTAAAAAAATGATAAGCATGTTAAATGCAACCCACTTCTATCCAACGCTTTCCCTACTGTTGCACTCTCTGGAGTTGGAATAGTAATTTTTACCCCTAAGCTATCCAACACTTTCCCTATTGTTGCACTCTCTGGAGTAGGAATAGTAATTTTTACTCCTACGATATCCAACACTTTCCCTACTGTTAAACTCTCTGGAGTGGGAATAGTAATTTTTACCCCTACTCTATCCAACACTTTCCCTACTGTTGCCCTCTCTGGAGTGGGAATAGTAATTTTTACCCCTGCGCTATCCAACACTTTCCCTACTGTTGCACTCTCTGGAGTTGGAATAGTAATTTTTTACCCCCGTGCTATCCAACACTTTCCCTACTTTTGCGCTCTCTGGAGTGGGAATAGTAATTTTACCCCTACACTATCCAACACTTTCCCTACTTTGCACTCTCTGGAGTGGGTATAGTAATTTTACCCCTACGCTCTCCAACACTTTCCCTACTGTTGCACTCTCTGGAGTTGGAATAATAATTTTTACCCCTACGCTATCCAACACTTTCCCTACTGTTGCACTCTCTCGAGTGGAAATAGTCATTTTTATCCCTACGCTATCCAACACTTTCCCTGCTGTTGCACTCTCTAGAGTGGGAATAGAAATTTTTACCCCTACGTTATCCAACACTTTCCCTACTTTTGTACCTTCCGGAGTAGTAATAGTTCATTTTTACCCCTACGCTATCCAATATTTACTGTTTTAGTTAATGTAGTGTAATTTATTTTTAAAATACATTTTTAATTTGTTGTATATATTTTTTATATTTTTAGTCATATTAATATTGTATGTGTATATATGTATTTATAATATATAAAATGTTTTTAACAATTTATAAGTTGTTAAAATAATTATTTATAAATATTAAGTACGTATATATGTTATATTTTATATGTATATGTTTAATTTATTTTAACATTATATTTATTAGTTATAATTTTAAAATTTGTTATATGTGTTTAACTATGTTTCTTTTAATTATATGTATTATTTACTTTATTTTACATTTTTTTGAACATTTAAAAAGAACGATATTTTTAACAACGATATTTTTGACAACAATATTTTTTTTCCCGATATTTTTGTACTTACCATAATGTAGACCATAATGTAGATAGGACTTCGATACTGTGGACATCGAAATTTTGCCTTTTATTTTTTTGACGTCGATATTTCTGTAGTCAATATTCTGTCACCGATTTACTCAAATACCCTGATCACAGTTTGCACATCACATCCTATTACTACAGTGTCCAGACATAAATGTCCTGCAAACAATCAAAGTTCAATCTGTGAGAGCAACCTCAGAAGACTCTCCTCCTTTGAACCCAGCGACCCATCTCCCAAATATCACACCAAAACAGCCGTTCATCTGAACTGTAGGCCTGTGGTCTTTTGTTCTATGTCTTGAAATATCCAAAACTTTGAACTTGATGCTATTGTACTCATGGAAACTTGGTTCTGCGTATCCTCAACACAACTATATACCAAGGGAATACACACTTTCCCATCTCTGTATTGCAGACAATCTGGTGAGGTTTGCCTTTATGCTCAATGAGTCTGTTAAACGTAAACTGAGTCCCTCATAAACGCCTCCTTTCCGTGCCTCACTGTGTAGATAATATATACTATACATAACCCACTAAGACTGCACATCTTATGCCACCCAACCTGGCATCAAAATTAGTTTTCTTGATGGTTTTTTATTATAGCACTGATAATCTTACCTCCTCGTTTGATCAAATTGTTCTAGAAGATTTGAAACTCTACTGGAAAAAAGATCAAGATACCCATACATTCCTCCAGAGATTCTTAATCAGACAACGATCTCCTAGAACATTACACTTTCCAAGCCTAAAAAAAGGGTTCTACCATGATCTGATTTTCATAAAGAAGCACTACATAGAAATCTATAAGATACTCAGGACAGACATGGTAAAATGTAGAGTCCTCAAACACAGTGGCAAGTATTGACAAAACTAACATGTTTGTTTTTAATGTGCTAATGGATGGAAGCACAGACATGCAGACATCTCTACAGACTATCAGTGCTGTGTGTCTCTATAACCAGTCTCTTTCTATGCCTTATATGTCTCTGCTCTGTTTGTATTCACCTAACTTGTGGTGCTGCTGTTTTCATTCCCTAAGCTTATGGTCCTTGTGCGATGCAGCACCGAAAGTCAAAGTAATACAAATAGAGCACAGACAAAGAGGACACAGCACAAATGCCTGCACACTTGTGCATGCATGTGATTGAATGTTTTAGCACATCAAATCAGACCTATCAGCTCTGTAAATTGTTGTTCAATGAAGGAATGTGTCTTTTTCAGAGTCCTGAGAAAAGAAATGAATGACCCTTTCCTGTGGCGTTGAGTGTGCAAATCCTTTCTTTTCTATTTGCTTTCAATCGTATATTCTGATGAAGCAAACCCCCAAATAATTAAACTAATATACTTTTTCTAATTCAATACAATTGTGATTTTTGTCTGTTGGGAGAAAATCACGAATTTACCTTTTTGTGAGTATATAGTTAAATAATTTGTTTTCAAATGATTTATATTTCTCTGTAACTAAATGTGAGTTAAATGATCTGCATTGTTTAACAGAAGTTTCATGGCCACATGCAGGGATTTGCTGCGTGTTTTTTTTTTGCCTGTTCAGCATTATTGTTTTTTGCCACTCCCAAAGCAAGGAATACAAAAGAACCAATGACCATAACAGGCAGGGAGTTTTATCCATTGTTTCTTTTCCCAGTTTGGGAAAATATGCAACAGGACAATCACCTTAAAATGGGCTTACCTCCCAGTGCATTAAAGACGGCAACCCTATGGCACATGAGTCACTAACGTTCATTGACCACCTGTGGTTCGACTGGCGATCAGTAGTTCCCCTTCTCTAAAAGGGCCAGTGGAGCAAAAAGTTAGATGGGGCTGGAGAACTGCCGATTTGCAGTGGTTATCCCATCCCACAAAACTGTAAGAGCCCAATTCACAAAGGTGAAGTTAGACCAAAAGTCTTACTTAGACCAAAATTCTAACTTAGACCAAAATTGTAACTTTACTACTTTTCGGTAGTCATAAAGGTAAGTTATTACTAGTAACTTTAGTACCTGTAAACTTTACTTCTCGTAAGTTTACTAGTAGTAACGTTACTAATATTAACGTACCTTTGTGAATACCAAACTTTACCTTTGTGAATCAGGCATTAAGTTTGGACCTAAAGTCTAACTTTAGACCTGAAGTCTAAACTTAGACTTCAGGTGTAATGTTAGACTTTCAGGTCTAAACCCGTAGGTTGCGGTGGACCGAGGTGTGCTCGGAAACTGTGTGGCTGTGTCTGTGGACGCCGGAGACGCGCTGATCCTGCGGCCGCCATTTTGTGGAGGTGAACATTGAGGCGGTGGATCGAGCGTAGCTAAGCCTGGTGAGTGTTAAGAGATGGGCCGAGGCAGTGGCTGGAGTTACTGGTGCGGTATTCCAGATGTGGGAGCGCTCATTGAGGAGGTCATCTAGCGAGGCGCAAAGAGATAACGGTGGGGAGTGTAGTAACGGAGCCACCCGGCCCGTTCACGTACGCACACACGCACGCATACACCTCAGGGGCGGGGTAGCCCCTGGGTATAAATAAATGGCCGGAAGACCGCTCGGGGTCTTTGGCCCTAACCAGTAGACAGTGTGCGTGTCGTCATTTAGAGTCACAGTTAGGCCCCACTACATGGCTTAGGTCTCCCTTGCCCTATCGTGTCTCCAGACACTACACTGGCGACAAGGCGGTTTCTCTCACCCACGCCTCGCCACACAGCGGTGCCCGACAACCTACGCCCACGAGAGTACTCGTGCCTGGCATGCACAGGCCCCTAGCGCTGGCACTGCCGCGTGGGCACACGCTAGTGCACACCGTCCATATTGTACCAGGCCGTGGTACATCAGGTGAGCCTGCGCCTCTCTGGGGCTGCGGCCTGCGGCCTGCTACGCTGCCTGGCCCTCCCACGACCCCACGTCTGGTGTGCCTGCATCCGCACCTCCGTGCGGCGTGTGCCTACCTGCGGCGCCGGCGAGCGCTCGCCCTCACTGCTGGCGCTCCGGGGGGAAGCATTCGGCCCTCGCGCCCGGGACACGTTGGCTGCGCTAGAAGCTTCGGCTCGCCATGCGCACACCTCACCGGCCCGTAAAGCCCTGCATTTCCTCACGCATCGGGCGGACGGCAGACAGAAGAGCCCTGCGTTTGCTCACGCATCGGGCGGACAGCGGCGTCGGATCGGGGGTGTGTTCGGCCCTCAGACGCTTCTCCACATCTGCGCGCCTGAAGCCACGCCAGCTGCCACAATCACCAGGGCCCTGCTTGGCAGACGTGCTACACTGCTCCATGAGACTGTGCCTGCTAGGAGTCCCACGCAAACCAAGGATTTAGCTCCCCACTCCTTACTACTCGAGACCTGGTTCTCATCGTGCCTACTCACTCAGGCCCGCATTGGCTCTACGTCATGGGACACATCCACGTGCTCACACTCCGGCGGCCATGAACGTACAGCCTGCTGATGGCGGAGCCGCGGCTCGCGGCTCCCGCGCAAGCTCAAGCGCCACCGCCCACCGGACCTCCTGCCACTGTGCCACCCCCGATATGAACAAACAATGGTCCGCAACCTATAAATTGAGGTACACAGATCTGATCAGAAATTGAATTATTATTCCCAAAACAGTAGCACCTTTGATAAATCTGCGAACTATACAGCAAAGACTAAATCTTTGGGAGAAGAAACCTAACACCACGGTTTTGGAAAAATATATATTCTTATTTTATTTTTATATATTCAAATTTTGGCATATTTTTATCAATAAAAACAAACGGGTTGCCCCAAGACAGGAGAGTGCAGTGATGAAAGTGTGATTCAAGGGGGTGAGCAAGTGAAAATAGAAAGGAAATTGCACAGTAATAGAAGAGAAAATTGAATATAATTTGAACAGTCAACGCTGCATATACATAATTCAACAAAATTGCAGCAATGAACACCTAACCAGCAAATATACATTCATAAAGTCATAAATCACAACATTGTAGTGTTCATGTATCAAGGTCCATAGTTTTGCACAGTCTACAATGTTGGAAATACACTGGTCTAGGGTGTGTGTATTGAAAATGTCGACGTTTCGACTCGACTTATTCCCAAACGGTGGTTTGGACCTGGGGATGGCGAGTCTTCATCAGGACAAGAGGCAAAATACGAGGCAACCAGGGATTATTGAATAACCCCTTAGTAGTAGAGGAACCGTTGATTTTGGTGATCCAAAAAGAATTCACAGCGTCTCACACAGGATTCCTTGAAGCGATATCTGGGTCCATATGGAGTCGTTATTTCGTTATATGGACATGATAGGTGGCACGGCTGCGGAAGCTGGCCCTGGCCTGTGAACTCCCAGACCAGCGCCAGGAGATACGGGCACAACTGATCCAGGGGTGTAGGTCGGTGCAACTCAGGCGCCTCATCCTCAGGAAACCAAGGATCTCCCTGGATGAAATCCTCGTTCTTGCATGATCGCATGAACTGTCCAACGCCTGGGCTGATGAGATGCAAGCGGCCCTTGACCGGCCTGGTGCGGTCGCAAAAGTCCCTCACATCAAAGAGGAGCACGTGGACGCCATTCGGCGTCGGCCGCAACCTCAGAGAGGAAACTCACAGATGTCGTCACGGAACTCATGTGGTAATTGCGGCATGGACCATCCCGCCGGGGGAAGATGTTTTGCAAAGGGCAAAGTTTGCTCTAATTGTGGAAAAGTGAACCACTTCACGAAGATGTGTCGCGGCAGCGGCAACCGCCGCCCCGGATCGGGCTGGAAGAGCCCCGCACAGGCCGTGCGACAACTCTCAATGGAAGATCCAGGCCCATGCAGCGACGCCTCCAGATCGGCGTTTCGCCTCGAGGACGATGAAGACGACGTGTTCTTTGTCTCTTTCGTTGGAAGGGAAGGCTCAAGAAGAAGACCACCCCCGATGTGTGAAATCTCCATTGCCGGATCACCTGTGCAGGCACTCATCGACACCGGGGCGTCGGTGAATGTGATGGACAGCACTCAATACGAACTACTGTCACCACGCCCGCCACTGTCACCGTCGAGGGCCAAAATCTATACCTATGACAGTGACGACCCACTTCCGTTGAGAGGAGTGATCGAGGTGGTAGCTGCCTGCAACGACCATGAAGTCAAGATGAAGTTTCATGTCACCGGTGGTAGACGTGGCACGCTTCTGAGCTGTCACACGGCAGAGGATCTTCAACTGGTGTTCTTTGCTCGGCAAGTACATGAGCTGCATGCGGACGCAATGCTGCGGGACTTCCCCGCTCTATTCAGAGGGCTTGGCTGCCTAAAAGGAAAGACATTCAAATTGCACGTGGATTCAACTGTCCGACCAACCGGAGAGTACCGTTCCACCTGCGGCCGCAGGTGGAGGAAGAACTGCGGAAACTCGAAGAATTGGGAGTTATCGAAAAGGTGTCGGGCCCGACACCATGGGTGTCACCCTTGGTGATAGCCCCAAAGCAGAAACAGCTGGGTGCTATACGCCTGTGCGTGGACATGCGCCTGCCCAACAAGGCAGTGAAGAGGGAAAGACACCTGACGCCCACAATGGACGACATTGTGGCGGACCTCAACGGTGCCCGCTGGTTCTCGAAGCTGGACCACAACGCCGGGTATCACCAGCTCGAACTTCACCGGGAGAGTCGCAACATCACTACCTTTTCCACTCATGTCGGGCTTCGGAGGTATAAGCGTCTGAGCTTTGGCGTGTTGTCGGCCGCTGAGGTTTTCCAAAACGCTATTAGAGAAACACTCTCAGGATTACCCGGAGTCATAAATCTGAGCGACGATATCCTCGTCTTCTCCAAAACCCTGGAGGAACATCATACTCACCTCCGAGCCACTTTGCAACGCCTCGCTGATCATGGCCTCACTTTGCACAGGGACAAGTGCTCCTTCTACAAAGAATCAGTGGATTTCTTTGGCTACAATTTCTCCAGGGAGGGGCTCCAAGTCGATCCAAAAAAGGCCGAGGCCATCCGAGCAGCACCCAAACCCACATCGGCCACGGAAGTCCGAAGCTTTCTAGGGATGGCCACCTACTGTGGCCGTTTCATCCCTGGTCTGGCGTCCCTCTCAGAGCCACTACGCGTCCTCACCAAGTCGGGCCAACCTTGGGCATGGACCGCCAGGGAGGATGAGGCCTTCACGGTGTTCAAGGCCGCGCTGATCAATGATAAAGTTATGGCCTACTTCAGACCCCACCGGCGCACTGAGATAGTCGTGGACGCGAGTCCCGTTGGGTCTCGGGGCTGTCCTCATGCAGGAAACAGAGGCACACGAGTGGGTACCAACAGCATATGCAAGCAGAGCGTTAACAGCGACCGAGATGAGGTACGCCCAAATTGAACGTGAGGTGCTAGCCATTAAATGGGCCTGCCAGCACTTTCACCTCTACCTGTATCGACACGAGTTCAAGGTCGTATCAGATCACAAACCCCTGGTGCCTTTATTCGCAGGAACGGCCAGGCTGGCTCCTCCCCGGATCAAGAGGTGGGCCGTCCAACTTCAGACATACCGCTTTGAAATCATTTACCGACCTGGAGCAGACAATCCCGCAGATTTCTTGTCACGGCACCCCGGAACCAACACTACAGCCCAAGAGTCGGCAGACACGGCGGAGGTTGAGGAGTACGTAAGGATGCTATCTCAGGAGGCTTGCCCGACAGCCCTCACACTGGAGGCCATTGGTAAAGCCACGGATGAAGACGAGTGCCTCCTCAAAGTAAAAGCCACACTGTCGAACCGGAACTGGAAGCACTTCCTGGACGGGGTCAGTGCCCTCACAACAGATGAACAGCTATCGAGGCAACAGGTGTGGAGAGCCCAAAGCGAGCTCAGTGTTGGACCCCATGGGGTGGTCCTCCGAGGAACAGCGATTGTGATAGCCGCCAAATTGCAGAAGGAGGTCGTGCGTCTAGCCCACCAAGGTCACCAAGGTGTGTCGAAGACGAAAGGAAGGCTACTCAGCAAAGTGTGGTTCCCCGGCATGGATGCCGCTGTAGAAAACGAAGTCAACAACTGCCACTCGTGTACCATAACAAGCCAAGACCCGGCTCTTCACCCCGTGATAACCGAGGACCCGTGTGGTGAACCATGGTCGAAAGTCAGCATGGATTTCGGATCCTTTCCAGATGGACGACACACCCTTGTGCTAATTGACTCCTACTCCCGTTTCCCCATCGTGGAAGTTGTGCCCTCCACTGCGTTCACGCACGTGAAGAAAGCTCTGGAAAAAGTATTTGCCATGATGGGCCTGCCAGAGGAGATGAGATCGGACAACGGTCCTCCCTTCCAGGGAAGAGATTCCCAGGCCTACCTCGCTGCCCGTGGCATCCACCACAGGAAAATCACCCCACAATGGCCCCAGGCAAACGGGGAAGTCGAGAGGTTTATGAAAACTCTGAATCGCGCGCTACAGATTGGGGTGGAGAAAAAGGAAGATGCAGAAGAATGCTTGTCCCAATTCCTAAGCGCATACCGGCAAACACCACACTCAACCAAGCGCTGTGCCCCAGCGCATTTGGTGTTCAAGAAAGTACCAAGAGACTGTGTGCCGACTGCACCGGCATGGTGCCCACCGGAAATGAATCAGAATGCCACCCAGGACCGACGAAGGCGCACAAATGACAAAGCCAGCCGAACCAGAAGGGCCCAGACCAGATCTCTAGTGGTCGGCGATAAAGTAGTCCTCAAAAACAGATATAGACATTCAAAATATGACCCTGCGTTTGAACCAGAAGTGTGGGAAATCGTAAACATCCAAGGCACCATGGTATCCGCGGCCAAAGGCACGAGAGCAGTGACCAGGAATGTGTCATGGTTCAAGCGCGTCTCTCGCGAGAGCGGAAACACCGACTCAACATCCGAAGGTGCTGAAGACGTGGATCATGGGCTAGTGGAAAGTGAGTCATCAACGGTCCCACGAGAGGAAGGAGGAACGACTTCACCAAGACCGGAACCGGACAAGGCCACCAGTCCGGAGAACACCTCGGTTGAAGTCCGGCATCGCCCTGAGCAACATGAGGAGAGGGAGAACACGGAGAGCCAGCGAAGCCAGAGATACCACCTCCGGCCAAATCCAACTCCCAACCAGAGACTGAAAGACTATGCATGGAATATGGACTTGCCAAGTGACCCCCTGGCTGGGACTGTTGATCCGTGAGTTTGGAGGGATGTAGTAACGGAGCCACCCGGCCCGTTTATCGTACGCACACACGCACGCATACACCTCAGGGGCGGGGTCTTTGGCCCTAACTAGTAGACAGTGTGCGTGTCGTCATTTAGAGTCACAGTTAGGCCCCACTACGTGGCTTAGGTCTCCCTTCCCCTATCGTGTCTCCAGACACTACAGGGAGTGCACCACCCTCGTAAAGGCCCTATACTCCTGCTGCCCCCATCTTTGAAATCCCTCATTATCCTTGCACCACGCTACCTGGTACAGAGGTCTGGGATCAGCTGTTCTGATGTGCAATCTGCCAAGCACTGGCCACAACTGATGCCTACTCAGACATTATAACGCCACCGTGGCTTAATGCACGGTCGTGGGCGATGGGTGAGATGTAGTGTGCCCCGTATGCTGCTGAGACTGGGGGCTCCATGACCACTGGGCTTTTGTGAGCCCTGGTTCCCGAAGTTGCCTCTGCCCCTATCTCATTGTTGGTTGTGGTGGTTCCTGGTCTAGACTTGAGTCTTGCTGTCATGAACCACGCCTTGCGCTGAGTGGTCCCTGTGGTTAGGTGTGTGGCCTGGACTGTATTGGCGACTAAGAGGCCCCGATATAGTGCTTGTGCCTCTGCCTTGGTGGCCAGCTGTGAGGCTGAGGACCCGATAGGCGCAAGTGTGGGCATCATTGTGCTTGGTGCGCACACCCAGCCACCAGATATATTGGGAAGCAAGATGACAAGCAACCTAAAGTTCCTACCTGCCAAACGCATCCTAATGCAGGCACAGATCCTGTACTCGCTGCTATACCCTTCCAAACTAAAGGTTTCACACGACTGTACGGCACATTACTTTGCAGATGCAAAATCTGCCTTTAAGGTCACCAAACATGTCGGTGGAAGGAAACTTAAAGACACCAGAATGGCAGGGAAATCTCCAGAGGATCATCTCAGTGACAATGACTGTCCAGGAATTCCAAGACTCTGCTAACTATATAACTGTGTCACAATAGAGCCAGATGGGGGATACCTTCCTTATTGGTCCTACTTTCCTTCTACTCTTAATTCATTTTCAACTTTATATGGTTCTGTTATGTGGTTCCTGTGACTCTGCAGCCTGAGGTCACTTTATAGTAGCTGCTTTTGTTAATATAAGCCAACAGCCTCTCTGCAGTACTCCCGGCCACCCTGTGTGAACAGGGAAGTTGCCGGTGTCTCCATGCCCTCATGGGAAGTTTCCCTTCATTGCAAAGTAGTTTTTTGTCTTTCTGTTGTGGGAAGGGTAATCTACAACCTGATTGGGAGGGTTGGAGTGGGAGGAGGGCGGTGGGTAGGGAATGTTGTATTGTTCGCAGCCAGTATGTTTGTCAGTCATGGATCGGGTCGTTTTAACTGCATTTGAGTGGGGTGGCGCTGCCACTGCTCATGGCCCCTAGTTAGGCTTTATACACAAGATGACAAGCTAACGCTTTAAACTTCCTTACTTGGAACATCCGAGGGTTGAATGACAACAGGAATGCAAGATTAGTGCATGCCTATTTAGCCAGGCACAATATTGATGTTTGTTTATTGCAGGAAACACATGTCAATGTTACACCATCGCAGAAACTTCATCACAACAGGTGGGGAAAAGTATACTCTTCTGTGTACTCTAATTATGCCCGTGGGGTGTCTGTGTTGATTAGGCGGGGAGTGGACTGGCGAGAGGGACACACAAACTCAGATCCTGAGGGGAGGTTTCTTCTCATAAGTGGCACTCTGTGCGGCATTTCACTAGCGATAATTGCTGTATAAGGCCCCAATGTCGACTCACCAGAATTTTTCCACGACATTTGGACCATGGTCAAAACAATAGGGTGTACTACGATTTTGTGGGGTGGTGACTTTAATGCGATATTGAATGATGAACTAGACAGGCTTGGCGCTGCTTGTTCCCTACATCCAAATGCGAGCGCCGCCTTACACAGTATAATGCCTGATGGTGATCTAATTGATATTTGGTGGAGACGACACCCCCTACTTAGAGAGGGTACATGTACATCTAGCCACCATAATGCCTGGTCTAGGTTGGACTTCTGGTTTGTTTCACGAGACATAGCCACATGGTCCTTGGAGGTCTCACATTTAGTACGCTCCCTAGCAGACCACGCCCCCTGCCTGCTGATCCCGAGTGCATACCCTGTGCCTTTTTCTAGCTGCTTCCGCCACATGCTTTACTAGACGTGGCCTTCATAGAGGAAATACGTTTGGACATTCAAGACTACTTCACTCACAATACAGGTTCAGTAGACACTGAGGCTTCACTGTGGGAGGCGTTCAAGGTTGTAATTAGAGGACAGTACATTGCTAGACAGGCGGGAGTACTGAAGGCAACTAGAGGCACACTAGGTTCACTGAAAGCCCTGTTAAAAGACCTAAAAATCAGTTCTACTCTACTAGCGAGCTAGACACTGCTGCCCACCTGAAAGCTAAGCTTTTAGAATTTGCTGAAGAGGCCCAACGTGAGGTCAAGTTCTTGGGTGAATACGCTGAGGCACGGAGATATGGTGAGGGAGATCGTTCAGACCACACACTAGTGGTAGGATCCACCCACCTAGATCCTCCATGTTTATACATGAACTTCATACCACTCAAGGGGACGTCATCAGGGGACAGTCGAGCATCCTAGATGCTTTGTCTGACTTCTACTCCCACCTTTACATTGCCACCCAGCAAAAGTGCCCTGAGGGGATGCAAGAATTCCTTGATTCCATTGCCCTAGATTGGTTTACTCAAAACCATAGAGAATATATGGATCTCCCCATTACTGTTGAGGATGTAGCTCAGGTTATAAAAGGCCTGCCACTCAATAAAGCCCCAGGCCCTGATGGCCTGACCACCTCTTTCTATAAGACCTGCGTGGAGGAACTGGCGCCCCGGTTATTGGCGGTGTATGAGGATGTTCTGGAGAAGGATGTTCTACCTAAGTCCATGAGAGAAGCAATATTCATTACCCTGTTAAAACTCGGCAAGTCAGAAACTGAGATCGATTCCTACAGGCCGCTCGCGCTCATTAACATGGATGTTAAGATCCTTGCAAAGTTGATTGCAAATCGTCTACGGCCTCTGCTCCCCATGATTGCGCTCCCAGACCAGTCGGGGTTCATTCCTGCGAGGTCAACCGCTCATAATTTGTGTACCATTTTTTCTGCGCTGCATTATCTTCATCCTACAGTGCACGCTGCTGTTGTCTTCCTCAACGCCACAAAGGCGTTTGATACACTTGAGTGGCCTTATTTGTTTGCTATTCTAAATCGTATGGGGTTCAGCCCGCTTTTCATTAACCGCATTAAGCTGTTATATACCTTACCGGCGCCCAGGATTAGAACTAACGGTTTGATTTCTGATCCATTCCTGATTTCGCGGGGTACCAGGCAGGGGTGTCCGCTATCTCCCTTGCTATTCACCATTGCGATGGAGCCCCTAGTTGCCCACATTAGGCAACACCATACAGCTCGTGACATTGGCTTTAGCACTAGAAGCCTACTCATTTCGCTCTATGCAGATGATGTGACATTATACATCATTGATCCCGAGGAAAACCTAGATCCAGTCCTTAGAGAATTTTTCCGATTAGGTGGACTAGCCGGCATCTCAATTAACTGGGCAAAGTCAGTGGTGTTTCCTCTGACGGATGGCATGCCCAGAGTGGAATCTGAATTTCCTCTGAGATGGGAGGCCGAGGCAGTTAAATATTTAGGCGTGTGGCTGAGTCGGGATATGCAGGAGATATGGAGGCTAAATTTTGGAAGGGCGGTCACCTGGCTTGAAGAAAAGGTTAAACTTTGGTCCAAAATGCCACTGTCTATGACCGGGATGATAGCATTAGCCAAAATGGTTATCTTACTGAAGTTTCTTTACCTGTTCGTTAATATCCCACTTCCTCTCACGCAACATTTTTTTAATACCCTTAAATCGCAGTTGATTGCCCTGATCTGGGCCGGAGGTCAGGCCAGGGTGTCCTAGGACCTACTGACTCCCCCATTGCGACAAGGGGGCTTGGCTGCGCCAGATATGCATTTATATGCACTGTGTGCCCAGACCAGATTTCTGCATTATTGGGTCCATCCGACGCCCTACCTGTCCCAAATGGCAGTTGAGATACATGTGGTTGCCCCTGTTCTGATACAGGTTACACTTTACCAGGCCCCATGGCGCCCACACGGAGACATAGATACGGCTGGGACTCTGAGGTGGGTTTGGGGAGAATTGCGCAAAAGAGCTGGCACTCTGCTGTTATATGCTCCGTCCATCCCGCTGGCACAGAATGCAATGCTGCCCTGTATTTGAGATGGGGTCGGTGAGACCCTCACTAATGATATGAACCTGCATACGTTTGCGGATCTGTATCCTGGAGACACATTCAGGCTGCCTTCTAAGGCTGGCGCTGAAAGGACGATATCTTTTGCTGAGTTCTTTTTATATCATAAACTACAAGGAGGGTTTCGTGCCTTATGGGATGGCTTCCCTACTGCTCCCCCATCGCTACCAGCACTGGAAAATGTGTTGAAATCTCCCTCTCCCAAAAAGCTTGTCACACGCCTATACACTCTAATGCAAAACACAAACCCATTGGTGAAACCTAATTCCCTCCAATGCTGGAATAGCGAGCTTCAAACTCCACTAACTGAGGCCCAATGGGATTTTTGTTGTGGACAGCTGACTGAACTATCCCCAAATTAAAGATTATGTTTGATACACTTCAAGTACTTACCCAGATACTATAGAACACCTGTGAGTCTTTGTTGCATGAAGCTCAGGGACGACGAAAGCTGCTGGCGATGCAGATACCCCCGAGCCTCATTTCTGCATGTGGCGTGGCACTGTCCCCAGATTGCCGAATTCTGGTCCAAAATTTTTATAGCAGTGAACCAAATCATTGGGAGAACTAATGATCCGTCCCCAGCACTGGGCCTATTGGGGTATGTCAAAGATACGCTGCCTGAGCAGCGTAAACTACATGCTCTACTACTGCTCTTTGCCAAGCGACAAGTTGCACTCCACTGGGGGAGGAAGAGGGTGCCCTCAATCAGGGGTTGGATAAATGATGTAACATATGGCCACACACAGCTGAGCATGTTTTGGGAACTTATGCCCCCAACCTCAAGACCCGCGACATATGAGAACCCTTTTTGACCTGGGCTCGGAATCAGCCTGGTTCTTTGACACTTGCGCACACGGAGGCCGATACAGTGGTGGTGTGAACATTTGGTTGCCCGTGGCTTTCACTGCCACGTTAATTATTTCTACATCTTTAAATTGCCCATGGGATGGGCCTGTTTGTCCCTTTCCGAGTCATGCACCCTCCACACTCTGTCAGATAGCTCCACAGGGCGCATTTGTACACTTGTCACATCAGGCCCTGCCCCCTCCCTGCACCACTGTGCAAATGGGCCCTCTGGCGCATTGTAAATTGTGGGATTAAATCCCCTTGAATCCTGAGTGTCCCCTGGGTCCAACTAGCCCACCAGGTACCTCCAGTAAGCGCCCATGAGCTGCGTAGCAGAGAGGTGTAAAAAGGGGCGTGGCCCTGGACCACCTCTCTGCAAAGCAGCTCTGTGTCACTTCCTGGAGGTACCTGGTGGGCTAGTTGGACCCAAGGGACCCTCAAAATTCAATGGGAATTAATTCCCCAACTTAAAATGCACCACGGGGCACGTTTGCACAGTGGTGAAGGCAGGGGGTGGGGCCTGATGTGACAAGTGTGCAAACGCACTCTGTGGTGCATTTTAAGTTGGGGGATTACATCCCCTTGGACCCTGGGGGCCAACTAGCCCACCAGGTACCTCCAGTAAGCACAACAGAGTTGTGTTGCAGAGAGGTATAAAAAGGGGTGGGGCCTCATACCACTTCTCTGCAAAGCAGCTCTGTGGTGCTTACTGCAGGTACCTGGTGGGCTACTTGGCCCCCGGGGGCTCTCAGGATTCAAGGGGACTTAATCTCCCAACTTACATTGTGCTAGGGGGCATGTTGGCACAGTGGTGCAGGGAGAGGGGGGGCCTGATATAAGAAGTTAGCAATCCTGCTGTGTGGGACTTACTGGTGGTAATAAAAGGGGTAGTTGGCCCCCAAGGTTGACGTTGGGGGCTAACTACTCCTCCTGTTACCTCTAGTAAATCCCACACAGTGGGATTGCTAGGAGGTGTTTTAGAGGCCACGCTCACCTTTGTCCACCACTCGGGAAACGCAATTGGTATGTTATAGTTGGAAATTAACATTTAAAAAACCTTTGAAATTCACTGAAAAAATCATGGGGTTCAGGGACGTTATAGTTAGAAATTAGCATTTAAAAAAACTTTGAAATTCACTGAAAAACCATAGGTTTCAGGCATGTTATAGTTAGAAATTAGGATTTAAAAAACCTTAGAAATTAACTGAAAAGACCATAGGTTTCAGGGATGTTATCGTTCTTTGGACATTTTACTCTTACAAAACCATAGAAATTCCACAGTTATAGTTAGTTCAGCCTACTATAACTTTCGCCCCCGCAATGCACATATTGCATCATTCACGATATGGTCAGTGACATCACTGATGACATCTCAAATGACATCACTGATGACATCATCCAGTGACTGTGTGTTCCTATAAAGTTTAAATATGTATTATATATGTGCCAAGGTGTATTGAAGAATGAGTAGGTGTACAAGTGTCTGGATAGAGGATTTAGTAGGTGTGTGATTGACTGTTTTAAGTAAGTGATTACATGTCTCTTATGAAATGCATGGGTTAGTGACTAAACTGTGTGAATGTATCAGTCTGTCTGTTGTTGTATAAGCTGCTGCATGGGTTGCTCAGTAGCTACGTTAGTGTCTATATGGGTTATCGATTGGTTGCCTGAGTATTTGTATGGGTGCCTTAGTGTGTGTGTGGGTGGGTGGGAGGTGTGTGACACTGTGCATAGATGTTTAAGTGGTTGATTCACTGGGTGTATGAGTCAATCAGAACGCCTTTTAAACCCAAATCAGTGTTTCAACCTATAATGCCCTATGACAATCTTGATCTCTTCCATGAGCAAGTGACCTCTGATTTGAAAGAACTTTATAAGTAAACCAACCTTGAAAGTGTCCAACTGAGTCATCATCCGCGTTGTTACATCGAGCTGATGAAAAACTGCGAGACAAAGAAAACCTCATTATAAAACAATCAGATAAGGGGGGAGAATATAGTCTTGTGGCGGCCACGATCATTATATATGGAAGAGGCCTATTTACAATTGAATAATGTCTCATGCTATAAACAAAGCAATTTACAAATTGTAAAAGCCTCCTGGTTGAATTACTATGGTAGATTGGTTGCAGGGAAAAGTGGTGGGTTACTTAGTAATGATGAATATCTTTTTTTAAGGAATGACCATCCGATAATTCCATCACTATACCTTCTGCCAAAGGTTCATAAAAATAATCAGAGGCCACCCAGACGGCCGATCATTTCTGCAATAGGTAGTATTACAGAAAACACATCAAAATATGTGGATTACTTCCTGCAGGAATGGGTTACATCTTTACCGTCCTATTTAAGGGATACCTCAGATTTTTTGCGTAAAATTCAGGACATATCGTGGGGGAGTGATTTAATTCTTATCACCATGGATGTTACCTCCCTATATACTTCTATTGGACATCTTGATGGGGTCAAAGCAGTTGAACACTATTTAAACCGCAGACCTGCATGTTTTTCATTGCACAATAAGATGCTTATTGATATGGTTAAAATGTGTCTGGAACACAATTATTTTTGCTTTGATAACACTATCTATCAACAGATAAGGGGAGTTGCTATGGGGGCCTGCTTTTCCACCAGCTAGGCTTGTTTGCATATGGGGCTGTGGGAAGAGCAGGTCCTCAAACGGCAACATGAGGACATCTTAAATAGGCATGTTCCCCTATGGCTAAGGTATATAGACGACCTTTTCATTATTTGGAGGGGGATGGAAGAACTAGCCAAACAGTTGAATGTTAACCATTTGAACCTTGAATTCACCGCTCATATGAGTAAGGAATCGGTTGTCTTTTTAGATACGGAGATTTTTATATCTAATGGTACCCTATCTACCAGACTTTATCGCACGCCCACTGATGGTAATTCATTGCTGCATGCATTTAGTCACCATCCACAGCACTTGATCCAGAGCATCCCCTATGGGGAGATGCTCAGGGTTAAACGCATTTGCAGCAATGACAATGAATGTAAACTAGCTCAGGAAGCTTGCAAAAAGAGATTCCTTTTGAGAGGATATAAAGCATCAGTTATAGACAAGGCGATTAACAAGACTAGATCCCTTACTAGGGAACAGGCGTTAATCCCGAAAGAGGCAAATCCCGGCAATATAGAATTAGAGTCATCTAAAGTTAGAATCATCCTGACCTTTAATAAACAACATGGGGCAATCAGGAAGATTCTTAAACGACATTGGAATTTGCTCCTAAGGGATCCAATAATCGGTGAAGACCTAACCAAGCATAATCGCTTGCCCCAGTTGACCTTTAGAAAGGCTAGGTCTATGGGAAATTGTCTTGTTAGAAGTAGTCCTGAGATCAAATTGCCATCTAACTGGTTATCTAAGCAAAAGGGATTTTTTAAATGCCTTATCTGTAAAGCGTGCATACATGCAAAAAACGTAAAAATGTACAGCACTCCATTTTTACCCCGATTAGTGAAAATGAAAAAAAGAATTACCTGCAAAACGGAGTATGTAGTATATGTTTTAGAATGTCCATGTGCACTACGTTATGTGGGCAGCACAAAGCTGCCTGTGCACAGAAGAGTCCTTCAACAAATACGGGCAATTGTCAACAAAGATCAAGAATACCCTGTTGCAAGGCACTTTGAGGCAGTCCATGGCAGTGACCCGACTCATTTAAGTTATTTTGCTATAGACTGCATACCGCTGTCCCATAGAGGGGGCAATCGGGAGAGTGCACTCCGTATACTTGAGACCAAGTACATATTAGAGCTAAATACTAAATCCCCTTTTGGATTGAATACAACTGAGGATTTATATACATGTTTATGAATTGGTTTTTAATCAATGATTATTTGTAGTTTTAGCTCTGATGAATTTTGACGGCTACATGATCATGATCTCCTTTTATGAAATTTGATAATAACTGTGCACTATGAACTTATAAGATTTTAACTTGATATTTTGGTTTTCCTTTTCACTTGGGTGTCACTTTAATATAATTTTATTTATCTTTAGTAAATTCTCCTCTTGCCTTTGGTTAAGGGATGTATTTGCAAAAATTTCGGCCAGTGCTTTTGAAAAGCGAGACTTGGCACGCTGTGCTTGCCCACTTGGGCACTATTGAGAGTTCTTGAAAGGATATGGTCATTTCCAATCTTTGATAGACTGCAACTGCAAATGAATGCTTGGCAAATTCAAAACGTGGTTAAATGTGAATACTTGGCGGAATGTCGATTGGTGTCTCTATTTCGAGGCATTCAGCCTTTGATATTTCTAATGTTATCATGCATACATATTTGAGAATTTTCAAATTGAACATCGCCTAGTTTTACCGTTTGTACATTCTAATAGTGGAAATACGTGTTTATTTAACCAATAATTTTATAAATATTCTCAATAATATTTATAATTTTAAACACACATATACATTCCTGTTTTATATTTATCTACCAAGTTTTTTGCTGGATATTATGCATTTCAAGCAAATATTTATTAATATTGTTATAACTATTTGTATACATGAATTTAAAATGTAATATTATTGAGCATTTGTGCCGATATTAGACATGTATAGTCTGTTTTCTATTACAATCATGGCACAGCACAGCTGAATGTAATTTGAGTTGCACTAGCACTTTAAAAAGCCTTTCAACTGCACGTAATGCGTCATGTGATCAAGGTCCAGGTGGGACCGAAACGCGTCATGGCGGCTTTGATGCAGGGTGTTTGAAATAAACGGCACGAAGAACTTTGGGTCCGCGTGGTCATCCTTTTTCTAACTGTGTGAGAAAAGTCTGGGTGGAGAACAACAATATATATATATATATTGTATACTCGTCAGTAGATAGTTATAGTTGGGACCGAGGGGCATATTATCAAGGACAGGCGATACATTATCGCCGCTTTTATCGACAGGAAACTGCCGATAAACTGGCGATAATGGCCTTGATAATATGCTCTATGAATTCCAATCGAAACCCATGTTAGATGTGAACATGTGCTTCGATTTTTTGTTAAATGGTGTAAATCTGTTCAGTAGTTCCTGAGAAATTAAAAAAATAGAGGTCAGAAAATCAATTTCCCATAGGAAACTTTACACACAGTTACAGCTCGAACTGCTGAACAGAATTACACCAAATTTAGGAAAAATTTGCCCTTGGTTCAGAAAGAGACCGTTTTTTAAATTGTGTAAATCTGTGTGGTAGTTGCTGAGAAAATCAAAAGATAAAAGTTTCAATTTATAGAGGTACGGTGGATACGAACACCCTCCCGACCACGATCTTTATTTTAATTGTCTGTCAACACTCCAAACCAGGAAGTGTTGGCAGCCATCTTGTGACTCGGTAAAACCAAGTCACAAGAAAAGAGAAAAAGAAACTCGAAAAACAAGAATAGGGGGCAGGGTAGAAACACCCTGAACCCCTAGGCCTGCTCAGGGGCTCTAGAAGGAGGTCCTGTGTGGGCCCCCTCCTGGAGCCCGTTATGGCCCTGGGGACCACCACCCCCCCAGGGACGGCTCCTGCTGTGTCCCAGGGTGCCCACCCCCGGGACACTTCTGTTTGCTATGCCAGGGCAGGAGTTGTGTGGCTCCCGCGCTGTCATAGCAGACTGTGGTTTGGATTTTGGAAGATAGAGCAGAAAACCTGCTCTCTCTTCCAAAATCCAAACCAGATTGCTTTTTCACAATGGGGAGCTGCGTGTTAGCAGCTCCCCATGTAGAAAAGCAATGCCGGCTCCCGCAGGAGGCGGGGAGCCGGCTGGGACCGTGGGGGCATTGGGGTTCCCCCCACGGTCCCCAACGAGAGACCAGGCCCCGGGGGATGGGGTTTCCAGGACAAGGAGTGGGTCGGGAGGGGGGCCACGTGGCCCCCATACCCCATAATAATTAAATTTTTTGTAAACACGCAAAGGCCCGCCCCGGGGATGGCGTCCCCGGGGTCATAAATGGCCTGGGGAGCGGAGCCACGCAGCCCCTCTCCAAAGATATATAAAAAAATAAACACTGGCCATGCCCCAGGGATGGGGTCCCCGGGCCAAATATGGCCTCAGGAGGGGGGCCACGTGGCCCCCTTCCATTTATTTTTTAAATAAAAAAATAGGGATCAGGCCCTGGGGGATTGAGTCCCCTGGACCCATAAAATAGGTAAGGAAGGGGGCACACAGCTCCTCTCTTAATTATTTTTTTTTTTAAAGATGGGCATCGCCGAGACCTTGCCCCATCCCAGCAACACTCTGCAAATGCGCCCTGTGGCACGTTTTAAGTTGGGGAATTAATTTCCCTTCAATACTGTGGGTCCCTGGGGGCCAACTAGCCCACCAGGTACCTACAGTAAGCACCACAGGGCTGCTTTGCAGAGAGGTGGTCCAGGCCACGCCCCCTTTTACACCTCTCTGCAACGCAGCTCTGTGGCGCTTGCTGGAGGTACCTCGTGGGCTAGTTGGACCCCAGGGACCCTCAGAATTCAAGGGGACTTAATCCCCCAACTTAAACGCACCTCGGGCGCGTTTGCACAGTGGTGAAGGGAGGGGGCGGGGCTGAGGTGGCATGTGTGCAAACACGCTCTGTGGCACGTTTTAAGTTGGGGAATTAATTCCTCTTCAATCCTGAGGGTCCCTGGGGGCCAACTAGCCCACCAGGTACCTCCGGTAAGCGCCACTGCCCTGAGTTGCAGAGCGATGGTCCAGGCCATGCCCCTTTTTACACCTCTCTGCAATGCAGCTCTGTGGCGCTTACTGCAGGTACCTGGTGGGGCAGTTGGAACCCAGGGACCCTCAGGATTCAAGGGGACTTAATCCCCCAACTTACAACACGCCAGGGGGCGCGTTTGCCGTTTGCTGAGTGGTGGAGAAAGGGGGCATGGCCTTTGTCTACCTCTCACCAATCCCACTGTGTGGGGCTTACTGGAAGTAAAAGGTAGGCTAGTTGGCCGCTAAAGGACCCCCAGCAGTGAAGAGGACATAAATCCCCATCCAAGAGCGTATCAGGGAGAGCATTTGTGGAGTTATGGGCAAAGTGGGCGTGGCCTGGTACGAGTACTTACCAGTGCTGCTGTGTGGGACTGACTCAAGGTAATAGTTTGGGAAGTTGGCCACCAAAGTTGTCCTTGGGGGCCAACTACCCCTCATGTTACCTCCAGTAAGTCCCACACAGTGGGATTTCTAAGACATCTTTGGAGGCCATGGCCCCCTTTCTCTACCACTCTGCATACGTGCCTCGTGGCAGACTACGGGATGGGGGATGAAGTCCAATTTAGTCCTGAGGGAGTTTGGGGGCCAAGAATCCCTCCTGGTACCTCCTGTAAGTCCTACGCAGTAGAATTTCTGAGCGTTGGTTTGACGCCCAGCACCCTTTCTCCACCACTCTGCAAACGCGACTACTAGTTAAAGTAGCATATTTCTGCACCTCTGACTTAGAGGTAGTTTTAATCCCCCTGCCCTATTATGTACTATGGCCTTACAGAGGAGGTCATGCTAATCAAAGGGGTACCCCAATGCATAGTGTACCCCAGTGTATGTAGGTGTTTTCACTGTATTCTAAGTGTCTTTTAGCATAGCACTGGACTGGCTCTAGGCATGGTTAGTCAGAGTCAGTTACCACCAGTACTTGTCTGAAAAAGTTGTGGGGACAGGAAGATTTTGCAACAAGGCCTGTTTCTGCTCCTCTCTTGGTTCTTTCTGCACATGTCTTGCTTCTTCCTGCACTTTTCTTCGTCTTTGTGGACTTCTGTTGCTTCTTTCTGCATTTCTTTTGCTTCTTTCTGTGAGTTTTTTCTTCTTTCTTCCCATGTCCTTCTCTGTAGGCATAGTTAGAAACTAGCATTTAAAAAACCTTTGAAATACACTTAAAAACCATTGGTTTTAGACATGTTATAGTTAGAAATTAGCATTTAAAAAAACCTTTGAAATTCAATGAAAAAACCATATGTTTCAGGCACGTTATAGTTAGAAATTAGCATTTAAGAAACCTTAGAAATTCACTGACAAAACACCATAGGTTTTAAAGAAAGTTATAGTTAGTTGGACATTTCACTCGTACAAAACCAGAGAATTTTCCCTGTTATAGTTAGTTCAGCTAACTATAACTTGTGCCCCCGCAATGCACTGCTGATGATTGTGAGAAGTTGGCCCGATATGCAACGTTCGCTATTCTAGCGACCGCTATGTATCGTTCCAACGACCCTTATGGTGTTTGGTTGTAAGTCAACCTATAGACCAGCTATCCTAGTAGCGTGGATACGAGCAGTCTAAGGCTAAAGACTCGAGAGGGCGCGTTAAGCCAGCTGTTTACCACACATGTACCCCTTGAACACCCAGTGAAAGGACACCACACAAGTGTTATGAAAATAAACAGTATATTTATTAAGAATCACAACAGCCCTGTACTCTTTATGAGGACAGGGTACTTAGCACAAACCAAATCTCTTTAGCAAATACTTTAAGTGCACAATTAAAACAAGTGTCCGAGGACACAGAAAGGTTAAGGCAAGTCGGAAGCGAGGGACTCGGGACCCTAGAGTAAGGAGGCTATGCAGGCACTGAAATGCCGAGTTACCTAGCCACGAGGGCTGCGGCTGCACAAGTCTTACAGGCGTCGGGGTCTTCGCTGACGAGCCAGGAGCCGGAAGAAAAGGAGTTGCTGGCCGGCGACCAGTGATGAATAGTTCGTAGAGATCCAAGCCTGGATCGGAGATTGATGAAACCTGAAAGCAGAGGGGACCAAGTTCGTACTACTAGCCAGTAGTCAGAGGGTACCAGGAAGGCACCAGTTGGCCGTCACCTCGACCAGGTGAGTGGGCGACGCTAGGCTCTGCAGTCTCACGGACCAGGAGGCGTTGTCGGCGACCACGGTGGAGGTGCGAGCTGTCCCACGACGGATGACGCTGTCGGCGTCCTGAGTGGACCAGGAGGGTCCGGGGTGCTTCTCGAAAAGATGGAAGCAAGGGCCAGTCTGGAGCAACCAGACCGGCAGTGATGATTCTCGGATGTCGTCACAGAAGGACACAAGCCAGCGGCTAGTGACCAGACAACGTGCTGAGCAGCGAGCAGAAGGGCCCCACGCAGATCGTGGAGATGCTGGGGGACTGCACTTCGGAGCTGGAGCGGCTCAGGGTCGGGGCTTCTCGGACCCCAGAGCACTCACCAGAGAGTTACCTCGATGGTCGTGCTGGTTTTTAAGAGCGTGCAGGTTCTGATGATGGCCGGTCCCTCGAGGTCTCGTCGCACCCACAGATCACAGCTGAGCTGATGACGGGGGTAGAGGTCAGAGGTGCCAGGGAAGCCGGTTCTCGTCGAGCTGGGCCGTCGGATTCCTTGAGGAAGGACTTACAGCAAACCGCAGAGTTCTTAGATGGTGCCCGCTGATGCAGGGTGACTACTCCTTAGCCACAAGGGAGAAATCTTGAGAAGAGTCTTGAAGTCCTTTCGTAGAAAGTATTCTTGATTCAAAGATGATCTAATTTGGAAGGGTCCCCGCTCCGGCCTTTATCCTAAAGAAAGGGGTGGGTACATGACTAGGTCCTGCCCTAAGGGTGGGACCAGGAAGGGGGGTAGTTACACCCCTCTCCCCTGCCGGACTTTCCCCAGGCCAGGGCTGTCGCCCCTGGAACTGGTTCTAACCGGCAGATGCGTAGTGAGCACCGGGGTGCCACTCCGCAGTCACCTTCTCGCAAAAGCCCTACCTACCCAGAATACACAAACCTCTGTCTGGGACGGTGCGAACACCGCCCTCGACAGGAAACCCTTTGTCCAAGCGCTCCTCGCTGGAAGGACTCCCAGCAGCAGGAGGTCAGACTTGTGTCTGTGGTGGCAGCATCCATTTTGTGGAGCTGAGGCTTTCGTTAACTTTAACCGGGGTTCACAGTTACGTACATGTTGTGTCCCTCTAGAAGGGCGGAATGCTAACCTCGTCGCCAGAATTGGTGAGAGGGCAGCACCCCGATTCGTATGACACCTTACTCGACATGCCTTGATAACGCGACACCGGAGTTACCGATATGGTACGCGTTATCATGGAACAGCTATTGGGTCTTGATTCCGCAAGCTGCAACCGGGCTCGGCTCGGGCCTGAACCTAGCTCACACGTGCCCACGCACTCTGCCTTCAGGATCGTTAAGGCCTGCCATAGGAGTGACTGATAGGAACTTGGGTGTCCATTGTATGGTTAGATATAGAGCTGCTATATCTAAAGCAAAGGGTGATTACACGACTTCGCCCCAGCTGTCATGCAGCCAGTTGTGTCAAATTTAGGAGGCCAGCCAGGGGTGGCATAATACATGCTTCAGCCCCTGGCGGCCCTGGGTACACCTATGCCCTGCGTTACGGGGTCTGATAAGGTGGCCCAGTACCAATTGGTAATGCACCTAGGGTACATGGAATCCATTTTAAAGAGAGAGCAGTAGGCCTGGGGTCCTGATTGGCAGGGTCCCAGGTCGACTATGTCCAAAACCAGCTAAAACACAGGGCAAAAAGTTGGGGGCAACCATAGTCAGGATGTACCTTCCTACACAACCCCCCCCCAAACGAAAGGAGATAAGGCTATCCTTGTCCAGGTAAGCCTCTATTACCTAAGTGGCCATATAAGGAAGGACCAGCTCTGGCTTGGTTTCCCCCTGTGTCATGGTCCACTAGGCAACCCCTCACCCTAAGGGTATCTGAGGGTCTCCACCATAGGGAATCTCTGTCTCTGGTGTGTCTTGGGAAAGAAGAAGGCTGATGCTGGGATGGAGTACTGAAGTGAGGCTCCTCTACCTTTGGGCTCAACTTCCTCCAATCACCATTCATCATGTGTGCCTTCCTTTCTTTAGCTGAGATGCACTGAGCTCTCAGGGTCAGCCTCTGGCTACCTAAAGCGGGAGGCTGAGTCCCTCTGTTTGGCTTACTGGAGGGACAGGTCAGGTCTGGGGTTTTTAGGCCCCATGTTTGGCTGTGCCCAACAGTGTCCAGCTGTGGGAGTTCCCTAACTACTTTTAAGGGGGATCCCTCAGGAGTCTGTTCAATTTTCACTTGGCTAGGTTTACCAGCTTCAGTGATCCTAATCTGCTGATTAAGGGGTTCTTTGGGACAGGGGGCCCTTTTGGGTCCACCACTGGCCTCCCTGATCTCTTCAGCCCTGGGCTGACTGAGGCAGGGTAGAGAGGTGCAGGTTACCTGCTCCAGACTGGGTCCCACCTGGGAAGGGTCCACTGCCATCAGGGGCTCTGCCAGGCTAGGCCTGACTACCTCTGGGGCAGTTCCTTCAACAGGGGTAGAGTCAGTTCCCTGAGGAGGCTGGCTCTCACCTAGTGTCTGGGAGGGGGAAGACTCTTCTTCCTCCTCAATGCTCTCTGTTTGAGTGGAGTGATCCATTGTTTCAGGCTTCACAACCTCACTATCTGTTTGAGTAGAGGCTGAGACCATTTCAACCTTGCCAACCTTTTCAGGAGGGCACTCAGTCTGTGTTTGGGCTGTGACTGTCACAGCTCTCCTATCCTGCTCTGGAAAGTCTGTCTGAGCCTGGGCAGTGGCTACCACTGCCCTTCCAACCTTTTCAGGGAGGAATGGTGCTTGGACTGGGGCTGTAGCTATTACTGCCCCACTAACCTGTCTGGATAGGCCTATCATTCTGGAATGAGTTTCTTGCTCCACCTCAGCCCATGCTGAGAGTTCCAGGTCATTCCCCAGTAAGCAATCTACAGGTAGGTTATCTGTCACTGCCACTCTCATGGGCCCTGTGACATTACCCCAGCTGAGCTTGACTACTGCCATGGGATGCCTTCTCTTCATTCCATGAATGTCCGTCACCTGATAAGTAAAACCAGGGGTCAGTTGAGCAGAGGGGACCAGATGGTCACTCACCATGGTGAGGCTGGCCCCTGTGTCTCTGAATGCCTCAACTTTCTGACCATTCACTAAAACTTCTTGTCTATACTTGCCCAAAATGTGGGGTCCAGTAGTGAAGTTGGCAAACCCCATGCCAGTCTCACAGACAAGAGTGTGGTCAGGGAACCTGGCTAAGCCATAGTCCTCCTGATTGCCCAAAGTAATGCCCACCACATTCTTGGGGGCACTCCCACCACCTGGGGGATTACCACTAGTGGTAACAGGAGGTCTGGGAGTGTTACTTGGGGGTATGTTTTCCTTATTGCTATTTTTAGGGCACTTGACATCACTTTTGTAATGGCCCACCTGTTTACAGGTATGGCAATAAGGTTTCTTCTGCTCTGAAGGAGTGTTCTGGGACCCACCACCCTTGTTGGAGTTTTGGGGCCCTTGGGAAGTCTTCTCTGCGGATTTATCCCCACCCTTCTCTTGAGGCTTGGTTGATTCCTTTTTCTGGTCACCACCCTGGTTTTTAGGCCTAACCCTGGTTCTGACCCATTTGTCTGCCCTCTTACCCAATTCCTGTGGAGAGGTCAGATCAGAGTCTACCAGGTGCTGGTGTAATAACTGGTTCTGACAATTATTTAAGATTTGCTCCCTTATAATTAGATTATACAATCCTTTAAAATCAGTAACCTTACTACCCAGTAACCAGCCCTCAAAAGCCTTAGTGGCACAATCGACGAAATCAGACCAATCTTGAGACTGCGTTTTCTGGGTATCCCTGAACAGCACCCTGTACTGCTCAGTGGTTAGACCGAACCCTTCAACGAGTGTATTTTTCAAGATTTGGTAATTGTTAGCATCCTCCACCCTTGTGGTGAGGAGCTTGTCTCTTCCTTTTCCTTCAAAGGAGAGCCACAAGATAGCTGCCCACTGACTCTGGGGAACACCCTGCACAGTGCAGGCCCTCTCCAACGCAGTAATCCATTTGTGGATGTCATCCCCTTGTTTAAAGGGGGGCACTATCTTACCAAGGTGTTTCGTATCGAAACTCTTTTCCCTATTACTAGGTACATTGCTGCCACCAGTGGGGATTGCCCCACTTAACTGTTGCTCTCTAGCGAAAGCAAGCTTTTCCTTGGCCAGGGCAAGTTCTTCCCTTTCGATCCTTAGATTAGCTGCCCTTTCTTTCGCTTCGTACACTCTCCTCTGAGGGGACGTCATCCCTCTTTGAGAAGAGTTGTGAGAGCCGTTGGTATGAAGGGATCTGCCAGAGTCTCTTGACAGAGATCGGGCTCGTCCATTCCCCAGGTTAAGCGGAACCGACAGTAGCGCCGGGGTTCCCCCAGTACCACTATCGTGTCTGCTTAAGTTGGACCGTGTTAGTCTGACGACTTCTACCTGTCCCTTATCTGCCTCGTCCCCAGAGAGATCCTCATCCTCGTCCTCCTCTCCCTCTTCGTTCTCAGTTACGAGGTGGATGAGGTCAGGATCATCTCGGGTTCCCTCGAGGGGAGGCATGTCTCCTTCTGGATTAGAAGAGCTACGAAGTTTCTCAGCTCTCCTGGCATCATAAGTCTCCAAGAGACCAATCAGAAAGGACGTTGTGGGGTTAGACCCCTGCTGAATCTTCCGGGAGTGACACAATCGTCTTAACTCCTTGAAGCTCAGCACAGTATATCCTGAAGGGATGACCTGTGGAGGGTCAACTGACACAAGGGGAGACTCAGAGTTTCCTCCTTGGCCCGACATACTGTTTCTAGTGTGGTGTAAGTGATGCACCTACCTACACTATGTGTTTTCCTACTGATCCCTTGCTAAGAGTTGTAGCCAAGGTGTGCTAAGCCTTGAGGAGCTACAACAGCTGGTTCAGTAGAACTCAGAGTATTCTAAGCTTTAGTTATATGTACTAACAGTACTTGCGCGATCTTTCAACAAGATATTCTTAGGATACGTGTGGTAAAACAACAGCAAGCTCAAATCCCAACCGCTGCTCACCAATGTGAGAAGTTGGCCCGATATGCAACGTTCGCTATTCTAGCGACCGCTATGTATCGTTCCAACGACCCTTATGGTGTTTGGTTGTAAGTCAACCTATAGACCAGCTATCCTAGTAGCGTGGATACGAGCAGTCTAAGGCTAAAGACTCGAGAGGGCGCGTTAAGCCAGCTGTTTACCACACATGTACCCCTTGAACACCCAGTGAAAGGACACCACACAAGTGTTATGAAAATAAACAGTATATTTATTAAGAATCACAACAGCCCTGTACTCTTTATGAGGACAGGGTACTTAGCACAAACCAAATCTCTTTAGCAAATACTTTAAGTGCACAATTAAAACAAGTGTCCGAGGACACGGAAAGGTTAAGGCAAGTCGGAAGCGAGGGACTCGGGACCCTAGAGTAAGGAGGCTATGCAGGCACTGAAATGCCGAGTTACCTAGCCACGAGGGCTGCGGCTGCACAAGTCTTACAGGCGTCGGGGTCTTCGCTGACGAGCCAGGAGCCGGAAGAAAAGGAGTTGCTGGCCGGCGACCAGTGATGAATAGTTCGTAGAGATCCAAGCCTGGATCGGAGATTGATGAAACCTGAAAGCAGAGGGGACCAAGTTCGTACTACTAGCCAGTAGTCAGAGGGTACCAGGAAGGCACCAGTTGGCCGTCACCTCGACCAGGTGAGTGGGCGACGCTAGGCTCTGCAGTCTCACGGACCAGGAGGCGTTGTCGGCGACCACGGTGGAGGTGCGAGCTGTCCCACGACGGATGACGCTGTCGGCGTCCTGAGTGGACCAGGAGGGTCCGGGGTGCTTCTCGAAAAGATGGAAGTAAGGGCCAGTCTGGAGCAACCAGACCGGCAGTGATGATTCTCGGATGTCGTCACAGAAGGACACAAGCCAGCGGCTAGTGACCAGACAACGTGCTGAGCAGCGAGCAGAAGGGCCCCACGCAGATCGTGGAGATGCTGGGGGACTGCACTTCGGAGCTGGAGCGGCTCAGGGTCGGGGCTTCTCGGACCCCAGAGCACTCACCAGAGAGTTACCTCGATGGTCGTGCTGGTTTTTAAGAGCGTGCAGGTTCTGATGATGGCCGGTCCCTCGAGGTCTCGTCGCACCCACAGATCACAGCTGAGCTGATGACGGGGGTAGAGGTCAGAGGTGCCAGGGAAGCCGGTTCTCGTCGAGCTGGGCCGTCGGATTCCTTGAGGAAGGACTTACAGCAAACCGCAGAGTTCTTAGATGGTGCCCGCTGATGCAGGGTGACTACTCCTTAGCCACAAGGGAGAAATCTTGAGAAGAGTCTTGAAGTCCTTTCGTAGAAAGTATTCTTGATTCAAAGATGATCTAATTTGGAAGGGTCCCCGCTCCGGCCTTTATCCTAAAGAAAGGGGTGGGTACATGACTAGGTCCTGCCCTAAGGGTGGGACCAGGAAGGGGGGTAGTTACACCCCTCTCCCCTGCCGGACTTTCCCCAGGCCAGGGCTGTCGCCCCTGGAACTGGTTCTAACCGGCAGATGCGTAGTGAGCACCGGGGTGCCACTCCGCAGTCACCTTCTCGCAAAAGCCCTACCTACCCAGAATACACAAACCTCTGTCTGGGACGGTGCGAACACCGCCCTCGACAGGAAACCCTTTGTCCAAGCGCTCCTCGCTGGAAGGACTCCCAGCAGCAGGAGGTCAGACTCGTGTCTGTGGTGGCAGCATCCATTTTGTGGAGCTGAGGCTTTCGTTAACTTTAACCGGGGTTCACAGTTACGTACATGTCGTGTCCCTCTAGAAGGGCGGAATGCTAACCTCGTCGCCAGAATTGGTGAGAGGGCAGCACCCCGATTCGTATGACACCTTACTCGACATGCCTTGATAACGCGACACCGGAGTTACCGATATGGTACGCGTTATCATGGAACAGCTATTGGGTCTTGATTCCGCAAGCTGCAACCGGGCTCGGCTCGGGCCTGAACCTAGCTCACACGTGCCCACGCACTCTGCCTTCAGGATCGTTAAGGCCTGCCATAGGAGTGACTGATAGGAACTCGGGTGTCCATTGTATGGTTAGATATAGAGCTGCTATATCTAAAGCAAAGGGTGATTACACGACTTCGCCCCAGCTGTCATGCAGCCAGTTGTGTCAAATTTAGGAGGCCAGCCAGGGGTGGCATAATACATGCTTCAGCCCCTGGCGGCCCTGGGTACACCTATGCCCTGCGTTACGGGGTCTGATAAGGTGGCCCAGTACCAATTGGTAATGCACCTAGGGTACATGGAATCCATTTTAAAGAGAGAGCAGTAGGCCTGGGGTCCTGATTGGCAGGGTCCCAGGTCGACTATGTCCAAAACCAGCTAAAACACAGGGCAAAAAGTTGGGGGCAACCATAGTCAGGATGTACCTTCCTACAATGATGTCACGTATTACATCACTCATGACATGGTCAGTGACATCATTGATGACATCATCCATGTGATAATTTGATGCATCTTCTCATACCCTAAGATAAACTTTGATACACCCACTCTAAATTACAGACTGCCATTCTCAAAACCATAGACACACCAACACCAATAACTACATACCCACTCACTGATTCTTAGGTTTACACACACATCCACTCACTCACCCGTACAGTCACTCATACTTATGGTCACTCAGTAAAGGACATTTTCATATGCACTCATACACCTGTATAGACACTCACACACCGCCACTCATCCATAGAGGTGCTCACACACCTAGTCAGTTATGCAAATAATTAATCACACTGCCATTTACTCACCTATACAGTTATACACACACCAGCTCAATTACTCATACAAATACTAGCACATTCTTACGCTCTTAGGCAATCACTGATACAAGCACACACCCATCCATGCAGCCACTCTCACAATCACACACTCTCACTTATAGCCATTTATATACTCCAACACACATATATACTGCCTTTCACATATGTAGTTACTCACCCATCTACCACTGAAATATACATTCACTCACTAACACACCCATACACACACTCACCCACGCATACAGTCCATCACAGATGCACTCTTGAAACCATGCACCCAGTGAATCTCCCACTCACACATCTATACACAGAGTCACACACACCCCACCCACACAAGCATTCATGCACCCATACAGATACTCAGACAACCAACCAATAACTCATATAGACACTTGTGTAGCTATTTAAAAACCCATGCAGCCGCTTACACACCAACAGACAGACGGATGCAGACATTCGCACAGTTTAATCACTAACCTATGCATTCAGTAAGATACGTTTAGTCACTCACTTATAGAGTCAGTCAAGCACCTACTAAATCATCAATTCAGACACTTATACACCCACTCATTCTTTAATATGCCTTTCCCAATATATATTAAACATATTTAAACTTCACAGAAACACACAGTCACTGGATGATGTCATCAGTGATGTCATCAGTGATCAGGCGCGCAACACCCATTGGGCTCACGGGGCTTCAGTCCCACCCCCCCCCCCCATCATGTCTGTCAGCCCGGGTGGAGACAGCTTTGCGGGCTGGCGAGCATCTAATTGCAGCCGCACCCTAGTACTTAACAGGTCTTTAAAAGACCATTTACTTGTAAATGAGGCTTTTGTTGGTGTTCACCCCTTCTTACAGCCACTCTGGCTATGGTTGGAAGAATTAGCCCACCCAGAAATATTTTTCAGCCCCCCCCCCCGAAATTTGGCTCTAGTTGCCCGTCTGTCAGTGATGTCATTTGAGATATCATCAGTGATGTCACTGACCATGTCATGAGTGATGTAATATGTGACGTCATCAGCAGGGGGAATTGCTCTGGTTTTGTACGAGTGAAATGTCCAACTAACTATAACTTTCGCTAAAACCTATGGTTTTTTCATTGAAAAAAAAATATATATATATATATATTTTTTTTCCCCACACAGCAAACAGGGCCACCAGATGTGCTTCAGTAAGATTTCTTTAATCCAAGGCAAGGTAAATGGCACTACCACGTTTTGATTCCCGAAAAGACTAAATCATATGCAAACTCTGATGGCAAACTCTTTTGCATTTTTCAATGTAGCTCACCTCAGTGAAGAAGGACCAAGGTGTTCCTGCATTATTCACAATGTTTAAAGTGACAGTGAATCCGTTATTGCAAAGTTCTTACAGAGTATATTGCTTGAAGACAAAGAATGTTTTCACTGCTTCTTGTGCAGGTCAATCCTTCAAAAGGTATGTTATTTCGCTTTCACAAAATCCCAGCGCTGTCTTCACTTTTACAGGCTTAGCACAAATATAAGGACCACACTGCCTATAATGCTTTGCTTTTGTTACACTTCTTTATTTCAGATCCTTTGATATTTCTGTTGTCTTAAAATCATCACCTTGTATTCACTTTAGCAATGTGTCTCATTACGCGCCTTTAAAGGATATATTTCCATGTGTGGCTGAGCATTTGGTCTCAGTAAAATGCCAAAGAGATGCAACTCTCATTTAAAGTCCAGTTCTCATAAAAGTGTGTACCTTGCCTTGTTAATGCATTTCAAAAGCACATCATGCAAGGGTAAAATAACCCTACAAACCCTGGCTGCTCCCGAAGGTTTCTCACATAGGAACGGGCCTCTCATTGGTGTACTTGCCACAACATACTTTGTCAACATAAAGGGGCCCGACCGGCACCCCTATATATCATATAATCCAAAAGAAATGTGACGTAGAGGGCGCCCAGCTTCTCGGGTCAGGCCTGCTAGGGTGTATCAAACACCAAATATTTCCAAATGAAAATCACTGAGTCAGTTTCATGCAAACAAGCCTGTGGCCAGCTAGCAAGCTGCCAGAGGCCCCGCCCCCTTTTACCACCACTCTGCAAAAGCACCACCTGCTGCACTATTAGTTGGCTCTTGGGGGTCCTTGGGAACCAAATGCCCCTCTGTTTACCTCCAGTAATTCTCACACAGCAGGATTGCTGAGAAGTCTTTGGAGGCCCCTCCCCCTTTCTCCAACACTCTGCATGCAAACACGCCTCCCGGCACACTACTGGTTGGGGGATGAAGTCCACTTTTATGCTGAAGGTCCTTGGGTGAAAAGAACCCCTCCTGTTACCTCCAGTAAGTCCCACACAGTGAAATTGCTTAGAGCTCATCCGAGGCCATGCCGCCTTTCTCCACCACTCCACACTCCACAACCACACCTCTTGGCACACTACTGGTTGGTCGATGAAGTCCCCTTGGATCCTGAGGGTCCTTGAGGGCCAAGAACCCATCTTGTTACCTCCAGAAAAGTCCCAAACAGCTGGCTTGCTGAGAGCTCGTGAGAGCCCTGCCCCCCCTTTCTCCACTACAAAGACATCACCTGGTGCACTATTTGTTGGGGGATAAAGTCCCCTTGGATGCTGAGGGTCCTTGGGGGTCAAGAACCCCTCATGTTACCTCTGGCGAATTCCACACAGGCGATTGGTAAGAGCTTGTGGGTGGCCCTCCTCCTTTCTCCACTAGTTAAGAAATAGAATGTTTTAAAAATTAGAAATTTACTTGAAAAATCAAGGTTTATAGGGAGGTTACAGTTAGGAAATAGATTTTTAAAAACTTAGGAATTCCCTGAAAAAACTAAAGGGTACAGGTATGTTATAGTTAAACAGATTTTACTCATACAAAACCAGTGAAATTCCACAGTTATGGTTTACTGAGATAGCTATAACTGACGCCCCCGTAATGCACTGCTTAGGACCTCACATATTACATCACTCATGACATGGACAATGACATCACTGATGACATCACAAATAACATCACTGCTGAATGTCACTGGTTGTGTATGAGTAAAATCTGAGACTAACTATAACATCCCTGTAACATTAGTTTTTTTCAGTGGATTACATATAATACACTTATATTTATATTTAAATTTTTAGTGGTAATGGCATGCGGTGTAAAGGCAGGTTGTGGTAAAAAAAAACTGTGTTGTAAAGGCATCATTGTAAAGACGCATGCATTGTTAAGCTATCGTTGTAGTGGCATGCTTTGTTTGTAATTGATGTTTCCCCAAAGGAGTCATTGTTCAGCAGCTGATTTGCATGTTTGACCCTATTGTGAACCAAGATGTCCAATAGAATGTCTTACTGGCTATGTATATAGCCATATTGTGCCACAGAGGAGCCCCTTTATGAATAAGTGGTGCAACTCCTAATAGCTCATGCACAAAGTGCTTCTCTGAGCAGTAGTGGTGGGTGGAAAACTCCACTCCCCCAGTAGAGTTAACAGAGTTTTGCCCACTTCGCGCTCAGCTTCGAAGCATGAAGTTCTGCAAAAACTCCTACCATCCCAGCTTGGCAGAGTTTACCGTCCACCCCATCTTAGACGCTGCATCATGCCAATTCCATAATAGAATAATGAGCCGCTACCAATGGCTAATCTGGCCCGATTCATGAACTTGATTCAACATCCATTGATCTGCGGTGATTAATCACTGGAGCGGTTACAATGAAATTAATCATTGTAGAGCCTAAAGAGACGTAAAAGTTAGTCTTGCATAAACCACAAGTCTCTAAACACAGGCTGCACACTGCTAAGAAATAGTTAGCAACGTGGTTGGTAAACTGCATGTGTTTGGCCTCCTGAGTCGGTGCATTAGATACACAGAATAATTGCAGGCTGAAGACTTTCTTTGCATTGCAGGTCAACAAGTGTTTTGTCAGCATTCAACAATTTAGTATGGCATATCATTGGTCTGACAAATGCTCCAGGGGTGTGCTTCCTGACAGTACTTCAAGGAGGTAAGATTGGAGATCCAGTCTTTAGAAATAGGCTGGTTCTAAGGCACTGGGAATTAAACAAAATGTTCATCTCAAGCATTAGTATGGGAGTCCTGGTGTTAAAAACACAGTTACGCACACACATTTCATGTCACGAGTGTACTTTTACCTCACTGGAACACTGAAAGCCTTGATTTGAAACGTTGACAAAAAGGTAGAATTTCGATATTATTATCAGTTGGGCATGCTCAAAAACAAAATGAAAGATGACATGTTCCTCTTTTACAGTAGTATCTGCTTGTAGACCCGAGCTCCATTCAAAGATGGCTTCAAATTTAACCTTCTGCCATCTTGGGATGGGATAGTTCAGTGTAGCATTGGCGCACTTCCATGTAGCTCATCGGTACGTGGTGGTCTGACCAAGTTCTCAAAGCAAGATCGTCAATCTGTGTACATGCTGGTAAGTGGATATTTATGAACATCCTAGAACTGGGCAACCTGAGTACCATGTAACAAATTAACGTAGTTCCCTTTGTAAACAAGGAGTCCCATTCTAAGATTGCTACCTGGTCTACCAGCCCTTCTTTTCTTTCTGTAGAGGAAACCGAATCGCCCCAAAGCATTCACAGGCTTTGAAAGACTAGTGCCTCTGTCAGGTTTGAATAGCACTGTAACAGCCAACCATGGGAGAAGCGGAAACCATATGTGTGGAGAAACCGCCCGCCCCCCCTCCTACAGAATCTGCCAATTCTCCATGCCGAGGAACTGGTCTGAAGCTCGGAAGTGGACTTCTGCCTACAAATGCTAGGACACAAGCCTGTGGGTGAATCCCAACTTCTTATTCCACATTTGGTACACCTCCCTATTATGCTCTACCCCTCCCCACATTCCAGATAGTAGACCCAATTCAGATAAGCTCCCTTTTACATCAGTTGTTCAACACCTCTCACCTTCATCAAGAGCAGTGTATCTGTTAACTTTCCGAGTGCTTCATCAGGTACTTTATAACAGATGTTATTGTTATTATTCAGGACCTATTGGCTTGTGTCAGTAACATGTTTATAATATTCCCCTTCTCCCTCACCTGCTTAGTCTTTAGCTCAGTAATTGGCTTTTGTATTCTTTGATTAGTGAGATTTCGTAATCCTGGGCTCTATTTCCTGAAAGGGAACGGCTGGGTTGCAAATTAATGATTGGAATTCCGCCGCTCGCAGAACTCCAGGAATCTTGCAGAGTTTTCAGGTAGCTCAGCACAATTCAGGTTAGTAAAACTCTGTGAGTTCCGCCCACCTCTACTCAGCAGGTTCACAGAGAACAGGATTCCTAATTATGTAGCAACAGGCAGGTATACTGGAAGGGACAAAAGGACCTCTTATAACTCATTTTGGAAAATCAGGGACAGGGTCCATTTACAGCGCTTGAGGAGTTCTTGAACTGTCATCTATAGCCAGCAATGATCCTCACTCAATTTATGTTTTGCCATAGGGGAGTTGCTCATGCTCATACCCTTAGAGTTGTCTTCCCTTATCCCTACAGTATCCTGTATGACCCCTTGTTGCCTACAGTGTAGTAGCTGATTTGTTGCATCAGCTATTTTTTCTCTTCTAAGGCCATCTATAGGTGTATACTTTCATTCTCCAACTACTTGGTGGAAGTGGTAAGGGTCCCAAATCAAAGTCTAGTTGATTTATGCTGTGGCCAGACAGGTCAGCCACCAATATGTTTAATCTTCTCACATCAGGTAAAAGTTGTCCTTGAAGGAGAAAATAGTCAATGTATGACATAGTGCTGTGAGGGCAGGAATGGCTTTCAGTTCTGTCCAAATTAGGGCCTAGTGTCAAATTCCAGTCACCACCCAATATGATATTTACTTATAAGTCCATAGTAAAGTGGGATATCATAAACCCATGGCCTGTAAATTAAATGCTGTAGCACTTATTGTGCCACCCACTTAAGTAGCCCCCTAAACACTTGTCCCAGTCCTGTCACTGGAGCCTGAATGTAGTTTTAAACTGCTAATTTGACTTGGCAATATAGCCCCCTTGCTAAGTCTTACACTCCCCTTATATACCCATGAGATAGGCATTGGGTAGCCCATAGGATAAGGTGCATTGTAATAAAAGGTCACACATGTACCTTTAAGCTTTACATGTTCTGGTAGTGACAACTCTTAAATTAATTTCTACTACTGTGAGGCCTACCGCTCCCATAGAATAACATTGGTTTGCCTTATTCATTTTATGAGTGCTAACTCTAGATTGGGAACAGGTAAAATTTAATGTTTGGTGCCTGGGAAATTGTAATTAAAAATCCTCTTTAATTATAAAGTTAGGTTTTAAGTTACAATTTTGAAATGCCACTTTAGAAAGTTGGTGTTTTTCTGCCTTAACTATTTGGTGCGTGCAATCTGTACCTGGGTCAAATGACTTGCTGTAGTTGGCAGTCGGACTCCTCGACAACCAAACAATAGAGGGATTAGGTATACCTGGATGGGCTATCAACTAACTGGATGGAGGTGCGGAGCTTGGCAAAGCCCCACTAGCATCTGAATAGGATGTACCCTGCCTTCACACAAATTACTTGTCACCACTCCATTATTCATACAATGAGCCTTGGAGTCAGGGAATGGTAAGTGAAAAACTTCAAGCACTTCAAAAATAATTCTCTAGAACTTCCCCTACTTCAAAGGAGGCGCCAGGTTTAAAAATAGGACCCTCAGACCGACTCTTCAGTTCACTTTCTGGACCTGTCAACGGACTCTCAGAGGACTACCTGCTGCTGTGGTCTGCTGTGTACTCCACATCCCTGATTTGCTGCACTTGGAAAGTACTGCTTTGCTGCCTGGAGACTATCTTGAACCCTCGGGGTCTGCCCAGCTGATTGAACCCTATTTCAATGCTTGAACCCAGGACTACCAAAGTGACTCCATGGGCTAATTGGCTGGCCTCCTGATCAGAGCCTCAGGGACAGAAAAGACTCCAACCATTTTTAACCCACACTTTGTCCCAGCCTGAGTGAGCCCTAAGTCCTTAAGTGGTTCCCTCCAATGTTGGACCCTTGTCTGTGGTGTTAAGCCTGACTGCATTTTTGCCAAGCTAATCAAGGTTAAGCACAGGTTAATTTAGTGACTTTTTGAGTGTCACCCTCCTAGCTATTGTGGTTGTTGCTTGACCAGGGCTCACACCCCAGTCAGCCAACAATCAAACTTCTCACACTGGATTTCAGTGGTGTGGAACAGGATTTGTGTTTGTGCAGTACCATACAGTGATTTGCGTTACACAAAAATCCCAGAAAAATAATCTGACACCAGAGTTTACCTCTTTTTAAATTCTTTCTAGTTCCTAGTTTCTCCCTTTTCTAAAATTAAGTCAGTCAATCAATTAATTACAATTTATAAAGCTCAGTGAATCACCCGATGGGGTATCAGCGGATGCCAGGGTGAGTCAGGGCTGGGATGAAATTCCTGGGCTGCATTCAGAGTAGGGGGAGGAGATTTCTTTCACACCTGAACGGGCCTGGTCTGCCTTGGACAATGCTGTATCCACCTCCTGCTAGGAAGGTGCCACAGAGAACGGAGGCTTTTGTATTATAAAAAGAGGGGCTCAGATCCTAGACTTTTACATCATTCTGGGAATCAAGAGGAACCTTTTCCAAGGAGAGGAGCTGGAGAAACTGAGAAGTACTGTCCCTTTGCTGTGTGCTGTCTGGAGTTGGCCTACAGAGGGTGTTTCTGCAAAGGAAAGGAGAAAGAACTTTGCTCTGTGCTGTGTCTGCTGCTTGAAGAAGATCTCCAGGGGCTTGAAAGGAGAGCTTGCCTCCTGTTCTGAAGTCTCAGGGACAGAAAGACTTCGCCACCTGCTTCCCTGAACTTCCTTGCTGGGAGTTATGTCCTGCTATGAGGTGCCTACTGCTGTTGTGGACCTCTGGAGACTGTTTTCCACTGGGAGTTAGAAAAGAAACGCAACTTCAAGAAGCACAACGCATCCCCACCTGTTTCTGACGCTTCTCCGAAGAAACCGTTGCTCATGAAATCGGCGCACGCCACATCAAGTGCACTGATCTACGAAGTCCAAGACCACCGCAGTGATTTTGACACAGGCCCTGCTGTGTGGCTGCAAGATCCAACGCATTGTGGGACCATGGCTGGAGAGAGTGACGCAGTGTTGTCACCACCGCATCGAGAACCGACACATCCCCGATCCTCACGCATCGCATCTGGGTGCCACGCCGGCAAAAACACTAGGGTCGCAGTAAGAAACCAACAAATCACCCCCCCCCCCGCACAGTAAGAAACGAACGCATCATCTTCCCTTTAGCAAGGAACCAATGTATCACTGCCCCTGGGTGGCAGTAAGGCACCGGTGCATCACCTCCCCTGAAGTAAGGAACTGACGCATCACCTTCACTGAGCGTAAGGAACCAAAGCATCACCTTCCCTGCAACAGTTTTTGTTTGTGTGTGCAACACATCCAAGGAACTTTGTGGGAAAAGTGTTGCATCTGCAATTGGATTTGAACAGAACTATTTTTATCTTTTAAAGCCATATTTTGATTATTGTATTGTGGATTTTTGTCATGTTGGTCTTGTTTGCTTTAGATAAAGATTTACTTATTTTTTCTAAACTGGTGTCGTGTCCATTTGTAGTGTTTTCACTGTATTACTGTATGTGTTCACAAATGCTTTACACACTGCCTCTGAGATAAGCATGTCTTGCTCATGCTAAGCTACCAAGGGGGTGAGCAGGGGTTATTTTAGAAGTGTATCCCCCCTACCCTGACTAGGAAGAAGAGTCCCTACTTGGACAAAAGGTTTAAACCATTACCAACTAGAGACCCCCATTTCTAACAAATGGAAATATGTAATTGGCTAATGATTTTCTCCCCTCCACACTTACAAGCAGACAGCAAAGAGACACCGGCTAGTCGTTCCAGAGGACCTTCTTATGACAATATAGCAGCTTTTGGAAAAAACTAAAATATTTTCTTATATTAAATTTGTGCAATGAATAAGATACCTGAAAGAAGGAAAAACTAGACGTGTATCACCCCAGTTCCTTAATCCATTTAAGATCATGGTCTAACCTGCCAATATTCCAGCTGGTAAGAAGCAAGCATTGGCAAAGCCAATAGTTCTGGCCTTTGCGAGAGGTTCCATTTTTGTTTTCTCTCTTCCACAGTAGTTGTGTGGGTCATAAGTGTAGATTGTTTGTGTTAAAAAAATAGCTTTTAATGTTACTGATCTGAAAGTGACCATGATCGCTAGGCACTCACAATATTACACCATCAAAAAGAATGAGTTACACTTTAAGTAACCGACTAACCTGGCTACTCAATCCTGTTGCTTAAATACCATGAAAGGAAAATGTAGCTTTGCGTAACTCTACATCCAGACAGATACACTTTTTTAAATTTTCACTGAGTTATACACTCTATCCAAAAAACACACCAAACTTGGAGTGCCAGGCAGGCAGCTGTAAGGCACATGGGGCCAGCCGCAAGTAGATTTGTGTGACTAGCAGACTAACAATTAATAAAGGTCCTTCAAGATAGCACATGGATGGCAAGAGGGGTCAAAGCAATGCCAGAATACTGTGGCCCCACTGAATAAACTGAGTGTTTTCAAGAGGTTGTGAGAACAAACATTGTATAAAACATTTATGCCCGTGAACAACGCAGAGATGTTAGCTAAAGATAGAAAACACACTGCAGCAACATGTAACATGGCTGTCAAGTCAATGGGGTTGATGCCTATGGATCCAGCAAAACAAGTAAATATCGGCAGATCTGTCTTTAGTGTACAGCAGAGTATGTGGCACTGCCAATCTCCGGTTATTGGCTCTGGTTGAACTTTAGCCCATAACTAGACTCTATAACCTACTTTCATAGCTTTAATGTGCTTGTCATGTGGTAAGATGTACCATTATCCCAATCATCCCTGGTTCATAAATTCAATTTTTTCATTTCACTTGCATGTGATGATTTCTCATTAGGGTGTGGAGCTAATGGAATGCCTGGCTTGCCTTATCTAGAAATTAAAAGACAATATTTTTGGCAGTGTAACTGTTTCTTTTCTTTACCTATCTCATTGCAAGCTGTTCCCCCTTTGGAGTACAAAGGTTTCTGCCTAGAACAAACACAGACACAATATTGAACTCGACTACAGCAGGACAAAACAAAATGCCTGACGCTGCTTTGAAACGCATAAAAGGAAAATGGGAATGCATTATAATTGTGCTTTACAAACAATGCCAGCCATCTTATATGGTGATCTTGAGAGCAGAGGATGTGTCAGAAGGGCTAGAGTGACCGACTGACCTTGCCCCTGGGAATGAGTGATTCGAGTCTCAGCAGGAGGCTCAACATCCAGTGTTTCCGGGTAAATCACGAACAGTGACATGCATCAAGCGTTTGCGAATTCGCAAATGATGCGAATCGCAATTTTAGCGCAATTGCGACCGCAATAGGCAGTGTAGAAATGCATCAACCAAAGATTTGCGAAATTCGCTAAATTATCGAAAATAAAGTGAAATCGCAAAAAATAAACAGAGAATCCAATTGCGAATCCTTATTTGCGAATCGCAAGTACCGATTCGCAAATAAGGAATCGCAATTGATATGCATAAAAAATCGCAAATTGCGATTTTCTCTAAAATCGCTATTTTGCACTTGCAAATTAGGAAGGGACACTACCAGGTGGTAAAAATGAAAATGTAACCTGAAACACCTGCTAACCAACTGAAAAAGTATAAAACACACCCACACAAGGCCCCAGAGCACAAAATGGCTGGTCTTTACCTGATGGCGAGAAGGATGCGGCTGCTAGGTGCTCGACAGAGAAGGAGGCAAATCAATGAACGCATATTCAGAGTGCGCGTAACTTTGCTTGGCCAGCAGGACGACGAAATATACGATAAGTATAGGCTGAATGGACAAATGATTATTGATCTAATTAATGAATTGGACCCCATTCTGCAACGCCAGACACATAGGACCCAAGCTATCCCAACGCACGTCCAAATATTATGTTGCCTACAACTACTGGCATCAGGCAGTTTTCAGGGAGTAATTGCAGTTGCCGGAGGGGTCTCACAAAGTGCATTATCAAGAATGTTGAAAGCGTTCCTTGATGCCATGATCTCCCGGATACATGCACATATCAGTTTTCCAACATCAGCCCATGACCTAGCGAAGACTAAGCAGGAATTTTACCAAATGGCTGGCTTCCCACAAGTAATAGGTTGCATAGATTGTACCCATGTAGCAATATGTCCCCCAGCTACACAGGAATATTTGTATCGGAATAGGAAATGCTACCATTCCCTCAACATTCAGGTTGTGCCAAAACCATCATTACAGACATTGTTGCACAATTTCCTGGCAGTGCACATGATTCTTTCATCTTCCGGCAAAGTGGCATGCACACCCGACTTGCAAGGGGAGATTTTGGAGAGGGACATTTGCTAGGTAAATATGTGCTACACAGCATTACAAACTAGTCACAAATGCATATCTGAAACATATAGTTGACATATCTACTTTTTTCACATGTAGGCGACAGCGCATACGCCTTGCGCAATTACCTCATGACACCTTATCTCAATCCTGCAACAGCCGCCCAAAGAAGATACAATGCTGCGCACATCTCAACAAGGAATGTGATCGAGAGAACATTTGGGCTACTAAAGAGCAGATTCAGACGCCTACATAAGACTGGAGGAGCTATGAAGTACAACCCAGAGCAATGCTGCAAAATTGTGGCAGCATGTGCCATGCTGCACAACATAGCGACGAAGGGAGGCCTGGAAATTGACCTTTCTGACAGTGACTCTGAGGATGAAAACCAGCCACTCCCTCACCAACGTGCCCAACAAGGATCTGACGCAGCAGAAGGACGCAAACGCAGAATTGAGATCACACAAAATTACTTTTAAGGTGAGTAATGATGACACGAAGACAGTATGGTTTGCAAAGTAATTATTTATGATAACAATATGTGACCTGGAAACAGAGACGCACTTTAACAGTGACTTTGGGCACAGTTTTGTTGCCAACAACATTTACTATCACTTAAAAAAAAATAATACTTGTCAGTCAGTCATGAGGTCACAATGTGAGAATGGTTCATTCACCATTATAACGGGATTCGTACATGTAAGTTCAGTGTTTCTTGCCCCGAACTCCGAGACGCCTCTCGGCAGCAGCATCTTCTTGCCCTAGGCTGTGTGTGGATGTGATGGCAACGCGTTTTGACCGTCTAGCCTCATTCACAATTGGCATTGGCGTATTGGTCATGCCTGAGGCACCCTCAGTGACTACATTTGGTGCGGGGATGTTATCATCACTTGTAGATGCAGTCACCATCTCGACTGCGTTTGTCACTTGCTGTGATCCTGTAGCAACATCACTGTTACCATTGGTCATCTTGGTCTGCATCGTACACATTCTACGAGACAACATAGCTGTTGCTGTGGCCAGTGTGTTGTTGGACTCCACTTGCATTTGCAGTTGCTCCATGAGTTGTTGATGCTGTGCATTGTGTGCTTTTTGTCCCTCCAACATTACTCTTGTCCTTTCCTGGAGACTAGTGGCAAGCAGAGCTATGTTACCAGACATTTTTGCTATTTCGCCCTTGATTAATCTAGTGTTTTTTGCCTGCAGGCGATGTGACCGAAGCATCTGTCCCTCCAAGCCACCCCATACATCATTCAAATGTTCCACCTGCTGTGGCCTCCGTGCTCTGCGTCGTCTCCGTGTCAACCTTGCATTGACTCTACGGTGGAAGGATGTTCTACTTGTTGCAGAAGTACTTTGTGGGTTGATGACATGAGGTGGTGCTTCAGCCTCATCATCCGTCTGATAGGGGACCAAACTTTGGACGGGTGTCCTACGTGAATGTGGGACTCGTGAATGGATGCTTTGCGCAGGTGGTGTGTTTTCTGCTTCAGAGGCACTGCTCAGCTGCATGTCCTGGACATCTTTGTCCCCGGCCTCACCATGTTCTGCATCTGTGAGTTTAAACAGTGCACAACTGCATTAATTTATGCTTATTTGGTAATGTGAGTGTTGTAAGATGAATAAACATTTATACTTTGGCACACTTACTACACTTTTGGATTTGGTGTTAATTATATGTGTGTCTGTGACTGTAACTGCTTGACCAAACTACATCTCCCATGATGCACTTGCCATACCATTGAAATTGATGTTAATGTTTCAATGCTTGCGTGTGCGCTATGCAGAGCTAACATTCACACTGCTGTGATAGGGGCAATGTACACATGCATTCCTCTTACCTTTGGACGTGTGTGCTGCTCCGGAGGTATCCAGATTTGTCACACCAACAACTGCTTTTTTCTGGATTGTGCTCTCAATTAAATCCTCCATGGGAGTGTTGCTGGTGTGTGGTGGTGTCCCTCCTCCAGTTAGTAGTGCAGCCTTCAAGCGGTCTGCGATGCACCCCTTGGCCCTACTGCGCAAATCGTACCACCTTTTTTTCAGTTCGTCGGTGGTACGATGAGTGACCCCAATTGCGTTCACTCTGCTTTGGATCATGAGCCATATTCTTCTTTTCTCCTGTTCAGGCACCTTGAGAGAAGCCTTCCCAAACAGCTTCTCATTGTTGTGCACAACTCCCTCAATCAGGGCTTCAATTTCTGTTTCAGAAAACTTTAGTTTTCTTTTTCTGCCACTTTGTGAGTCCTCAACAGTTTCTGCAGGCTCCATTTTGTTTGAATAATCAGACACACTCCTCTCCTGCTCCCAGTACCAGCTCCCTCCTCTCTCTGTGATCCTGGAGTGAAAATGAGGCTCTCAGAGCACACTTCCTGTATCAAAATGAGGCTTGGAGGGCACATTTCCTGGTTCTGACATCATCAATATGCATCAACGTGCGACCTCGCAATTTGCGATATCGCAAATTGCGATTTCGCAATTTGCGATATCGCAAATTGCGATATCGCAATTTATTTCTGCGATTTTTAGCGATTCCTTAGAAAATCGCTATCTTATTGTTGCATCCCGTTTTGCGATTCCTTATTAGCGATTCCTTAAAAATCGCTATTAAGGATTCGCAAAACGGTTTGTTGATGCATGTCACCGGAAATCTCTCCATGCCTGTTAATTCTCAGTGCTTGCAAATGTGTCCCTGTGTCTAATGTAACTGGTGCTCGTGTAAAGCACTCCGATACCATGTCTGAAAGAGACAGCGAATGTGCTGCCTAGTCGAGACCTAAAAAAGGACATTTTTAGTCTATAGTACTATCTAGATACCCGAGTTGATCACAAAACATAACCAGCATCATCTAGCTAAGTCATTGTATATGGATGATTGAACAACATTTAAACTATTATTCACCATTCCTACACTCTCATCAGCTGGTTGGAAGAGATAGTCATGTATTTTGCTACTTTGACCAACTCATCCATTTAATATAATTGATGTCAGGGCACAGTTAAGCATTACTATTTACTGTAACATTTACTTTTTCATGTGTGTTTGTCTCTGGAATTCTAATGAAGCATAGAGAATGTCACTTCAGAGTTTTTTTTTAAAACAGGTGATCATCATATGTGCAATGTTGAAGGTTTATTCATCCTATTAACATTTACAGTGAAGAGCTTTTATTTGAAGTGTTAGATGTAAAATCTGTCTCTGATCAGACCCCAAACAATCAAGTAGAAACTAATAAGAACTAATATCCTGTAGGAGTGACAACAAGTGACTACAACCAGCCACATTTACAAACCTCAAGATAAAATCTTCTCATTATTCTGAATAAATCCCGTTCTGGTTCATTTGTGTTGTCTGTGTATTCATATTGCAAGCAGAATTATTGGTGTTCCAGATAAAGAAAAAAATACATTCTTAATTAAAGCAAATGCTCCTTTGCACCGATTGTGTAACTTTAATAGTTTTGGCAACCAGAATTTGCCACAACCCATATTTCACAAACATTTTACCCTAAGGCAAAAAACGAGAAAATAATGTGTGAAACAACTGCAAAAATAGTATCACCCATCTTTTTGTAGAAATCCATTCCTATGTGTAAAGAAAAGCATTGATCAATGAAGAGCCTCGTTCAAAAATAATCAAGCTCATTTTTCTCTAAAGTATTTTCGGCTTGTACATTTTCAAACTGGAAAGAAGTATGTATATCTATTCCATTCCTTAATGCGTAGATACAGTAAACCAAGCATTGAAAAACAGAGAGATCTCACCTTTATAAGGCAAGTGCCAACCAATTGAGTTTGCTGTTGCTTATTTGCACTGGGACTCCATGTATCTTCTTTATGCTTTTTTCTTCAGACCATAAACCATGTAGGAACAGTAATGTAAAAAAAAAAAAAGCCTAAATGACCGCCAGTGCATTATGAGACATACACACCCATGCATCTTGACAAGATCCGTAAATGTTTTACTTTACCCTTCCAACATGGCTGACAACAATGTCAGAATGGCAAACTAAATATAAAGCGCACAGGAGCACATATACGTGAAGTGGGAAGCCCGGTAGCACTTTGGATCAGCCAGACCGCCGAAAAACGAAATGAAATGTGGAAAAAACATGGAGGTGGACAAGTCAGATGGGGAAGAACCGGATTTGACTTGGGGAGGAGAATCTACAGAGAGTGTAGGGCTGATACTGTTTGCAAAATAAATAATACTAAAGAGTTAATGCCTCTGTGAGTGTGGACTACTTTTTAAATATTTTCATGTCCATGAAACGCTGTGGGCAGATGCCAATGCTGGTGGACAACCTACTTAGTCATTGTCCAAAAATAATGCCAAACCATAGAGGAGGGTATTTAAACTGAAAGACCTGGAACTAAAAGATAAAGCACAGATAGTGGGCAAAACTTTCAGTTTAAATTCTGAAGTTTCGTTCTGTGGAATCCGTCTCCTTCTCTGTGAGCATGCCAAATACCTGGATAACCAGGCAATCCCACCAGAGGTGACTCTGGACCTGTGCTGTTTTGAACCGTGCCATGCTCAGATCTCCCTTACATCTCTACCTGTTTGATTAGGACAGCATGACATCTGTTTACCCCCTTCTATAAGGTATAGTAAATCAAAATAAATAATACTCACTATACCTTATTATTGGTTTTTAATCCACTTATCAGTAAACTGCATTTTTGTTTGGGAGGCTATGATTTATGACGGTCAAGCTAATTATTTGTAGATTTTTAATTTTAATGGGATAACTAAACCATATGCACCACTTCGAAGAGTGCCTGTACCTTGTATGCCTATCCCACAAAGGTTCAAGTAACTTCGCCTCTTCATCTCTTTTGTTAAAATTATTAAACTCTGTGTTGGATATGGGTGTCTTAGAAATACATTGGGGCTTATTTACAAGCCCCTTGCGCTGCAGAGGCGTCACTTTTTTTGACGCACCGACAGTGCATTCTGCAGCATGCTTAGAAAGAGGAAAATGCCATCGATTATTGTTTTTGTTTCCCTTCCTGCACAACAACAATCCTCCCCACAACGCAGACACCCTTGCATCATGGTGCAAGAGTGCCTGCATTGGCGCATGGCAGCCAATTGTGCCCCGGCGCAGAGAAATGCACAGGGATGCGTTGTATTGTTATTAATACGATGCATCCTTGTGCTTTTAAAATAATGCAGCTAAGCGAAGCAAAATGGCTTGTTGCAATGCACAGCGTCATTTTGTTGTAAATAAGGCCTATTGTATTTATTTTCTAGATGCACTGGACTTAAGGAGACACTTGATATTCGGCCTCGAGTACTGACGAAATTTCTTTAGGAAACTTGTCGACCTGCCCTAATCAAATTGGTCCAAAAATGCTCATTGCTTTTAATATGTACAGAGTGTATACATTAAATGAATACGCTCTCGCCTCATACATTTTTCTAAGTATATCTCTCAAGTTAGAATACACTCGAACTGCAAAGAACTGCGAACAGCTCCACTTAGAAGGTACACCTACACCATACTTTAGGGTGAGTTACCTGCAGGAGTTTCCTGTACCATGCACCTCACATTTGTGGGTGTCCAAAAGAGCAGCCTTTTTCCCACAATTCTTTTCAAGCCAGTCCAACACACGGAAGCCTGACACCAATGATGAGAAGCCTGGGTCACGTGTGTTCCCACAGGAAGCTCCCGTGAGGTGTCAATCTGTTTTGAGTGCTAACTGATGTCAGAGCTGATTGTATTGCTCCTTTCAGTTGTACATATTAAGTTCTACAGCTTCCTGGTTGAGCTAGTGCCTAGAACCAAATGAACAACAGTAGTCAATGCCTGTAGTAAAAGGCTCTTTCTCTATCTGTGTTTATGTGTATGTTGTGTGGGTGGGTATTATGTGATGACACGAGCTCTTGCTATAAAGCTTTTGATAGGAAAAACCTCAAAAGAACAAGTTCAGGCACTATATAACATTGCATCTGCACTTACACGGTGCAGCACAACTGCACCGCATAGACATAAGGGTCAACCCTAAAGGCGATGGAGAGCATTGCTATTAAAATCACAGTATTGCATCTATCAATTGATGTTGTGTTGTCTAGTGACAAAAACACAATTAGGCATAAAAGTGGGAAGGACCTGGTGGCAACGGTGTAAAAGCGACTTTATTTCATGCAAAAGGCAACCTACTAATGTAGCACAATTTAGCACAAAGTAGCACAAGCACAGATTGCATAACACTTATGCACCAAAGTGAAACTACTACGCGAAAGTGAAAGAGGTGCGAATAATACACACCATATAAGAAACCTCTAGATGCACAAAACCTTCCTGCTGAGGCAGATCAATAAGCAACTATGCAGACAATGCAAGGAAGCACAGAGAGAAAACACGTGGTACCAGAGTTAGAATACCCAGCGGATCTCATCGAGCAAAGTTATGGGTAAAGTGCTTTCATCATATTTACCAGCTGCCCTTGTTTCCTGTTGACAACTGCAGATAAGATGCTGGGGGAAGCTGTTGGCTGTCCACAGTCATTTTTGGCCCATACTATTTTGCAGGCCAACGAGTCGCAAGTCAAGTGACAGATGACTGGTGCCATATTTGCAATTGCAAAGACAGCACCAAAGCAGCTCAGAGCTGCCCTGGCACTTTTTTCTTTCCATTTCCTTTACCAATGCCCCCCCCCGCACTTCAGTAAAGGCATGGAGGTGGGAAAACAACCCCTGCCTTTAAGCAATGTGAAGGACTATGAAAGACCCCATACTCTTTAAAAAGGTGGATTGCTCCTAAATGCTCAACCCTTGGGTAAGGCACAGGGACATAAAATACATCCTGTACACACTTGGGCATGGAGAGGACACAACCAACCACCCCAAAGCCATGAGCAAGGCGGAGGACTACCAAAGCTTTCCCCTTACTGTTGGGCCAAGCATGCCAAATACACCATGTCCATAGGCAAAGGTGCGCTAGCAAATAATCTGATCCTTTGACCAACGCGGGGAGGGGGGGCTAACAAAGGTACCGTTCCACCATGGGTAATGCGGTGGAGCTAATAAAATGCCCACATTTTGGGCCCAACTCCAATCCTGGCATGACAATCCACTCTCCTAGAGCAAGGTGGAATATACTAAATGCCCTTCGTCCCCCGCCCCTTATTATCTTTTAATACTTATTAAGGCTAATTTTATCTGTTTATTATAATTTTCAATGATACAACAAACAGTATGGCTACAAGCATGTATCAATGGAAATAAAGATTTTCCTGAGTGTGGTGTTACTCCTCAATTTCTTGGGTCAGGTTTTTGCTCATAAAGTGTGATATCAGGTCAAGTCACTGAGAGCAGGGTGAGGAGGCGCCTGATTGCTGTCCTTAGATGTTTATTAATGCTTTAATGGAGCTATTAATGTTCATCCCTACCAGGGAACATTAGTTGTCTTTAAAGATAGGGGGACATATTTACAATAAATTAGCCAAGCATGTCGTTAAGCCAAGAAGGCTAACAACATGCTTTGTCACTTACAAACGCAAGGCTGCACCATATTTACTAGGATTTTGTGCAAATGCGCATATCCTCCTGTGCTGGCACTAAATTAAGCTGCCATGCGCTAACGCAGGCACCCTTGCACCATATTGCAAGGGTGCCTGTGTTGAGGTGAAGATTGTTTATGTGGAGAAAGGTCCCCCTTCCTGCACATAAACAATCTTTAAATGCTGTTTTGTAACTTCTGTGTGAGTTGCTTAATGCAGCATATATAGAAGTTGCAAAACAGCATTTTTTCAAATGATTGATTATGTGCAGGAAGGGGGACCTTCCTGTACATAAAACAATTTTTGGCAATTAGCTGTTTCCATGTGTGCTGCACAACACATGGAAACAGCAAAAACAAGGAGAAATGCAACATTTCACCTGATTACGCCAGGGTAAGACCAGGTTTACTCTGGTATTAATGTTGGCGCTGCCCCATATTTACACTGCCCTTGCAAATATGAGGCAGTGTTAAAATCAATAGGTATTGCAGTGGAATGCCCACCGCAATACCCATTGCGGGGAACATCCTTTACGACGCGGATGTTACCCCGCGCTACCATTACGACGAGTCTCTTACAACGCAAGTCGTAACCACAACTTGCGCTGGGGGGGGCTCAAGGACAAGGAATAGTTAATTTACTATTCCAACACCTTCCCTACTATCCACGGGGACTGGTGTTGGAATAGTAAATTAAACTATTCCTAAGTCCGCACCCTACAGCGCAAGTCGTGGTAACGACTTGCGTTGTAAAACACACGTTGTAACGGTACGCGTGGTAATAGCCTGCGTCGTACTGTCATACATCCCCCATTGCCCTCCCCTTCCACGCTAAGTATAGTGGATTAACGCTGCCTTGTAAATAAGGCGAAACCCCTATCGCCACCTCAACTTGACTGAAAGGGACGTTGTGTTGGCGCTAGGGCTTGGAAAGATGCCCCAGAGTTCATTGCCTCCACAGGAATGGGTTCGGAACTTCAAGAAAATAGCAAAGTTCACTAGAAAAATGCGTTGTTAAGCCTTAGTTAGGATTGGGGTGAATCGTTCCTACCACACATAACTTCAAAATAATATGCGTTGCAGTGAATATAGGTGAAAAACTGGTAAATGTGAGAGAGAGTTTTTATTTTATTTCTGAACACTAAAGTCTCAGAAATCTACACATCACTAAATATTTAGCAAAATATGGAGCCCGTTCTACCTTGATTTGATATCATCCTGTGACGCCTCCTAGTGACTTAAAATATGACATTGAATGTGATCTGGAGAGATACAGGAGCTGGCTAACCTGGCAAACGCTCCAAAAATCCCATTTGTGTACATCATTTGCCATAGTTTGTAAAGATTTTCTAGGGAAGTAAGAAGTTTCTCTGGAACCCTGATCAAATTGTTGGGAAACCTTTTTAAATCTTTCCAGAATTCAGAGGTTTGCCCTGTATGCTTCATTCTGCCCTATTGGTCCCTATTGGTGTCTTTGCTGACTCCAAAGGTTCGTCAGATGGTGTGCCCTGTGTCTCAGATATTGTTTGCTCTGTCATGAAAAAACAGATTGCGGTTTACAAGTGGAGGCTAGCGGGGGCGACCATGCTGAGCTCGCATAGCCCTCTGTGGAGGCGTGCATTCCATTGGTCAATGATTACACAGATTAAGGGGTAAATGATTGACAGCCCTGGACAGTTTACCTTGCAGCGACGAGAAAAAAAGCAGATGAGACATGCTTTCATGGTATAAAAATGCCATATTTAATCACACTGAGACTCAAAAAACTTCAAGCTGAGAAGGAAAACGGGTGCTTTTGCTGTCACATTGTCCCTATGTCAGGGAAGAGCATGATTTATTGAAAGGGAGATCAAAGAGAAGAATCCATCATTAATGAACCTGTTAAAAATCTGACTAAATATGTCCCTGGAAAAAATATAAAAGGGTTGCAAGATGAACGAGTTTAGCTCAGTCAATGGTTTACAGGGTTTTCCATCTGTGGTGCCCATTGCCAAATATTGCTAACAGGAAGCAAGTGCAAGACAACTGCTGAGAATCTGAGCCCACATTTTACTAACATTCTACACCGCATTGGTGTCACTTTTGTAAAGCAAACATAACGCAAAATGTTATGCAGGGATTTACTATACAATGCAAATCAGGATTTGTGTTGAATAGTTTTTTAAAGTGCTGCAAATTTGCAACATGCACCACTTTGCGCAACTATGCGTCAAGAGGGCATTCCATGGGTGGTACATGGGCATTCCCATGCAGCCACCCATGAGTTCTGATGCAAATATCAAGTTCACCCCCCCAACAACCAACGCGTCAGGAGGCCCCAACGTTTGTTCATCGCTCCCGGAGGCGCATAGAGCAGCGCCGGGCTCCTGTAGCAGAGATTTGCCAACGTTAGGGAAGACGTCCAAGTCCGTTACTGGCAATTTTTTTTCTTCTTCAAATAGCCAGTGACAGACTCGGATGTCTTCCCGAACAATGGCAAATCTCTGGATCGCCAAGGCGGCCACCTTTCTACTTCAACAGGATGGTGAAGTTCGCATACAATTAGACCACGACCTACCGGTGTGAGTCTGAGGTGTCGGCTGACACCTCCTCGCATTATTGCTCCAACAGGATTTCAATCCACTCGGATCCTCCACCGCTGGCTGTCCTTCCCACCTCCTCTACCCCTGTTTCAAATGAAGACCCGCCTTGGATGCACACATTAACCTGGGCCATCTCCTAGGGTCGAAACGTCGACGTTACTAGCTCCACCTGTCCTACACAATTCGCTGAACTGAATAGGAAATCATATCTTTGTCGGTATGATATGTTTGTAAAAGAGGACCTGAGTATCTAAATAACCTTCCCCTCCCCCCCCCAGTTGTTTGTATTTACATGTCTCTATTGTCACATCATGTGCAGCACTACAGTCACTAATCACCAAAGTCACTCATGATACACTTGAGCATTGTACTGTTCTTGTTTGTGTAATTGATCACTTGACAGCCATTTTAAGGCATATAAAGTAAAAATATTAATCACTGCTGATTAATGAGCTGTGTTTAAATTCCTTTGGTGTGTGATCTCTACAAATGTTTCCAGATTACGTTGTAGAAATTATTTGTCCTACCCGACAGAACCCCCTTTTTTCGTTGTATAACTTACCCAGGTTCTGAGGGACACAGGGTCATCCCATTAATTCTAATGGGTCACCTGTAGGTATAGAGCAGCCATATTGGGTGACCAACCTGGTGGTGGAACTACAGATGCAAATAAGGGATATTGTCAAGGATGAACTTAATTCTCTGATTGTACGGGGAGATAAGCTTGCATCTATGGTTGAAACATGGGTGGGTAAGCCAGAAGTAATCCAAAGGGGGGACGGGTCTGAAAATCACCGGGTATTGCCAGCTGCTTCTCCCCACTCCTATAAACATTCTGAGTCCCACCCTATCAAATCAGACCAACCACGTAGTTGCTAAAAGAAATGCGAACAATTCAGCAAAGTTAGGAGATGATGGTAGTACTCAGGACCAGGTGCCTAGTAGTGGGATCGAGGCTGGCTACAAACATAGGTCCTACCCATCAATTCCAGCAGCTGGGGTTAATGTCCCCCGACAACGGACCAGCCAGGGGCGATGAGGGGTTTGCTGCACAAGTTGAAGCCTCCAATGAGAAGCCAGCCCTGCCATGTATTAATCGCCCTCCAGACTTAGCTCCATATGTCATGATTTTAACTGGAGTACCAGAAATGAATATGGGGCAAAGGGAATCACATTTCGAATTAAAAAATAAAATGTATATTTTGGTTGGCCAAGCAGCTGCTATTCTCTTACAAAGATGCAGGCGAAATCCTCTTTACACGAAGGGTGGGATGGGTGGGCTGGAGGCCGAAAGATGTTTTTGGGGATTGCATTGTGATAAATTTTGAAAACCCACTGCTTGTAAGGGCTCTCCTTGACCGGAACCACCAAAGGCAGGAGGGGGATATAAGGTCTTTCCAGCTGGGCTATTTCTACCCCCCAGGGCTTGTCCCACAAAATAGAACATGGGGTGGCCATGAGGTGGGAACAAGGAAGCAGAGCAAGCAAAGGCCTATTCTGGGTCAGGAACATCCTAGCTTGTTATTCTTTAAGCTACCACTTTCAACAGATTTGCGACCCTGGAGTCAGTAGATTGACTTGATCCAGGACAATCCCTTTTAATGGAATTTAGGCACCAGAGGGAGCCTTTAGGGAGCCACATACTATGGGGGGAGCCTTCTCAACTGTATGGGTATATAAGGCAGGAAGAGGAACAAGAAAATCTGTGTATTGATGGAGCAGGAAGAGTACAAAGTAACAGTTGGCAAGGGGCTCTTATCAATCGATCTTTGCCTGGCTTACCTCTCGAGTTCACGCTGCCATTTAATTGCCAAAAGTTGGTGACCTTAAAATCACTAATCCCCACTTCTGATCACTCTGCTTCCGGTCACGGTATAAGGCCAATGGGGGGCGGGGGAGGGAGTCCAATGACCCTCCCCAACTAGATAACAGCACACCGTTGACTGGTGACTCACTGCCAAAAATAGATAGCTGCATGGGCCCACATAAGCTGCGGGTACTATCATGGAACATTGCCGGTCTCACCACCAAACTGGACAATCCAGAGTGGGGGGGCATTTATAGAACAAAATAATCATGTGCATGTTTCAGGAAACCTGGGCTAGGGCGGATACACACAGACTAGGTTTTGCATCTTTTAGTATAGCAGCCACTGTTGGGGGAAGGGGAAGGCCATCAGGAGGACTCTGTACCTGGGACGCTGTGCCCCTAGGTTGCACAGCTAAACAGATAGAGATTCCCGGTTAACCTTGACTTACTGCAGGAGGAGAGTGAGATGGGGGGAAATCTGCCAATCCTAGGAAAAGTTATCCTCTCTTTATCAAACCATCATCCCATTTCTGATGATCACAAACCAATTTAGTTGGACTGGACTTCTCTAGGTTCCTTGCCGAAATCATTGATAGCTATCTAGGCCTAATATCTGCCATGGCTAATATCTTCAATCCCAGCAAAAGATCAAGAGAAAATAGGTGTCCACAGTATAGCGATGACTGTTGTAAGGCTAAGCTAGCTCTTATTTCTGCCATTAAACTCAAGGACAGGTTACTAATAAAATAGAAAAGGGCAGCCTATAAAAGTATTATTGAAACGGCAAAAAGAAGCTGGGAATTTGATAAGTGGGATATGTTGAGAAGCACCCTATGCACTCACAACATAGGGAGCTCTGGAACCTGGTAAATACGGGTTCTCCAGAGGGCAAACTGGCACTAGAACCCAATGCCGGGTGCATGAAAGGCTAATTTTGAAGCTTTATATGTAAGGGCAGAGGGTGATGAAGAGCAAGTTGGGAATGAGATTTCTCTTCCCCAGTTAAACTGTCTTGATGCTCCCGCAATTTCCCTTAAGGAGATAACTAATGCTTTGTGCAGGGTAGCTCCATCTAAGGCTCCAGGGTTAAATGAAATCCCTGGTGATCTCTTCCGCAGTAAACCAACCATCTGCGTTCCTTATCTGTGGATTCTGTTCAATGCTATTTTGCCGGGAATGTCGATCCCTCGTACCTGGGCTGGGGCAGAAATGATACCAATTTACAAAAAAGGTTTGCCACTCCTCCTTTCCAAATATCGACCCGTCAGTCTTATTGATGTCAGCCAAAAAATATTTGCCCGAGTACTGCTGGGGCGACTCCAGAGCTGGATGGAGGAGTATACTGTTCTTAGTCCCTACCAAGAAGGGTTAAGAGCAAAGATGTCCACAATAGACCAAATCTTCAGGTTACAACTATTACATTGGAAGACAGTGAGTATAGAGGGTGGCAGCCTATATTTAATCTTTGTGGATTTAAAATCTGTATTTGATTTGGTCCCAAGGGATAACTTGTGGGCTATTTTACTGGACTTAGGGTCCCCTCCTTACCTCTGCTACCAGTTGAAACAACTGCATGAAGGCAATTTTTCCCAAATTAGGTACGGCAAAAACGGTGAGCTTACTGCCTGAATACCTGTAGACAGAGGTGTACGTGAAGGATGTGTCCTGGCCCGACCATTTTTTGTCTTTTTTTTAATGGCCTAGTGGAGGCTCTGATTGCTGGGAAGGATATTGACGCCCGAAAGCTGGCGAAGCGTAAAGTACCCACCATGATGTTTGCAGATGACACCCTATTGCTTTCAAAGTCACCTATGGAAATTCAGCAGGCCTTAGACAGCTTCCATACTTTCATAAAAAATAGGGGGTTGGAAATTAATTTGGAGAAAACCAAAAACATAGTTTTTAATGCAGGCAAAAGTGCCCAGTCAAATCCCCACCAAGATGGAAAACCACTTGAGACGGTGACCATCTTTGAATATCTCTGAACCATACTCACTGAAACAATGGATTGGGGTGCACAAATTAAGAAGGCAAGCTTAAAACTGGCATAGACAACGGGGGCTAGCAAAGGTGTACAGGAGTTGTACTTACAATTAAGTTGGACCGGTGGTGGGAATCTATAAAACACAAGCCAGGGGCGCCGTCCTGTATGGGGCTGAATTTGGGGCCACCGGCCGGATGTATGACGTTACAACGCATACTTTTACAACGCATACCTTTACAATGCATTTTTTACACCGCAACATCCTTTACAACGCATTCCATTACAACGCACACCTTTACAACGCATCTTTTAAAACTACCTTTACAACGCATTCCATTACAACGCATAGTACCTTTACAACGCATACCATTACAACGCACACCTGTTTGGTAAGAATTGGATAGTGTAGGGGTAAAAATTACTATTCTAACTCCAGGGGGGTGCAACAGTAGGGTAAGTGTTGGATAGTGTAGGGGTATAAATTACTATTTTAACACCAGGGGGTGCAACAGTAGGGTAAGTGTTGGATAGTGTAGGGTTATAATTTACTATTCTAACTCCAGTGGGTGCAACAGTAGGGTAAGTGTTGGATAGTGTAACTATGCGTTGTAATGGTATGCGTTGTAATGACTGCGTTGTAATGACATGCGTTGTAGTGGTATGCGTTGTAGTGACATGCGTTGTAATTGCATGCGTTGTAATGGATGTTGCATTGTAAAAGTTGCGTTGTAAAGGTTGTTCCCCCCACCGGCCACTTTACTCTATATCTAAAATTGAGAACTCCTTTGCCAGGCAACTATTGGGTCTCCCCACTAGCTCCCCACTTACACTGCTTCACATGGACCTTGGGGTCAGACCAATTGCAGATGATGTCGCTCTTAGACCCCTTCTATATTGGCGAAATCTTTGAAGCACCCCAGAATTGGCTACATACAGAGAAGAGCTGACCGAAGTGCTGAGTCTACAGGGTGCGAGTAAACTGCCATGGCTGGCCTATATTAAGAATACTTTGGCGGCCATAGGAAGGGGTAATCTGTGGAATAATGCAGAAGAAAACTGCTTGATAACATCTAGGAAGGATTTGTTAGAGAGCTATAGGAAACACAAACTTACCCTGATTAGATTAGAACCTGGCCTTGCCGATTTCCAGCCGGCCCTTGCCAAGAAGCTTTACCTGCAGTTTAGGCATGGGGTACTTCTGGTGCGCGCTTTTACAAACAAATTGGCGGGTACACTTAATTTGGGATGTCAGGCATGTGGCAATGCAGCGGAGACAGAATATCATGGTAATTTTTTTGCCAAGGGTATAAGAAGGCGAGACACCAGTGGTTATTGCAGCTATGCAGAAACCTGGGAACAAAGCACTGCACTGAGGCTTTCAGGATCCTGAAATACCACACCCACATGTCTATTATGTACTCAATGTCATGTTTTCTAATCTCTATTTGGTGTGCTCGTTGAGCTATCCCAATATTGATCCCATAGGCTTTGTTTGATTAGTCCACTTTTACTTCATAACTGGGTTTAGTGTTTTTAAACTTAGTACTTTTTAAAGTTTTAATTTGCATGTTTGCATCTTGCACCCATTTTTAAATTGTCTTGAATTTCTACTTTTACTGGAATTTTATAAATGAATACTGTAATGCACATGAACTTTTCGAGCAAATTGTACTTAGAGCAATGAGAACCTTACTATGAAAATCTGATTGAATAGAATGTATTGTATTTTTACCTTTGCTTTTATGGTCTCAACGACCGAAATAAAGATATTTTGACCGACTAACTAACTAAATGTATGCTTTGCACTAATGAAAAGTCGAACTCTGGCTAACTTAGAGTAGTTCATTTTGGCTGTGACGTTTCGCTATGCCACGTGAATTGACTCGTATTTTCATTTCTCCCTTAAATAAATGTTTTATATGTTGCACAAAGATGACCAGTTCTGAATAAAAGTAACTAATTCAGGGAAAATCAAATACGATTTATGTTGTTCCATGGACACTTGGTGGTTGAGAGAATCTCTACGTTGTAGAATTATGAGAATTTTGTCGAATGTATTCAGTGTCAAATTTTTCTCTTTGCTTAGTTTTGATTGGTTTAGGCATTGTGAACCATGCAAAACTGTAGTAAATACATGAAACCCATTGTTCAGAACCCTTTCAAAGAGTAGGCTTTTGAGATGCAGCAGGATACCCATTCCCACTTACCCTAGGAGGTAATCCATGCTGGATTGCTTCCCTATTTTCTACTCTGTATTTTAATGATCAGAACTTTACTGAGTTCTTAATTGATTCTGTACTTTAACTGAGCTTTGCGTCTGTTCGGTTTACAAATTGATTTGAACATGCTGAATTGAATCCTGTATAACAAAAATTTCTAAAAACGAAACCTTTAAGGTTAAGACTTTTATGTCTGTTACTTTTTTACATCTCTGTAAATTGAAACTGTCAATTAGAATGGTTTAACTAACTAAGACAGGTCTAACAGGGAGCAGCAAAATCTGTCTCAGGATTACAAAGCTGCCAATCTATCACGCTCGCACAGTGCAAAATCAGAGTTTTGCGCGCAGTTACAGTGAAAGATGGAGATTTGCACCAAAATCTTATACCTCCTTGAGGCAGGCGTAAAGTGGATAAATGCTTTGATTTCTCCTAATGTTTCTTACTTTGTAGGGGTGCTGTATTGTACAGCACACATTAAAATCAAGAAATGTGAGGCTCCCCTTCAATTGTAAAATCTATTCTTAAAAAACATGCACACCATTGCGCTATGGCGCAAGAGTGTGAGCGTTGGCACATGGCAGCGTAAGAAAGGAGAATTAATTACAGTGGGGTTTCCCTGTGTCCATCTGAACCTGGGTATATAGGGCCAGATGTACGACCATTGCCTTTTGCGACTCGTAAATTGTGAAAAATTGTGAGTTGCAAAAGCCAATGTACAACAGTGTCAGAGACACTTGTTAGCGATTCCCAAGGGGGTCGCAAAATGCAAGGCTCATGAATAATAATGAGCAGCTCGCAATTTGCGACCCCATTGGGAATGGCTGGCCCTCCCAGGGATGGTGGCCTGCTGGGCTCAGAAGCTATCCATGTCTGGGACTGCTTTTCAATAAAGCAGTTATTTTTTTTAAATGCAGCCCATTTTCCTTAAAGGAAAACAGAATCCATTTAAAGAAAAAAAAATACATTTTCATTTCATTTTTTAAGGGCAGGTAGTAAACCCTGGGACCACTGCCTGCCCTTAAAAAATATTTTCAGAGCCAGTCACAAAGGTCAAGGGGTCCCCTGGGGACCCCCTCCCATTTGTGACTCCATAACTATTGTCTTGAAGAGGGCGGTAAATTATGAGTGTTTTGAGACCGCAATTGCAGTCACAAACCATTCATACATGGCTTGTGAGGCTCTATTAAGAAGGGAACGCCTCTTCCTACTAGCGAGTCGCAAAACCTATTTAGCGAGTCGCAAATAAATCGCGACTCCGCAAATATGCTTTGTACATGGCCCTGTAGGTTTTTGCATGCTCAAACTGATCGCAAACCCATTTGCGCATGCAAAAACAGGCTGTACATCTGGCCCTTAATGTTATAGAACTACAATGGGTTCTGTTGGGAGGAAAACATTTCTTTCAACGCTTACTACTTTTGTCCTATAATCTGGAAACATCAATAAATGATTGCAAAACACACCAAGGTCTGTTTTTTGTTTTCTATGTTTTTATTCATACAACAATGTTTGAAAAAAGACAGAAATATGTAACAAGGCTGTCTTACAACAGTGGCATGCAAGTGAAATGATCTTGCAGTATGATCAAGTGATTTAAACAACAAAGGCAATTGCATAAAAATGACATTTGTACTATAGATATGTACCTATATATGTGTATTGCTTTGTATTAATATGTAGAATACTTATGTTCAAAAAAACTTTTTTTTTAAGTACAACACTTTAAAACCAGAGTTTATCGAATGCATCTTTAATCTACTTATACTTCCTTCCTTTATGCATCTATACAACTTCCATGTCCTTGGATCTATATATTTATTACTTTCCTACCCCAAAAAAGTAAAGAAAAAAAATATTATATGCACCACCCTATTTCTCCCCCTATATCTCTATCAATATCTGTAATCTACATATACTTACTTCCTTTATGCATCTACTAGCAGCCCGTCCCAACGTTGTCCGGGTATGAATTGCTGCCGGCCAGTAGTATATTGTTTTGTAGGATTTCGTTTTGATAGCATTTCTTATCTGTGACAGGCCTGTGAAACGCACCGATTCACAGTGCACTGCTGATGCACTTAACCACATGGCTGCTGGCCGTTTTCCCCCCCCTGTGCTGGAAAATGCCATTTTAGTGGCACCATGACGAGCTCAGCTCGTCATCAGCACACGACACCCGTGGGTGATGACGAGCTGAGCTCGTCATCAGCATCGAAAGGGTTAAGAGTGCGCTTTCAGTAGTGTGTGAACTCGAGTTTCCCTACTTTATTTTTCCTTGCAATATTATATAGCGCGAAATCGACAACATGGCATGAGTACAATTTACATTACAGAAGAACACATTCATTTGTGGTAGGCAAGGGGAGACAAAGCTATTTGCCTGGAATCACAGGATGTTGAGCTGATGCTGAGATTCGAACGTAGCTCCCCATCTCTAAAGTTCGCAATTCTAGAACTTGTGGCAGGAGGTGTGTCTAAAAGTGTATGTCGGTGCTGGCCATCAATGAGAGAGACCTGTGCATTTTTCAAATCGGTGGTGAAAAAATATGAGTATGTTGCTGAAGATGTTGGCCGCCGTGCCAGCAATGTACTTAACGGGGGAAGGTAAACATCCATTATTCCGCAACTTTCTTTCCACATACCATCACTCTGCATACTTTCATTACGAAAGTACCATGACTCCGCAATGCCATTATAACGCATGGCATTACATTTTATATGCTTTTACCACGCATACATTTAAAACGAAACTCGTTGTAAATGCATGAATGGTAAAAGCATGTTTTTTTTTAATGTTTGGATAAGGTAAGTATGGGTATAGGGGTATATGTTATGGGGTACTGAGGTATATGTTTTGGGGTGTTTGGGTATTTTAAGGGTTCAGATACAGTTTTGGGTTATGGGGTACAGGGGTAGTTTTAGTGTTTAGGGATAGGTATGGGTTTTGGGGTACAGGGGTATTTGTAGGGTTCAGGGCTAGGTTTGGGTTTTGGGGTATAGGGGTATTTTTAGGGTTCAGGGCTAGGTTTGGGTTTTGGGGTACAGTGGCATTTTAAGGGTTCAGGGCTAGGTTTGGGTTTTGGGGTACAGGGGTATTTTTAGGGTTCAGGGCTAGGTTTGGGTTTTGGGGTACAGGGGTATTTTAGAGTTCAGGTGTAAATTTGGGTTTTTGGGGCACAGGGTTATTTTTATGGTTCAGGGCTAGGTTAGGGTTTTGGGGTACAGGGGTATTTTTAGGGTTCAGGGGTACGTTTGGGGTACATGGGTATTTTAAGGGTTCAGGGCTAGGTTTGGGTTTTGGGGTACAGGGGTATTTTTAGGGTTCAGGGCTAGGTTTGGGTTTTGGGGTACAGGGGTATTTTAGGGTTCAGGGGTAGGTTTGGGTTTTGGGGTACAGGGTTATTTTTATGGTTGAGGGCTAGGTTTGGGTTTTGGGGTACAGGGGTATTTTTAGGGTTCAGGGGTAGGTTTTGGGTACAGGGGTATTTTAGAGGTTCAGGGCTAGGTTTGGGTTTTGGGGTACAGGGGTATTTTTAGGGTTCAGGGCTAGGTTTGGGTTTTGGGGTACAGGGGTATGTTAGGGTTCAGGGATAGGTTTGGGTTTTGGGGTACAGGGGTATTTTTAGGGTTAAGGGCTAGGTTTGGGTTTTGGGGTACAGGGGTATTTTTAGGGTTCAGGGGTAGGTTTGGGTTTTGGGGTAGAGGGTGTATTTATAGGGTTAAGATAGGTTAGTGTTTAAGGGTGTTGGGGTATTTTAAGGAGTAAGGGTGGGTTATGATTAATGGGTGCAGGGGTATTTAAAGGGAGCAGGGTGGACACCCGGAGCTGGAATGTACAGAACCTGGGAAGAAAAAACAATTAAATATTGGGCACAACGCTCGCTTTTTTTCTTCCGCAATCCCGCGCCCCACACATGCTCACGCCCCCAGCGTTTGTCACGCCCCCAGCACACGCCCACAGCACAATGCAGACACGCCCACAAGGGACTACTTTGCTGGCACGGTTCTTTTACCTTTTAAATGTATATGGCGGGCGTCTGCATAGCCTACCTATGTCCTTCTGCTGCAACTGCCCTTTCCAACGCTGTATTGGGTGTTGTGATTGGTGCTGTGGTTCCTGAGATTACCCGCCTCAAAGGTTTGGGCTCTCTCTTTATTATATTAGTATAGATAGATAAACTTTCAATGCACTTATGGATCTATATATTTATTACGTTCTTCTAGTTCAGCATATCCAATTCCCCACCCTATTTTCACCCTATACCTCTCTCAATATCTCTTCTACCTCAACTATGTGATTCATCTCAAACCTCTTTCTACTACTCTTTTCAATGCACTAGCCTATTTCTCACCCCATTTCTCACTCTATACCTCTATCACTATATCCACTACAACCACTCTCTCATCATCGCAAACACCATACCACTACTATGATACCCAAAATAGCCCTTTCTAGACTCTTCCCTACTCTACCCCTCCTTGCTCCACCTGACACCTATTTTACTAAACTGATCCCCAAAAAACAAGCCTTTCAAAACTCTTCCCTCTGAGTCTTCCCCTACACATCCCTTTTTACTCATCCCAACCCTCCCACTACTGCTAAGACATCCACAAAAAAATGTGTTTAAAGCCTTCACTCTTCTATCCCTCCACTATCCTTTTCAATTGAAATAACAGACTAACATGACCACTTCTCAAATTTCATATTTCACTATACTAATTCAACACTAATCCTTTAATGGGTTACGGAGTTGCGTACTACTCGCCAAAAAAAGAAGGGTTTAGCCCATCAGGGGTAACATAAGCTATATAAATGCAAATATTTTCCCTCTTCTATCCCTCCGCTATCCTTCTCAATCCAAATAACTGATTAGCATCCACCACTCAAATTACTTTCATATTTCACTATACCAATTCACCACTAATCCTTATGGGTTCTAGAGTAGCATGCTACGTGCCTAGAAAGTGCTTCAACACCCCATTAGGGGTAACAAGCGCTACATAAATGCAAACCTTTTTTCCCTCTTCTATCCTCCGCTATCCTTCTCAATCCAAATAACTGACTAATATCCACCATTCAAATTACTTTCATATTTTTTTCATTATACTAATTCTTTAATGGATTCCGGAGCAGCGTGCTACTTGCCAAAAATAAAGCGCTTCGACACCCCATTAGGGGTAACAAGTGCTATATAAATGCTAACCTTTTTCCCTCTTCTATCCCTCCGCTATCCTTCTGACTCCAAATAACTGACTAACCAATCCACCACTCAAATTACTTTCATATTTCACTATACTAACTCAACCCTAATCGTTTATGGGTTCTGGGGTAGCGTGCTACTCACTAATAAAGCACTTTGATGCCTCGTCAGGGGTAGTAAGGGCTATATAAATACAATTACAACACAATACAATATAAGCAATTGACTTGGTATAATGCCTGTTTCTTTCTTTGCACATCTGGTCTGTTGTCGTATTTGTGAATCTTTGGCCATGTTAACTGTTCACATTCCCAAGAGGCGCAAAGACGAGACAACACAATTTATTACTTTCTTCTTTACCCTAAGAGAATCCTGACGGGATCTTCAAAGAATATCGCACCCTGCGATTTCTTTGTAAAAAAGACTTTTTCGACCGCCTGATAATTTAAGGATAGGATCCTTGTCACAGGACCAATTTCTTCAAGGATACCCTTAATCAACACGCTTCACCCCATCCTGGCTGGTAGGGGTTACCAGGTTACATTCCATTGTCCATCGAGCCAGAACATCAAGCAATGCTATGTTCTACAGAGCTCCATGCTGCATATACATTTTTGGTCCTGAGGAAGACCTGCTGTGATGTTTTAATGAAAACACGATTTGGAAGGGTCGATACATTGACAATATTTGTATTATATGCTCCAGACCCACTGTGAACATGGCCAAATATTCACAATTAAGAAAGCAGACCATGTGTGAACAGATGTGCAATGAAAGAAGCGGACATTTTACCAATTCAGTTGCTCATATGCTATTTTGATGTCATAGTTTTTTTTTGTTTAAATCACTTGATGATACCGCACAATCATTTCACTTGTATTTCACTGTTGTACGACAGCCTTAAAATGTTTGTGTTTTTGTAAACTTTGTCATATAAGTAAGAATTTGCGGAGCAAAAAACAGACCCTTGTGTGTTTTGCAATCATTTCTTGATGTGCCTAAGTTATAGGACAAATCAATCAATCAATCAATACTTTTGTAAAGTGCACTACATACCCGTGAGGGTCTCAAGGCGCTGGGGGGGGTGGGGGGGCACTGCTACTGATCGAAGAACCAGGTCTTGAGGAGTCTTCTGAAGGGCAGTAGGTCTTGGGTCTGCTGTAGGTTGGTGGGGAGGATGTTCCAGATCTTGGCGGCGAGGTGGAAGAAAGATCTGCGGCTGGCGATCGTTCTTCGGATGTGGGGGACTGTGGCACGGGCGAGGCCAGCGGAGCTGGCGGGTGGGGGTGTAGAAGCTGAGTCATTTGTTGAGGTATGCTGGGCCGGTGTTATGGAGAGCTTTGTGTGTGCGTGGATGAGGAGCTTGAAGGTTATCCTCTTGTTGATGTGGAGCCAGTGCAGGTCGCTCAGGCGGGGTGTGATGTGGCTGCGGCGGGGGATGTCAAGGATCAGACGTGTCGAGGCGTTCTGGATGCATTGAAGGCGTCTTAGGAGCTTAGCCGACGATCCTGTGTAGAGGGCGTTTCCGTGGTCCAGCCTGCTGGTAACGAGGGCCTCGGTGACTGTCCTTCTCGTTGCGGTGGGGATCCACTTGAAGATCCTACGGAACATTCGGAGAGTGTTAAATCAGGATGAGGAGACAGCACAGACCTGCTTGGTCACGGAGAGGGTGGAGTCGAGGATGACCCCAATGTTGCGTGCGTGGTCGGTGGGTGTCAGGGCTGTTCCTAGTGTTGTCAGCCACCAGGAGTCGTCCGAGGCTGATGGGGAGGAACCGAGGATGAGGACCTCCGTCTTGTCCGAGTTCAGCTTCAGTCGGCTGTTCCGCATCCATTCGTTGACAGCCTTTATTTCTTCGTGGAGGTTGGCTTTGGCAGTGTGAGGGTCTTTGGTGAGGAAGAGGATCAGCTGGGAGTCATCGGCATAGGAGATAATGTTGAGGTTGTGCTGTCGGGCGACGTGGGCGAGGGGTGCCATGTAGATATTGAACAGTGTTCGGCTGAGGGAGAAGCCCTGGGGTACGCCGCAAATGATTTTGGTGGCATTGGATCAGAAGGGAGAGAGGCGGATGCTCTGATTTCTGCCAGAGAGAAAGGATGTGGTCCAGTCCAGGGCCTTCTCTTGGATCCTGACGTCGTGTAGGCGTGTTCGTAGTGTGCGGTGGCCGACCGTGTCGAAGGCGGCTGACAGGTCCAGGAGAATGATTTCTCCATTGTCAAGCAGGGTCCTGATGTCATCAGTAGCGGAAATTATGGCGGTTTCGTTACTGTGGTTGCAGCGGAACCCAGACTGAGACGGGTCCAGGTGCTGTTTTCCTCGAGGTAGCTGGTCAGTTGTTTGTTGATGATTTTCTCGGTGACCTTTATCCGGAATGGGAGCAGGGAGATGGACCAGAGGTTCTTGAGGTCCCTGGGGTCCACCTTGGGTTTCTTGAGTAAGGAGTTGATTTTGGTGTGATTCCAGCACTCTGGGAAGGTTCCTGTCTCAAAGGAGATGTCGATTACTTTCTGGCGATGGGGTGCGATGGCTGTGCAGGCTTTGTTGAAGATGTGGTGAGGGCATGGGTCTAATGGAGATCCGGAGTGGATGGTGTTCATTATCGCGCTGGTGTGCTCGTCGTTGATGCTGGTCCAGGAGAGCAGGTGGTGGTCGTGGGGGCGGTGGTTGTCAGTGCCGTTGTGGAGTTGAAGCTGTTGTGGATGACGACGATCTTGCGGTGGAAGAAGGTGGCCAGTGAGTCGCATAGATCTTGAGAGGGCAGGATATAGTTGGTGTTAGAGCTGGGGTTGGAGAGTTCCTTCACGATGTTGAAGAGCTCTTTGCTGTTGTGCGCGTTGTTATCTAGGCAATCTTTGAATGAGGCCCTCTTGGCGGTTCTGATGAGTTGATGGTGTTCTTATGGGCTGCGTAGCTGTTCGGTGTTTGCTTGTGGAGCCAGTTCTTCTCCAGTTTTCGGCATGTTCATTTGCAGACCTGGAGGTCTTCGGTGAACCAGGTGGCTTTCTTGCTGGTGTGGCTTTTGGCAGGTGTCTTGAGTGGGGCAAGGGTGTTGGCGCAGTTGTCGATCCATTGTCTGAGGTTATGGGCGGCGATGACGGGGTCGGTGGAGTTGGCGGGTGGGCTCTGGCTGAGGGTGGTGGTTAGTTGGTCTTCAGTGATTTTGCTCCAGCAGCATCGAGGCATCTGTTGGGTGTGGTGGTGCGCGGTGGGCTTACTGAAGGTGAAGTATATGCAGTGGTGGTTGGTCCAGTGGGGTTCGGTGGTGTGGTTGAAGGAGACGTGGGGGCTTGCGGTGAAGATGGGGTTGAGCGTGTGGCTGGCGGAGTGGGTGGGTGTTGTCACGAGTTGTCTGAGTCCGAGGTTGTCGATCTGGGTGGTGGAGTTGGTGTTGTAGTTGTTCTCGAGGTAGAAGTTCAGGTCCCCGAGGATGATGTAGTCCGTGGAGGCGAGGGCGTGTGTGCTGATGAAGTCAGCAATGGAGTCGCAGAACTGTGGTTGAGGTCTGGGAGGTCTGTAGATGAGGGTTCCTCTGAGGGTGGTGTTGGGATCGGTGTGGATCTGGAAGTGCATGTGTTCGGCAGTGCTGAGGGTGTCGTCGGTGTTGGTCGAGACTCTGGGGGAGTTCCTGTGCATGATGGCGATTCCTCCTCCTACACCGTTGGTACGGTCCCTGCGAGTGATCTAGTAGCCTTCTGGGATGGCTATGGTGGGGTTCAGCCAGGTCTCCGTCAGGAAGGCGACGTCAGGGGAGGTAGAGTCGAGAAGGTCCCAGAGTTTGATGGCGTGTTTGTGGGCAGAGCGGGTGTTGAGGAGGATGCATCTGAGGTAGTTGGGTTCTTTGGTTGGCGGTTTGGCAGGCCGGGTGCTGGTGAAGTTGCAGTTCCGGGTGGTGAAGGGTCCTTGGGTGCGCTTCGGGGTGGCCCGGTAGCAGGTGTCTTCTTGTCTGGGGTTGATTGCGTGAAGGGTGCTGGCATTGTAGCAGAGTCGGGCGTTGTGGTGTTTGCAGTGGCCAGGGGTTCTGGCACTGGGTGCGGTCCAGGCGTGGACGGGTGCAAACGGATTTATCTGTGATTGGGTGTAGTTGAAGGACTCTACGTCACAGGTGCGATCTGCGCAGAAGCAAAAGTTTAAATAGCGCGCGCAATGACAATCGGAAAGGTTGAGCAGAGAGATGGCACTGAATAGATACGATCCGCATTCTGAAGCAGGTAACCTTTGGTCCACGATATCTGGGAGGGTATTTCTGTTCATTTATACAGGATGGGAATGCAGCCATTAAGGTTATGATAGACAACTGGGAGTAGAAAGTTGTTCTTTAGATGTTTAGGATACGTTAAATTTACTGGGGATGTGTACTGTTTACCCGGCACCGGGTTCCCTCCCAGTGCCGGGCAGCGATTGGTTGAGAGTGTGGGGAGGCGGTGCTGAACGCTAGCACGGCCTCTACAAAGCCCCAGCGAAACAGGTATTCTCCCTAAAGACACGCGCATTTCATGTTCGCAGCGCGACCTGGATGCTAACTAAACGCTTTGTGTATATTGACTGAATAATTGCACTGAGAGCGCGACCACGATAATTTTTAATAGTTGTGTGTGAATTTGTGTTTTAATTTGCACGGATGCACTTTAATTTTTAAAGACTGTATTGCACTCTACTCACAGACCTCTTTGTGGCGATCCTTGCCGCCCCTGCTACCCCAGTCCACCGCATGCGCTAGGCTTGATTGTAGTGGAGGGTGCAGGGCGCTACCTTCTTCCGGGTTCCCTCCTGGTGCCGGGCAGTGATTGGTTGAGAGTGTGGGGAGGCGGTGCTGAACGCTAGCACGGCCTCTACAAAACTCTGATGACATCTAACACGCGCAGCGGTGACGCGCAGCGGTGACGCGCAGCGGTGACGCGCAGCGTCCGCGCCGTCCCCGTGCCGAAGACACGCCAAAGACTAGCCCGTCTGTGCCCGTCCGGGCCAGGACGGGGCACGGGGCAGAGGGCTATGTCTCCCAGGCAAGGACTAGACAGGTAATGTTATCCGACCAACTTAAAGCACTGCGCCCTATGAAGCATGACGACTGTACTTTACTCGTAATTCCACATACTGGAAATGCGACTTGCCCTAACTGCAGTCTCACATTATCCTATTTCCAACCCTATCCCTATTGCAGATCCAGACATAGAAAGCGTCATAAACAATCCTGTCCCACTGACACAAACTTTCTGTTCTACAGCATTAATTGTCACTCCTTACCCAAACACAAGTGGACATTTTCAATCTGTTACTAGATGACAAACCAAGTGCATTATTCCTGACAGAAACCTGGTTACATGAGGGCTCCGGTCCGGATGTGGCCACTGCTCTTCCACCCAATTACGCGATTGTCAGGAAGGACAGAACCCTCAAAAATGGGGGTGGAATTGCTATTATTTATAACAAAGCACTCAAATGCACGTTTGAGCCGGTAGATATCCCTGATTGTGAAGCCGCATTTTTTTAAATTAGCTTGAACCCCAACTTCATGCTATCCGGCATCTTAATTTACCTGCCTCCCGGGAATGGCACTCAATGGGCTTCCAAGTTAGCTAACCATATCACCCCCTTTCACTTGGCCTCTAAAAACTTCTCTCTTATTGGCGACCTAAATCTACACTTAGAGGACAAATCGAACACGACTTGCGCTAACTTGCTAGAAGATCTGACAGCGTTAAACATCAGTCTCCTAAACTCAGGATCTACCCATAAGGCAGGACATCTGCTCGATCCACTATTTTCTAATCCCCCAGAACTCACCTGGCAGGATACTACCCCTGTATGCTGGTCCGACCATTACTTGATTAAATTTAATCTTAAACCACCTGCCATCTCCTCTGATCAATCTGTGTTCCCTGCTTCATCAAGAAAAAATTGGAAATCCCTAGACATTTCAAAACTTAATACAGCACTCAGCAAGAACCCACCCAATAAAAGCCAATGTATGGAAGGTATTGCAACCGCTACCCAAAAGTGGCTAAGCAAGGCGGTTGAGACCTGTCTACCTACCCCTCACACCAAGGGCAATAGACATCGTCCCCCAGTCCCGTGGTTCAACGACTCACTCAAAGAGGAAAAAAACAAATGTAAGGTACTTGAAAGATTGTGGCGGAAAGACTTCGCTTCCGAAAAGAAAAAGAGGTACCAAATTGCAAGAAACCTATACCACACTGCATGCAAGAAGGCACGCACCTTGCATGTCTCTAATACCATCACGGAAGCTGTAAACAAACCTAAAACACTGTTCAATACGGTTAAAGATCTAGCTGGGGCTCCAGCTACAGCTCCTACTCGCCCGCTAAACGAGAGACAATGTCAGGATCTTGCTCAATTCTTTTCCGATAAAATAGACAATCTAATCGTTGAAATCAACAGCAACAACATTGATACTGCCCCTCAGGATGAGTTGGAGTATACTCCTAGTGTAAACCAGACCTTAGAACACTGACCGCCCATCACAATCGATACTCTACAGTCCATCCTGAAGACCATTAAATCTGACTCTCCGTGCGACCCCATTCCCATCAATATAATGAAACTATTGGACACCCCCTCCCTTGAAATTATTGTAGACACATTAAATTCGTCCCTGGAGCTCGCCACAGTACCCACTTTGTGGAAGCATGCCATAGAGACCCCACTTTTAAAGAAACCAACAGCAGACCCGGAAAAACTGGCTAACTACAGGCCCATCTCACTTCTCCCAGCTTTTTCCAAATGTCTGGAAAGACATGTGCATTCTGCCCTAACTCTCTTTTCGGAAGAAAACTCCCTCCTCCATCCAACTCAGTCAGGATTCCGAGCGGGCTTCTCCACGGAAACCACTCTGCTGGGAGTCTCCAAAACCATTCGGAAACTCCTCGACGACGGTCAAACGGTTGCGCTTATTCTTCTCGACCTAAGCGCAGCCTTTGACACTGTGTCGCACAAAAGGCTGCTCACCACGTTAGAAAAAAACGGGATCCGTGGTGATGCCTTGCAATGGATTAGATCCTTCTTGGACCAACGGACGTTCCAAATAGCATCATCCGTTGCGTGCTCTGGACCTTTCAACTCCCCCCATGGAGTGCCGCAGGGCTCCATCCTCAGCCCGCTTTTCTTCAACCTTTATCTTAGACCCCTGGCGGATCTAGTGGAGAAATCAGGACTTACCCTTATGACGTACGCAGATGATTCACAGATTATCTTCTCGTTGTCAGAATCCCATCCATTATCTCCGTCCCTCCTCAAACAAGGTCTCCTGGACATCTTCAGCTGGATGACCACCAACCAGTTAAAATTAAATGGAGACAAGACGGAGATTCTCCTTCTGGGTAAGCAGCCAGATCTTTGGAACGCTTCACACTGGCCTTCCCAGTTTGGAAATCTCCCAACACCAGTCACCCATGCAAGGAATTTGGGGGTAATTTTGGACGGTTCTCTGTCCATGAAACAACAGGTCAGCAAGGTGGTAGGCCTCTGCTTCACCATCCTAAAGTGGCTCAGAAAGATCCTATGGATGCTGCCCATCTCCACGCAGAAAACAGTAGTCAATGCCCTAGTTACATCTCGGCTTGACTACGGGAACATCCTGTACCTAGGTGCAAACAAAGCAGTTATAAAGAGGTTACAGCTTGTACAAAACTCGGCTGCCCGACTTCTATGTAACATCCCAAAAAACACCTGCGTGTCCCCCTACTTGCGTGAACTACACTGGCTTAGGGTGGAAAACCGCATCAGATTCAAGACCCTGAACTATATGTTCAAAATCAAAGCAGGCACCGCACCTAAATACCTTCAGGCATTAGTTCATCCCTACATTCCCAAAAGAAACCTACGGTCACAATCAGCAGCAAATTTCCGTGTGCCCAGATTGAAGCTCTCCAGGATGGGAGGGAGATCCTTTGCCCACCAGGGTCCATCCATCTGGAACACACTTCCACCCCATATACGCAAGGAGGGGAGTTACTCCAGGTTCAGAAAAGAAATAAAAACCTGGTTGTTCGATCAATAATCTTGAACGACCTCAGTGAACGCTTTCCATCTTCTGTGCTGTGTTCTAGGCGCCGGGAAACCCTTTTTGGGTAGCTGTTTGCGCCCTACAAATTAAAATAAATAAATAAATAAATACTGTTTATGTAAACGTGGGCGCAATTTAGGCAGGTTCTACAACGAGGTTGGAGAGGGGGAGGTTACCGCATTTAGTAAACTTTGCACTGTGGCAGAAGGATATTGTGGGTAAATCATTGTGTGAATTATTTATTTATTTAAAAGGGCAGATTATGCAGGCTATGTTTACAGTATGCAAGGTTTGATAGACATGTCGAAGTAGAAAAATGGAGGACTAACATGGGTTTTACTTTATTGAAACAGCTTCCCCTGACAAAGAGAAAGAAAAGGTGCTCGAAATGCATTGGGAATAAGTCTTTTACAGCGATTCATGAATTAAATGTCCTGACGCAATGTAATAAGAGGCTGGATGAGCACAATTATTTTGTGTGAAGCTTATGGATATTTGGACAGCTTTATTGTGATTAATTAAGTCAAGCTGGATAACTTATGAACACTTCCAAATAAAATGAACTTACAGTTGAAAAATTTGTAACGCATTTTTCTGATGCAGTGTGAATGGGTTTGCGACATAGTTATGTTGCATAATTTTCAGCCTATGATTATGGCATATAATGTACCACCAAGCCTTGTAAGAAATGTTTGTAAAGTCTTTCCAATTTGTGGTAATTTGTTGAAAAGCAACCGCTAATAACAAATCAATAATTTTGGTATTAAGTGTAACATCATCACAGGGGTGCGTGGCCGAGCCGACCAAGATGACGGACGCACTCCTCTAGAGCTTCGCATGGCCACCCACGCAAAGCGATCATTGCCTATAAATAATGCCCAGGGAATGCTAAAAAACAGCTCAGGAACCACTGCGGACCATGCGCGTGCCCGCGATGCCTCGAAACCTGCCCGGCAGCGCATTCCGGGGACAATGACACCGCTCTGAAGATCCCAAGACTTACCTAAAATGGCGGCGACCGCCGAGTCCTAATGGTCAGAGGCGACAAAGAGTGAGATCTCACAACCTGAGGATAGCCCCTGGATCTGCCGAGGTAGTGCAGGCAGAGCACTGGACTGCGGGACCTCGGGCGCCTCAGACATACGGCACGCATTGGGTGGGGACCTATCCTGCCGCCGGCGAGAATCCCCCAGAGGGAGGGCCATGATACGGAAGCCCTTCAGCGGCTACTCCCTGGAGACGGTGGTTCCCTGCCCCCGTGCGGGTGGTACTGTGCCCCGGGACCGTAGCTGGGAGTCCTCCGATCGGCGCCTGAAATCGCAGCGTGTGAGGATACTGGGGCACTGACGGGGTGAGCGGTGGGAGGACTCCACCCACCTCGCGAACGACGGGATCCCTTCTGGACAGTGCCTGGTTCGTCGGGTCCCAACCGAAACGAACTGCCGCACCAGGAGGCCTCCCGCCTCCATCGACCGGCGCTGGGCCCGGGACTGGCAGATGCCAGCGTGCGCGCAACCTGCCTCGCCGCTAGCAAGAGTTCCCCGAAGAATTCCCCAGAGGGAGGGGCGTGATACTTAAGCCCTGCAATGGCTCCACATCGGGGATGCTGGCTCCCTGCCCCCGTGCGGGTGGTGCTGTACCTCGAGTCCGGAGCTGGGTGTCCCGCTATCGGCGCCTGAAATTGAGGCATGTGGGGACACTGGGGCATTGAGGGGGTGAACGACAGGAGGACTCCACCTGCCTCGCGAACGGCGGGATTCCTTCAAGGTGGTGCCCAACCTGTAGGGGCCCCACCGAGATGAACTGTCACACCGGGATGTTTCCTGCCTCCGAGAGAGCGTCACATCACCTACCGTGAGGTGGGGGATCTCCCCCCAACCCCTCTTACCGGCTCAGGAGCAGCGAAGGTGGTGCGGAGGCCCGTGACCCTGGAGGCACAGTCCTGGGGCTGGTTGGATGAGGAGAGGCTCAAGTGCCCCAGAGCAGGACGGAGAGGAAACCAGACATACACGGTGGGTGCCCCGCTTCTGGCCTACCTCACTACATGACCCTTAAGGATGCCCTGCCTAGCGGGTGATAGCTTAGCTGTACCAACCTGCACATCGAGGGAGTATCTTTCCCGGCCTCCCCCCGCTGGGATACCAATTCAGTACGTAGGCCTGCCGGACGGACCGCGGAACTTAATTTGCTGTGGGATGACCACATAAAACTAGCGGATAAAGTAAAACAGGGGGAGAAGACACTCCAAACAGTGGAACCCCAACTGCAGGCGCATCAGGAGACTTTAAAAGAACTTCAAACCAGAGTGAAGGCCCTGGAAAGCAAAACAGATGACTTAGAAGGAAGGTCACGCAGGAGCAATATTTGCGTCCTTAACCTACCGGAGGGGACAGAGGGGGCACACCCTGTTCGCTACATAAAGACATGGATATAAACCTTCACTCGGGAACAGGACCTAACTCCGTACTTCTCTGTAGAGAGAGCTCACTGAGTCCCAGCGCGCAAACCACCTCCAGGCTCGCCACCCCGGCTGTTCCTGTTGAAACTGCTCCACTATCAGGACAGGGTCACGGTGCTTCGAGCAGCTAGACAAACAGGTCCACTTCGAGTGGAGGACAAACTGGTCATGCTGTTCCAGGATTACTCTCAAGCCGTTCAGCAACAGGGAGCCTGTTTTTTGGCAGTGAAACGCACCTTACACAAGAAAAATGTACAATACGCACTCCTATTTCCCGCCCGTCTTAAGATCATCCATGATGGCACTGTTGGACCCGGGGTCTCCGGTCCATCTAGGGTAGCTTAGCACAGAGTGGTAAGGCCTAACTCTAAGGCAAATTGTTGCACTTGCGTCACACTCAATACAGTAGCAAAGAATTCTCTAATTGTAACAGCTCAAATGCCATCTACGCATTTTTTTGCCCTTGTTCTGTGATCTATATAGGCCAAACAACACAAAAGACACGCATGAGAATGTGCCAACATCGGAGCAGAATACGATGCAGGACTGCGAATGATCCCCTTGTACATCATTTTACTGAACAAGCCCACACAGAAATGGACTTCAAATGGACTATCATCTGCTTGGTCAAACTCCCTAGCCGCGGAGGCAACCTACAGCAGCTTTTGAATAAAGAGGAACCACGTTGGATATTGAAGACAAAATGTCTGCATACTGGCCTTAATCGGACTGAGGATTGGACCTCTTTGGTTTAGCTGTCATGCAATGGAACTTTGATACAAACTGGTTTCAGGGTCTGAAAATAATTTTTCCAAGGATACTCTGACTGGCTCCCACAAATACACCCCCTTCTCATACTGTTAATATGTAAATAATCAAAACATTTTTTCTAAGAAAACTGTGAATTTATGGTATCAATGTATCAATTATGCTTGCACCACTGTCACTGCATGCTTGATGTGATCTCCATGTATTGGCATGTTTTGGCCCGTTTTTCACCCGTTTATTTTAACGACACGCACGTTCCGATCGTTACCCCCAGTATGACTGTCCTTTCCGAAAAAATGTTTCCCATTCCAAAATGGCCGACAGCCTTTGCTATGCGCCCATTGGTCTGTAGCCCCCATGTGATTTCAAAGGTTTACTACATCGCGTCCTGCTACCCAAGTAGACGCCGCGCAGAATCCTCGTGCCAGCAAGAACTCCCATTGCGGACTTGCTTACTGCATCGCCAGGTGAGACCAACCCCTGTTCCCTGGCTGTTCCTTTCTTGTTTATTTGCATTATATCGGCATTTACGCCGCCGGTTTGTTTGTTTATATTTTTACAGAACCGGATATCGAAAGTACTTTCCAACGGGTAAGCTGCAATCACTTGTAAGCTGCACCTTAAATCCTATCACTAGCAATGGTTTTTCACCACCCTAATTACATTCCCTTCCCTCCTCTCATAGATCTCATTCTATCTCTGAATTTTTCCACGGTAAGATTCGCTGCCGGATTTCATGGACCTGCAACTCTGTTATTTTCAGTTCGTTCCACTTCACAACTTTTTCTTTTCTTTAACAGAACATTATCGTAATTTGCTCTCTGAGCAAAACAAAAACCCTTCTCTCAGTTTGAGTGTTACACAATTGGTAAGCGGCTCAACTTTGAGAACTAAGACCCAGCCCTCATTTAATTCCCTCACACCCACAGCGCTTCAATTAACTGGCACAGCCCTCTACTCCTTCGACGATTTACTATCCTAATAATCACACACCATTGTTTCACCCCTGCTTGTATCAGTCAGAGTCACCAACAATCACTGATGGTACGTTGCGCCACTAGCCTTGCTCCCTCCGTTGTTTACACTGCCTGTACTTAGCATGCACTACACTCCGCTGCCGTCGGCACTTTGGCATGGTATGAGTCATGCATTTATGCACGCAGTTGTAACAATGTTCTAATGACATGTTTCATTCTTTTTATGTTTCCGTTTTATTTATTTTTTCCATGGTATGGCATATTGATCTTTACATTAGTGAGACTTCTACAAATGTGTATTCTTAAGGCAATTACCCTCTGTCCTGAGGATGAACCTTTATTATTTGTGGTTCGAAACGTCGTCGACACAATTACACTAAATGCATAGTTGATTTACACTTTAGTTGCATATGTGTATGTTATAGATTGTCTGGTATATGATTCACAATAATCAGATGACCTGCTATTGCCTGCTATTTGCCTCATGTTGTATGTTTTCTCAGTGTGTTAGTCGGACATCGGCTGGTGTCCCACTTCTATCACACTCAGTGTTTTATTGTTTTATGACTATTTTTGTATCAGGGTAATAAACTGTCCGGCTGGACATTTCCCTAAAAATATAGTTCCATTTGGTCTATATTCATTTCCCCCAATTGTCTCTCTTCTAAGGACCCTTGTCTTTGTAATAAAACACTAAATACAGTAGCACAGCGTACTTCCACTCAAATATGACACCACACCTTCTTTTATAGAAAATTAGAAAAGCTTTATATTCTCTTAAAATGTGGTTCTAGTTGCATTCACATTAACATCTCATCATTTTCCATATAGTGTACTTGACTCTGTGATTATACAACCTGGCACAACTCTTGAAGTACTAGAGAACCTCTCTCAGCTTTTGTATCAATTCAGTACAATAGTTTTAAATAGCATCCCTTTCAGATATTGGCGTAATTACATATGATTCTGGCTGGTGAAGGGAATTGTTACAGACCATTAGCATGACACCGTCAATAGATGTTAGCCGCTGACCTACATCAAGAAAAGGCCCAAATGGAATTAACTGATCATGACAACATTTCACCTTAAATACATCTTCCCTTAAAGAACACCTTTTCTTATTTACACAATAGCGCTAGGGAAGAGTTACAGCTTTAGCATTTCTTCAATTGTGTTACATTTCCCATCTTATAAACAATCATGCATTCAGTTGGTACATTTTCTATGACTAGCGCAATTTAAGGCGATTCCGCAGTTCCTCCTCAGTTCACTGACCCGTTATGAGGGAAGGAAAGATTTCCTGCGAGGTTCCAGTGTCCTCTATTTCCCCACCCACAGCCCTGCTTACTTTTTAATGAGGCGATCCCGTTGTTGACAGAGGACTGAGGGGGCAAGGCTTTTACTCGGGGGGAATTATGGATTAAAACTGGCCAGAGGAATTATGGATTAAAACTGGCCCAGTATGAGGAAGGCACGCTCGACACCACAGGCAAGTCTCCCTGTCGTTCAAGCGCTTCAGCTCCTGTGCGACTCTCTCTCCTCACGCCTTCCTTCAGGCCGCAATCCTCCCCTCCCGACCTCTTCTGATCCCGCCTATCTTCTTCCTGGGCTCCGCTCTCTAGCGCTGGGTCAGTTTCCCTCAAGACCCCTCCGCAAGAGACAAACCCCCGAAGGCAGGCCCTCCGACGGTCCCAGGTTCCTCCTAATCGGGAACCAAGCCTCCCACGGGCCCGTCCCACACTTTCTCCTGTCACTTTACCGCAGCTCACTCTAGAAGGCGCTGCCGACAACAATACCTCAGCGCAGTGCTTCACCACCTCACGAGCTCCCGCAGACCTGCCACTCCGAGCCACACAGACGCTGGGTAATTGGTATTTTTGGGAGTCCAGCAAAGCCACAGTAAGTTGACAGTCATGGGATAGGGCAACTCAGACGAGTCTCACAACCACATCTGGGTATCTGTTCGCACCCACCACCAAGATCCACAAAGAAAGGGAACCAACTTCACGAGGGCTTTTTACTCCCAGTATGAGGCAGACCTAGCCGCCCTCACCTGACGGTTTTTCTTAGTCCCCTTCTGGTGGTCACAGCTAGGGGTAGGCACACTCATCTGGTATTTCAGATATGTTGTGAGTGGATGGTTCGGCCGGGTCAGATCCACGGTTGAGAGAGGGTATCAGCCAGTAAAGGAAGCAGCCCCAAGAGGCTGTCAGACCCTCCACAGCGCGCCCGCCTCCTCACGCCACAGCCTGAACTCCAGCTCACTTGTTATCTGACCAATACCTTTCTCCTCAGCTCACTCTCCAAAATGGCCGTACAACATTCCGGCTTTTATAGCCTGGGCCTAGAGTGTCTAGAGTGGACCAGAAGGTTCTGGAACTCCTCATGACAACCCTATGGCCCTAGGCTGTGAGGTAATCTGGACAGTTAGCAAGCCGCCATTTTGTGAGAGATAGCCTTCCTCCATTTTAGAGGAGCACCTGCACCTCATTACTAATAGGTAATAATGAGGCGCCCAGAGACCTAGGGTCAACACCAAAAAATGTAGTGAACACAAAAAAACAAGAAGGCAAAAAGGAGAGAAAAATTAGGAGGAACCACCCAACGGGCTGACAGGTCTAACAGGCACCACAAATTTCTTTATGGATCCTATGGCTGGGAGTGGTTGGGTGGAGCAACATTTGGGAGACTTAGTTGGACACAGCAACTTGCAGGGTCGGCAACCATCTAGCAGGCGGCGGCGTCATCATAAGCGAGTATCCCTAACGCAACTAACCTGACAGACAGACTCTCATACTAAAAGCTCCCCTGATCTTGAGCAAATTATCGCGGAGCGTAGGAGAGCTCCACGATAATCAGCAACAGTGACAGGATTGACGGGAACCAGCTCAGACAGAGAAAGGGGCCCTCACCTTTTCTCATCAGAAGAGGAAGTCAGTGACGCCCAAACCTCTCACAACGGATCAGTTACGCCACCGATAGTGACACCTCAGAAGGCGGACACACTGATATGAGATCGGTCTTTGGAATGGACAGAGGACGGGAGAAGACAGCTCTTCCATTCTCCCCCCCATGGGATCGCGACACACAACCAGACCACACCTCCATGATGGAGATGCATTGGGACGCTATCCAGGAACACCCCGCAACAGCAGGGTCATAGACTGGTGTACCGTGAGTAGAATAAGATGGAAAGACATTCCCAGGCACCATAATCTCACCCCGCTGCAGCGGGCGGCCAAGACGGGGACAGCCCATGAACACATACAGTAACCCCCTCTAACACAACGAACTACAGTTAGCACAAGATGTGCAGTTTGGACATATTACCTAGTGTGATAAGTCCCCTAGTTGGGAATGTTTCCCACAGTTTAGGTTAAAGACCCACCTTTCTCTGAGCAGTCCCCTAGAACCCTTATAAGAGCACATGGATGGAAGGGTGTCAGTCTTCCAGAGGGTGGTCACGCAGATAAGAAGGGGTCCCGAACACCCAGCACGATGGCACACAACCAGCCCCCATTCAGAAGACATTTGCCATGACTATCCACATTCCTAACACAGACATCAAACTCATCACCTTAACCACAGCGGTTGCTCCACTCGCGCTCTGCATCCTTACAGACGCTTCGCTTCCAGCCACCTGATTGGCCTGATTGCTGCCTGATTATCCTGACTGAGCGCCTCGTGGTGCGCGCAGCGCTTGGTATCGTTAATATTGATTTTGTGCCTGCTTGCCCTATTGCAGCGTTTGTATCGCGCCTGACATCGTTCTAGTGCCTACTTAATTTGTGCTCATTGGCCTGCATTGCGGGGAAGGTTAAAAGCGCCTGCACTGTGTTTGAGATATTTTAGCAATTGGTGTACCTTGTCTCGCATTCCGGCTTTGCCCCAGTTTCGTTTCTGCTGCCGGGCTGCCATTTTGTGGAGTGTTTGTTTACATTGTATGTGCCCGTGTCTCCTCCCAGCTCCCGCCTCCCAGCTGCCCCGCCCACGCTCCGCCCCCTCCACTCTCCATTTATGTCCAATGTCCCAACGCGCAGCGTCCACGCGCTATGGCCGCGCTGAAGGTGCGCCAAAGGTAAGCCCGTCTACGCCCGTCCGCGCCTGGACCGCGCCCAGCGCCAGACCCCCTGGTCCTCATAATGCCCACCCCTCCCGCATTACTTACGATGCCACCACCCTCCTAGCCCTTAACCCCGGCCGTTCCCCCTACTGCGTCCAAGCCGCTCCTGGACACACCCATGGACCCTTCTCCTGCAATTCCTGCAAGTTCGACGGCACCAAGAACAACTCCTCATCTACGAACACACAACAGATATCCGACCCCAACCACCTACAATGCATCCTGCTCAACACCCGCTCAGTCCACAGGCACGCCATCGACCTCTGGAATCTACTAGACACCATCTCTCCTGACGTCGCCTTCCTAACAGAAACTTGGATGAACGCCACATCAGCCCCAGACATCACCATTGCCATCCCGGAAGGCTATAAGATCATTCGCAAGGACCGTACCGGACACACAGGAGGAGGCATCGCTATCGTCCATAAGAAATCCATCCGCATCTCAAACAGCTCAGACGTCAATCTCGCCAACACTGAACACCTTCACTTCCAGATCCACATCGACCCCAAGACCACACTCAGAGGCACCCTCCTTTACAGGCCTCCAGGACCCCGCGCACAATTTAGTGAAGACATCACGGACTTCATCACTCCACACGCGCTCCCCTCCGAAGATTACATCCTTTTGGGAGACCTCAACTTTCACCTTGAAAAGAACAACGACCGCAACACCACCACCCTTTTGGACAACCTCGCCAACCTCGGACTTAAACAACTTGTCACTTCCCCCACCCACATCGCAGGTCACACACTCGACCCTATCTTCACCTCCAGCAAACATGTCTCCTTCGGCCACACCACGGCTCTCCTTTGGACTGACCACAGCTGCGTTCACTTTACCTACAACAAGCCCACACCCAACAACCACCCCCAACCCACTCTGCAAAGAAACTGGAACAAAATCACCATCGACCAGATCTCCTCATCGCTTCTTCTAAACCCCCCAGCCCTCTCCTCAAACCCCGACCAAGCCGCCACCAACCTCACCCAATGGTTATCCAACAGCGCCGACATCCTAGCACCACTGAAAAAACGACAAATCAAACTAGGCAGCAAGAAGGCCTCCTGGTTCAACGATGATCTTAAGAAATCCAAGAAACTCTGTCGCTCCCTTGAGAAGGCCTGGAAAAAAGACCCAACCACCAGCACCAAGGACGCCTTCAAAAACGCCACCCGCATACACCACCAACTGATCCGGAATGCCAAGAAAGCCGCTTTCAAGGACCGACTAGATAACAACGCCCACAACAGCAAGGAATTATTCAACATCGTCAAGGAATTTACCAACCCCTCAGCCAACTCCAACGACATCACCCCCTCTCAAGCCCTCTGCGACTCCCTAGCCTCATTCTTCCACAACAAAATTGCAGACATCCACAACAGCTTCGACAACCGACCCGAAGACCAACCCACCCAAACCCCTGCAGGACCCCCACCCCCCTTGAACACCCTCAATGACTGGAAGCCAATCTCCACTGAGGAGACCATCCGTCTGATGAACTCTATCCACTCAGGATCCCCCACAGACCCATGCCCTCACCACATCTTTAACAAAGCAGACTCTATTATAGCACCGCACCTCCGAGACGTCATCAACTGCTCCCTCAACTCCGCAACCTTCCCGGAAAGCTGGAAACATGCCGAACTCAGCGCCCTCCTGAAGAAACCCACAGCTGACCCCACCGAACTCAAAAACTACCGCCCCATCTCACTCCTTCCATTCCCGGCCAAAGTCATCGAGAAAGCGGTCAACAACCAGCTCGCCGCCTTCCTCGAAACCAACAAATCCCTAGACTCCTCACAACCCGGCTTCCGAGCCAAGCACAGCACTGAAACCGCCCTCATCGCAGCAACAGACGACATTCGAACTCTACTGGACACTGGAGACACAGTCGCCCTCATCCTCCTCGACCTCTCCGCAGCCTTCGACACGGTCTGTCATAGCACCCTTTTACAACGCCTCAGAAACGTCGGAATCCAAGGTAAAGCACTGGAATGGATCACCTCGTTCCTCACCGGAAGAACCCAAAGAGTCCGCCTTCCACCATTCAAGTCAGAGGCCACTGAAGTCATCTGCGGCGTACCACAAGGATCTTCACTCAGCCCCACCCTCTTCAACGTATACATGAGCCCCCTCGCGGTCATCGCACGCCAACACAACCTCAACATCATCTCCTACGCCGATGACACTCAACTGATCCTATCTCTCACCAGAGACCCGAACACTGCCAAAACCAACCTGCATGAAGGAATGAAAGAAGTAGCCGACTGGATGAAGCACAGCCGCCTGAAACTGAACTCAGACAAAACAGAAGTCCTCATCCTAGGCACCTCCCCCTCCGACTGGGATGACTCTTGGTGGCCAGAGGCCTTTGGAAAAGCACCCATCCCGACGGACCACGCACGGAACCTGGGCGTCATCCTGGATTCCTCACTCTCGATGAACAGACAAGTCAACGCCGTTTCTTCATCTTGCTTCAACATTCTTCGCATGCTCAAAAAAACATTTCGTTGGATCCCCACCGAAACTAGGAAAACGGTCACCCACGCTCTGGTCACGAGCCGACTGGACTACGGAAACACCCTCTACGCCGGTACTACCGCAAAACTCCAGAAAAAACTCCAACGCATCCAGAACGCTTCAGCCAGGCTCATATTAGACATCCCGCGTAAAGAACACATCTCTGGTCACCTGAAAAACCTCCACTGGCTCCCCGTCAATAAGAGGATTACTTTCCGGCTCCTAACCCACGCACACAAAGCACTCTACGAAATCGAACCCGAATGCCTCAACACACGACTGTCCTTCTACACCCCCTCCCGCCAGCTACGATCCTCCAACCAAGCCCTTGCCACTGTACCTCGTATCAACAAAACCACCATGGGAGGTAGATCCTTCTCCTACCTGGCAGCTAAAACATGGAACTCACTTCCCACTCACCTTCGCCTTACTCAGAACCACCTAGCATTCAGAAAGCAACTTAAAACGTGGATATTTGACAAGTAATTCCCCACCCTTCTTCAAGCGCCTTGAGACCCTCTGGGTATGTAGCGCGCTATATAAATTTATTGACTTGACTTGACTTGACTTAAATGTCCGGGGAATGCATACTGCGAGTAAGGGATATGCAGTGTATGCTCACATAAAGAGGCAGCAGGCTCAGATAGCCCTTTTGCAGGAAACACCTGACAGCGACTGAAGTACAGCGCTTGCGTGAGAAATGGCGAGGTACTGTCTGCGCCACAGCGTACTCGGCGTTCGAGTTAAGGAACTGCTGCAAGAAGTAGACAAGGATGGGCGACACGCTGCGGTAGAGGGCCTATTAGAAGGGTAACCTATACTGATAGGAAGTATTTATGCCCCAAACGTACAACAGACCCCTTTTTTGAATTGCCTCACTGGAATGCTAACACAACACACGCAAGCCCCGTGGATACTTGGTGGCGATTACAACTGCACCCTGGACACAACCTTAGACAGATCTCACCCCCCCAGCGCATTCACCAGCGTTTAAACAGGTGGAAATTTTTAACACATGGGTAAAACACTGGGCATTGACTGACGTTTGGCGAATGCGCAACCCTGTCACCAAATATACTCCTTCCACTCAGTTCTCCATAACTTACTGGTGCGCCTGGCCAGATTTCTCTGCTCTGCCAAACTACTTCCAAAAGTACAACATTCGGATTATCTGGGAAGGGTACTTTCAGACTATGACGCACACGTACTGACCTTAAGATGGAGGCCACCGCACCCCCCATACCCACATGGAAGTTACCGAGAGACTGCCTCACGGATCAAGTATTCAAACATGACCATGGGGAACATAATCAGGAACACTTCACATTAAACGCCGGTACAGCGACGTCTTGTCTGATCGAGTGGGACACATACAAAGTGGTGGCAAGGGGGCATTGTATCCAGAAAATAGTGGGGGTATGCAGAACATTAGAGGAATTGTTATAAAAAGCAGAACAAACCCTGGCAAACCTCTCGAAACGTGTGGACAAGGATGAGGCCACTCCGGAGCAAATGGAAGTGGCGAAAACGCTTCATGCGGAGACGCTTAAAGATCTCCGTAAATAAAATTTTCGGCTGTATGCAGCTAAGGTCCACCGGGAGGGAAACAGGGGGAGAGCGCTCCTAGCCTGGTTAGCCAAGTAATATATGGAGGTCAAGCCAATCACAGAAGTAGTTGATAACTCTGGTACTCTTCGGCATTCGCAACAAGATATTCTGCGTGTCTTTCATGACTATTACTCTGAAACATTTACAGGGCCCTAGGGCGAGACAATCACCACGCGAGCGCCAACCTCTTAGACCCATTACCCCTGCCCCAAGTCCCACCAGCGGATAAAAAACAGTTAGAGGTGAGGATCAAGCCCGTGGATGTCTCCCAAGCGATTAGAGGGCTAGCGCGGAATAAGGCTCCAGGAATGGACGGTTTCCAAGTAGAATACTACAGCATTTACTCCGCCCAAATAACCCCACGTATGGCAGTAGTGTATAATGATGCACTTGACAGAGGGGAGCTTCCAGGCTCTCTCAGGGAATCTGTCATAGTCACATTCCCTAAACCGCAGAGAGACCCAACCCTACTCTCTTCCTACAGACCAATAACTCTCCTCAATACGGATTGTAAGATACTGGGAAAAATCCTAGCGGAACGATATACCCAAATTTTGACACCCTTACTTCACCCAGACCAATGCAGATTTATCCCAAGGCGCACTACCTCGCAAAACTTACATAGGCTATTCCATGTACAGGATGGAACAGGCACACAATTCCCTAAGGCAGCGTGTCTCATACTAGACCTTGAAAAGGCCTTCGACACGTTACTATGGCCCTATTTATTTGAGGTCCTCTGCAGGATAAACATAGGACCCACTTTAGTGGCATACACAAAACTCCTTTATGCCAACCCTCACCTCAAGAGTTAGGATAGGCAAGTATATCTACTCACCGTTTGTTATAGAAAGGGGAACAAGGCAGGGATGCCCCCTGTCCCCCCTCCTGTTTGCCCTGGCGGTGGAACCCCTGGCAATATGTCTGCGACAGGAGGGTGAGGATTGGGGGATCCCATTGGCGGGCACGACACACTGTGTATCCCTCTATGCTGACGACCTTTTAATATATGTCCACGGCGCTACTCAAGATCTGACACCCATCTGGCAGAACTGCAAGACTTCACGGAAGCTTCAGTTCTCGGAGTTAACTGGGGAAAGTCCACTATTTATCTGCTAAGCTCCCACATAGCCCCATTTGAAATGCAGGTAGGAACACAAACACTTGCATGGAACGTCGAGGCGCCCAGATATCTGGAGTGAGATTATACCACTCCCCTAAAAACCTGTACAAAGGGAATCACTGCAAGGCATTGGCAGGGCTACGATTGGCTGTGGGGTTCTGGAAAATGCTGCCCCTAGCCCCCATAGGGCGAGTGGCGCTTACCAAGATGATCATGGTCCCACGAATGCTTTATTACTTTGACAACCTCCCAGTTATACCACCGCGGCCATTCTTTAAGGCGCTGGACTCATTACTTACCGAGCTGATCTGAGGAGGGGGTCGTCACAGGGTAGCACTGTCTACACTACACATTCCCACGACAGGTGTAGGACTGGGAGCACCTTCCTTTGAGGCATACTTCCTCGCAGCCCAGCTGCACTGGCTGTCATACTAGACGGCGGAGCGTCACACGGGGGAAACCATCACCGCGGAGGGCCGCACGACATTGCCAGTAATCCACAGGATGCTGCTACCGGGCACGAAACAGATGTCCATAGCCATCACTTGCATGTTGCGAGTCCACCGCATGTCCAAGGAAAAGCCCCCATACTCACCCCTGCTCCCCCTGGTAGGATTCCCCAGGGAAGGTACATACTACACCCCCGGCACCCTTCAAGTCTGGACTGACCTCGCTGTCACCAAAATGGAATCCCTGTTTGAGGACGGCCAACTTAAAACATACGCCCAGATGACCGAACAATGCGGTGTCCCGCCAGGGCAATTCTTAACACATAGGCAACTTATTGACAGCAGCCGTCGATATTGGGACCCTACAGCAGGGAAGCCTATGACACACCCAGTGATACATACTATTTAGCACATGGAGATAGGGCACCACCCAGCTACGTGGCTCTATAAAGCTATACAGGAGCTAATACTTCCCTCACTGCAGCATTACGTCAGAAGTGGGAAACGGAAATAGGGAGGGTGTTTAATGACAGAGAATGGGATGTGGCCCTGGAATATCCTAAAAAGGTCTCCAGGAATGCATGTTTTCGAAGCATACAGCTCAACATCCTTCACAGAGCATACCTCACCCCCACCGGCTCCATAGTTTCTACCCTGACACATATTTTGCCTGCCCCCGATGTCAAGTACCTGAGGCGAACTTTAAGCACATGCTCTGGGATTGCCCCAACCTTCGAGAGTATTGGGACCAAGTCCACCAGACGCTTAGGGCAACGGCCAACATCACAACCATTTCCAACTGGGAGGCCTGCGCCCTTTGGATATTCCATAGATGGAAGACTCAAAAAGCGCAGTGTCGCTTTATGTCCCTCGCCATCCTCTTAGCGAAAAGGGGAATAGCTATGCACTGGCGCGCCCCACAGGCCCCACGATAGCAGCCTGAATAGGAGCCTTGAAAAAATGGGGGAAGGCAGAGGAGGAGGTGTTACGGAACAAGGAACTAAAAGGTACCCGCAAACATCCCATCTCATTCGAGTGGGCACAACTACTGCACACATTTACACACGAAACCACCCCTGAGGAAACACCAGCAAACTCCCAACCCCAACCCCAGGCCCCACCCACACCCCCTACGGGATCCAACGCAGACACTCCGAGGTCGGAGCAGCGCACTTAGGTTTCCCTTAACATTGAAGTCACGCCTGAAAGTCCCCTGGTCGATGTAAAAATACCCAATGAAAACTGTTTCACACTCCGACCTCCCCCTGCATGAAGGTACATATGTCATCGTAAAATTAAACTTCAAGGAGACAATACCACCACCCTCACTGTTGACCATACCAAACCGAAATCCGGTGACTCTCTGCCACCCCACCCACAGTTCACCCTAATAGTTATATGTTCGAAGCTCTGCATCAGCAGTTATGGTTCTATGATGTTAGTTTGTTGGGAATGCACTCAGTCAAAAATGGACACATTACGTACTGGGAGCAAGCACACAAAAGCAGTGGGTCTGCACAGGCCCATTGTCAGCAAACACGCTCGAAATCAATAACGCAATTGGAGAGGACACATAATAGCGGGTGGGCCCACTTTCCAAACGACACTCCCTACTGTTGGGCAATTAAAATGGATGAATTTTGGCGATAACAAGTATGTGTTAGCCTGTGACTGTTCCACACCTTAACACAAATGTAAAAGTATGTATTGCAAATGTGTCGAGATGTATGAATTTTTTGAAAAACCTTAATAAACAAATTTCAAACAAAAAAAAGTGTAACATTATCCCAAATGGATGATAAACTTCCCAAAAAAACATGAACAAAAGAGAAAGGAAGCTTAGTTGCAAAAATTAAATTAATTTGGGTCCAAACTTGTTCCCAGAAAACGTGGACATGTGGGCATGAAAATAACATATGAAAGAAATCAGCGTTTGGAGCGGAGCATGTCCAACAAATATCCGGGACAGTCATGAATTTTTTACTTAAAGCTTTCAGTGTGAGCAAAAGTTGATTATAGACAAAAAAACATGTTTGCTTTGTATTAGTTGCCTTGAAGATTTACGAATTTTGGTCCAGAGATCCATCCATAATGACAGTGGCCATGAGGTTCCAAAATCGTATTCCCAAGCTATCTCTATTACTGATTTCTGTTTAACTGTGTTGATATCATAAAGATGGTGATATAAAGTAGAGGCTCTGGGAGAATTTAGCAGAAGAGGAGAAGTCTGTGAGGAAATGTCCAACCCTGTGGGGGGGATCTGGGAAGTGGGCAATTGAGAGTAAGTATCCATCACTGTCTTCTTGAAGAGAGTATATTTATTATTACATGAATTAGGTAAATGGTATAATTGACTAAGCGAACCAAAGCATAGGAGGTCTGATTGTGAAAATAAATGATGTATCCAAAGAAGACTCATTTATCTCTACGTTTTCCAATAAATGGGTTTATTTTTGATGAGCAGGTTTTTATTGTGCCAAATTGTTGAGTTAAGAAAGAGTCTGTGGTGATAGGAATTGGAGTGGGAGATATCTCCAAAAGTTTGGAAGTTAATTTAATTGTAGGAGTACAAAGGGACTATGATTTGTGGGAGAAGGAAAGATATTCTGAAAAAGAGAAGGGGGACAAGAAAAGACGTTCCACTGAGGTCCATAGAGGTTCATTATTCGTGGAGTCAAGCAAGCAATGGGAGGCTTAGCGCAAATGGAAAGCCTTATGGTATATTTAAAAATTGGGAAAGTTGACTCCATACTCTGTTTTAAGGCTTGATAATCTTAATGGGGACATACAGGGTTTCTTGTGTTGCCATAAGAAATGAAATGAAATGAAATGAAAAAAGTATTTGGTAAAGCGCACTGCGGCCAAGCGGCTTCCTGGCGCTGGGGACCTGATCAGAGCTCGCAGAGGGAACCCAGGGAGACTAGGAAGGGAATGCCTGAGAGAAAAGGAAGGTTTTGAGGGCTTTGCGGAAGTGAGTGTAGATGGGGATGGAACGAATGGAGAGTGGAAGACTGTTCCAGAACTGGGGGGCCAGGACTGAAAACCGGGTGCCCCCCGTTCTGGATTTACGGAAGCGGGGGATGTGGAGAAGAGAAAGGGAAGAGGAACGAAGAGTGCGGCTGGGGACATGAGAGGAGATGAGAGAAGTGATGAACAGGGGAGCAGAGCGGGAATGAGCCCCGAAAGGCTAAACAGGCCAGTTTAAAGAAAGATCTGAAACAGACAGGAAGCCAATGAAGGGACTTGAGAGCAGGGGTGATGTGAGAGGATTTAGGGAGGGAGAGGATGAGGCGGGCAGCTTGGTTTTGAATGGCCTGGAGTCGGCGGGTTTCGTAGGCGGGTATGAAGAAGGAAGAAAGAATGGAGTTAATCAGTCCCTATATCTTATTGGATATAGGGACTGGTATATTGGAAATAGTATACATAATTATAGGTGATAACATAATTTTTCTGGTATCCAAACGACCCCACCAAGATAAATAGAGAGGGTGCCATTTGGAAGTGAATTCCGAAATTTTTTGTATGCATTTATTCATGCACAGTGAAACTGTGTCCGGGATTGAAGACGTAATGCGTAGGCCTAAAAATTTAATGTGTTGGGGACTCCAAGTGAAATTAGAAGCACTAAAGTCTGATTTGAAGCTATATTTGGTTAAGGGCAAAATCTCACATTTGTTGTTGTTCAATTTATAACCATAAATGAGAGAATAGGAGCGTACTTCTGCTAGGAAGGCAGGAATAGAGTCAGCTGGTCTTGACATGAGAAGTAAAATATCATCGGCATAAGCCACAAGTTTAATGTGAATATGTGAAGTTTGGAAGCCATGCAAGCATGGATTTTGGTGCAATTTAGAAAGAAAAGGTTCCAAGGTCAAATTAAATAAAAAAGGAGAAAGAGGACAGCCTTGACGGACTCCTCTACCCAGATCAAAAAATGAGGAAATCAAACCATTAGCGCAAACTGCAGCACATGGGTTGGAGTATAGGAGAGAAATTAACGATATCAATTTAGGGCCAAAGCCAAACCATCTGAGGGCGTACAACAATTAAGTCCATTCCACTCTATCAAATGCTTTTTCAGCATCCAAAGCAATTGCCATAAGGGGATGTTTTAGATGGATAGATTTAGACAGGACTTTAAATAAAAGTCGCGTATTATCTGTTATAAAACGCCCCTTCACAAATCTGGATTGTTCTTTGTCCAGTAAATTTGGTAAACAGGAGTCTAAACGTATGGCTAATGCTTTGGAAACAATGTTATAATCAATATTGACTAAAGATATGGGCCTATCATTCTTACAGTGTGTAGGGTCTTTACCTTCTTTAGGGATGAAGCAAATATGTGCTTCTGAGAAAGAGCCGGAGGACATTTCCAGGGAGCAAAAATAATTTATTAGAGAATGTAATTGGGGAATTAAGAGTTTGGAAAAGTGTGTGTGAAATTCGACAGTGAAACCATCTGAACCTGGTGCCTTGTCCTTGTTAAGGCTGTGGAGTGCCTTCAAGAGTTCTTACTTTGAGATATCTAACTGTAAGGGGGTCAAATCAGGAATATTGTGTTGGGATTTCTGGATGGTTGAAAAGAAGGAAGACAAGGAGTGTTCCATGGGTTCTGTTTTAGAACTGTATCATGATTTGTAGAAGAGAGAACATTTGTTTAAAATGTCAGTATCCTTAAATTTTAAGACAGAGTTTCCGTCCAAAAGGGATTCAATATTTAACTTATTCTGTCGGACTTTTAAATAATTGGCTAGTATTTTCCCAGCTTTATTTTTCCCTCCATAGAATTTTGCACTAGATTTTAGTAAATATAATGAGGCATCATCTGTCGACTTTTTGTTGAATTGCAGTTTTGCATTTATAAGTGCAGTTAGAGATTCCTTTGAATGGGAAGTATAGTAAGAATGCTCCAGTTTCTTAATGTTTTCTAACAAGTTACTGGTATGTTTACGCTCAATTTTTAGCTTTTTTAGCTACAAAATTACTAATAAAATCTCTCGCCAAGGCTTTAAAAGCATCCCAAAAAGTTGAAATTGGTAAAGACTCCGTATTATTTATCATGAAATATTCATCAGAAAAGGTATTGATGGCGTGAATAAAAGCTTTATGAGGTTTATTAGGGACAAAGGAGGATTTAGAGTTTCTGTCCGTGAACGGATCGAAAACTTGATTACAATCTCAACCAAAAGCAAGGAGAATACATTAAGAGAAAAAGGAGATGAATAAGTTGTTGCATCACACAACAGGAAAAGTTAGCGAAAGTAAGCAAATGAATTGGAGAGTGAGAATCAAACGTGCCGAGAAAGAGAGAAATTAAAGAATAAAATGAATAATGAAAAAGTACAGAGAAGTAAAAGTTGAAGTATGTAATGACAAAAGAAGATATACATCTAAGAGAAAACAGTAAAGCAAAAATATATGAGACACCAAAATAGAAAATGAGAAGAGGCTTTGGGACAAAACAAAAAACAAAGGACAAAACAATTGACATACTTACAAAAGGGAAACATGAATGCGAGGGTAGGTGAAACCACATGGAACAGATGCAACATCCAGCGAGGATCAAACCAAACCAAGGAAGGAACATGCCCTGTAGTAATCTTAACTATGGGAACGAAGAGAAAAAGTTAGAGAAAAAAGGTGAGGTGAACATTTTAAATATATGAAACAATCAGCGAAACATGAAGATTGCAATTACTTAGTAGTTATAACCAGAGTTCCAAAAGCAACAAATAGCTATAACACATGAAAGTTAAATATATACTGAGATTTATGGAGAAAAAGAAAAAATGAAAACCACATGCAAACTGGAAGAAAGTCAAGCGATATGCGAGGAGGAAGGTCTTGAAGAATCCATTAGAGTAAGCTTATTCAAATTAATGAAGCTTTGCAGACAGATTGGATCCTCTTAAGACGTTGTTTTATTGTTGTATGTGACCTTAAAGAGACATGGGTGGAACAACCGTATCTAGCTCCCATGGCACTGAGGTCAGGTCTCAGGTCTAGGAAGGCTTTGCGTCTAGCTGCTGTCGCTTTAGAATAATATTGCTAAAAAAATAAGGTAGAGCCAGACCAGGTTATCCGTTGTATGGCTTTGGCATCTGCCAGGACTTTTAGTAGATCCGTGTACTCTAAAAAATAAAGATCAACTCCTCTGTGTCTCTGTGAGGATGAGGAAGTGGTAGGGGCGCGCCCCAATCTGTGAGCACTCTGGATATTCAAGTTAGTATCTTCTGGAGTTTTTGGAAGAAAGGATTTGAAGAAAATAATAGGGTCCTTACCTTCGACCCATTCATTCAATCCATATATACATAAATTGTTCCTCCTATTACGATTTTCTAAGTCTTCAACCTGCTTCTGAAGTGTTAAGACTTGTGTATGCATGAAGGAAACATCTTTAGTGGTCTCTTTGAAAGCAGAAACATTTTCCTCACCACTAAAAGGCTGGAGTCCATTTGTAGCCAGTTATCCAACAATGTTTGCTGCTTGGAATTTGTTTCTTCCATGAAGGGTCTAAGCGCTCAGATTTCCTGTAGCAGCATCTCAATTTAGACTGGAGAGGCTGGTTTAGGTGGCGAAGGAGGGTCCTGTTTCAGGTGCTTCACTTTGGACTTTCCTGATGTAGTACGTGCAAGGTCCATTGTTGCGTTACTGCCTTCCGTCATGGGAGATTCAGTGTTTTCCAGTTCTGAAAATTCTGAAAAAAGTTTTGGGTTCTTCATATAGACACGTTTTGGTTGTGAGGCAGCGAAAAAAGACCCCTTCGTTCTGTCCATCAAAATATATAGTAGAAAAAGTGGAGATTCTGGAGGAAAATTTAAAGCTATGGAGTGAAAATGTCAAAACATGAAGAAGTCAAGCCAGCCTGTTTAATTGAACCATCCAGAAAAGTTGGAAGTGTACAATGACCCAGACGAAGATTGGCAATATGATATTTTGGGGTGTGTTGTGAGCTTTGTTACAAATTGAGCTTCTAAAAAAAAACTGAAATGTGCCTGTCTCCTCATTTAATGCAAGTCCATTAGGTATGACATGTCAGCCTGAATTTCACAAAAATGCACAGGTAAAGCCATATTTATATAACAGAGAAAATGAGAAGAAAAAGAACCTTCAAAATACATGTGGCTCTAATGTATCCTCAGAAGGTTTTGTGATGAAGGTCAATAGTGGCTTACAAAATGGCTGCCTCAACCACAAAGGCTGAAAAACAATTAAATATGAAGTAAAGTCGACTGGCAGCAACTTGCATAATTCTCTGAATATGGGCAGCAAGAGTTAAGCGGGTTAATAGTAGTAGAGGCGCCATTAAAAGATGGTAATTTTCACCGTCGTTGATATGCAGCAAACGCTCTCGGCAGACTCGTCAAACAAAATGGTGGCAGTGAAATCGCGAGTCCGCCTCCAATTGTTTAACTGGATTAAACACTGTCCGCGGTCTCAGGAGCCTGCGAAAAGGCTCGCAACAGCTTCAGGCATCGTTCATTGTGATGTTCTGTGGTGTGTTTTCACACTGGGTTTCCTAAAGGTGCGTCTTCACAACCTCGGAGCAGGAGCCTCATGGAGATGCCACCATGTCTGTTGGCGCCAAGCCACGCCCCAGTTGCTATAAATTAAACAAAGTAAGTATCAGTAATCATGGACAATGTATAGCAAAAGGGTCTTTTATGCCCTAAACGAGATTAAGACAAATACACCCTATTCTAATTGCCATACATTATTAGACTATTGTATTATAACATTTCACTTAGTAACTGATGCCGTATAACCTTCAAAGGCCACACCATTTCTAAAATATAATGCATCTGCAAAGCTCCAAAAGGCATAACAGAATCAAATAATTTCCCCAGTTGATGTTGTCCTTTGAATAGAAACAAGTGCCATAGACATAGATATAAAAAAACATAATGGTGACCACATAGCACTGTTCTACAAAGACTCCATCAAGGAAAATGCACCATGTTTCGTAGCCAGACCACTAGCATTGTTTCTAATCTTCATATTAGCAGAGGTCAGAGCGTGGTCCTTCATGTACCCTCGGCGGGCCTCCAGTCTTTATTTAACAGAAAAATAACAGAACTGTGGAAAACATAAGGTGCAGTTCTATTTACAAGTAAGAAATGGAATTCCCTTGGTGGTTAAATACACTGTCTAACAGAACTATGTGCAGACTCAATAGGTATCAGCCCATGTGTTAGAACTTACACATTCCCAACTGAAACTACAATCATTCAAAAATGTAAGTAAAAAACTAGTATTTTATTTTATAAAACCATAGACATCATAATAAAAACATTTGGCATTCAATTAAAAAAGCTAATTACAATATTACAAATACATCAACTAATTTGACAAATAATGAAGCAATATCTCATTAGGAAAAGGTGAATTAAAAACCAAATATGTGTACTTTTGTTAAACAATAAAAAAAGGACATTTCTCTACCAAGACTACACACAATATACACTGACAGGCTACTAACAGAGAGATACAAAAAAGAGACAATCTATTTTGTCATCAAACCACACATCAAGGTAAACAGTTTTTCTTGGCTGATCCTAGATATACTTAATATTTTTATCTATAAGATGAGCTGTTCCCCTCGATTGCGTGAAAATCAGCTTCGACACGTTTTGATGGTTAAAAATGATATTCCATCTTTTTCAAGACAAAGAATTTTACGTCTCTCTTATTTAAGGCTCTGATTGGTTGCCAGGTTCTCTTGTTTACTTTTCTCATATTAGTACACCCTCTCATTTCTCGATCTGGTGTGCATGCCTCGATCCCTTGAATCTTTCAGATTTCTGCAGGTGAGACACCACATGGGGTGGAGATTATTCTTATATCTTCTCAGCTGCAAATATTTTCAGCGTTATACGGAAGATTAATGCCCAGTGACCATCTGCTAGAGGTCCGAATTTGTACAATGTACTATCTTCCTTAAGGTCCGGCAACCTGTGAATCGTTCCTTAAAGTATGCTCTCAATCTTTTTAAAAACTTGGTCCTATGAACGAGCACTGTCGGCCTCACTGGCTATTTACTGTCCCATTAGTTCTCCCGCTATTGCCGGTAAAACTTCTTGTGCAGTTCCTGGTCCGGCAGACACTCGGATCAGTCCTCTCCTCGTACAAACACCGTACGTAAGCAGTTCTATTTACACTTCCTTTATATTGCATCTACGCCTTGAATTACCAATGGTCCAGTTGTTGACACCTCAAACTCTGACCTGTTGGCTTTGCCAATGCTTGTTTCCTTTTAAATTAAATACTTCATGTACATGTGAATCCTTACTCTCCCCGTCTGGTTCCTGTGCCCAACCTATTGTGCTGTCTTTGCACTCCCCCTACTCGATCCCCAATGTGACTCATCCTGATCCCCATCTTGCTATCCTCTTTAAATAATGTAGTTTTTATTTATTTATTTAATCACTGATTATTATGAGGGCTTGGGAGCTGCAAAGAGCTGCCAGGCTGTGCTCTCATTTTATGCGCTGACGCACACTACATTTTTTTCTTTTTTTTCTATAACATTTGATTTACCATTCTGACATAGCTGCTCGCCATGTTAGACTACTGAAAACAGCCCCCATTCGTGACGACTCTACTTTTTAGAGCTGAGCTCTTTTTCTTTTGCCAATGCTTGCTCTTCAGAATTTATATAAACCAGTCTCAAAAAACATTTGTCACAACTAGAACTATAAGACACCATTTGTATGAAGCTGTCTCTGGACTTCTTACCATGGGTACCAAACTCTTTAGCTTTCCACAAGATCATATTCCAAAGACATCAACACTAAGAAGGAGTGAGAAGATTGTATTAGGCAGGTCCTTGACCTCACAGACTATAATGCAAAAACTACACAAAGAAGGGTCAATCCATCTCTCTAAAATCCTGTCTTTTGACAGGGCTATATGCCTGGCCCTTTTTATATCTCAAGGCAGTGTGCGATCTACACTCAGGTTAATTAGTGCTATCTCCACATTTCTTGGATATATTTGTTGAGTCCTCACCCACCGGTCCCATCTGTGGCCTGCATCATCATTGGACCCACATCACCAAGTGTGAGTGGGTGGGCTCTACGTGTTTGTAAGCGGAGCACTTTAAAAGTGCAAAACGAGGGATTGTGAGTGGGTTAAAATTGCCAAAAAGATCCTAAACTTGAATTTAAGGAGCAAGGTCTTGGGCAAGGTCAATCATATCCTTGCGATATCCCACTATTTTTAGAACTTGCCCAAGACCTTGCTCATAAATTAGGTGACGTGAATGTGGCTCCGATTATGAAGCAGGCCACAGGTGAGACCTGTGGATGAGGACCCAACAAGTATTTTCAAGAAATGGGATGATAGCACTAATTTACCTGGGTGTCGATCGCACACTCACTTGAGCTATAACAAGGGCCACACATCTAGCCTTGTGAAAAGACAGGATTTAAGAGAGATGGGTCAATCCTCCTTTGTGTAGTATTTAAATATTCCAAAGACAATTTTATTTTCTGTTCAATTCTTACTTTTCTCTCCAAACAATATCTGCAGCTTTTGTTTCTGTGCACACACAAAATACTGTTAACAAACTATATAAATGCTTCTAGGGTTGTCCTTCATTTCTCCGGGACTAGTAACAAATAACTGCATTGATAGATGTGTGACTTCTCATTTCAGAACAGTGTTGTGGGCTGCATCCTAACCACAGTGGTTGCTAAATACAACATGAAGAAGCCCATTGTTTTCTCATACAAAAATGACTCCTACCACCAGTCCCTTGACAATTCACCATGAAAGTGCTGTTCAGCGGGAATTGATTCATGAATTGCCTAGGTCCACAACATCAAGCCTTAGCTTAAGTCACACAGCTGTAATCATAACTATTTCCTGCACTCGGAACTTGTGTAATTTAAATCTCTTTCATGAAGTTGAACAATAACGTTTTTTTGATCACACAAATAATTTACATTTTTATTATTTACACTGATAATACAAACATAAGATACCCAATTAATTCATTAATGTCAGCCATATGTTTACTGACTATTAAAGTCATTAAAAGTGCACCACATCCACACACATTTTACAAAACAGGGCATTTATATTCATTTACATTTAAAGAAATTCCACGTAAGTCCAGTGACATTCGGCGAAAACCCTATCCTCTAAAGTATTTTTTTTTATTTTCACTATATGGGTAATAAGCCAATGTTGTTGAAGATCCTCAGCACTACAAAGCCCCTTCTACATCGGAATGGCATAACACACCCAATCACCCTTGATGTCTTGAAGAAGAATGTTACCCAGCCTGAAGAGCGGAAAGCTAACTTGCTCAAATAGTTTTATTACTTCTAACAAGTGACTCTCTCTCTCTAGGGCATAGGAACTAGCAATAATTTTCCCAGGGGCCAAAAAGTTTGGTCTGTGATGTGACCGAAGGCCACATTGATGCCAGCATGGTGGCGGCCAGGGGTTTGCGGGAGGGGGGTTGGCCGTATGGTAGGTGTAGGAGAAGGGAATCACAATCATCTAGTGGCTGAATTGCGCAATGGGGAAACAGAAAACCAGAGTTTAATCCTGGCTTCCCCACTTTAACAAATTGTGTAATTCTTGCCAACTCTTTTACTTCACTTTACCTCCCTTTTTTTATTATCACATGATAGAAGACCTTGAAATACATGACTTCAGGATGTGCACTGTACTAACTGGCTTGCTTCTTGGTTCGCTATTGGCGTTGTCGTCAGGGTTGAAGGAAAAATGTTTCAAAATTCAAGTTTGAAAACTAGCACTTTAGGAAAATGCTCCTAAATTCCTTGATATGATCTGATGTACTAAGGTGAAACAGTTCTGCATGCCTTTTGCTGCAAGATATCTTTAAAAATGGTGTTCCAAAAGTTAAGAGGTAATAGACAACCTAGTTACTTCCTTTCTTTAACTTCAATTAACCTTCAAGTAAATACCTGACTGTTTATGTAACATCTTTTTAAAGTTAGCACTGAATTGAATAAACAGTCCAGTGCAGCTCCTGACTAGGGAGCCACATTTAAGGTTCAGGAGGGCCCCAAGTCCTTTCATGCTGATTGTAATTCAAATGTTGAAATATATGAGCTAAAGCGCCTTCTGCAGTACATTACAAGGATATTGCAAGTCATGGAGCAATTTAACGACTGCTTTTATAGGTCATGGATCTCTGAGATGTTTTGAAAAATGTTTTAGGGGGTAACTACGATGTTGGTGGGACCAGCTTCTGCAGTCCTGTCAGAGGCAGTTGGACCGCTGAGATAATGTTGGAACCAGAGGGTCCAACCACGGGATCATGATGCATTCAAACGCACAGAAATCCAAACGCCATGATCCTTTCGATTCCTGCAGAAATGTCCAACCACTGTGATGTCGAAACAGACCAATTAAGGCTATCAGAGAGCAGACCGCTCTACGTACCGCCCGCCATATTACGATGCATCATTGAGACGAGCTCACCGTAGCGGTCCAACCACTTCATCAGAGCTGGCGGAAAGGGAGGGATATAAGCCCGACACCCACCTCTACACAGCTTCCCACTTCCAGCACCAACATGGAGCCTATTCTACATGTCCTGCCTCTACTGTACCTGCTCTCTCATGGCCGAAATCCGAACCGTCATGGGCACCACCGCTTGTAAGTGACACATTGACCTGTACACATTTGGTCCCCAACAAATTGGGGCACCGCCATGGAAAAGCAGGCCCATACCATTGTCATTTATGAATGGAGGTGTCCGTGCAACACATCCCCAAATGAACACACCTGACATATAGCCAATACCAGATATATTAGAAGCCAGAAATGAGGGGGTCTTAAGGTAACTTAGAAAGAGCAAGTAGTGACGGTCGTGTTGAAGTGTTTGAAGTGTTCCCGGGCTGTCGGTGGTCATGGCCAGCAGAAGTGAAAAGCTGATGCAGAGATTTGTCCCAATGGAGTCTCCATATCATCCCATTACACAGGGTGTGATCTATTATTAACTCTACAGCAGTACCATCTACCACTGTCGCACATGGAACAGCCAAGAGACCTTTAAAAGTCCATTCCCAGTATAGACAGGTCATATCAGAAGCATCACCATAAATATCATGCTATAAAGTCTGAGTAGAAACTCCTAGAACTAATTCAAGTAACAACCATTGGCAAATCCAACTGCACTGAATTCCTGTAGATGCAATGTAAATAGTGTCAACAGATACCTTGATGGTGTGCAATGTCATAACAACAAATATCTTGTCTGAGTGGGACAATTTAGCTATTACATATGTACAGCTTACATGCTTGTAAGACATGCTCTCATGTACGTCACCGTCACCCATGCACATGAGAGAGACCATTCCAGGACTCTCATCACAGCCAAAGTACTGTTGTGGAGGACAGCAAAGACACATACAAACACACATTTCACAAAACCATAAAAGTCTACCATAACAGAGGAGACAGAGATGGTGTGCATGTGTCAGTGTGTGTAGGTCAAACATCACCAGACACTGCACATCACCTGACTGAAAACACTACTAGCAACTTTGACCCACGCTGTGCATCAATAATGGGTTTCACACACTACATACTTCCCCTCCCCCGAGACACCGCACTCTGGATAAGTCTAGGGGTGTTGAGTCCCTAGCCAAAGATATCTAGTGGATCTCTGTTATGTAACATCACTGAATGCATGTTCCCATCACATCTGCATGGTTACGCCTATGTCCATATCAGTGACAATGTACAGACACACACTAACAGAATCTACATGTGTGAACAGCTCAGAAACAGGTGTAAACAAAAGTGCAATAAAGAGTGGCACAAAACAACCCCTCCTCACAAAGGACTTAGCTCTCTTGAGCTGTGACACCCTCACATCTTACATAAGCTACCTCCTGTTGAGATATTGATAATACAACTGTATGGCATTTCTGGCTGGACTGTTCCCATGAGGCATAGAGTCAAGGTTGATTTATATATTGCTTGGTCTGAACTGAGGTGGCGAAGTGAGCTGAAGAACGGTGATGGATTCAACTGAGATCTGTGACTAGGGGTGAGTGTCTGAAAAGTTTTAGCGCTCCGTCCATCATCTACTTGTGTTGGTTTGTTCACCCTAAGTTGGCAGGGTATGCCCAAACGTGGTTCCCTTGCTCACTTTGCCACTGGATTCAAGGTAGCCTGGATGATGAGGGGTGTTACCCCGAAACCTGTCCCAGGATGCTTGTTTCCGGTTCAGTGAAGACCTGGCTTGACAGTTCAGGCTGGACTGTTCCCATGAGGCACAGGGTCAAGACTAATTTGCATATAGCTGGGTCTGCTCTGAGGTGTCAAAGTGAGCTAAAGAACAATGATGGATTCAACCCAGATCTGTGACTGGGGGTGAGAGTCTGAAAATTGTCAGCGCTCCGTCCACCATCTGCTTTGTTTGCCCTTAGTTGGCAGGGTATGCCCAGACGTAGGTCCCTTGCTCACTTTGCCACTGGATTCAACCTAGCCTGGCTGATGAGGGGTGTTACCCTGAAAGAGGTCCCAGAATGCTTGTTTCTGGTTCAGGGAAGACCTGGCTTGGCAGGTCAGGCTTGACTGTTCCCATGAGGCATAGGGTCAAGACTGATTTGCATAACCACAAAAAGACTTTGTACTATTGGATGAGTGCTCGGAGGAATACCTAAATGTTTGCATATAGTTGGGTCTGAACTGAGGTGGCGTAGCGAGCTAAAGAAAGATGATGGATTCATCCCAGATCTGTGACTGGGGATGAGTGTCTGAAAGGTTTCAGCGTTCCATCCATCATCTCCTTGTGTTTTAAAATCCACAGTAGTGCACCTTCCCACATCACATACAATAATACGATAAGTCACGTAAGTGGGATTGTCAAAAACTCTAATCTCACATATATAAATGCCACACTGTAAAGGCACCCTCCAGCTGTGGGTATCCAATCCAGGGGGACTCTCAAAGGCAACAGGCCAACTACACTGTCCAGGTTGCTCCTGCATCAATCTCACCACGTGCATAGCCCCTGTGGCCTGGCGGACAATTGGGACAACCAATAATGTCATATCTTGGCATGGTCATGTTGCTGATTTGTAAGTGAAAGTCCTTAAAATAACCCTACAGCAAAAGCACTAGTCAGACATACATGAGAAGAATGTCGAAAGAACTCACAAGAGAAACCTTTCATGTGCATCCAAAGTAACAAATGCTTATCACAATACTGCACTCCCCATATGTGGTGTAACAAATACCTACTCAGTACATATGTAACACATATCCACCATACATCTCACCTAGTACAACAAGCCTGAAGACTTTCAAATTGGGCAAAGCAAGACGCAATACTTACCATAGCAGATGACACACAAATCAATGTATGCCATAATTGGAATTTATCTCAATCATGAAACCATAGAACATTGGTCTTCGTCCTCTGTCACTCCATAACTTGTTCCAAGCTTTGACTAGATTTACCACTACAAAAGGATCAGCTATCATGATGAAACAAACCCAACTGTAGTCACACATTCCCAAGATTCCAAGAAGAACAAATAGCATCAGTAGCAAATGCATGACGAAGGTCTTGAACTATTCAGTCTTTATTCAGACAAATTCCTCAATGTAATGAAAACAAAGGCCAATGGGCAGTCCACAATTGTCCATGTAGTCCAGCACACTGCTGTGCCATGACACTTGCCAACATGATCACTGCCAGGAAAACCTACCCTGGAAAGGGGCATCCAATGGGAAGTCCAGGCACAGCTAGTAAGTTATTGGAGTAGGCGGGGTTTTGGATTGGGGGGCTGGGTTGGGCCTGGGGAGAATTTGGCTTGGGATTGGGAGGGTTGGGTATGTCAGTGGGAATGATGGGCTTTGGACACGGAGGTCTGGATTCTGGTGTGGGAGGACTGTCCCCAGGGTGTGGAGGATGGAGCCGTATCATCCTTGTGATTTTGTACCCTTTTAGGTCAGTGAGAGGAATAGGGAATGTGGGAACAGGTTAACAGCTCTTTCTGCTTAAAAGCTTTGGTCTGGGTAGGGGAGGAGAACCTCTTGGTTTCAGGAGGGGGCAGAGGAGTGGGTTGGTGTTTCTGAACATTTGGATGGTAATAGATTGTTTTGTAGTGGAGGGGCCAGGTTTTTTGGGGGTTGACGTAGGGTAGGGGTAGGAAACAGATTTGTCTCAGAAGGTCAATAGCCTCCATACTCAGGGCAGCAGTCGAGACAGAGCCAGAGAGTGGCAGAAGCCTGGGGGAAGGAGACTCTCCCCTGCTTAGAGGAGTGGGCCTGGACAAATGGTTGGGGAGCAGCAGGGAGGGTGGAGTCGGTAGGGGGGTGATATACATGGATGTAGCGGACTGAGGTCCAGGGGAATCCACCACCACTACCTGGGAGCATACGCTGGAGCTTGACGAAGACATTGCTGTAGATTCATCGTGCTGCTCCTTCGTGACACTCCCACCACCCTCTGGGGCAATAGGTCCCTCTTTTTCACTGGGTTTAAGGGAACCACTGTAGCAAGCTGCGTCCCCACCTTTCTCAGCCCTGTCTCCTTCGCTGCCTTGGGTAGATGCTAAAACAAGAAGATAAATATGTTAGTTACGATTGCCTGAACACACTAGGCAAGCATATCATATCCCAAATGCAGCCTCATTGTGTATCAAACGATGTCATCATCATGTCTGCCTAGGTCCTTGACTCCTACCAAAGTTAACTGATATCATCAAATGGGATGTCCACATGAAATGCATACCTACCCATTGACACAAGGCCCTGCAATCCACTATTGCTCATCTTTCCCAGACACACTACATATAGGACAGCTGGTCCCCTGATACAGAAAAGTTGCTGTATCTTGTGAAAAACACCAATGACAAGACATGAAGGGCCCATCGCACAATGTTCACTCTTCACAAGTGACACTTGCACATTTGTACACTGCCAGATGCGCAGTTCAATCAATCAGTATTCTTATAAAGCACAACTACTGGGGGCAGGGGGGTGACTCTGCGGTTCAGTAGAAGAGCCAGGACTTGAGGTCCTTCCTGAATTGCGGCATCGATGGTGATTGCCAGAGGTGCAGAGGCAGGGAGTTCCAGGACTTCGCAGTGAGGTAGGAGAAGGATCTTCCACCAGCCGTGTTCTTGCTGATCCATGTGATGGTGGGCAGGGCCAGTTAGGGGGGCGGAGATGTCTGATGTGAGTGTAGAAGGAAAGACAGTGCTTAAGATATGTAGGTCCGGCGTTGTGGAGGGATTTTTAGACATGCGTGAGAAGCTTGAAGGTGATTCCCTTGTTGACAGATAGCCAGTGAAGGTCTCTCAGTTGGGAAATTATGCGGTTGCAGCGTGGGATGTTCAGGATGAGTCAGGTTGAGGCGTTCTGGACGGTCTTCAATTTTTTCTGGCGTTTCTGGGTGATGCCAGCATAGAATCTGTTGCCGTAGTTGAGTCTGCTGCTGAAGAGCACCTAGGTGACTCTTTTCCTGGACACGTAAGGGATCCACTTGAAGATCTTACAAAGGAGGCGGAATGTGTGGAAGCAGGAGGACAAAATGGCATTGATTTGGTGGTTCATTGAGAGCGAGGAGTCCAGGATGATGCTGAGGTTTTGTGCATGGTCCATGAGTCATCCTAGGTGGAGGGGGAGGATCCCAAGACGAAGACTTCGGTCTTGTCTGAGTTAAGCTTCGGGCAGCTGTCCTTCATTAAGGTGGCGATTGCCTACATCCTGTCATGGAAGTTGCTCTTGGCACCTGTGGGTTCGTCTGTGAGGTACAGAACCAGCTGGGTGTCATTGACGTAAGAGACAATCTTCACTCCGTAGCCTCTTACGATGGCTGCAAGTGGGGCCATGTAGGTTTTGAAGAGGGTGGGGCTCAGGTAGGATCTCTGAGGCACTCTGCAGCTGATCTCTGTGGGTTCTGAGTTGAACAGTGGAAGTCTGAATCTCAGCTTTTGGCCAGGGAGGAAGAAGCGGATCCATTCTTTGTGGTGCATGCCGGCGTCGTGGAGCCTTGCACAGAGGGTGTGGTGGGAGAAAGTGTAGAAGGCGGCTGAGAAGTCCAGGAGGATGAGGGCTGCAGTTTTGCCTCCGTCGAGGAAGGTGCAGTTGATAGATTTGCAAGAGTAGCAGAGCTAGGTGTCACATGTAGTACAGAAGAGTAGAATGGAGACATAGTGGCTCCATTTGGTTTTAGTTAGCAGGACAAATGTCCATTGTACATGAGTCTGCCTAGAAACATCCCCTGTCTAGATTGTCTCATGTGAGCCCACCTTCTTAAAAAATATATCTCAATGACATCAGAAATCATTGTAGTACATGAGGTACAGGAAATTAATAGTACTTAAAGAGGTCTTACTCGTGTCCGAAAAGGGGAGAGGATTCACTGTACATTTCATGTTTTGCTATCATAAATACCAATGTAGCACTGAGTGGTAAGACATATATGACCCCAACATGTCAGTATTTCACTCCCTGAGGAACATCACCAGCCACAGAATGAGCCTACCTCATGACTGCATACCCACGTCACAATGTCATGCAATGGAACATTGCCCAAAAGACTTGGAAATTTAACATCCATGTGTGTCATTGCCTCCACATTTGACATGGGTAATGATGTCCTTCAATGGGTATGTGTGACTCACAAACCCTTGTCTAAAAACTACGGTATGTAGTGACACATTCTCTGTATACCCATCACTTACTTACATTATCACGTACGCGTTGTCCAACATATAACCTAATGTGGGATAGTGTCAGAACAACTTGTAAGACCCTATTCATCATGCAAGGAGTAGTTTAACATGTGGCAGTACAACACATAACTGTACACATGCCAGCATGTAGGCAACAGAATATATGCCACCAGTGATGTTTGTCAACTCATGTTACTTTACATTCCCTTATTACCAAGGGGATTTAGTGCTCAGTGTTTGCATCCAGAGTGCATTGTGTCACATGCCATAAGTGAGTGGTCCACCATCAAAAGATAAACAGTAGTTTAGGAGCATCACTCCAAATACAAAAGCTGATAAGTGGCCTGTTTGTTATCACTGCCGGACATTACTTCCAAAGATGAGGTAATTTATCATAGCAAATAGGCAGACAGGTGGCTGCTCAATAATGGACACACGTGTGACTTCAGAATGCTTAGTTCATGGTTACATGTACAATAGTCAAAGGGGAAACCATGCTCCTACTTCTAGACCTTACACAGTGTGTGAGAAATGAGTCATCTTCCACCTAAAATGGTCAATAGCTGCCTGTATGAAAAATGGTCATGCATAACGTAATTCTGAGGGAAATACTCACCTCCTCCTAGCTGCTGTTGGGCTCTCCACTGCCCATCAAGGTCTGGGTATGCCACCACCATATTGGGGCCTTTATGGGGGGTCAGCGTTCGATGAGCTGTCCTTCTGCCTGGGGAGGACAGCCCCAGCCGGACCTCAACCATCTTCCTGGTCCTGCGTCTCGGGCTCTCCCACCTTTTCTTGCAGTGAGCACTGCGCCGACGAGCGACCCCAGGGGTCTGCACCTTCCAGGCGATGGCTTTCCACATCAACACCTTATGATGGGCCTTGGCCTGTATGGATGTAATAGATGAAGAGACTGAGGGGACATCAGCTAGGGTGACACAGAGCTACTACAAAGCTAGCATAGACAACTCACAACATTGCATCCATGACATATTTGAAGTGTACATGCTGTCCTACAGAAAACCCTTAGTCCTGATCATGGCTATACTCACTACGCAACACCCCTGACATCACATACCCATGGCTCTCACCACATGTGCTGTGAAAGATGTTACAACATAACACAGCACACCAATGTGTGCTCCAAAAGGCTACACTTGTATTGCAGCCATGGACAGACATCTGTACAGTCAGGACAAATTACTTCACTCTCACTGCCTTAAACATCACTACTGCCATTGGGCTGAGTACATAGAAAGTTTGTGCTCTCAAAAAACAAAACAACTGCCATGCATGTAGATGATAATTTAAAGTCTGTGGATCAGTGGACATGTAGATTTTTGATGTGAACCTCAAACTGCTTCTGCATGTGTCTGTGTGTTAAGACTTGAGATCGCGGAACACACCGTATGCCATTTGTGGCAGGGTGTGTATGGAATGACATCTACATAGCATTGTACCTACTGCACAATTGCATATTTTTACAAAGGGGATGATGCACTTTGGAACAGCACTGCATATGTGCCAAACTATCAGATGCGACAATATTTGTCAGGAACAATGTTTGTGTACAATGGTAGGATCACTCTTATATCAGGTAAAATCCAAGGCATGTGGGAGTAAAGGGCTTGTGCAATGACAAACACTGACAAAATGGGCCCAGGGACTGTAGTCACTGGTGCAGGGCTCTCATCTTAAACCACACCCAATCTAGTCTCACTAGGTGCATTAAATCAACTCATGTTCCTGTAAAATTCTTTCAGCCCACATCTGAGGATCTGCAGGTCCACAGGGGGAGGACTCTGTGCATCTGTTATATTGTATTGGGTAATACACTCTGCCCCAGGCTGGGCCACATGCATGCAAGGTACATATCAATGTCAGTGCTTGATCCCAGCATGTTGAGCACATTGTACTCACATGACCATCATAAGGCCACATATACCATACCTTACAGTATACCTAGTGCCCATCCTATATGTCACATTATCATACCGGGTCACTGTGAAGGGGTCTATGAGTTCTTGTTACTTGGTACCTGACTAAAGACAGGGTGGTAATGCCTCGTGTGCTGAGCACTTGGTGAGACTGTACAGTTAGATCACATGTCCCATAAAAACCATCTCACAGAACGCATACTCAAATTGGGACATAAAGCCATACATTTGTTCCTGAGATCTGCCATAACATGATTAGCAAAGTCAGCATTGTTGCTCAATAGGTCCATCCATGCATAGTTATGTGATTTCAACTGGTGTATGGTTCAGTAGTGTATGCACATCACCTTGATTCTGTTACCTCCACAAATATCAGTTCCACATGTACCATAAATGTTAGAGTCCTATGGTGTGGCCAACACATCATAATTAGGCAAGGTTAATCCATAAGTAGGAGAAATCTTATCAGCAGTACTCACCAGCTCCTCTGGAGAGCCATAGAACTGGTAGTACAGGGGAAGGACCCCTTTTACCAGTGTCCAGAGCTCCTCTGGAGTGAAGGAATGGGTCCTCTGCCTGGTACAGTGTGTCATGGCAGCTCCCACAGGTGGCAAAGAGCAGCTTAAGATGAGGAGGTGTAGTTAGCAGAAGTGTCTGGAGGCAAGTTCTTCTTTTTTCAAACAGCAACCTTTACATACAATACACAGCTGGACTTCAGTGTAGACGGACACATACATTGATCCAAGGAGGTCGCATTTTACAACATTAGCCAATGCCTTTGACCTAAGTGGTAGAAAACGCTTACTACGCAGTTCAAATCAGCCTACGCTCACGGATTGGGCAAGTCCCATAGGCGAACTCAGGCATCCACTTAGGCGGTCGCCCCTGTCTGCGAAAACATCACTTAAAGCACAGCGGTTTCATTTTACAAAGCTAGTCAATGATTCTGACCGCCGTCGTCAACTCTGCCTATCGCACAGTTCACATAAGCAGGGAGTCGCCTTTCCTGCATGCTCCATTGGAGAGTCTGGGCCTCCACCTTGTCAGTGTTGAAATAAACATCATAAAACGGGTTTCTACATACATATTCACCAATTTATGTATGTAGTAACGTCAGGCATGATGTATGACACCATTCCCTTGCCTATACCTTTGCTCACACATCTGTGTTGAATATGACTGTGCATGTACACACATTTACAGCAGGTTCCTGTACAACAGTGGAAACGAAAGTAATGTGTGCAATGCAGATTCCATAACATGACGGAGTTCACCATACCTAAGAAGTGTTTAAAATGTGCACAGACCTGTTAGAGACACATGTGTTCTCCAGATTGGTGATGATGGCTGCAAGGTCTATGTAAAACAGTGCATCTTAATCACCCTTCTGACTCTAGTAAATATATGTGATATGTGTATGTGATACTTTTGGCCGTCTTCCGCATGGAAAGGGCTCTCCCACAACAGTGGCTACTGGTGGAAATGTAGCATCCAGTTATGTGTAATGTATCTCATTCAGTTTCAGCACAGAAGAACTATCCATGTATGAAAGTAGTTTGAGATATATAAAGTGAAGTAAACTGCTGTGGACATGCTCACCTATGCATTTATGTCTTGTCGCATCACTTTTGGGTGTGTCTTCATAAATGTTCATGCGGACACTATGACCAGTATTCATATGTGTCTCTATTCCACACATAGGTTCCATAGCAGAGGGAAGAGATGATAGCCTCCAGTATACCCGCCATTCCCAGACCTCCCAACTCTGGAAGAAAGAGACGTAATCCAGAAGTTTCATCCTAATAGGCAGGCAATACAAGATTTTCCCATGGCTCTGGTACCAATGGTGAAAGTCATGGCAACACTACATTTCTTTGCCACAGGTTCCTTTCAGTACACTGTGGCCATATCTGAAGGAATGTCACAACCTATATTTAGTGGTGTACTGCGTGATGTACTTGCAGCAATGGTGAGACACATGGAAAATTATATTTTGTTCCCCAGGCCTGAAGATTTGGCCAATATGAAGGGAGACTTTTATGGATTAGGTTGCAGCAAACATGTAATAGGATCTATAGATGGCATGCACATCGCCTTGGTGGGACCACAGGCCAATGAACAGGTCTATTGGAACAGGAAGCACTTCCATTCTGTCAACATGCAAGTGGTTTGTTTAGCAGATTTATACATCTCACACATTCTGTGCATGACTCCTTCGTACTGCGGAACAGCACCGTACTCCAGTTAATGTCACAAGTACTACCGGATTGGGCCTGGCTTGTTGGTGAGTATGATATGTCCAACCTTTGTGTGTATGATGTCAGGTCGCATGATCAGAAAGTGTGTAAAAATTGTTGTCCCTTCTGTCTGTCTTCAATCAAGGAGACTCAGTATATCTCAACCACCCATGGCTGTTGACACCACAGAGGATCCCAAAAACGCCAGGGGGCGTCAACTTCAATGATGCCCATGGAAGAACAAGGTGGCCAGTGGTGTGGGCTTTTGGGCTCCTAAAGGCTAGATTCAGATGTCTGGACCGGACTGGGGGCCCTCATCTACTCACCCAGGAAGGTGTGTCAGATCATCATTGCATACTGTATACTCCCCAAACTTGAACTGCGATTGAGCATTCCTCTCATAGTAGAGAATGGAGACCAGAAGGTGCCACCAGGTGAGGATCCTGAAATGCCAAATGATGATGAAAGTGGTGAAGAGGGAGTTGGCGTCCGTCAAGCAGTCATCAACATCTTGAGCATAAGTATGATGTGCGTTTTCATTACTTAGCCTGCTACAGTGACTGCAGTTATGATGATGGGAGGATTTTGCTGATGGTTACCTGTTTGGTATGTACAGCTGTGGAACAATCTGTGCACAGTATGTTTGTGGAGGGAGATCTTGACAAATGTTGGCATAATAGTTGTTTATTGGTGTAGGTGACATTTGGAAATGTATTGTGTATTCCAGAAGTGGAGTTTGTTTGGTGCCAAATGTATGGCTTCCATGCTAATCTTGTTGTTTTGGTCTGTTGTAGGTATTTCCACCTGTTCAGAGAAAGAGTGCATTGTCATTGTTGTGAGAGTGATTTGTACAGCCGCATCATCATTAGCACAGTGGGTTTGAACCTGTGAAGAACATTAGGGGTGTAGGTTAACATTGTGAGTTGTCCCCTGGCGAACAATTGAGACATAGCTAACAAGTGAATATAGAAAACCAGAGGTAGTACATCTTCTTTAGTGGTCAAACAACAAGGCCTCAAGGTACATGTAATGACTTCAGGCTCCCATCCTCCAGACTTGAGACATGGCTACCTGGATGTGAGCTGCACTTCAGCTGCAAGATGATTGACAAGTGGGTATGGAGGAATGACACTTGGGCCTCCTGTTTAGTGTTGAAATAGCAGGGCCTCATGGGAGATGTAGTGACTTCAGACTCCCATCCCCAAGACTTGAGCAATAGCTACCTGGATGTGAGCTGCACTTCAGCTGCAAGATGGCTTACAAGTGGGTATGGAGGAAGGACACTGGCACATCTTGATTGGTGTTGAAACAACAGGGCCTCATGGGAGATGTAGTGACTTCAGGCTTCCATCCCCCAGACTTGAGCAATGGCTACCTGCATGTTAGCTACCCTTCAGCTGCAAGATAGCTGACAGTTAGGTATGGATAACAGCACTAGTGCATCTTGTTTAGTGGTCAACCAACAGGGTCTCATGGTAAATGTAGCAACTCCAGGCTCTTTTCCCCCAGACTTGAGCAATGGCAACCTGGATGCTATCTAGACTTCAGCTGCAAGATAGCTGACAAGTGGGTATGGACAACCAGCACAAGTACATATTGTTTAGTGGGCAAACAACATATGGCCTCATGGTAGATGTAGTGACTTCAGTCTCCCACCACCCAGACTTGAGAAATGGCTACCTGGATATGAGCTACACTTCAGCTACAAGATAGCTGACAAGTGGGTATGGACAAACAGTACTAGTATATCTTGTTTCGTATATATACAATAGGACATATTGCATGTCTGTACAGCAGATTGACATTACTATGGCAAGAGCTTTTAAGCATAGATAAGTTGTGACAGTTGTTGAGGTGTTCCTTACCAGTCTCCAATCCCCAAAGGGTATTCCGGTCAAGCCCTCTGAATGCAGGATGGGATGCACCTTGTCGTCCCAGGGTGTGAGTTCCAATGGTGATCTGCGAGGAGCACTGCCAGTCTTGAGTGCAGCAAGGTGGTGCTTGGAGGCCAGTCTCTTGACCTTCATCTTCAGGACATACCACATCTCCCTGATGTCCTCTCTTGTGCAAATGATGGTACCAACATTAACCTTGCTGACTATTTGGTCCCGCATTTCATTTCTTTGTTTGAGAGAAGTTTGTTGGACTTGGGATCCAAAGATTTGTGACTCTACTCTAATAATGTCATCCACCAGCTCTGTCAACTTGTGTGTAGTGGCAAAGGATCATTGTCTAGAATATGGTGTGCTTTCTACTTTGAATTGTAGATGGAAATAGCTATCAGATGTGGGGTTTTTTTCAAATCGTCTAATGGACATGCTTTATGGTCACCGTGGTCCATGGGCAGAGCTTAGCGACCACCGCAGTACATTCCAGGTGTTCGGCGACCGTAGTGCACCATGCTGGGACATTCGAGAGCTCCACAACCCATGCCCTGTACTTTCCAACCACAGTCCTCCATATTGATGGCTTTCTGACCCCGTGGTCAGAGATTAAGGCTGAATGCATCGTAATGCGGGCGAGACGAGTTCGTAGCCTCGGCGGTCGGGATTGGACCACGGCCATGGCAGGCAGATTGTTGGCCCATCGAGTATCTTAATGAGGCCCATAGTTTTTATTTAGTATGAGTATTACTAAGTGATATTGAGGTTCAAATATTGTTGTACATAATATTGTTTTGCTATCTGTTGCATAATTATTTTTTTTGTATTTTTATCTGTATAATACATGTTATTTTGTTTGATAATATTTTAGGATTGGGCAATAGGGTTTGCAGCTGTTTAGAGGGGAAGTGTTTTGAAATATTTGATTTTTTACATTTTTTTGTAAAATGTATTTTTACTTTTATTTGTTTTTAAAGTTTATTGTTCTAATTAATTTTATTTTAAATGTATATATTTTACATTTGAAAAAATATGTTTAATTGTTAGGGGGAATTATTTGATTTTACCTTTGTATATGTAAATTCATTTATTTTTGGTTTAGAAAAATATGATTGTACAATATTTTGACATTTTCAGATGTCTACAAAATTTGTAATGGTGCAATTTTAATTTTACTAATCATTTGATTGGTGAGGCTGTTCCTTGTTATTATACTAGGTTTTTATTTTCTTTTGTAAAATATTCCTAATTTTTTATTATTTAAAAAAAACTGTTTATATTGGGATTATTCTGTTTTTATACATAGTTATATTTATTTATTATTATTGTATGTTTTAATAAATAATGAATGTATCTTGTTTACATTTTTGTTCATATCTCTCTTTAGACGTCATTTTTTTATTAAATGTATTTTTTATGCTTAGTGTAGTTATTTTGGGAGTTTTATTTTATCTATATTAATGCTTCATTTTAAGTTTTTTAATGTTTTTAATCTTTGAAATTAATATTGAAATATACACATTTTTTCTTATATTAAATTATACCTCTAACACCCAACCAATGTGGCAATAACAGCTATTGATTAAGTGTATGATGGAAATGTTTATCTTTTTTATGCACTTTTATGGTACAAAAGACCGAAATAAAGTTATAATTGATTATTAAAATATTTTAATGTATATTGAACCATTACATATATGATATTGTATGTTTTAAAATGTATTTGTTAAATATTTTATTTTTGATTAATACATGTAGGGGCAGATTACAAAGCCGGTCAGACGCGCGTCCGACAAGCATCGTAGAAGAAGTGGGACCGCCCAACAAAGAGTCGAAGGTCCAGTTTCCCAAATTATGATCTGACTGCTGTGTTGGTGGTCGGATCCTGTATTTTTTCTATTGCGGCTTGTGTTGCTCGCAGCACAATATGTAATTGAAAAAAATGTATATATAAAGTAATATTGTATTACCATACCTAATGTCAACCCATGTGCCATCCGTGGCCAGTGCCTGTGTCCAACCCACCGTGGGCAGCCAACCCTATGTTGGCCAACCCTCCATGGGGGCCAACGAGAGCCAGCAATTATTATTATTTTTTTTTACATTGAGTTGGAATGGCCCCTCCCAGAGCTTTTAGGCCCTTGATCCAATCCCCCAGGATGTTTTATTTAATTAAAGGGAGGGGATGTACAGTCCCCTTCACTGAGCCTCTTTGGGCCCGAGGACCCAATCCCCTGAGGTCTAACCCTATATTTAAAGGGGAGGTGGATGTGTGGCCCCTCTCCCACAGCTAATAGTGGATCGGGGAACCATCCCTGACGCCTACTAAACATATATTTAAAGGGGAGGGGGTTCAGGGCCCATTTCGCTAAATGAGGTATTGAACCACACCCCGGGCCCTGGGTTTTAGAAGTGCTTTTTTAAAACTGTACAGGGGATTCTCCATGAACTTGCAGCAAAATAAAAAAAACATTTAAGGTTAAAGTAATTTTATAGTTAGGTGTGATAAAAAAGATCTAGTTTTGTCAAAACCCTTAGAAACGACCTGGAAAAACCAAAGGTTAAAGTTATGTTACAGTTAGGTGAATTTCTGAACTAAAAACACAAAGAAATTCACCATTCACCATTTATAGTTAGCAGAGGTAATTATAACTTGCGTCCCGCCATGCAATGCTTCTGCTCTCACATGTTAGATCACTCATGACATGTTCTATGACATCAATTATGACATCACCTCATGACATCATTGATGACATCACTGATGGCATCACTGATAACATCATCCAATGAGAGTGCTAGTTTGTTTTATTGTTTATCTCCTAGGGCCCACATTTTTTTTAAATGTTGGGGGCTCTGGCGCCCACCCAGGGCACCCAACATATACTTTGCTGAGGGATGTTGGGTGAGCTCCAAGGCCTCTGCGGCCCGAGCTGGCTCCCTGCATGGCTGCTGCCTCACGGAAGCAGCTAATAATGCTGCTATCTCCAGGCAGAAACAATATTTCGATCTGTTTCCCTACATATCAAAAGTCTGCTCCCACGGGAGGGACTATTTTCAAAGCTCCTGCCTACTGGGAGCAGACTTTGTGTTTGCTCCCGCCGTGGCGCATGTTTTGAAAATGCTCCCGCCGAGCAAGACCAAACACAGGTTTCCCTGCATGCACCGGTGTAGGAAGGACAACCACTATGTCACAGGGGTGGGCTCCCAGGGAAATAGCATGTGAGCAAGCCCCAGGGAATGGGGTCCCTGGGTCATTAATGGCTCAGGAGGATTTTTTTTCGGGGGGCTCCCGGGTGCATTTTGAGACTAAGGGAGGGGGCAGCGCGGCCACCTCCCCATTTTGTAAAACTTTGGCCCCGGGAGTGCGCTCCTGGGGGCCTTTAGAGGCTCAGGGAGGGGGACCATATTGCCCCCTCCCCATATAAACTAATTTTAGCCCCAGGGGAGGACTTCCCAGGGTCTCTGGAGGCTCGGGGGAGGTGGAGTGTGCAGCCCCCTCCCCATTTTTCATGATTACAGCTCCAGGTGTGGGTTCCCCAGGGCCCTTGTGGCTTGGGGAGGGGGTCCACAAAGCCCTCTCCCTGTTGTGAGTACAGCCTGTACTGTGGTGGGCACCCAGGAATATAAACTTCATAAATGCAGCCCGGACGTCATTTTATTTTGGCGTTTTGTCGATCCTGCATGGTAGCAGCATTTTTTGCAGATTTGTTTTTAGTTTTGGGCGAGGGGTAGTCCCTCTTTGTCCCCCCCATGGGGACTAGGTGGTCAGAGTATCCCCTGCCTATTGCAATATTTTCACCAGCAGTATTCTGTCATAGAAGCAAAATCATATAGCCTCACTAGTGTCCACAGATTCTGCTGTTCTCCACATTGAATTAGTGCATCATTTCCATACTAGGATAGGTCTCTGCTAGCTGTCCAAGTTTAATCATAAAATGGTAAGATTAGCCCAAGAGAGAAAAAACGACAGTTTAGTTGATGATATTGGAGAATCAAGAGAAAGGGCCATTCATCAGTAACCATAGGGCTACATAGAAAACCACAGTAAGTGATATGGAGATAGGATGCTTTGGTAGTGCTCAATCAGGCGCAGGAAAGAATAAATTCTGCTATAAGCACAAGGCAAAAAGGAAGGCATGAAATTAACAGGTCAGATCCATACAGAGACAGATGGGTCATTTTGCCAAGAGTCAATGAAAACAAAACCTGCAGTGTTTCATCACGAAAAAGGCAAATATTTGCGTGTCATGACTTGCATTTATCATGGAGTTGTTGTTGTCAGAGTATACAAATGGTTTACCCAAAAGGCTCCATCAAGAAATCAAAAAACACATATTCCTCTGCTCTCAAAAGGTGTGTGGTGACTGGCCTGGCTGAGTGATTGGAATACATTCACACCAGTTTGATACCATGGTCGGCACATGCGGAAATCCCACAAGAGAAAGTTGCTTCTCCAGTTTGAAAAGTCACTCTCTGAGCACAAAGGCTAATTTCTTACGAAAACCTTAGACAGAGCTGTGCTACTTAGATGGATGTAGGGTAAATGCTCACATCAGGGAAGCAGAGCAACTATCAAGCAGGAGCATACCTTAGCAAAATTCAGGGATGTAAGTCTGAGATCTCAGTCATTGCTACGTTCCGAAGTAAAAAAGATGGTGCAATGAGAGGAAGAAGGGATTTCAAGAGAGTAACTGGCTGGGGAGACTTCATGGGTAGCAGTATAAAGGTGGACGATATTATGAAAAGTAAGCAGCCTTCTTCAAGCTATTCAATGGTCTGTTTTCATAAAAAAATAACTTGAAAAAGTATTTTTATAAATAGATCTATGGATAGGAAACTCACCATAGAAACTGACATATGCAAGTTATGAGCACCAGGCAAAAAGAGATAGAACAGGGTGTTGAGTAAGATAGAGATAGCCCAGCGAGTCAAAATACCGTCTATATTGTGTGCGTGTGTCTGCACTTGCTTATGCCAACCTTAGGGAGTACCAGAATGCTTTATAGAGAATATTTATGTTTCCGTAAGAACATCTTAAGTTTATGGTGCTCTCCATGACATGGATTTCTGTATTTTGTGTACTTATCACTTACGTCCTCTTGTTTATGTACCTATCAGAGGTAGAAGGCCAAAGGTCACCAAGATTATGCCTTATGAGTGCATGGAGAGATCGTTTCCAAAACAGCGAGGAATCGGCCTAACGGCTAGGTCGGTCGACCTCAAATCTGGGGAACTGGGTTCGAGTCTCGGCAAAGGCGCTTAACATCCTGTGATTCTGGGCTAATCACTTAATCTCCCCGGGCCTAACAAATATGAACGTTTCCTAATGTAACGCAACTGGTGCTGTGTATAGCGCTCGGATACCCGATTTGGGTCCAGTTCGCGCTATATAAAACTCTGTAAAAAAAAGATTAGAGTTTGCTATATTTACAAAGAGAAGGATAAGTCATAGGAGCCTACTTCATTATGGACACAATTGTTTACAGTAGCTCTAGTATGATTGTCATGGAGTTTACTAGTGGTCTTGTGCAAACAACTAATCATTGGCTAACAAAAGGATTTGGCTTATGTTAATTTGGGGCAGTCATTTGCTCCTGGTATCATTCAGATTGACAATTGGTTTGATCTAAGGAGATTCTTTAGTGAGTCAGGAGTTATGATATTCTTTACCAGTAATTACATTCTTCAAACTCATGCTTTTGGAAGCCAGATACATTTATTACTTTCAGTGGAGATGAAAGCTTATGAAATAGTACACACATTACTGTAGAAAAAAATGCCCACTGAAAAGACAAGATGGTGGTGACAAAAAGCAGAAGGGGTCAGCTTAAAATATGTTCATTGATTGCAGGCTCCTGCATCCAACAAACTCCACTAAATCTTATTTTAATCCTAAATCCATAGGCCGATGACACTTTTAAATCCAACAATACTTTATTCTTGTTGGTTCTTTCCTTCTCTGTTCTGACTCCATCATTTCTGGCACCTCTCTTCTGAATCCACCATTTTCTTGTTCATCTCTCCTCACTCCACTCATTATTACTGGCTTCTCTCTGCTGAATCCACGTATCCCTTGCTCCATTCAAATTATCCACAGAATGTTCACTCCTGTCTCCTGACTACTCTGTTTCATGACACCTCTACGATTCTCTCTTTACGTCATTGATCTTCGACTGCGCTGGTTCCAGGTCCACCAGCCTGAGTCCACATGTTCCAGTCTCATCACTAATCAATCTACTGATTCCTGGTTCCACTCCTGACTCCACCGATTCCTTACTTGATCCCACTGATCCTGGGCTCCTCTCATCTTACTCCTCTGGTCTTCAAGTCTTCTAATTTCTGACTCAGTTGACAACTGATCCCACTAATTACTGGCCCCACTCTCTTAACTAAACTACTCTTTTCTTACTCCTCTATCCAGATGTACTCCACTGGCTATACTTCCTCCTAACTTCACTTTTCACACTCTACTTTCTTTGCTCCTTTAAGTACACAGGCCACCGATTTCCAACTGAAACCTTGTGTCTCTAGTGGTTCCCGACTCTACTTTGCTAACTGCATTGACTCCTAACTACACTCACCTGCCGTCTCTACACTGCCTCCTGACTTTCTACACCTACATCTGCCAACACTCTTTTATCTCCACTTTGAGGCTCGTGTCTTCTGGTTCCTCTCGCCTGACTAAACTGAGTCCACTCTCGAACCCACCGTTTTATGTCTCCTCTTTGGTTCCAGTCTCCTGGCTCCTCTGGCTTCAGGCTGCTTTTCCCTGACTTCAATGGTCCATCGCTCTATCATTCTGACTTCACTCGCTAGACTTCTCTGCCTTAACCCCACTTTTAATTCTCCAGTTCTCAATCTACTGTCTGAACATTCTCATGATTCTGCAGGCCCCTCTCCCGTCTCCAGCCCATATGTTGCACCTAGCAGGGTGTAACCCAGTGACTTGTCCCATGTGAGAATTGTTATGAGTTCTACTAGCTGTCATCAAAAATATATAATAGCAAAGTTGAAGATCAAGACCTTGGAAGAATGAGATCCATGTGAGCCTCGACTTGTGTCTCAGGGTGTGTGTTTCGGAGTTCACAACAACCACTCTCGTCCTCAAATCAAACTCCAGTTCTATCAACGTCCAGTACTAATGTTTCAGCCCTTAACAAACAGCCAACACCTTTCTATGCTGCTATATGACCCCCTCCCATGGGACCTATTTTCATTGGGGTACTATCAAGGTGAATTGCCCTGCACTGGGATTCAATATGAAAGACTTCCACCCAAATATGTTAATGGCCACCCTGGGATCACAGACGGAAGTGGGAGCCGACGTATTTGTGGACTGTTGCAGTGGTTTTGCTACCTCCAAGAACCTCTTTTCTACGAAGTCTCGGGGTCACACAGCAGTAGCGGCTCCTCTGCTAAGGTGGAGGAGCGCCTTCCCACTGCGCAAAAAGGAAAAATAAAATGGCAATAACGTACCGTTATTAACATTTTATTTTTCCTATTGCATGCAGTCAGCAGTTTGTGTGCAGTGTGGGGCAGAGCTGGCCAGAGCAGGCGAGGAGGGGTTTGCACTCCCACAGTGTGCATGAACGGTGTGGCAGCCCTCTTGGGACGACCACATGGTTCATTTGCACTTTGTATGTTCCTACCAGGCTGCATTACACAGCCTGGTGAGGTACATGCACAGGCTCCCTGTTCCAGTCTGAGCACCCAATCCATGGTGCTCAGACCAATCACAACGTTGCATTGCAGTGTTGTTATTAGGGTGACCAACCGTCCGTAAATTTTACGGACAGTCCGTAATTTCGGCCGTCTGTCCGTTGTCCGTGAAGGATTCTTTAACGGACGCCATTTGTCCATAATTTTAACCGGCCACGGTCGCACATCCCTAAAGCAGGCACAGCTTCCACTCACCTCCCTTCTTGACTTAACATGACGCATTCAGGGCTGTTTGCATCTGAATAGATGCCCCTGCTCTTGAAGCTGCAGCCCCCACCGCTCACACCTCCAACCCTTGATGAGCTGTTAAGAGGTGCTTGAAGGTGGCTGAGAGGGAGGGGCTGCAGCTTCAGGAGCAGGGACATCTATTGAGATGCAAATAGCCGTGAATGCGTCTTGTATCTGCAATTTGTGTGAGACATTCCCTTTCTGCCCAGGGCCCCAAACGTCCTACAACCGGTATGGATTACACCGAGGCAGCACGTGGTTCTCATCACAGCACAGAGCTTAATAACTGTCACAAAATTGTAAACAAACCTCGATTCTTCAAACATGCAGTCTTTAGTGAAATAAAATAAAGAAATGGCACAATCGCACCCACACTGTTTAACAAAGTAAGGAGGACAATCAGTTAAATCAGTTCTCTCGGAGTATCTCCTTTAAGTACTGTACATCACAGTGGGGGCTGGTAAAAGTAACATTTTGGAAAGAGAGACTGACTTCTCATTGTCTTGTCCAGGAGGGGGTGAGACCAAGATGATACTAGGATACTGCATGCCCACCCCTGTGCCCACCCTGGTGGATCCTGGTCCCCCTCCTTCCCACCCCCTCCCCCCAGTGATGGCTCCTGTCCCTCCCCCTCCCCTGTGGTGGATCCTGTCTCTGCCCTGGGTGGCTTCCATCCCAGTCCAGGAATGGCTTCTGCAGCTCAAAAAGGCCCAGCTCAAAATAAATATGAAAAGGTGGGCGAGTGAGTAAGTGAAGGGATGGGTGGATGGCTGGATGAATTAGTGAAAGGGTGCATGGATGAATGAAAGATTGAATATATGGATAATAAAAGAGGATGGATAGATGGATTGATGAGTGAGTGGTGGAAGGATGGAAGGGAGAAAAGGTAAATAGCTGGATGTATGGGTGGAAGGGTAGCTGGATGGGTAAAAGGGTGGATGGATGAGTGAAAGGATGGATGAGTAAAAAGGTGGGTGAGTGGGTGGGTGGGTGGGTGGATGGATGAGTGAAATGATGGATGGATTGATGAATTGATAAGTGCAAGGGTGAATGGATGGACAGATGAGTGAAAGGGTGGATGTAAGGATGGATGAGTGAGTGAAAGGGAGGGTAGATGGACTAAAGGATGAATAGATGAGTGAAGGAGTAAAAGGATAAATGGATGAGAGAAAGGATGGATGAGGGATAGGGTCAAACGATGGATTCATGAGTGGATGAGTAGATGGATGGGTGGGTGGATGGATGGATGGAAGGAAGGATTGCTAAGTGAAAGGGACGATGGAGAGAGAAAGGGAGGATGGTGGATGACTGAAAGGGTGGATGGGTGGAAGGATGAGTGACTGGGTGGATGGATGAGTAAGAGAAAGGATGGCTGGATGGGTGAAAGGGTAAATGGCTGGATGGATGAGTGAATGGATGGATGGGTAGAAGAGTGGATGGATGAGTGTACAGATGGCTAGGGTGAAAGGGTGGATGGATGGATAAAGGATGGATGAAGGGATGGATGAGTGAAAGGATAGATGGAAGGATACATGATGGATAGGTTTGCAAATGGTTGAATATGTTTGGATATGGCTGGGCTTACTTATATACCATTGCGCGACCTCTGATGTGTCTGTAAAACTTATCCAATTGTCCTGAAGTTTTGTCCTGAATTTTGACCTCCTGTCCTGAATTTTGACCCTTTGTCCTGAATTTTTACACTCACTGTCCTGAATTTGCACTATTGCCAGTTGGTCACCCTAGTTGTTATTGGCTCAGGGGAGCCTGTGTGCCGGGTGCTTCCTGCTCCTGCCAAACTGCAGAAAGGAAGAAGGCAGAGGAGGCAGGGAAGGAGGCGGCCGTTGGCCGTTGGCCACTAAAGGTCAGTGGTATTTTTTGTTAATTGAAACCCCCACTCTCCCGCCCCAACAACCCCCGTCCGATAGAAGCCACTACTGCCACAGTGTCCTCCCCTATAGTGCTCTTCCACTTCTCTCTCTTTACTTTCGTTTATACATTGATTTACAATATTAAACAATTTCTATTCGCACCGTAAATAGCAAGCCAGACCTTCAGCTTTTGCTTGTTTGTATTTGTGCATAAGGGCAATATTCAAGTTCCTGTTTGTAGCGTCTGTTCAACCGAGTCATTATGTTGCTGCGAGACAACCCTAGCAAACCACCAAAAAAAAGCAGCGTTTGATCTGTTTTAAAATATGCGTTAACGATTTCCGCCCATGACGAGACACAGACTTTCCTTTGATAAAAATTCAGATTTGTCATCAAGTGCTGTCAGTTAATTTGCCCTTCAATTATGTTTTGCTCTCGGCCCTGCTGGCACGATGACGAAGAAAGGCATTTTAGTTAGGCGATATTTTTGTAAAGAGGGCGCGAGTGGGACATTTCGTGAATGAAACAGCATGACTGTTATGAGGCCATTTTTTGTTGACAGAGATTCCTGCCCGCAGACGTACATGAAGTGGGAGAGCGCTGACGTACTCACAGAGAAAGGATTCCTTATGAGTGCTGAGCAACTAACCGACCAAGCCAAAGATTGTTGCTATGGGCAAGTGTTTTTTAAGTCGTTATCTTGTAAAGTGACGTTCAAGTGTTATGTAACACTTTTGAAGATTGATAACAATCACAGGGTAGACGTGATGCACTGAGACTCGAAAGAGCCCGTGAAAATGAAGAGGTGGGCGAGCCACTGAAGGGTCGACCCTGGCTCGAACCAGATGCCTGGGCCTACTTCCGCCTGAGCTCCTCATGGCTCCTCAAGGGGATGACATGCTAATGCTTTTTCAACCAGCCTGTGTGGAGCAGGAACAATTAAAAAATAATAATAATTAGCATTATATCCTCTTACATATCTTCAACTTATGTGGAAGTGGAGTTAGGAGAGTAAGTCTGTATGTACTTCACAGTATGGCGGTAGTGGAGATTTTGGAGTCGATATTTTGTCAGGATATTATTTAAAACCGATTTTGTGACATAAACCATAACATGAGGTCATGTTGTCAGAATAATCACTGAGCAGAAGTACCCAAGGAATGACAAACCTGTCTGTCTTGGATATCACTTCCTGTTGAAGAAGTACAGAATACCACTGCTTAATGTGTAAATGGAAGAGCTGGTGCCCGAAGCTCCGGCTCTGAAGCAAGGCCGGACTGAGAGCCAAAAGCAGCTCTGGCAACTTTTGTCGGATCAGCCCCCTCACTGTATAGTCAGTCTCAGGCAGCACTGTTCGGCTGCTCTGAGGCTTGTATTTTCATCGCCCTTTGCTGCTGTTATTACTGTGACCCACCCAAGCCTTTAGCAAGAGCTGCCCTGATAGGTTAAAATGGGGAACATCCATTACTACGCAGTTTCTACACTGCGCTACCATTACAACGCAGGAATTACAATGCAAGTCGTTACAACAACTTGCGCTGGATGGCGCTAGAGACTAAGGAATAGTAGATTTACTATTCCAACACCTTTCCTACTGTTGCGTAGGCGGTAGTTGGAATAGTAAATCGTACTATTCCTAAGTCCAGCACCTACAGCGCAAGTCGTTGTAACGACTTGCGTTGTGATACCTGCGTTGTAATGGTAGCGCGGTGTAGAAACCGCGTAGTAATGACATACATCCGGTTAAAATGAGTCCCCTTAGGTGAAATCAGCCCACTAGCCTTGGCCCACCGGGGAAACGCCTGATGCTCAGTATGGCCAGTCTGGCCCTGCTCTGAAGTCCTTGCCCAGTGCAATTAACCGTCGGCCTCTTTAATTCACTCCTTGACAGTACCTTCAATTTTAACTGACTTTTGCATGTTTGTGCTTTCTCCCTCCGCAAGCTTCAGACCATACAGAATACCACAGTCAGACTCGTCCTCGACATCCCCCGCAACGAGCAGTTCAGTCAACACCTGCGGAGACTCCATGGCTGCCCGCGGAGAAAAAATCACCTTCAAAATCGTCACCCACGCCTACAACTGCCTACACAGCACTGGCCGAAACCCCTCGCATCCACAGAGTCAGAGCAGGCAGAAGATCATTCTCTCACATCGCATCCAGAACCTGGAACGAGCTACCAGCAGAAATCCGACTCACCCCCAACCTGAACACCTGCAGGAGAACCCTCAAGACCTGGCTCTTCGGCTGAACAGATCTGCACGCCCCCCTCCCCGTCAGCGCCTTGAGACCCTCGCGAGTGAGTAGCGCACTTACAATTCCCTGATTGATTGATTGATTTGTGCTGGGTTTTAAGTCTTCCTCTTCCTCTGTCTTTCTGATTTGTGTTTTCCTCTCTCTTGCTCTGGGGAAATAACTGATGCTGAGAAATAGGTGCTGTGCCCAAAAATAAGGGCCAGTGGCCCCCACAAGCATTCACCAGCTCAAATTAAGCACTGTGCATGTCAGGAGTCAAAGGAACACTTTGGGGTAAAGTAGCTTAGGAGCAGTATCAGTGTAGACAAGCTCCCACAGATTCAAAGGAATAAGTACTAGCACTGGAAATACAAATGTAGAATACCACATCACTGGGGATCTGTGTCTGCTATGATATCTCATAGACAGGATTTGATAGGATAGTCAAAGGGGGTATATTCTTAAAATTATGGTGGCCTATTCACAAACTTTTTTTTGTAGTATGATTATTAGTGCCATAATAGTACTACTCATGTACTACAAAATGCTGGTCACAACTCTCAGTGTCTCCTGTCTTTTCTGTGTGGAGTTGTCCACCCCAATGGCCAAACACAAGTTCTGCAACACCCTCCTGTGGGAAACAAAATGGAGGCAGGGAGTTAAAACAGAATCCCATAGGAAATAATTAAAATTAGTTTAGTTAGACCATGTTTCAATTTAATTTAGTGCTAAATGTGATATACAAATACAAAAATATATTATTTTATGAGAAAGTATTTGAATAACTTTTAATTTAAAAACAAATAAATGTAACTTTTTGCATAACTTAAATAATTACAATTAATTCTAAACATACTGCTTAGTAATGTTAAAAATTCTAAAGACAGAGGTCCCTAGACAGTCTGAATACTGTTGATAATAAATATAGACTCAATTATATTTACATTTCAGATTAGGGACATTGGAAAGTCCAATGTAATTCCTAAGATGGAGATGTTTACATTGCAGAGTAGGGCCATTGGACAGCCCAATGCAATTCCTAAGGTGGAGACATGAATCAATTACAGTAAGGAGGTCCAATCCTCGAGGCGGTTCAGGCCATTAAGGATACTGTCAGTTTTCAGTATACATTTGAATTCCTCCTTATTGAGCAGCTGATGGATATCCGCACCCCTGGGGGAAAGTTTAATCACACTAATGATTGTCCATTTTAAGTCTGTTTCAGTGTGCCCAGTTGCAATGAAATGATCCACCAGTGGTGCGTTGGGGTCTTGCAGTGTATTCTGCTGCGGTGCTGAGAGATCCTAATACGGCTTTCTGTGTAGTCTGGCCACCATATAGTTTGTTACAGGACAAGAATTCGCATATATGACATTGCAAGAGTTACAATTAGAGATTTTTCTTTCAAACTTTATTTGTTCAAATACAAAAATTTTACCCTCTATAGTGGTTTCACATACAATACATTCTCCACATTTCGCGTGGCCAGTGAGGCGCGGCAGCCCCCCAGAGATCATTCAGGGTGGCTGTGGTTCCTGTAGTGGGTAGTGCTGCACGAACCCGTTGGTCTTTAATATTTTTTGCCTTCCTGAAGGCAAATAGGGGGCGTTCAAGGCTTAGTATTCCTGCATTGATTACTTTCCAATGTTTCATGACACTTTTTCTTATAGCATGTGAAACTGGTGAAAAGGTTGTGACACAGACCAGCCGGTTCTGTGTCTTTTTAGTCTTAGATTCCAAAAGCACATCTCTGGGACAATACCAAGCCCTCTTGAGGGAGCTCTGGACAAGCCTGCGGGGGGTAACCTTGAGTACCAAGCTTGTCGCTTAGAGTCTGTGCTTCAATGAAGTAGTCTTCCTTTCGGTAACAATTTCTTCTAATACGAAGGAACTGGGAGTAGGGGAGGGAGTCACGGAGGACACGAGGGTGGTGGCTGTCATAGCTGAGTAGTGTGTTCCATTCCTTGGGTTTTCTAAATAAGCTAGTTATCAGTGGTCCCTCTTGGTGTTGGATTTTTAAGTCAAGAAATGGAATGGTCTGTTTGTTTTCGGAGAGAGTGAATGTTAGTCCACTACAGTTATTGTTGAGCCAGTGGAGGAAATGCACCATTGAATCATGTGAATCGCGCCAGATCATGAATATGTCATCTATGTACCGCTTCCACAGGGCAATGCCAATGTGGAAGAGGTTTGTAGGAGTGAGGATGCGCCCTGTCTCGAGGTCATCCATGTACAGGATAGCTAGGTTAGGAGCAAATATTGCTACCATAGATGTACCTCTGACTTGTCCATAGTATTGGTCATTGAAAAGAAAAAAAAATTGTCAAACAGATCTCTAGGAGCTGTAGTATAAAAATTATAGGGACGACATGTGGGCGCGGGCGCCTATTCAAGACCCGTTCGATAACGAGCATAGAGTCAACTTGGGGAATGTTGGTGTAAAGTGACTCTACATCCAACATACACATTGTGATCGATGTAGGGTCAAATGGGACTTCTTCAATTAGGTTTATCATGGCCATACCTTCGAGTATGAAGCATTTCATGTCTGGTACGAAGTCTTTGATAAAATGATCGACGTACTGGCCCAATGGTTCCAGAATGGAACCACAACCTGAAACTATGGGACGGCCCGGAGGTGTTTCTGAATTTTTGTGAATTTTAGGTAGGATGTATATCACAGGTGTTCTGAGTGACTTAGTGTTCAGGAATAGGTGTCCTTTTTTACTGATAAATCCCGTTTCTAAACCTTCATTGGTGACCTGGACAATCAATTTCTGTATTTCTTTAGTGGGATTGGTCGGGAGTCTACAGTGGTGGTCAGTGTTGTTTAGTTGTCTTAAGATTTCATTTTTATAATTTTCCTTTTCTTGTAATACAATTCCACCGCCCTTGTCAGCAGGTTTGATGACAAGTGTAAGTATTCATTTTAAGGGCAAAGAGTGCCTTTTTCTCATCAAGTGAGATGTTATAGGGTGTAAAGGCCCTTTGGTTTTCCAGTCGAGTTACATCATTAAGGACCAATTTCTCTAAGGTCAGGATTTTTCCTGGAACCATATTGGTGGAGGGCTAGAAGGTTGAGGGTGGTCTGAAAGGAGTATTCGTGTTAATGATGGGTTTAGGGTTAAGGAGGAAATAGCTGTGCAGCCTTATTTTTCAAAAAAATCAGAGAAGTTCAGTTTGAACATCAAGAAAGTTGGGCCGGACTGTGGGCACAAACGAAAGGCCTTTATTTAATATGGACTGTTCGCATATTGAGAGTTGATGATTGGTCAGATTAAAAATTGGGAGCATGGAATTGGATGAAAATTCTCCATTATTTGCTACCATTGGTAGTGTGTAACTGGATGAAGTTTCTGTTACCATTGGTAGTGTTGGTGACGTGTATAGCGATCACCTTGGGGATTGGGCCGTTGTTGTTGTTGTTTTCCTTTCCCTCTCTTTGCAGGTTCCATTTGGCCCGGCCTAAAAAAGGTATCCTGTTTGAGGTGCTGGGGCCGTCTCCCTGATCTGAGTTATCCAAGGATTCAGCGGATTTTTCTGGGATTCCAACTAAATTTTGGCGTCTGGTAAACCGACCCCAGGGTCTCTGATTCTGGGGGCACTGTATGACCTATTTATGTAAAAACCTTTGGCCAAATAGGGGTATGCCTGTTCCTGGGTAAATGCACCTTTCCTCACTTTATTGGATTTTTTATTTAGTTCCAAACTATGGAACTCATCTATTGTCTTTTGTACCTCTTCCAAAGGTTTCTTGCCCTCACTAATGGGGCTGTTTTCCTTGATCTGCTTTTCCAAGTCAGTTATTTCGTTGGTCAGTTTTTTAAGTTCTTCAGTGGCTATATTGATACCTAGCCCCATCCAGTGTCTGGAGCATGTGGTACCGATATAGCTAAAGTCTGTGATATACTTTGGATTATCTGTAAACACCCCAGTGATATTGCGGACTTGTAATCCAGCTGGGATAATGTTGGCCTTTAAATATTCGGTCAGCATGCGTATCATTAATTGTAGACGCACGTATTTCTTTTTGCTTTTTTCCAACTGTTCCCATAGGGATGTGCTCAGATCTCCAGGTGTAACAGTAGATTTAGAGAGCAAGGAGGGGCCCTCTAGAATATTCTTAATGCATTCGTCGGAGTAAAGGGGTGTGTGGTCAGACATGCCCAACAAGGAAGGAGAGTATGCACAAAGATCTGGGGGTGATTAAGGGTAGGTAGTGCTGGAAGCATACCCACTTGCAAAGAAGGGGGTGGGGGTGCAAATCCCTTGCAATCAACTGATTTCGCTACATAATGTTTAAAGAAACAAGGGAACCAAATAGGCAATTGGTCAGGGACCTTGGGAACGTATATAAATTCTAAAAACATAGGTCCCTAGACAGTCTGAATACTGTTGATAACAAATATAGACTCAATTGGCGGTATATTCTTTGTCCAGCTGGACAAAATGTAATATTCAATAAATATATGACATAACGGGGGAGGAGCTTCACGCGCAACCAAGATGGTCGCGTGAGCACAGGGCTCCCGAGACCCACGTAGCCTCCCGAATATATCCTGTCACTGATCCTGTTCGCTGTTGACATCTTCGTGTGGATGAACCACAGGAGAAGAGAATACTGAAATGTATTTCCCGATCGGACCACAGAGACCGGAGTTGTGGCACCTGAAAGTTTGCGGCCTTCGCCTCATGGATCCCCAGCGACCGAGTTGGCACCGTGCCCAGGGCGCAGTTGAACAACAACGGCCTGAGGCAGCTGAGGCGGCCAGTCTGGTTCCACTTTCACTTTCGTTTTTGTCATCTGGGTCGGAGCCCGGGCCCCAGGACGCCTCAATCACTTCGAAAGCTTGTATCCTGAGCGGTACTTGGGCGTGTCGAACAATATTCAGAGTTTTGGACTTGGACTGCACCATAAACTGCCTTTTTGTCTATTTTTGTTCCTTCGCCTAAGGGCCATTTTGGACTTTCGCTTTCTCGGCTCTATGCTGCTCTAGCATCTTGGTTGACTTCCCCTACAGCTGGGTGCTGTCTACCGTTTTTTTGGTTGGCCTGCTTGTGTTCCCCCCTTCTCTTGATTTTGATGATACCTGTATTGTCACGAAATGGCGAACAAATCGGAGGGGGACAAACAGAGGTTGAAAACCACCAGACGGGTGGCTATACCCAAACCAACGTGATGGATCGCTACGCTCAGGTTAAGGGGTCGCCCAGTGCACCTAATCGATCGTTGGAGGAAGCGGGGGCTTCATCGACTCCGGCGACGGAACCGACTTTGCAGGATGTGATGGCTGCCATCGATGGCATCAAGTCTTCCCTCGGAAAGCAAATGGAGACCCTTGCTCATAAGCTGGATACAGTGGCGATCGACGTTAATTTGATCCGTACGGACCTTACAAAAACCAACGAAAAGGTCAAATCTTTGAACATAAAAACGTCGAGCTTAACCGCTGATGTCGTCGACCTGCAGACCGAAGTCTGTAACCTGAAATCCTCCAATGACTTTGCTATCCGTCGTCTGGAGGATTTTGAAGGGAGGGCTCGGCGGAACAATGTCCGCATAATTGGTGTTCCAGAACAGGCGGAGGAACAAGCGGCTGACCTTTTTGTTGAGGACCTTATTATCAAACATCTCGCCCCCCAAGGGACTGAGCAAGTTTTTTGCTGTGGAACAAGCTCATAGGATCCCGGGTGGCAGACCGAAGGTGGGAGCACCGCTGAGGTCTATGATAGCACGGATTTCAATTTTCGGGACAGAGATGCCATCTTACAGGCCTCGAGGGTGGGTGGACCCTTGAAGTTTGAGAACTCTTCTATCAGCTTCTACCCGGACTTCACGCAGGCGGTCCAGAAATAGAGGCTCAGTTTTCTGGGAGTAAAAAGAAGACTTCGAGATATGGGACTCAAATACGCCATGCTTTTCCCGGCCAAGCTGAGGATCCAATACAACGAACAGGTTCACTTTTTTGATAAGCCCGAGGTGGTAGCCGACTGGTTGGACACTCTGCCAGCCCGACAGGAACCAGAGAGTCAGCCTGGTGGAGCAGAGGGAGGACTTGGAATGCAGGAATGAGTGCCGTATGTCCGGTTTCCGGGGACATTTGTGGGATTGCTACTGTGATGGATCCAATTAATGATATGTATCTGATTGTGGGTTGAACGGGGGGTTGCAGGAATATCGGTGGGTCTTTCTCCTCCTCAGCTTTACTTCTCGTAGTTTAGTTTAGATGTGGGGGCGACAGGCACACTGCGAGTTGGGGTGGCTCTTTAGTCGTATGCAGGGGTGCAGGGTGGGGGGTGTTGTAATGGGTTGTTTTAGTGGGGGTGGGGGGTGTTTGATTTCTGGTTACTGTTTTCGCAAGGCGCTCTATTGCTGGACTTTCTTATCGATGTGCTGGACTCTGCCTGGGGCTGGATCCTCTTTCTCTTTCATGATGGGGGTAGGGGGTGGAGGTTGATGAGTTGGAATGTTAACGGGCTGGGGGACAAGATTAAGCGTGGGGTGGTACTGCAGCTCCTGAAACGTCACTCCCCTGATGTTGTTCTATTGCAGGAGACCCACTTGGTAGGGAACACATGTCATGCCATGAACAGGAAGGGGTATCGTCTAGTTGCCCGTGCCGGGTTCTCCTCTGGATCTAGGGGTGTTGGAATTCTTGTTAAGAATGCTTTCCCACTTGAAATAGACTCCACGGTCCTTGATGATAGGGGACGCTATGCTGCTATTTCGGGACGGTGGGAGGGCCGCACGCTTTCCCTGGTCTCTGTGTATGTCCCTACTGGCCTACAATCCAATAGCTTTGCTGATTTAGGACGGGTTCTGCTAGATCTCCCCGGGGGTCTCTGATAATTGGTGGGGATTTCAACGCTGTGGTTTCTAGTTTGCTCGATAGACACCCCCCTAGGGATCTACCGAGGGCGCTTGGATGGCTGCCTGACTTCATGGACACTCTGGGACTGGTCGACTGTTGGAGATTGCTTCACTCTGATTAGCGGCAGTATACGTTTCACTCGGGCGCCCATGGTAGCCTCTCTAGGATTGATTATGTGTTGGTGCCGGCTGCACAGGCGTTTTGTATTAAAGAGATCAGGCATATGGCCCGGAGTATTTCCGATCACTCCCCACTGCGGCTTCGGTTGGAATTACCATCGGGTGCCGAGGGACGGGTAGCCTCGATCAACCCTTGGTTTCTTCGCAATCCCAAGACCCGCAGTGAACTTGTAAAGGCTTTGGATCACTATTTTCGGGAGAATGAAGGTTCGGTTTCCTCCGTGGTCTCCTTGTGGGAGGCGTTTAAGGCTGTTATCAGGGGTCAAGCTCTATCATTGATTGCTGGAGTCAAGAAGCAGAAAGAGGAAGAAGTGGTAAAGATAGAGACTGAGATCGCTGACTTTGAACTAGCGCTAGAGCGGGAGGTGACCCGTTCTAGATTGCATGTTCTGCAATTGAAGCAACTGGAATATAAGATGTTGGTGGCAGAGGCTGCGAAGGCTCTTAGTCGGGAACAACAGGGGCGTCTTTATGATGTTGGAGACAAGGCAGGCAAGTTGATAACATGGTTAGATAGTAAGGATAGAGCGAGTCGGGTGGTACCGGAGATTGCGACAGTGAGTGGAGCTGTTGTGACAGACCCACAAGAGATAGTGGCGTGTTTTGCGGATCATTTTCATACTGTGTACTCTTCCGTGTCTGATAGGCCAGAGGAGGACTCATGCTTATTATTACGAGATATTGCCCTGCTGTGTCTCTCTGTGGAAGACAGGGAACTTATGGATGGTACAATTACTGCCGATGAGGTGGCGTTAGCTATGAGTTCCCTGCGTTCCAGTAAAGCGATGGGTCCCAATGGTCTGCCGATAGAATTGTACAAGCTCCGGCCTGACAAGATTGCTCCATATTTAAGGGACATGTTCCTAGAGTCCCAGGACCGTGGTTTTCTCCCCCGCGACCAAAGATTGGCGACGATAGTTGTAATACACAAGGAAGGGAAACCAAGGAATAGGTGTGCCTCATACAAACCGATCTCTCTGTTAAATGCCGAGCCTAAAATTCTTGCCAAGCTACTGGCTAATAGACTGATCAAAACCATTAGTGCTCTAATCCATCCGGATCAGTCTGGTTTTATCCCGCATAGAAACACAGCTTTGAACCTTCGGCGTCTGCACGGAGTCCTCGCGAGGGCCGCGACTCTGTGTGAGCCGGCCATTTTGGCATCTTTGGACGCCACTATGGCATTCGATACTATGGAATGGCTGTATTTGTGGGCGGTAGTGGCTAAATTTGGGTTTGGACCAGATTTTATTGGTTGGGTTCGGCTTCTTTATGCGGACCCACTCGCACAGATTGTGGTTAATGGTCGTGTTTCGGCTTCGTTTTGTCTCGGTCGGGGTACCCGTCAGGGTTGCCCACTCTCCCCCCTTTTGTTCGCTTTGGCCTTGGAGCCCTTTGCTGCCTGGATCCGTTGGGAGCCCTCCATGAGGGGTATTTACTGGTCTCCGGAATACGAAGATCGCATCTCCCTATATGCAGATGACATCCTGCTTTACTTAACTTCCCCTAGGAAATCTTTGATAGTTTTGTCTGACGTTTTGACTTCCTTTGGTAAAAACCCGGGCCTGATTATAAACTGGGCTAAATCCTATCTTTACGTCCTCTGTGGTGATACTCCAGTTTTGCCGCGTAACTGTCCCATTCAGATAGCGCAGGAGGGGTTTAAATATCTTGGTATGTATGTTTCGTTGGACCCTCGGGTCCGATATGAGCAAAACCTTCTCCCTCCCTTGAATCGGTTGAATCGAGATGTTGCGAGCTGGCGGAAGCTTCCACTTTCCCTTCTTGGGCGAGCGGCCTTTTTTAAGAGGATGTCTCTTCCTCGTTTTTTGTATGCCCTTCAGAATACACTTGACATAGTTCCTGCTAGTTACTTTCGGATAGTTGAGGGTCTATAGAGGGAACTGCTGTGGGACGGCAGGCCCCGTATCGCGATTGCCAAATTGACACTCCCGTGGTACGACGGGGGTATTGCTCTTCCCGACATCAAAAGGTACTATTGGGCATCGCAGTTAGGGGCCATCAACCGTGGTATGTATGGCCCAGAGTTAAACCCTGGTTTCACTATGGATCGGTGGTTACTTCCCGGGGGCAAATATTACAGGGCGCTATATTCTAAGTCGGTGGTAAGGTCTTTGTCGGGTCCGACGAGGGCAACCGTTCGGGTCTGGCAGGATGCCACTAGTGCGTTATGTTAGAAAGATCGCTTGACCTTGGCTACCCCGCTTTTCGGGTCTGATAGGTTCGGCAAATTGTGGAACACCAAGGGGTTCGGCAAGTGGGATCTAATAGGCATTAATAAGGTGGGAGACCTCTGGGTCAAGGGACAGGTAAAGTCATTTGCGGCCCTGCAGGTTGAGTTTGAATTGGGTGGGTCTGAATATTTCAGTTATGCTCAGGTTCATCATGCATTAACTTCGGTCTTCCCAATTGGGGAGGAGATACCGGAATCTACCCCACTAGAGGACCGAGTGTTGGATGGTCATTTACCGGATAGTACCATCTCCCTGGTGTATAAAAAATTGATCAATCACAGGGCGGACCTACTGTTGAAATTGCGAGATCAATGGACCCGTGATGGCCTTGAGCTTGATGATGAGGGCTGGCAGTCTGCGGTCTCCTCCCCCAAGGAGGTCGCGATTCTGGCACGGCTCAGATTAGTTCAACTGAAAATATTACATAGAGTATATGTCACGGGTCCCCGTCTGGTTCGCATGGGCTTTTCTGAAGAGGGTCTTTGTCCAAGGGGTTGCGGGCAGCTGGGTACGTTTATCCACATTATCTGGGAATGCAGGGAAGTCGCTGTGTATTGGAGAAGGGTTCACAAGGTTATTCAGGAAGTCACGGGTGGCTCTCTTGCCAGAAGCCAGGCGCTGCTTGCTAAATGTCTGGGAGCCCACTGACCATAACGTTGCTCAAACTCAATGGGTGACCCTAGGGGCTATGATCGCCAAACGTAATGTCGCACAATTATGGGGATCCCGGAGGCACCCTACCCTCGAGGTTTGGATGGAAAACATGGATTGGTGCATGTTTAGGGAAAAAACTGTATACCTGGCTCGGGGTCGTCCCCGGAAGTGGCACAAAATATGGGGTCCTTGGAACCGATATAGAGGTGACATATGTGTACCACCAACGAGGCCTGCCCTTGATGTCCCGCTTTCCCCCTGACCCCACATTCCTTTTTGATTCCTTTAAGGTTTCTGATGCTCCCTCCTCTCCTCCCCCGTCACTGTATTGATCATTTCATTGTTGATCTAATGATGTACCGCCTTTGCACAGTCTATGCACTTCATGTAATTTGTTGCTGTCTTGCTTGTCCTTTCTAATAAAAAGAAATATAAAAAAAAAATATATGACATAAGGAATTCAAGTGGGACACAGCCGGCATCCTACTAACACAATTAGACAAACAACAGTTAGGGAAGGGTTCAGGCAAGGGGGACATGTCTGCATGGAATTAAATACAGCAGAAGCAAGTAACGTTGGGACACCATTGCACAATAGACTTTAGAAAATAATACATGCATATGGTATACAGATTGTCAATCCCTTAGAAAAATAGGGGGATTGTCTTCAGGACATATAAATAGTCATGCCTGTGTACATTTAGCAATTGTTGCTATAATGTGTGCAAACCATGGAAATAATAGGAGGTTAGGGGGAGAGAAAGGAAAAACATATGATTAATATGGGCATTGGGAAGGACCATACAAGTTATGATACTGTCTGTGTAGTGAATACTTGTTAAAACATTTTTTTTTAACAAGGGGATAATTGGCCGTGTAGAAGAATTGAAGTACAGAAAAAGGCGATTGAAAGGGATAGGGGAGAGGCAAGAAGCAAATGATTTGCTGTGGTGATCGGTGGGTAGAATAGCATTAGGCCTTGATTGCAACCACTAAGAAAGAGGATGCTATTGAAGTCACTGTTAATGGCAGCACGGATAGTGCTATCATGATGGCTTACTGGGTGGGAGTCGGTATGCAGGGCAACGGTCGACAGTGCGTGGTTGCTATGCAAGGCTCAATTCAGATCATACATAGTGCCTCAAAAACAGTGGGAATTACCTAAAAATAACAAGTGATTATAGGTGAGAGTCCCCCTGGCACATTGTAATTTGGGGGATTAAGTCCCCTTGAATCCTGAGGGTCCCCGGGGGCCAACTAGCCCTCCAGGTACCTCCAGTAAGCGCCACAGAGCTGCGTTGCAGAGAGGTTGTCTGAGGCCACGCCCCTTTTAACACCTCTCTGCAGCAGCTCTGTGGCACTTACTGGAGATACCTGGTGGGCTAGTTGGACCCCAAGGACCCTCAGAATTCAAGGGGACTTAATCCCCCAACCTAAAACGCACCACGGGCGCGTTTGCACACTTGTCACAACAGACCCACCCCATCCCTTGCACCACTGTGCAAACGCGCCCCGTGGCCCATTTTAAGTTTGGGGATTAATTCCCCTTCAATCCTGAGGATCCTTGGAGGCCTACTAGCCCACCAGGTAATTCCAGTAAACGCCACAGGGTTGCATTGAAGAGAGGTGGTCCGAGGCCATGCCCCTTTTTACACCTCTCTGCAACACAGCTCTGTGGCCCTTACTGGAGATATCTGGTCGGCTTGTTGGAGCCCAGGGACTCTCAGGATTGAAGGGGACTTAATCCCCCAACTTACAATCTGCTTATGGGTTTTCGTTTGCACAGTGGTGTAGGGAGGGCGTGGGGCCTGATATAAGAGGTTAGCAATCCTGCTGTGTGGGACTTACAGGTGGTAATAAAAGGGGTAGTTGTCCCCCCAAGGTTGATGTTGGGGACTAACTACTCCTCCTGTTAGCTCCAGTAAATCCCACACAGTGGGATTGCAAAGAGGTGTTTCACAGCCACACTCACCATTCTCCACCACTCTGCAAACGCGACTGCTATGAAAACCTTTGAAATTCACAGAAAAAAACATAGGTTTCAGGTACGTTATAGTTAGAAATTAGCTTTCAAAAAACCTTAGACATTCACTGAAAAAACCATAAGTTTCAGGGACGTTATAGTTAGTTGTACATTTCACTCGTACAAAATAGGAAAAATTCAGCCGTTATAGTTAGTTCAGCTAACTATAACTCACACCCCTGCAATGCACTGCTGATGATGCCACATATTACATCATTCATGACATGGTCATTGACATCAATGATGATATCACTGATGACATCATCCACATGCTAATCTGATGCACCTCCTCACACCCTAATATAACCTTTGATACATCCACTTTAAAATACTGACTACCATTTTCAAAACCATAGACACACCAACACTAGTTACTACATACTCACTCACTGATTCCTAGGTCACTCAAACATCTATGCACAAAGTCACACACCCCCCATCCACCCCACAGACACCCATATAAATACTCAGGCAACCAATCAATAACCCATATAGACACTCATGTAGCTACTCGCCAAACCATGCAGCCGCTTACACAACAACAGACAGACTGATACAGACATTCACACAGCTTACTCACTCACCCATGCATTCAGTAAGACAAATTTAATCACTCACTTATACATTCAGTCACGCACCTACTAAATCCTCCATCCAGACACATATACACCCACTCATTCTTCTATACACCTTGGCATATATATAAGACATATTTGAACTTTATAGAACCACACAGTCACTGGGTGATGTCATCAATGATGTAATCAGTGATGTCACCGACCATGTCATGAATGATGTAAAATGTGACGTCATCATCAGTGCATTGCAGGGGCACAAGGTATAGTTAGATGAACTAACTATAATGGCCGAATTTCTCTGGTTTAGTACAAGTGAAATGTCCAACTAACTATAACGTCCCTGAAACTTATGTTTTTTTCTGTGAATTTCTAAGGTTTTTTAAATGCTAATTTCTAACTATATCGTCCCTGAAACCTATGGTTTTTTCAGTGAATATATATTTTAGAAATATATATATTATAGATATAGATAGATATATCTAAGAAAAATAAGAAAGTATTTATTTTCTTTTTGAAATGTATTGCATTTTCCTATTTGGAAATATTTAAAAGCAATTACAGAAATAGTGTTCTGCTGACACCAGCAAGCCACCATGCCTGTGACTCTAACCAATCGTAGAGGGTCTCAATTTACAAACTACCTTGTGCATATTAATGAGGTAGGTCGAATTACAACCCAATATAAATCAGTATTTTCTTGACCAACCTAGTAATACATAGATGGCTTCACAAAATACCAATACATTTCGCAGAAGTCGGTTTGCAAACTGCACTCACTTTTATCAAATCAACTTTAAAAGGTTCCAAATAAGTCCTCACAAATTGCAAATCTTTATTTTATGTAATTTACTTTTTCTCAGTAGAAATCTTAGTGGATCAGACCCATGGCACCTAATATTATTAATGAATTTGCACTAGTATCAAAAACTTTCATTAGCCCAATGCTAAATTTAGGTTTTTTTGTATATTTTTTTTTTATTGTCATCACCTTTACATCTGTTCAATTTAATTTCCCGCCCCAATCCTGGCCCTCATTAAAAGGCTCCACGAGGGGAACTACGCTAGAGTGAGGTGGGGAAATGAGAGTCAACTGACTGAGAGGATAGCGGTCATGAGAGGGGTCCGCCAGGGCTGTGTTATGGCCCCGACCCTGTTCTCCCTATTCGTCAATGGAGTGGTGGACCACTTGAGGGAGGACGGGGCCGACGCCCCAACGCTGGCAGGGGAAAAAAAACACACTGCTCTTTGCGGATGACACGCTCTTGATTTCAAAAAGGCCCATGGTGCTACAAAAATTACTTGACCGTTTCACCCAGTTTTGTGATGCTAGAGGTTTGATTATAAATACATCCAAAACAAAACGAATGGCCCTGGCACCATCGAAAAACTTTAAAAATAACATCAGACTAAATGATACCCCCCTGGAACTTGTTGAGGCCTTTGACTATCTAGGAGTGAGGTCCTCGCACCTGGCCAAAATGCTCCTCAATCACAAGCGGGTCTCGGGGGCTATTTCTAAACATCAGCACCTCTCCTATAGTCGACCTGTGGCCCCCGCCATTAAGGTCTACGAGGGAAAGGCCTTGCCCTCATCACTATACGGGGCGGAACTGTGGGGTTTCAAGAAGGTCACAGACCTAGTAAGATCAGAGAACAAGTTCTTTAGCGACTTGGTCTCGCTTCCTCCATCGACCCCACTGGTCCCGCTCCGCTATGACTTGGGGAGACATCCAATAAACGAGGTGGCAAGAGTGCACCCTTTATTGTTCTGGACACGCCTTAGAAGGTCCCCGGAGTTATGCCACTATGCCACTGCATTGAACGAATTAATAGAACTTGACGTGGGCCACAAGATAGTCTGGCTATCCAAATTGAAACAGCTAGAGGGGAATATAGGTCTGGGAGAAGCTTGGATGAGTCAGAACCCGCCGCCCAAAGTAGTTGTAAAAAAGGCCTATTGGGATTGGGTGGCCGCGGCCGCTGCAAGAAGCGAGAACCGCGGTACACTGACAGAAATCTACTTGAGCGTTAAGCCTGCGCCTCAATTAGAATCTCTCCTAGAGCTTATTGAGTCCCCGAAAGATAGGGCCCTGTATCTGAATTTCAGGTTTGGCACCCTCCCATTGAATGACTTCAGAGCAGGCTGGCGGCACCTTGGGGGATCGACTTGGGGTGCCCGGGCCCCGCCTCCCCTACGGAATCGGTAGCCCATTTCCTCTTCGCCTGCCCAGCCTATGGCCAGGCGAGGAGGAAATGGCTGAAACCAGTTTTTCCAACCTGGGTTGTAGAGACCACAGGGTGGCGCAGCGTATTCTATCATCGGAGATTTCGATCCCCAGCCTAATCTGAGGGGTGGCCAAATACCTGGGCTGCGCCTGGCTGAGGAGGATGAAACTTTCTAGGATGATCCAAGCACAGGTTGTGGAACTGCTGATCGCCACCTTGTAATGATGTGCATTTCGTCTTTTTATGACAAACTATTTTTAACTGTTTATCCAATACACAACCAATGTGTCTGTCAATGCATGTATTATGTATTATATGGTATGTATGGTCTTTGCTACATATTGCACCCTTGTAAATACTGTGTAATGTATTTTAACCGGGAGAATTTTTTCCCCTTCACCCTTTTTAAAATGTTTTTTGTACTTTTATGATATTGTATATCGAATAAAGTTATATACAATACAATTTCCTTACCACTGCTTTTGTCCCAGGTTTTTTTACACTGACTTTTTAGACCATTTTAATCAAGTCACAAATTGGACAAGGGGAACATATCAAAAGTTAGATAGAAAGACAGTGGCTGCTCCTTCGCTATGGTGGAGGACCGTCGCCCCACTACTTTAAGCAGTGCTAAGTACAAACATAAAATGATAACTTATAGTTATTATCATTTTATGCTTCATGTCTTGCTGCCTTTGTGGGCAGGCTGAGCAGCTCTGCTCTTGGAGCAGGGGAGGAGTGGTTTGTCAACTCCTAAGTGCACGATGACTGTTTGGTTGGCCCTCTCGGGCTGCTCAAATCAGTCATGCGCACTTTCCCCATTCTCCATGCAGGCTGCATTTACAGCCTGCATGGAGAACATGCCCTCCCCTCCAGCCCCTGGCTGAGACCCCCTCTACCCACTCGGGGTGGGGGGGGGGTTGGAGGTGCCGCTGAGCTCTTTGCCGGGGCTAAGCTGCAAAAACGGCCCTGTAACAAAAACGGCCCCCAGGGCCACAAACCGCCCCCACCTGTGCGGCGCACCGGGGGATTGTCCGGTGCCCGCTATGGCCAGTCCGGCCTTGCCTCAAGGTAAGTGGATTTTGCTTATCCCCCTGCGCGGCCCCCCATGACTCACACCCGCAACAACCCCCCCTAACAACCCCCTGCATCCCTCCTGCACCAGCCTAATCACCCGCAAGCTATCCCGGCCGCCACTGCATAAAGAACTAGGATGCTGAAAAAAACAAATACCCTTGTGACCTTGTCCAACTAGAAGCTGTGAGACTATAAAATGGAAAATAAACAAGGGAAAGACGACTGGAAGTTACCACGCGGTCTTGAGTTGGGCTTGTGTAGAGCTTAGCTCTTATCTATCATGCAGGTAAAGCTGTGTAGTCTATGAAAAAGCAACGGGTTGATGTCATTTGAGGAAGTTATCGGCTTCATATACAGTAAACAGGCTTTCACAGGGAACAGGAGGCTCCTGTTTGTACTGTAAATATAGAGCCATTCCGTTTTTACTTGATAAGTAATTTACAGTCACTTCGTTTCGGAAGTTTTCGTTCTGAGAGGCTCAGCTTGGTTTCATTGTTATAACAGCATTTATGCGGGTGTCAGTCAATCAATCAATTTGATTTCTAAAAATATTACCAGACAGCATGATAGGAAGTTCTTCATGCACAATCTCCCTGCTCGTGCGAACCACTGGCAAAGTACAGGTCTGAGCGGGACAAGCCTTCAATGCTTTTCTTTTTAACTAATAAAATAGAAACAATACCGCCATCTAAAGGTGGCATGCATATGTCAGATCTTTTTTTAAATGGCCTATCGTAAAGTTAGATTAAAAAAAATGTCATGAAAGTATAAACGAAAGCAGAGATTGCCTCACCAGCCTTGCCACTGAAGTTAACTACTTTTTGGTGGATGTGCACAAACAAAAAAACTCACAGTTAGAAAGAGAGTCTACGTTAGAATTAGGTTGAATCAATGCCTCAAAGCAAAATGTGAATGACACCTGAAAAAAAATGGGAGAAGATGCCTACTGAAGGTCCCTGTATGTTTATAGATGTATTTTGTTATGATTTTTGGAAAAGCGTGAAGCTGGCAAAACAGCTAACACTGTCTCTAGGCAACAACTATAAATAGCTAAACCACGTTTCTCTTGAAAGTAAACATTTTTCAGAGCGTGACAATGTTGAAATTTAAAACCACTGGGGCATATTATCAAGGGGGTTTATCTGCGCTTTTTTGGCTTTAAAAGCCAAGAAAGCGGAGATAAAATTATCTCCCTATTACCTAGCTGTCGCTAACACCAGTTAGCGACAGCTAGTAGAAGATAGCGACCATCTTGGGCTCCACTTTGCATGTCAGTGATATTTATCACTAATGACATGCAAAGTGGGCGTGCCAAGATGTTAGCGACTGAAAACAGTCGCTAACATCGCTATCTCCTATTACCAACTTTTGGAGATATTCGCGCTAAGCGCGAATATCTCCAAAAGCTAACACCTGCCCTGAGCAGTTCTTAGCCATGTTATCTAATGGGAGGTGGATAACATGGCTAAGAGCATTAGCTCGGTAATGCATGAATATCGCGGACTTTTCAGCGATATTCATGCATTGCGGCGATTTTTATCGCATTTGCGATAAACCTTGGTAATACCAAGGTTTATTTGCGGTAAAAATCGCCGCAGCTCAGCAGTAAATTTTTGTCTCTAACCAAGCAATAGCGATAATTATCGCTATTGCTTAGTAATATGCCCCACTCTCACTTGGCCTCCACTCTTGTTCGACCTTTAATCCCTCTCACATCTTCTACTGTAGCTTCAGTTTTAACAACATGGAACATGCAGTAATCGAACTCTAGACATTCCAGAAACAAACGTCACTTTCCCGGAGCTGCTTAGAGGCCCAATATTGTGTATGTTACCTACAACCACTCTAGGGGGGCATATTACCAAGCAATAGCGATAATTATCGCTATTGCTTGGTTAGAGACAAATATTTACCGCTGAGCTGCGGCGATTTTTATCGCAGATAAACCTTGGTACCAAGGTTTATCACAAATGCGATAAAAATCGGCCGCAATGCATGAATATCGCTGAAAAGTCAGCGATATTCATGCATTACCGAGCTAATACTCTTAGCCATGTTATCCACCTCCCATTGGATAACATGGCTAAGAACTGCTCAGGGCAGGTGTTAGCTTTTGGAGATATTCGTGCTTAGCGCGAATATCTCCATAAGTTGGTAATAGGAGATAGCGATGTTTGCGACTGTTTCCAGTCGCTAACATCTTGGCACGACTACTTTGCATGTCATTAGTGATAAATATCACTGACATGCAAAGTGGGGCCCAATATGTTAGCTATCTCCTACTAGCTGTCGCTAACTGGTGTTAGCGACAGCTAGGTAATAGGGAGATAATTTTATCTCCGCTTTCTTGGCTATTAAAGCCAAAAAAGCGGAGATAAACCCCCTTGATTATATGCCCCTAGATTTTTAACCAACAGTACTTTAGTTTGGGGTAGTTTTGTTTTAAGCACAGTAAATATAAACCCGCCAAATTCAGCTGGTTGAAGTTATGAGATCTCTGCTTTCTTCCTTAAAAATATTATGCAGCATCAAAAATGGGCAACTTTTTCAGTTTGAGTAGGTCGCATTATATTTTTTGGTAGGCGCAGGTAGGATACCTGTAACATATGGACTGCTAAGCATCGAGCCCCAAAGCATTCCTGAATAACGGAATAAAAAAAAATAGAATTAATACTGAAAATGTTTTCTTTGGTAGGCATGGCAGAGTGATTTCTATGGTATATTTTAGAAATACCCAAAACAGAGAATGCGCTGTCACTCATCTATTGTGCGACATTTTATTATGTGCCTGGCTTAGGCTAATGTAGCGAAGCAGCTCCTTTCTTACAGTGTCCTATTTTTTACAATTACATTTCTGAGGTGACCTTTTTCACATATTCGAGTGCACAACAATGTTGGTTAGGTTCTCTGAAATAACTTTGTTTATACACCTAGCTTCGCACAATATTATCAGGATGCCTCCAACATCATGTACAAGTCCATTCTGCGCACTATGGACAAATGTCGTTCTATCTTCATCCACGGGGCGACAGGGCTTTCTACATATCCATGACATCGCTAATCTATACGTACATAGCAAGGCTGCTTTCTATTATAAATAATGAGCATCTCAAAAGATTAACTGAGGTGGCACTTCAGCTGACAGCGAGGGCCCCTTCATGCTGAGACTTCCCCAGACAGGTGTCTGACATCCCATGAGGGGTGTCCAGTTCATGACCAAGAGGAGTCTTTCATTCTCTCCCGCCAGGTAATGGGGTTGGAACGTCCATTCAGGGATTCTTGGCTTCACACCCACACACACTCTAAGTACACTCAGAGTAGCATTTGCTTAGTAGGAGTACACCTGATAACTGCCTTGTTTATATGCCTGCATGTATACACTGTTTTAGCACAATGGTAGAATTGTATCTACTATTTACACTATTGGTGCTTGTAATCATTTTTTATTTGCATCTGTCTATTGATTATCGCAGCACATACAATACCATTGGTTTAATACATATATTCTGCATATTTCTCTGAGCACAAGTAAGCACAAGTGACTAAGTGAAAGGTTTTGATCTGTTTCCACAATCCCTGAGGGGTCTGGGTTGTCATGTTCAGTGGTTGCCAGAAACTATTTGCTCCCTTGTAAGGTTAGGGGGGTTTATGGTGGCACTGTGAGCTAGCTGGTCTCTAGTTCAACATATCGTGCAGGGGTGCCCGGAATCAGTCTTGGTACCTCACCCAAAGTTCATGTTGTCCAACAAACGCGACGGTCCTACAGATAAGTGGGAACTACATGACAATTTTGTTATCCTACAGTGGTTTTAGAGCCCTCTTATTGTTTATATTGGTTGGTCTTATTGTCATTCGCATTTGCTTGCTTATATTTGATATCTTGCATGGTTTTCCTTCCCCTTTGAGAGTTTGTCCCTTCACAGGAGAATGGACGCATTACTATATCCTTACATTGTTCATATTTTTGGTTTTAATTTTTTCTTTTAGCAAAGTACTCTACGAGACAACATGTGTTTTCCAGCTGTCTCCCTTGTATGCTTCTCTGCCCCTGTCCATGTTGCTCTGTCCTGCCGTGTGCCTCTGTGATCCGACTCCATCTCCATGTTGCACTGTCTAGCCATGTGCTTCTTTGCTCTCCCGTGTCGCGTGTGCTTCTCTGCCCATGCTGTGTTGCTTCTATCCCCTGTGTTGCTTCCCCCGCCCACATCCCTTGTTTTGCATCCCTAGCCACCTGCATCCACCATTTTGCTCTCACACCCATCCTGCCATTTTATTTTTACTAGCTGAATCAAATTAGATTATTAAATTTTTTTTTAATCACCCATGGTATTTTGTGGGTGCATGCTTGTTTTTTTTTAAGTTGCTTAGCCATGCTGCACAGCATCAAGGATGTTGGGCATCATTGACCAAAACCGTTTTCCAATGCCAATAGGTCCCAAAAGCAAAAACTAGTGGCTTTCCCAATGCTTGTTTCTTTCTGCAGCTACTCCTTCCTACTTTTCATGATCCCACAAGTCTTACAAGATCCTAACATTTTTTAAAAATAAGAATTAACTATTTACTCATCACAGTATTCATCTCTTACACACTTCCTATAAAAAAAAGAACCACAATATGCATTCTTACTAATAGAGTGTATTGAAAGCTTATCTACTCCTTTTTACTATTCACTATCCCGCGAGAGTTCAGTGACATTGTAGAAAGTAGTTAAAAGAAATATACATTTATTATCTTCACAGTAGCTATCTCTTAGGCACCTCCTCTCTAAATCTAGGGGAACAGCATACCTTTCTGCTTCCCCCTTAAATAGCTTTTTTACTTCATCACCACAGCACCTCCATCATCACCTCCTTCATTTCTAACATTCCAACAGCCAGTCAATTAGAGCGATTGCTTTCGCAGGACTTGCGGGAGCCTCTCTCCTGCGAGAACATGAAGGTTCCTGGGAAAAATGGGCCTCTAAACCAATCACAGTGCTCCATTTTTTATGTCGCGCTCCCACAGGATGCTTAACAAGCTCTCGCAAGCCCAACCGCTCAAATATATAATTATTTTCACCCTCAATTCTCAAATACTACTGAACGGATTTTCACCAAATCGTAAAAAGCACATTCTGTGAACCAAGATCTAGCATCCTGCTAATTTTGGTGTAATTTTATTCAGCAGTTTTTGCTGTAGCCCTGCCTAAAGAAGCCTATGGAAAATGCATATGGATTTTATGTTTTGGAACCCCCCTTTTCACTCGGCCCCCACTTAACAGATCACTCCGAAACTTTCCAGGAAGAAGCTGAGTTGGATGAACTTTTTTGTGGAAAGTTTCATGAACATTCGTCAACAGGGACCAAAATTATTAGCAAACCACAAAACGCTCTGTCAATGGAAAGGCAGACCTAACTATAACTACCTAGTGGCGACTATGCAAAAAAAACTTTTAATGGACAGAATGCTTAAAAAAGGCAAGCACTCACACTCAGCCAGAGATCTGGGCCTAAATCCATCTTTTTTTTTCTTACCACACCATTCCAGTTTGGACCCAACCAAATGCTAATCAGTCTTGACCCTGCTCCCCATGGGAACAGTCCAGCCCGAACTTCCAGGCTAGATACTCCCTGGACAAAAAACAAGCATCCTATGACCAGTTTCATGGTATCACCACTCATCTGCCAGGTGTGTGTGTGTATGTGTGTGTGCACGTGTGTGCGTGCATGTGTGCGTGCGTGCGTGCATGAGAGCGTGTGTGTGTGTATATATATATTAATATATAAAACTTCAGATAGAGCATCCCCTTTGGGGAATTTCTACGTGGTAAAAGGAACTGTAGCTCTGAAGATACATTTGAGAAAAATAAGAAAGAAATGTCCAAAAGATTTCGAGCGAGAGGGTATCCACCGAACATGTTGAAGATAGGTGAGAGGAAAGATGACGCAATAGAGAGGGAAGAAGCTCTTTACAAACCACCTAAGATCCATCAAACTAAACCAGATTCCACCATAAGATTAATCACAACTTACAACTCCCAATCACATTAGTTTACTCAGATAGCCAGGAAAAGATGGGACATACTCCTGCAAGATAAAACATTGAAAGATAAATTAGGACCACACCCAGCTATAACAAATAGGAAAAGCTAATCGATTAACCCCATGTCTGCGGGGCTAATTCCCCCGTTGTGCTGGGGGGCGGGTGGGCGCGCACAGCTCCCCGGTGCTCATGACGAGCTGAGCTCGTCATGAGCCACAGTGGCCGTGTGCTAATGACGAGCTGAGCTCGTCACGGCCACACCCGTTTCTGTAGAACGTTGAGCACAGCTGGGGAATTAGCCCTGCATGCGAGCGTTGCGGCCATTATTACGAGCTCAGCTCGTCATGAGCACACGGCCACTGTGGCTCATGACGAGCTCAGCTCGTCATGAGCATGGGAGGGGTTAAAGACCAAATAGTGAGGAGCCACATGGAACACCAGCAATTTACCTGGCTAGCTAAGAGAGAAGGGTTCCACAAATGTGGCAAATGCAAAGTGTGCAGCCACAGTGAGAACATGAGAGAAGTGACACATCAAATAACAAATAGGAAATGGTCTATACGTAAGAGTATACAATGCAACACATAGTTTGTAGTCTATATTATCACTTGTTAATGTGGCAAGTGGTACATAGGCTTAATAACCTTACCTGTGAAGAAAAGAATTTTTGAACACTGGCGAGCTATCACTAATAAAGACTTTACATACAGCACTGTAAGACACTTCGACCAGTACCATGCAGGAGACTGGACCAAAGCAAAATATTTTGGATTAGACACTATTCCGCAGAATCCCAGGGGCGGCAATAGGACTTTAGCCCTACGCAGATCAGAGTCCAAGTTTATTTTGCGAGCTGGTAGTGTTGCGCCTCTTGGAATGAATATTGATGAAGAAATGCATGTCCATCTCTAATTCCTATATATTGAAACCTCCCATCAGCTACTTTGGGGACTTCGGTTCCAATGTGTTAGTGATTTTGAATCACACTTTTTGAGGACTTAAGCATATTTATTATGTTTTTGTTACTTTTCTGTTATTGGATGATCCAAGGTAGAATGGATCAAATTGATATCTGTGTGAGTTATTTGCTTTTAGAACTGATTTAGATTGTTAGTTTATACAATGTGAATATCCATATTAACCATGTATATCTCTGTTTGCCTTTTCATAGATTGTACAAGATGGATTGAGTGTGTCTACGTGCACAGAGTTTAGGTGTGTGTACTTGCAACTACGCTCTCCTTTGATAGACATATTGTTTGGGTATTCAAATGTGAGATTATCAATAACCAGTCTTCTTTGTTTTTTATTATCTATTTAATTTCTTTATTGATTGACACTTTGTTTTCACGTTTTAACTCTTAGTATCATCTAGACAGGGTACTATACCCATGATGTCTCTATGTAACTCACACAGTTGGGTACCATAACCCACAAACAGTAACATGCAGTTTTACATTATATGTAAACCATGAATAATGCTGGCATTCTGCTGAATTATTTATTTGGGTACTAGACCACATGTTGTTTATTATGATTTTTATCAGAGCTAACAATCATGTAAAATATGCATCTGTAAGTCCCTCATTTTAAGCACAAAGTATTGAGTATACAGATAATATGTATGTTAAATACTTACGATTGCTCTGAATGTTGATGCAATCTTGAGTATTTTCTTTATGTTTCCCTTAATGCACTTAGGCCTAGATGTAGGTAATTTTATTTGACCACTTCTTAAATACCGAATTTTACCGATTCGGTATTTAAGAAGTGGTAAAATAGAGGGGGGGGTGTAGGTATTACAGAATCTGTAAATACCGAATCGTTGAGATTCGGTATTTACCGATTCTGTAAATACCGATTCGGTAATGCCCATTGATTCCTATGGGCATTGAAGCCCTTAGGAATCAATGGGCATTACCGAATCGGTATTTACCGATTCGGTAAATACCGATTCCAGCAAGGGTGCAGGGGGTGTCACTTTGACACCCTCTAGAACCCCAAATACAGGCATGTGTGCCATGCCCTAAGGGCATGTCTGTCTGTCACATGGCAAAGATGTGCATGCACACATGTGCATGCACACCTGGATTCGGTATTTTACCACCCAATTGGATTGGGTGGTAAAATACCGATTCTGAAAGACCTTTGGGACTCAGAAGAGTCCCACCTACGTCTAGAAGTTACCGAATCGCTAAAAATACCGATTCGGTATTTTACCGAATCGGTAAATTTACAGATTCTGTAAATTTACAGATTCGGTAAAATTGGCCTCCTACATACCAAAAACCCATTTACCGGTCGGTAACTGCCGAAATCGGCCGTTACCGGACGGTAAATGGCCACCTACATCTGGCCCTTAATCCCCGATTTCAGAACTGTGGTCATGTGTGCAAGAGCTGGATAGCTCGAAACGTGTTTTCTTTTTGCTTGCCCGCAAATAAATACTTGATTTACCGCAGACTGAATCTGTGTGGCTCATACTTTTTTATATTAAGAAGTTCTCTGTTCGATATATATATATATATATATATATATATATATATATATATATATATATATATAATTCAAACGTTTTTGCCACGATAAGCAATACACGCACTCAGAGAAAGTACAGTTAGTGGGCGTTTATTTCCAAGGTAACGCTACGCGTTTCAGCACAAAAGTGCCTTGGTCACACGTTTAACCTGTGTCAAATCAGGAACAGTTTTAAATACAAGCAGTATGATCACCACATTTAGTAAACACAAAGGGAGGACATTTTAAACATTGGAAATGTGTTGGCCATTTGTAAATTGCGTTATTTACATGGGTCCTCTGTAAAAGTATAAGAATAACTGAAAACAGATCGTATTGATGCAATTAAAGCATTACATAATAAACGATACCGAGATTAAACGTGGTTCATAGGTTTTGGCTAATGAAGACCTTGCTTTAACCACCACAAACACATGGCATGGCAAAATATACATGTGTCCGCCCTGTTTGAATGGGTATACATAGTCACATTGACTCAAACAGGAGAGCCCATGTCATCTCAAATTAATTTTGAACAAGAATTCTATGGATCAAATTATGCATCAATTGGTAGATACATTTACGCATTAACCCAATTCTCATGTGTTAATCATATTTTACACACATTTCACTTGGTCTAGTGCCCGAGAAAATCATATTATTGCTTGATTTGTAAACTTCTAGCATAAAAAAGGCCGTAATCCCATGTATCTCACGAGAAACTCAATCAATGAGAGGAAAGTACATCTCTCTATTAAAAAGTGATCAATATAAGCTGTATCCATTATTGTTCCGTCAAAGTTAAATCGGAGTGCATATAGATCCAAAGGATCAAAAATTATATAAGTTGCTTTCAAAAGTGAAGGTGAATATCTGGCTTATCGTAGTGAGGTGATAGTCTTCAATTCATGGAAGCCATGTGGGGATCAGTGCAGTGCTCAAAGTTTCTAAAGAGTAATGTCCCACAAAAAAGGCTCCTAGAAGACAAAGTTACAAAAAATTGTTAAAAATGGATTAAAAACACAAAGGTTATACTAGTTAATCATACAATAATACAGGAACTGTTCAGATTGCATGTAATACATATATAGACACTGTTATTCCAAGATGGACTAAACCAAATCATACACAATCTGATATTCGACCATGGTAAAGTTAATCCATATGGAGGTGGGTTGCAAGCTCCTCATCCAAGTTGTGCCCCCCAGGGAATTTGGTCTCCAATTCTAATATCCATTTGGATTCTCTTTTCCTTAGGGCAAGTTCACGGTTTCCGCCCCGTTTACCAATGTTAACCTGTTCAATTGCGTAATACCTTAACAATTCATTGTTCGATTGATGTACATCTTGGAAGTGTCGTGCAATGGGATATTTAGGATCCTTGTTGGTGATTGCCCTTAAATGTTCTTGGACCCTTTTCTTAGCCATGCAGGATGTACTGCCCATGTACCTTTTTTGACATGGACATTCCAAAATGTATATGACATAGGTAGAACTACAGGTTAAGAATTGCTTGATTTGTCTTTTGGTATGAGTCCCAGGTATTTCGAAATCCTTAACCATGACACTCGTCCGACATGCCCTACAGTGGCCACAGGGATAGAATCCACTTAGCCCTTGAATGTGTTGGCCCTTCTTATCTGTTATATCACTTTTGACCAACATATCTCTTAAGTTACGACCTCTTCTGTATGTTATTAAGGGTCTATTTGTGAGTTTAGGACCTATGATGGAATCTGCCTTTAGAATTTTCCAAATGTCAGCCATTATTTTTTGGACTTTGTTGGACTTCTGATTAAACGTGGTTATGATTCTTGGAGGTTCTGATGTGGCAGTGATTTTGGGTTTAGGGTTAAGAGTGTCAGCTCTGAGAGTAGTGGAGGCTTTGGAGATTGCCTTAGTGAGTACCCACCCGGATAACCCCTTTCTCTGAACCATTTAAGGATGTTATTGGTTTCTTGTGTGTAATCCTCCTCTCTAGTACAGTTTCTTTTAGCCCTTAAGAGCTCCCCGTACGGGATGCTCCATTTCAGAGGATCAGGATGGGCGCTAAGGGCATGCAATAAACTATTGCCTGCAGTTTCCTTTCTATGGAGTTTAGAAATCAGTTTGCCCTCTAGGACCTCAATCCTTGTGTCCAAGAAATCAACATGATCTCTATTGATGTTATATGTGAGATTTTTGTTGTAGCTATTCTGATTTAGCTTGGCAATAAATTTAACTGCTTCTTCCTCTGTACCATGCCAGATAACAAAGAGGTCGTCTATGTATCTAGTCCATATGTGTACTTTCTTAAAGTCCTCACTTAGTCCTACATCTGTCATGATTTCTTCTTCCCACTTCCCCAAGAACAAATTCGCGAAGTTGGGAGAGAAAGCTGAGCCCATGGCCGCGCCGCAAATTTGTTTGAAAAAAACTCCATCAAACATGAATATATTATTGCGCAGGCATAATTTCATCATCTCAATGAGCATGACAGTGTGATTTCTGAATCCTAGTTCACGATTTTTGAGAAAGTGGTAACAGGCCTCCATGCCTTGGGTATGGTCAATGATGGTATATAAGGCGCTTACATCCATAGTTATTAATATGGAGCCTTCTGTCAGTGCAATAGTGTCTATTTTGGTAAGGAAGTCAGTCGTGTCTTTTATGTAAGAAGGAAGTATGGTGACATATTCTCGCAGGAAATGGTCAATATATACAGAAAGGTTTTCATTGACACTGCCTATGGAGGATATGATGGGTCTGCCTGGGGGTTCTGAGAGATTTTTATGAACCTTCGGGAGTAGATAAAAGATGGGTAGTTTAGGGTAGTCCCATTTAAGAAAGCAAAATTCCTGCCATGAGAGGAGTGAAATGTGTGTAAAATATGATTAACACATGAGAATTGGGTTAATGCGTAAATGTATCTACCAATTGATGCATAATTTGATCCATAGAATTCTTGTTCAAAATTAATTTGAGATGACATGGGCTCTCCTGTTTGAGTCAATGTGACTATGTATACCCATTCAAACAGGGTGGACACATGTATATTTTGCCATGCCATGTGTTTGTGGTGGTTAAAGCAAGGTCTTCATTAGCCAAAACCTATGAACCACGTTTAATCTCGGTATCGTTTATTATGTAATGCTTTAATTGCATCAATACAATCTGTTTTCAGTTATTCTTATACTTTTACAGAGGACCCATGTAAATAACGCAATTTACAAATGGCCGACACATTTTCAATGTTTAAAATGTCCTCCCTTTGTGTTTACTAAATGTGGTGATCATACTGCTTGTATTTAAAACTGTTCCTGATTTGACACAGGTTAAACGTGTGACCAAGGCACTTTTGTGCTGAAACGCGTAGCGTTACCTTGGAAATAAACACCCACTAGCTGTACTTTCTCTGAGTGCCTGTATTGCTTATCGTGGCAAAAACTTTTGAATTATTGACATTACTCGGCGTCGGGGTTGGCCGAGTGGAACACGCCACCTGAGTACGGGAACCGGATCCCGGAGACTAACCCTCTTGCCAAGTGATTTGATACAATGGAGGGATCCAAACCGACCGAAACAAAAGACGACTGACGTTCCAAACCCGAAGCAGAAAGGCAACCGCTATCTGCCCTGACGGTAAGATCTGTTCTCGTCTTTTTGCCTGTACTGTACGGGGCACCGGCGCAAACGCGACGTGGCTCCAGTTCAGCGGGGTAATAGGTGTGAGCAGGTTCAAGCCTAGGGCAAGCGGGGGAAGAGACGGGTACACCAACTTGATTCACAAGACTACCAACTGAAGACGCATATCACTTCAGAAGCCTGTTACTAAGCATGGGCGAATTTTGCGAATCTCGCGTTCGCGAATTTAGTGGATTTGCGAACTCGCAATCCGCAAAATCCGCGAATTGTCGCAAATTTGCGGATTTTTTTTTTTGTGTGTTCGCGCGGGTTTCTGCCAGTTCGCGAGGGTTTTGTACAATTTCGCAAACGCGAACTTACCTGTCGGGTCGCAAGTTTTGCGAACTTGTTGTTTCTACGTGTCCAGCCTGTTTGGGACACTCTTCTTCATCACTGCCACTCTCTGTCACCACTGCCACTCTCTGACTACTCATGCCACCCTCTGGCCCACCCATGCCACCCTCTGTTTCATCACAGCACCCTCTGGTTGTCCAGTGTACATTATTGTGGCAAAGCAAAGCACACCTTCCCTGCCTCAAGGGACCTGAATTAATTTGGGGCTGATTAATGTGTCACAGAATATTTTTTTAGCTGGCACCTGCTTCCTTAGTGCTTCCTGATTAGTGATCTTTTGCACTTGCTAAGTGCTTTCATTGTTGCAAAATTAGTTACAACACCTGCCCTGCCCCAACTGACAATAATGAATTAGGGGCTGATTAATGTGTCACTGGATTTGAACTTCCAGCCTGGCTCCTGCTTGTCTGCCTTAGCTGTAATTCAGGACCTTTGTGTAACTATTCTGAGGGTCAGAGCAGGGTCACATAATAGTTGCAAGTAGGCAACTGAACTCTGGAGGGGCCCCTCAGGAAGCACTACAGGAAATGGCTACTAATGATGAGCTTGAACTTTTGAACCTGGTAAGTAGTTTCAGTTTTGCTAAGATCGTATTTCTGCAATTTAGCGCTTATTCGCGGGCGCGAAGTTGAACTGGGAAGCCGCGAACTCACGCGAACAGTGCGAGCAAGCCATAAAATCCGCTGCTCGCGGATTTGCGGATTTTGCGGGAAATTCGCGAATCTCGCGGATTGCGAATTTACCAAAAATCCACAAAATCCGCGAGCGTAACGGATTTTCCGCCCATGCTTACCTGTTACTCTCTTGCCATATTCTCCGGTCAAACTGTTAATCAAGCAGCATCAGGAACTGCTGATTTTAGCAGGGAAAAAGTACAGCGTTATTAAGAAAAATCTAGACGGTGATGCACACCGTTATTTCCAAGGTGTAACCTACGAGTGCATTCCCTAACACTGAACACGTGTTATACTTACAGTTGAACATTCAGATTGCTTATTAGAATGGAAGAAGAGGATGAACGAAGGAGAGAGGCAGCCACATTGTTTGCTAGAGGACCAGGCAAAGGGGGAATAGGTCCAGTGACATTTGAAAAAACTGAAAGTAGTTCCCTCACATCACAACTAAGGAAATACGAAAAATTGAGGAAACAAGAGACATCTAAATGGTGGGAGGCTACCTCCATTCAAGATTACGTGGACAAAAGTATGGTACCACGGGGACTGAGAATCTACATAACCCCGTCACATGAATCGCCCAATGCCGAAATGCTAGAGGAATGGTCACAGAATTCAGTCGCCAGCAGCAAAAACATGCTGTGCATTTTGATAAAATATGCATGGGAAGATCGTGAATCTATATTAAAACAACTAAAAGAACTTGAGGAAGAATTTAGCAAACACCCTAACCAAGATATGATAAATACATTCAAGGATGATCTAAAAGGGCGCCTCAAGAAAAATGAAGAAGACATAAAATATCGTAAACAACTAAAGTTACATAGAGACTGTGGAGATTACGACAGTGGTCGAATATTAACTTACAGTCCAAAATACGATTATTTGTACAAACAAAGTAACACCATGATGGAGATATCTGAACCACAAGAAATTGGAGGAGAAAGCTCACCTACTATCATCGCAAGTGAGCCTGATTCAGATGTTTCACGACACTCCTCTAGCACGGCCTCTGATACAGAAAAAATTGCCAAGAAACCAGCAAATTTTTTAGAGGAGTTCAGGGTCCTTCGCACCAGACGGAAAAAGGAAGTGGAATCACAACAGCAGCAGTCATTCCAGAAAACACCGACTCGTGGGAGACCAAGAGGACAAGCAAGAGGAAGAGCAGATCACAAAAGAGACGACTCAAGTTCCAGCAGAGAAGACGGAAAGAATACAAAGCCGGTGGGATCCAAAAGGGGCGGCTACAGAAGAAGACGTTAACCATGGATGATGAAATGGTAAATAAAACCATAATTAACTTGTCTTCTAGAACACTGACTCTTAAAGAAAAATGTATCCTCTGTTTAGGATTGACTTTTTGTCCTAGTGAGTTGTTTAGTTACTCTGACACTCGGATAGACATTTTCAAGTTTGTTAGAAAACTCAAACTACAAAAATGGCACTCACTTAGACCTAGAGAATGCACTGATGTACCTGCTGTGGAAATGGGTATACCTGAACTTACCATCAATGACCAAGACCTATTACTAGATGTATACTCGCTGGGGGGAGTGACATCAGATAGTCAATCTGATGACCTAATTGTAGGGGTGAGAGAAACTAATGTCAGTAGGGCAGCATGTACGAGCTTTAAACCTAAATCAGCTTTTTACCCCATCATGCCACATGACCCTATTGACACCTTCCAAGAAGTAGTTAGCAAAGAACTTGCTAAACTAAAACACAAACAACGAAACAGTGATCAATGGAATAGGAATCTGTCCAAAGAAGAACAAGATTTCATTTTTTCCCTGGCTGATGATAACTCCATTGTGCTTAGACCCTCAGATAAGGGAGGTAATATTGTTCTATGGGGTAGGGACCTATATATAAAGGAAGCCCTTAGGCAACTAGAGGGCAACATCTTTTATACTAGTTCCAATTCCAATGAATATAATAACAGTATTGAGGAGACATGGAACAAATTGCATGATTGGCAAATTGAGGGGCTCCTCTCATGGCAGGAATTTTGCTTTCTTAAACGGGACTACACTAAACTACCCATCTTTTATCTACTCCCGAAGGTTCATAAAAATCTCTCAGAACCCCCAGGCAGACCCATCATATCCTCCATAGGCAGTGTCAATGAAAACCTTTCTGTATATATTGACCATTTCCTGCGAGAATACGTCACCAAACTTCCTTCTTACATAAAAGACACGACTGACTTCCTTACCAAAATAGACACTATTGCACTGACAGAACGCTCCATATTAATAACTATGGATGTAAGCGCCTTATATACCATCATTGACCATACCCAAGGCATGGAGGCCTGTTACCACTTTCTCAAAAATCGTGAACTAGGATTCAGAAATCACACTGTCATGCTCATTGAGATGATGAAACTATGCCTGCACTATAATATATTCATGTTTGATGGAGTTTTTTTCAAACAAATTCGCGGCGCGGCGCGGCCATGGGCTCAGCTTTCTCTCCCAACTTCGCGAATTTGTTCTTGGGGAAGTGGGAAGAAGAAATCATGACAGATGTAGGACTAAGTGAGGACTTTAAGAAAGTACACATATGGACTAGATACATAGACGACCTCTTTGTTGTCTGGCGTGGTACAGAGGAAGAAGCAGTTAAATTTATTGCCAAGCTAAATCAGAATAGCTACAACATTCATCTCACATATGACATCAATAGAGATCATGTTGATTTCTTGGACACAAGGATTGAGGTCCTAGAGGGCAAACTGATTTCTAAACTCCATAGAAAGGAAACTGCAGACAATAGTTTATTGCATGCCCTTAGCGCCCATCCTGATCCTCTGAAATGGAGCATCCCGTACGGGGAGCTCTTAAGGGCTAAAATAAACTGTACTAGAGAGGAGGATTACACACAAGAAACCAATAACATCCTTAAACGGTTCAGAGAAAGGGGTTATCCAGAGTGGGTACTCACTAAGGTAGTCTCCAAAGCCTCCACTACTCTCAGAGCTGACACTCTTAACCCTAAACCCAAAATCACTGCCACATCAGAACCTCCAAGAATCATAACCACGTTTAATCAGAAGTCCAACAAAGTCCAAAAAATAATGGCTGACAATTGGAAAATTCTAAAGGCAGATTCCATCATAGGTCCTAAACTCACAAATAGACCCTTAATAACATACAGAAGAGGTCGTAACTTAAGAGATATGTTGGTCAAAAGTGATATAACAGATAAGAAGGGCCAGCACATTCAAGGGCTAAGTGGATTCTATCCCTGTGGCCACTGTAGGGCCTGTCGGACGAGTGTCATGGTTAAGGATTTCGAAATACCTGGGACTCATACCAAAAGACAAATCAAGCAATTCTTAACCTGTAGTTCTACCTATGTCATATACATTTTGGAATGTCCATGTCAAAAAAGGTACGTGGGCAGTACATCCTACATGGCTAAGAAAAGGGTCCAAGAACATTTAAGGGCAATCACCAACAAGGATCCTAAATATCCCATTGCAAGACACTTCCAAGATGTACATCAATCGAACAATGAATTGTTAAGGTATTACGCAATTGAACAGGTTAACATTGGTAAACGGGGCGGAAACCGTGAACTTGCCCTAAGGAAAAGAGAATCCAAATGGATATTAGAATTGGAGACCAAATTCCCTGGGGGGCACAACTTGGATGAGGAGCTTGCAACCCACCTCCATATGGATTAACTTTACCATGGTCGAATATCAGATTGTGTATGATTTGGTTTAGTCCATCTTGGAATAACAGTGTCTATATATGTATTACATGCAATCTGAACAGTTCCTGTATTATTGTATGATTAACTAGTATAACCTTTGTGTTTTTAATCCAGTTTTTAACTATTTTTTGTAACTTTGTCTTCTAGGAGCCTTTTTTTGTGGGACATTACTCTTTAGAAACTTTGAGCACTGCACTGATCCCCACATGGCTTCCATGAATTGAAGACTATCACCTCACTACGATAAGCTAAGATATTCACCTTCACTTTTGAAAGCAACTTATATAATTTTTGATCCTTTGGATCTATATGCACTCCGATTTAACTTTCACTGAACAATAATGGATACAGCCTATATTGATCACTTTTTAATAGAGAGATGTACTTTCCTCTCATTGATTGAGTTTCTCGTGAGATACATGGGATTACGGCCTTTTTTATGTTTGAAGTTTACAAATCAAGCAATAATATGATTTTCTCGGGCACTAGACCGAGTGAAATGTGTGTAAAATATGATTAACACATGAGAATTGGGTTAATGCGTAAATGTATCTACCAATTGATGCATAATTTGATCCATAGAATTCTTGTTCAAAATTAATTTGAGATGACATGGGCTCTCCTGTTTGAGTCAATGTGACTATGTATACCCATTCAAACAGGGCGGACACATGTATATTTTGCCATGCCATGTGTTTGTGGTGGTTAAAGCAAGGTCTTCATTAGCCAAAACCTATGAACCACGTTTAAGCTCGGTATTGTTTATTATGTAATGCTTTAATTGCATCAATACAATCTGTTTTCAGTTATTCTTATACTTTTACAGAGGACCCATGTAAATAACGCAATTTACAAATGGCCGACACATTTTCAATGTTTAAAATGTCCTCCCTTTGTGTTTACTAAATTTGGTGATCATACTGCTTGTATTTAAAACTGTTCCTGATTTGACACAGGTTAAACGTGTGACCAAGGCACTTTTGTGCTGAAACGCGTAGCGTTACCTTGGAAATAAACGCCCACTAGCTGTACTTTCTCTGAGTACGTGTATTGCTTAGCAAAAACTTTTGAATTATTGACATTACTCGGCGGCGGGGTTGGCCGAGTGGAACACGCCACCTGACTACGGGAACCGGATCCCGGAGACTAACCATCTTGCAAAGTGATTTGAAATATATATATATTTTTTCTTGCGTTCTTCCAATCTGGGGTTGGCTGCTAACATTTCTGCAAAGCACAATGTAGGCACTATGTCGTGACACATGCTATGTTGCTTTCTCATTTATTTTTAGCCAGCTACTTTTTCTTACTTTTGTTGAACGCTCTTTTTGATCCATGTTAGTATTTTACCATATACTATTCACAAATTGCTTTGATCACTGATTTAAATGTGCAATCATGCGTGGTACATGCTGTTGTTCATGTGAAATTAACATGTTTTAAATTCAGACACTGTTTCTTTATTTCCTGTTTTACTTTTGGGCGTGTTTTCCCAATCAAGCCCCTCCCCACACCTTGTATATATTCCTTCACTTTTTTCTGAGTGCATTTGTGTGAACAAGCTCCCTAGTGGAGTGAAACGCGTTACTTCAAAATAAACGTTTAAACCTGCTACTCACTTGAGTTTGGATCATCTGTGAGCTTTACATCTGGCTGTCTGCCGTGGCGCTTTGAGGTCTGCACCCTGCTGCTGCCTGTCACTCACTGACAGGCTGGGATTCCTTTTCATCTGTTTGCCGGGATTAGCTGCTTCTGGCTTGTGGACCCTCCCGCTGACTGAGGCACAGCGCCGGCGAGGCTGCCTGCGTTCGTCTGGAACGCAACTCTACTTGGATTCTACAGAATCAGCTTTGCTGTGCCCCCCCGCTGGACTGCATCACTCTGACAGTTATCTACGCCGGCTTCTGGGAGGTGAGTGTGTCCGATCAGGCGTGGTGCTTGTGTGTTCGGCTGATTGATTTTCTCGGCTGAACCACGAGGCGCCGATTCCTGCGGATCGCCACCGCCGTGTTGCCGCTTATCTGTCATCTACTTGTTTGTCCACTGCATAGCGGGGCGTGGGATTTGCCGTATATGTCAAGACAGCTTGCTCCATTAATACAGCAGGATTGGGAAACATATTCTGTCCCAAACATAAAACGTGACTGTGCATTTAAACACGATTATTATGTTATCAAGTGACGCACTCAAAACCAGGGAAGCAACTGCGGAGGCACGATTTGAAAGCCTCTCAACAAACATTCCCAGAGTTAATGAGGCGACACCAATCACTACCAATAGTGATGCTAAGACTTTGCTTAAGAGTTTGGAAAAATTACTAAGAAGTGAACTCGCCAAGTGGTGGGAGAAGAAATCTCTTGAAAAATACCGGGATGCAAACAGAGTTCCCAGGGGCCTAAGAATCCTTACTGTTCCAACATATGAAAACCCTGACCCTCAGATGCTACAAGAATGGGCGGACAATAGCCTACAAAGCTCTATGAATATGGTCAATATCCTAATCAAATACGCTGAATCAGACCGCGATAAACTATTAGTGGAAATTGACAAAACACTGGCACTGTTGGAGGCTACTGGAGAAACAGACTTCATAGCTAAAAGCAAAGCGGAGATTGATATCCGCATCAAGAAACTGGAGGACAGCATAATAGAGCGCAAAGTAACTAAATTCGCGAGGGATAAAAACGACTACGCTACTGGAAGGATATTTACCTTCTCAAGAAAATACGACAACTTGAAGCGCAAAGCGTTATCTAAAAGTAGCAAAGCACCAAGCGGCAAAACAGTTACAATCAATCAAGGCTCTGGCATTCCAATCGACAACAGTGACACAGTATCAATTAACTCACTAACCTCAAACAGCGAAGACGAGGGCGCTTCAACATCTGCCAGTCTAGACCCTGATATAAACTATACAGTAGTAGAGGAACTGGGTTTTGTAAACGAGGACCGGCGCTACTCCCTGCGCTCCCGGAATCCTCAGAACCAAGCCGGCAATCAGTCAGCCAGCGCAGGCGCTCAAGGCGGAAGCACCACAAAAAGAAATACCTCGCAGGTAAAAACAAACAAGAACTGGCGCAGATAACTCGCACTGTGGACAATACCGTCATCAACTTATCAGATACTGTTCTAACCAAGGCGGAGGAACAGCTTCTGTCTCTGGGTCTGTCATTTTGCCCGCCTAACAAATTTTCTTACAATCAAACCCGGATTGATCTGTACAAGTTTGTGAGAAAGATCAAACTCATCAAATACTTTAAATTGGAGGCCAAACGCAAACAAAGTGGGGCAACTGAAACTCTTTCTAATATGGCACCACAACTCCAGGTACATGACAATGCTGGCTTGCAAGACCTATATGACTTAGCATTTGAAGGCACGTCTCAAACCACGCCAACTGTCAGTCAAGTGCTCAATGTGAACCGAACAGTGACGACGCCATTTAAACCCAAGTCTACATTTTTTCCCCTCATGCCTCGCGATGCTGTTGACATCTTCAGTGACCGTGTTATTATTGAACTTAAAGCTCTAAACAGGTCAATCATGATGCAACGTAAACAACTCAAATATAATGACCAACAATACAATTTGCTCATCAACAAACTTCAATCAGACAATAATGTGATTGTCAAAAGTGCTGACAAGGGTGGCAACACTGTTCTTTGGAAAACTACGGAATACATTGCGGAAGCAGAAAGACACTTATCTGACTCTACTTGCTACACCCTATCATCACAATTCACCATGGTTCAGAATCACAACCTGATACGCAAACAATTGAGTTCCTGGAAAAGACTTAATCTCCTCACTAAGGATGAATGTAACTTTCTGTCTAAAGACCATCCAGTAACACCCTACTTGTACTTTTTGCCTAAAGTTCACAAACTTGTTACCCCCACGCCTGGTCGACCCATCATATCGGCCATTGGGAGTATGACGGAAAACATTTCTAAATATGTAGACTTCTTTCTCCAGCCCCATGTGGCGAGTCTCCCTTCCTTTTTAAAAGACACTACAGACTTCTTGACCAAGATTGGTATTGTTAATTGGTGTAATGATTATTTGTTTTTGATCCTAGACATCAAATCCCTTTACACTCAATCAATCATCAGCATGGTGTAAACGCATGTCAGTATTACCTTAACACACGTGCCATTTGTTTCAGGGAACACAATTCCATGTTGATTGCAATGATCAAACTTTGCCTGACCTCCAATTATTTTCGCTTCAAAAACAACATTTACCAGCAATTGCGCGGTGTGGCTATGGGCTCGTGCTTTTCCCCCAGCTACTCATGTCTTCATGTGGGTTGGTGGGAGGAGCACGAGCTCAGAGCCACACATGCACACTGGTCGCATTGTATCGCGCACTATTGGCGTTACATCAACGACATTTGCATCATCTGGAAGGGCACCCAAGATCAAGCCCTTTCATTCGTATCTGATTGCAATGCTAACACCTTAAATCTGAAATTCACTGCTAACCTTAGCAGTTCAGAAGCTGAATTTTTGGATGTACAGTTGTTCATCAGGGACAACACCCTCATGACCAAACTACATCGCAAGAGTACGGCGGGAAATTCCATCTTGCACGCACGTAGCTCCCATCCTGCTCATACCATCCGCAGTATCCCCTTTGGCGAATTTATTCGTATTCACAGAATCTGCAGCGACCCTGACTCCTTGGCAATGTGCCTCGAAGATTCTAAACAACGCTTCCTGCAAAGAGGGTACTCAAGAGCCATACTTGATCAAGCTTTAGCTAAAGCTTCATCATTAGACAGGGCCACATTACTCAAGTCCAGGGAGCCCCGTATTGCGAACACCAATGACAACCAAGATGACTCCCAGCGTACTGTCAGGCTCATAACTACTTTTAGCTCACAGGAGCGCAAAATCAGGCGCATTATTGGCACGGAATGGCCTATCATTCTGACGGATCCCATTCTAGGTCCTATGCTAAGTGAAACACCTACCATCACGTTCCGACGTGCGCCATCCATGCGCGATGCTCTTGATAGGATAGCACCTGAAAATCCTGCCAAACCTACTAAGACCACCAAAACGGGCTTTTTCAAATGCACCTCCTGCCGTGCCTGCAACTTCGCCACGAATGCCAGTCACTATGTCACAGCATTCAGTAACACGCCTATTCCCATCAAAGAACACCTCACATGTAGATCTGAGTTTGTGGTTTATAAGCTCAGGTGTACGTGTGACTTGGAGTACATAGGCAGTACCAAGTTGCCTGTCCATCAAAGAATATTGCAGCACATAAGGGCCATTGTCAATAGTGACAGCAGTTACCCAGTGGCTAGGCATTTTGGAGCAGTCCACAACAAGAAACTTAAGGACCTACAATACACGGTCCTTTGTTCAGTGCCTCAACCCAGCCGGGGTGGGGACCGTGAAAAACTGCTCAGGCAGCGGGAATCTCAACTCATTCTGTCCCTCGACACCAAAGCCCCTAACGGGCTTAATTTGACTGAAGATCTGAAAAGTTTCCTGTAAAACACACTTTATACAGTCCATCTTGGTGGTCTGGTCTCTGTAGAATTTTTGCTTTTTTCTTCTCTTGCTTAATCTTGGTGTCAACTATTGTTTCTGGCGTATTGCCAGATGTTTAATATGGCGCTTACCCTTAAGTCATGTTTCTTGATTTATTTGTTTTGACTAGGATTCATGCCATTGTTTTGATTGTATCCATGATGCCGCTGAATTTACTATGTTTTCTGTTGCTTTCCCTTTTGACCTTTTAATTTTTCACATTTGTGGTTGGGCTTTTGTATCTTCTATTACTTTTTCACTTTTTTAATTTATTGTGTTTTCCTTATCTTCAGCGATTTGACTCACATTTTCCTTGAAGCATTTTTACTTGTGCCACCAGCATCTGCTTTCTATCGTGATGACCTTTTCTCCAAATTTGTGAAATGTTGGCATTGTTGGATTTCTCAGGCACTATGTCTTGATTTTTTCTTGCGTTCTTCCAATCTGGGGTTGGCTGCTAACATTTCTGCAAAGCACAATGTAGGCACTATGTCGTGACACATGCTATGTTGCTTTCTCATTTATTTTTAGCCAGCTACTTTTTCTTACTTTTGTTGAACGCTCTTTTTGATCCATGTTAGTATTTTACCATATACTATTCACAAATTGCTTTGATCACTGATTTAAATGTGCAATAATGCGTGGTACATGCTGTTGTTCATGTGAAATTAACATGTTTTAAATTCAGACACTGTTTCTTTATTTCCTGTTTTACTTTTGGGCGTGTTTTCCCAATCAAGCCCCTCCCCACACCTTGTATATATTCCTTCACTTTTTTCTGAGTGCATTTGTGTGAACAAGCTCCCTAGTGGAGTGAAACGCGTTACTTCAAAATAAACGTTTAAACCTGCTACTCACTTGAGTTTGGATCATCTGTGAGCTTTACATCTGGCTGTCTGCCGTGGCGCTTTGAGGTCTGCACCCTGCTGCTGCCTGTCACTCACTGACAGGCTGGGATTCCTTTTCATATATATATATATATATATATATATATATATATATATCTCCAAGCACACCCTTCCATTTACGAAAGGTAAGAGGCCACTCGGGGAGTTCTGGTGTAAAGCCATTTAATGAACAAACAGGCATAATGCATTTCAGCTTTTTTTGACTTCTTCAGATGCCTCTGCGTTTTCGGTGTTGTCCCGCCCCCACCTTTAAGTGTCCTGTCGCGCTCCCATTGGTATGAGAGCTCGCCCCCATGCTCAACTGTGTGCACGCCCTTTGAGGCTAAAGATCTTGACCTCAAGTCCCGTAATACACTTGGAAGGGAAACGCTGTGCTTGGGGAAGACAAGGTGAATGTCCACTTTCGCCAGGGTAAAGGTGGAAATAATGGCGGCAGGTGACCCTGTGTTACGGGTGATGTCCAAAAGGCTTCCTGGGTCTCCTTTACATTCAAGCCCCTCAAGCGGATTCCAGGCGAACCCCGAGTCGGGATACAGTGATTCCCTGCTTCTTGTGTAATCACAAGCTGCTCCTGGCAGAGGCCCTTCCTTTCGTCCACATTCAGAGGCGGGCCGGAGCACCAAATCCTTGGTCAAGTAACAACAGCGGGGCTAAGCCAGCGATGCTCTCGGCCACTTGGGAGAATGGGGCCTCTTCAGCACGCTACTGAAATGCAAGGAAAGCCCGCACTACAAGTTAGTCCAAGAAGTATTTTATTCACAGCTGAAGCGTTTCAACCAAATGGTCTTTGTCAAAGCTAGGAAACATTGTGACAGTGTGCTCTATATACTCCAGAAAGACACTGTTGCATAAACCATAATCATAGGAAAAAGACTTAAGCACATTACATATAATGCATGCTCATCAGTCATAGGAAAACAGACTTCATGGGTCCAACAATAAAAAGAAAATTGTCCCTGAAAATCATAGTAAACAGGGAGTCTTGCAAAAACAATAAAAAGCAAAATAACATTAAAAAAACGAATACAAGAAAATATAAGTGCATGTAGTCAAAAGTGCTACTACAACCCATGGGGTGCCCAGAACGACGTCATGGAAATACATAGCTGCCGGTCCAGTGATCAAAGTGAGCATACTGTAGTGGTAAGAGCCTGAATATGGCTCATAGTGTTGTATTTAAATGTCGGGGTAGTGGAAAAGTAACAATGTTGTGGTGGTGACGGTCCAGTGACCTTTGGATGCAAGGGTGCAACCAACCACCTGACCTATGTGCAAAGGTGAGTATCCGACTTCCCCAGTAACAATAACTATGCAAGTGAGCATGATGTGCGGAAATCCAGGCACGTTGGTTCATGACTAGAGTGTCAGTGAACTGCCAACTCCAAAGTTGGTATGCAGAGAGGTATCCCTGAAGAGAAAAGAGAAGTACTGAGTGTGCCTGAAAGCAGTGTGGGTCCTGCCTATTGAATGGGCAGGCTGGTACGTTCTTCATATCAGGAGTAAAGTGGATACGAGAACTTGAGCAACTCTCAGGGTATGGGAGTGGTGTCTAGGGAAGTATACAAAGGTGGTAAAGGAGAGGGAGTTACTGGAGGGGAGAAAAGAGAAGTACTGACACGTGAAAGTAGGAAATACAGATCTACAATCCAAGAGATGCTAGAAGGGGTCAGAAAACAGATCACAGCGAAAGTGGAAAGACAGGGGAAGTTCTATCCTAAATATACATGGAGTTTTTCATCCTGTTTGTGGCCTCTTGGGTGCTTGCTGTTGAGACTGATGATATACCATGATTACAGTCTTCTGATGGCAGGTACCCTGTCAATTCCAAAAAAGGAAACTTTGAGATTTTCAGAATCAATGGGACCATGTAAAGTGTTGCAATACCTGGCCATGGGGTATGCGGCATCATTGTTTTTAATTGCCCTGAGATGCTCCAGGGCTCTCTTCTTGACGCGGAAGATCGTGCTGCCCACATACCTCAGACCACACATGCAAAACAGAACATTGACTACAAAATCACTATTGTAGTTAATGAAAGGCCTGATCTTGTGTTGTTTGCCATTGGGGAAGGGGATCATCTTGACATTGGTACTGTTGGTGCACACCTTGCATTTGCCACATTTGTAAAACCCAGGGAGTTCCCTCAGCCATGTACCGCTTTGCATCTGTCCTGGTTCAATAAGCGTATTCACCAGCATGTCCCTGAGTGAGATGCTGCTACGATATGTTATGTGGGGGCTCGAGCTCACTCGTTTACCAATGGTTGAGTACAATCTGACCAAGTGCCAGTGTTTCCTGATTATTGCTTGTGCCTCAGTGCAGCTAGAGTTGTAAGTGGTGATGAGCCTGATCTCTGGTTTGGTGTCTCCATGTGCTTTAGGTTTCAGCAAAATTTCTCTCTTAAACTAACTGACTTTGATCTGGCTTCCCCCACTACGTTTCATGTGTATCCTCTCTGCAGATCAGATATCTCCCTACCATCCTCCCCTCCTCTTGTTTGTAAGCTACTTGTGTGCTACAATTTCTTTTCACTCTGAGAAGTTCCTCATAGGGGATGCTATATCTAAGTTTGGGGGGGGGTGGCTGGTAGCATGGAGGATACTGGCTTCCTCCACTACCTTTGGTGCGTATCCTCTCTGCAGATATCTCCCTACCATCCTCCCCTCCTCTTGTTTGTAAGCTACTTGTGTGCTACAATTTCTTTTCACTCTGAGAAGTTCCTCATAGGGGATGCTATATCTAAGTTTGGGGGTGGTGGTGGCTGGTAGCATGGAGGATACTGGCTTCCTCCACTACCTTTGGTGCATATCCTCTCTGCAGATATCTCCCTACCATCCTCCCCTCCTCTTGTTTGTAAGCTACTTGTGTGCTACATTTTCTTTTCACTCTGAGAAGTTCCTCATAGGGGATGCTATATCTAAGTTTGGGGGTGGTGGTGGCTGGTAGCATGGAGGATACTGGCTTCCTCCACTACCTTTGGTGCATATCCTCTCTGCAGATATCTCCCTACCATCCGCCTCTTGTTTGTAAGCTACTTGTGTGCTACAATTTCTTTTCACGCTGAGAAGTTCCTCATAGGGGATGCTATATCTAAGTTTGGGGGGGTGGTGGGTGGTAGCATGGAGGATACTGTTACCCGCCGTCTCCTTTCTGTGTAAGCTCATTTGTATGATGTCATTCTGCACCTGCACCACTAAATCAAGGAAATCAATCCTGCTAGTGCTGGTCTTGTTGGTGAACTTGAGGTTCAAATAATTGACGGATATAGATTCTAAGAACTCATCTAATATGGATTGTGGGCCTCCCAAATAAGGAAAATATCATCAGTGTATCTGGTTCAAAGGACCAGATGTTCCGACTCCCACCACCCCATGAACATGCAGGCGTAGCTCCGCGCGAAGCAACTCCCCATGGCAGGTCCGGTGAGTTGCCTGTACCACTGCTTGGCAAACAGGAAATGGTTATTCTCCAGACAGAACTGGAGCATCTTCAGTAAAATGTTGGTGTTGTCGTACGTGGCTATGGGTCTGTCCCTGAAGAAGTGTTTGCAAGCCTTAATGTCTAGATCGTGCTGAAGGCATGTGTACAGTGAGACAACATCCACTGTGGCAAAATTATAGCTAGATTGCCATGGGATGTCCGAGACTTTGAAATTGAAGTTCACACTGTCACTGCAGTAAGAGGGTAAGTTGCAAACATAGGGGAAAAAGAAGTGGTCAAGATACATTGAGGTAATTTCCAAAAGACTGTCGTTGGCGGAGATGATGGGTCTACCTGTAGGGTTAGTGCTGTGTTTGTGGACTTTGGGCAACATGTAAAATCAGGGAGTGACAGGTTTCTTAACTGTTAAAAACAATACTTCATCCTGACTCAGTAGCTCAAGTGCATGCCAATCAGAAAGCATATAGTGGAACCATGTTGGCTGGCACTGGCTTTAGTATAGCTGCCTGAGAAATCAAGCCCTCTCTTGGCTTCAGCCATGTATTTCTTAACATCCCACAACAAAACATTCCCCCCTTTGTCAGGGGGCATGATCACAAAGAAGGTCTCTTTTTCAGGGATTCCAGTGCAGCTTGTTGGCCTTTAGTAAGATATGTAGCCGCACGGTTAATATTCCTGGCTCCCAGTTCAAAAATGTAGCGTACAACAGCATCACGAAAAGAGTCCATTTTGTCATGGGGGGTCGTCGGATTAAATCGAGGTTTTGGTTTAAAATCACTACGACTTCTCCTGTCAGTCTTCATGTCCAGAATGTTTAAAAGTTCCCTCTCAGATGCCCACTTCCTATTGCCTAGTTCTAGTTCTCTCAGGGAAGCCATACCCGGAATATCCCCAATGGATAGGAGACCAGACAGTGTGTTGGAATGGGTAGGGCAATATTCCACCCTAGGGTCTTCTCGTTTGAGTTTCCTAGCAAATAGGAACATATATATATTCCTTCAAGAAAGGAGTATGTTACAGCGGCTTGGTTCTGCCGCATGATCCTTGTACCATACACAAAATGAAAAGCACCGAGTTATCCGACATCAGGAGCTCATTCTAAACAGATTTCATTTGGCCGCTGGCTGCCGCTGCTGTGAATGTGGACATGAGGGTCTGGTCAGCTTTGAAAATGGTTTGAATGAACTATGAGCAAAAACATAAAACAGATTTGGAAAAAACAGTGCCCACAGTGTGATAAAAGTACAACCCATTGGAGGGCCAGTAGACTGTAAAAATGCTTTTGAACTAATATCACCAGAATGAACTAGAACCCAAACCCAACAGGGGAGCCCAGCGGAGGGTCATACCTCTTGATATTGGTAATAAAAAGTAAAGGAGGACTTTCAATATCTATTTCTACTCACTTGTGATCAAGGTCAAGAATGACAGAAACAAGTTGGCTCTTTTACAGTTGCCGATGTTGTGTGGTAGCAATAAAGGGAGAAGTTTTGCCTTAATCTGGAGTGTGACTCACTTTCTTGAAGTAATATGTGACAGCGTCTTAGTTCTGCAGCAGGAGCCTTGCACCACCAAAGAGTCCTGAGTTGCCCACCATCAGGACCGGATTCTAAATATACCTGTACATATGTATGTATAAATTGTCATATTCACTGGAAAAACAAGGGTTAAAGTAACATTATAGTTAGGTGTGATAAAAAGATCTGTTTTGATTAGAAAAAACCTTCAGTGAAAAAAACAAAGGTTACAGTAAAGTTATAGTTAGGTGAATAGGTCAGTGACAATATTAATGTTTTGAACTAAAAAAACACAGAAATTCACCAGTTATAGTTAGCAGAGCTAACTATAACTTGCACCCCATCATACACTGCTTATGATCTCACATACCACTCCCGACATGTTCTATGACATCATTGATGACATCAATGATGATATCTCAAAAGACATCATTGACACTTCCAACTTGGAGTATTTAAACAAAAACAAGGGAACCCAGGACGCAATAGGCTAAGGACCATGGGTAGGAACTATTATTACAGAAACAAGGGTCCTTAAGCAAGAAAAATTATGACAAAGATGAATATAGACCAGATGGATCTATATTTTTGGGGCAATGTCCAGCCGGACAGTTTATTACCCTAATACAAAATAATCACAACAAAATAGAACACTGTGTGTGATAGAGGTGGGACACCAGCTGATGTCCGACTAACACACTGGAAGAACATGAACAAAGAGAAAATAGTAGGCAATAACAGGTCATCTGATTATTTTGAATCATAAAACAGACAATCTTTTCTATACACATATGCATGAGAAATGTAAATCAACTATGCATTTAGTGCATTCATGTCGACGACGTTTCGAACCACAGTAATAATCGGTTCATCCTCAGGACAGAGGGTAATTGCCTTAAAAGTTCAAATATACAGTATATACAGTAGTATCACGGTTGTGTGAAACTAGGGTGGCAAATGGGCGGATGTTACCCAGAAAATTGTATGCGGCAATGATCAAGGAAGAATGTCCAGGGGGTAACAAGGGTCGAGGACAATGCCTTCAATACCCGGGTCAGGTCTGGCGGTGCAGACAGCAAGTCCACAATGGGGAGGCTTGCAGGACTGAAATCATTGCCGCATACAATTTTCTGGGTAACATCCGCCCATTTGCCACCCTAGTTTCACACAACCGTGATACTACTGTATATACTGTATATTTGAACTTTTAAGGCAATTACCCTCTGTCCTGAGGATGAACCGATTATTACTGTGGTTCGAAACGTCGTCGACATGAATGCACTAAATGCATAGTTGATTTACATTTCTCATGCATATGTGTATAGAAAAGATTGTCTGTTTTATGATTCAAAATAATCAGATGACCTGTTATTGCCTACTATTTTCTCTTTGTTCATGTTCTTCCAGTGTGTTAGTCGGACATCGGCTGGTGTCCCACCTCTATCACACACAGTGTTCTATTTTGTTGTGATTATTTTGTATAAGGGTAATAAACTGTCCGGCTGGACATTGCCCCAAAAATATAGTTCCATCTGGTCTATATTCATCTTTGTCATAATTTTTCTTGCTTAAGGACCCTTGTTTCTGTAATAATACTTCCAACTTGGAAGCTTTCTTGGCCACTGGGGGCTCTATCCCCGGGCCAACATCTAAGGAGATATGGGCATGCAGCCGCCTTCCCAATTCTCATTTGGCCAGGGCTCCAAATATAATAAATAAATATCATATGAAGGGGGAGGTGGCTCTCCGGGATACAGTAGGTGAGGATCAAGGAGTGGGAAGCCATGCAGCCCCCCTTCTTTTGAATTACAACCATGGCTCCAGAGGATGAGGTCCACAGGGCCTTTGAAGACACAGGGAGGGTGGTGTGTGGGGATGTACCATGTTACAACGCATACTATTACAACTACCTACCGTTACAACGCGACCATTACAACGCATACCATTACAACGCATAGCGCTTTGAGGTGCTGGATAGTGGTAAGTATAATTTACTATTCTAACTCCAGTCCCCGTGGACCCTAGGGAAGGTGTTGGATAGTAAATTATACTTATTCCCTATCCTAGAGCGCCCCCCAGCGCAATGCGTTGTAATGGTATGCGTTGTAAAAGTCGCGTTGTAATGGTAGTGCGGAGTAACGAATGCGTTGTAACAGGTGTATACCGGTGTGTGGCTCCCCGAGCCTATAATGGCTATGGTAGGGTGTTTGCATGCCCTCTCCCCATAAAAAACAACACACCTCTGGGAATGGGCTCCTCGGGCGTATAATGGCTTAGAGAGGGAGCCACTTCCCCCTCCTCTTCATTAAAAAATGTGGCCATGGGGATGGGGTCCCCAGGGCTCAAAATGGGCTCATGGAGCGGGGCCCAACTGATGCACTCCTCTCTCTCTCTCTCTCTATATATATATATATATTTTTTTTTCACTGAAAAAAACACAGGTTTCAGGGACATTATAGTTAGTTGGACATTTTACTCATTCAAAACCAGAGAAATTCAGCCGTTATTGTTAGTTTAGCTAACTATAACTTGCGCCCCCGCAATGCACTGCTGATGACGTCACATATTACATCATTCATGACATGGTCAGTGACATCACTGATGACATCACTGATGACAACATCCAGTGACTGTGTGTTTCTGTAAAGTTTAAATATGTTTTATTTATATATATGCCAAGGTGTATTGAAGAATGAGTGGTTTTATGAGTGTCTCAATGGATGATTTAGTAGGTGCATGACTGACTGTATAAGTGAGTGATTAAACATGTCTTACTGAATGCATGGGTTAGTTACTAAACTGTGTGAATGTTTGTATCAGTCTCTCAGTTAGTGTGTAAGCGGCTACATAGGTTAGTGAGTAGCTACATGAGTATCTATATGGGTTATTGATTGGTTGTCTGAGTATCTGTATGGGTCCCTGAGCATCTATTTGGGTGAGTGGGGGTGTGTGTGACTCCGTGCATAGATGTTTGAGTGGGTTAGTCATTGGGTGTATTGGTTCAAAAGTGCATCTGTGAAGGGCTGTATGGGTGGGTGAGTGTGTGTATGGGTGTGTTGTTGAGTGAATAGAAATCTCAGTAGCACATGTGCGAGTAACTACATTTGTGAAAGGTAGTATATGTGAGTGTTGGAGTATATAAAAGATTAAATGTGAGATTGAGTGATTGTGAGAGTGGCTGTATGGATGACTGTGTGCTTGTATTAGTAATTGTATAAGAAATTAAGTATGTGTTAATAACTGTATGAATATGTGAGGTGGTGTGTGTATAACTGTATAGGTGAGTAAATGGGAGTGTAATTGATTCTTTGCATAAATGACTACGTGTGTGAGTAACTCTATGGATGAGTGGCGGTATGTGGGTGTCTGTATAGGTGTATGAGTGCATATGATAGTGCTGTATTGATGAGTGACTGCATGTATGAGTGACTGTATGGGTGAATGAGTGGATGTGTGTGTAGACCTAGTAATCAGTTACTGGGTATGTAGTAACTGGAATTGGTGTGTCTATGGTTTTGAACATAGGAGTCTGTATTTTAGAGTGGGTGTATCAAAAATTATATTAGGGTGTGAGGAGGTGCATCAGATTATCACGTGGATGATGTCATCAGTGATGTAATTTGAGATGTCATCAGTGATGTCATTTGAGATTTCATCAGTGATGTCATCCGTGATGTCACTGACCATGTCATGAGTGATGTAATATGTGATGTCATCAGCAGTGCATTACAGGGGCACAAGTTATAGTTAGCTCATCTAACTATAACGGCCACATTTCTCTGGTTTTGTAGGAGTTAAATGTCCAACTAACTATAACGTCCCTGAAACCTGTGTTTTTCTCAGTGAATTTCCAAGATTTTTTTAATGCTAATTTCTAACTTTAACTTCCCTGAAACCTTTGTTTTTTTCAGTGAATTTCTAAGGTTTTTTAAATGCTAATTTCTAACTATGCCTTCAGAGGTAGGACATGTGCAAAAAGAAGAAGAAAGGCGTAGAAAGAAGCAAGAGAAATGCAGAAACAACCAACAGAGGTGCAGAAAGAGAAAGAAAGGTGCAGAAAGAAGGAAGAGCTATGGAGAAAGAACCAACAGAGGTGCAGAAAGACTTTTTTGCAAAGTCATCCTGTGCCCTTGGCTGCCCCCCACAACTTTTTGCTGACTGGTACTGGTGGTAACTGACTCTGACTGACCCTGGGCTCTGCCTAACCAGGCACGGAGCCCGTGCTTTGCTAAAATACACTTAGAATACGGTGAAAACATCTACTTACACTAGGGTACACTATGGGTGTGGGTACCCCTGTGATTGGGATGACCTCTCCTGTAAGGCCCTATGGGATTAAAACTACCTCTAAGTCCCTAGCATATAATAGGGCATGGCAGTTTAGAGGCCAGCAGCCCTTTTCTGCACTTGCATGTATGCACTGCTGAGTCTGAGGTCAATTAAAAGTAGCCCTTTGTGTGCTGAAAGAGGCAAGAGAGGTGCAGAAAGAGGTAAGAGAACGGCAGAAAGAGGCAAGAGGTCCATAAAGAGGGAATATGGGGTGTAGACAGAGGCAGGAGAGGTGTAGAAACATGTAAGAAGGGTGCAGAAAGAGGCAAGAGCGGTGTATAACTTTGCAAGAGAGGTGCAGAAAGAAGCAGGAGAAATGCAAAAGAACCAACAGAGGTGCACAAAGAGGCAAGTGAGGTGTAGAAGGAGGCAAGAGAACTGCAGAAAGAGGCAAGAGAGTTGCAGAAACAGGCAAAAGGGGTGCAGAAAAAGGGAAAAGGGTTGCAGAAAAAGGAAGGAGGGGTGTAGAAAAAGGCAAGTGGGATGCAGAAATTTAAAACAGAGGTGTAGAAAGAAGCAAAAGCAGTGAAGAAAGAACCAACAGAGGTGTAGAAAGAGGCAAGAGGGGTACAAAAAGAGGCAAGTGAAGTGCAGAATGAAGCAAAAGAGGAGCAGAAAGAACCAACAGAGGTTCAAGAGGGGTGCAGAAAGGTTTAGGAGAGGTGCACAAAGACGCAAGAGGGGTGCAGAAAGAGGCAAGAGAAGTACAGAAAGATACAACAGGTGCAGAAAGGCAAGAGAAGTGTAGAAAGAGGCAAGAGAGGTGTAGAAACTGGCAGGAGAGGTGCAGAAAGAAGGAACGGGGTGCAGAAAAAGGCAAGAGGGGTACAGGAAGAAGCAAGTGAGGTGGAGAAAGAGGCAAGAGAGGTACAGAAAGAAGCAAGAGAGGTGCAGAAAGAGGGAAGAGAGGTGCAGAAAGTAGAAGAGATTAGCAGAAAGAGGCAAAAGAAGTGCAGAACAAAAGAAAGTTGCATAAGGAAGCAACAGAAATGCAGAAAGTAGCAAGAGAGGCGCAGAAAGAAGCAAATGGTTTTCACACCATTAGTACCAACTTAACACCCTCATTTAGCAATAAGTAGCAGGTAACCATTCTAGGTTTGCAAAAGGCCTCCCCCCACACTGTAACACTTGTCGCTGCATTTTTGGTAACGTTTGAGCCTTTTGAGCTAAAAACAAGGCTTTTTTTGTTCAAATCTGCAGATTAGGAAGCAGATGATGGATTATGTAGCTAATGCTGGAAAATGTATAATTGTGCAAAAGTCGGTGCAGCCAAACAGTCGCATAATTCTAGTGGCCCTTCTCATACCTCTGACTAGGTCCAGAAGTGCTCCTCAGTGATTCCTTTTTTTTTCTCATGGAGTTCATAATTTAGCTTCTATGGAAACAAGGAAGACTCAACCTGAGGTTACCACTCCACAACACAGACTACCATACCACAATGACTCTCCATAACACATAACCCCACTCTACATAACTCCTATACACTAAATACCACATAATTTCTATCCACAAATTTCACTACACAACATACGACATAATTCCGAGGCGAGGCAAGATGGCGGGCAGTCACTCGGCCGAGTGAGCTGACCACCCAATCTCTCCAGTAAAAACCTGCTCTGATGGCGATTTGAAAACTGTATTACACCTAGGGGAAAGGTAACTCCTTTGCTTATACGTACCGGCTAAACTGGCGAAGTCTCCATAACCAGTTTGGATGCTGGGGAGGCTCTGGGGAACGCAGAGTTTGTTGCAGAGGACTCCGCTTCTGTGTATGCTGGCGTATCGAGCTCTTTGCTTTTCCGATGCTGCTCGGTCTGTGTTTCCTAGTTTGAAGGAGGGGACCGTAAGGACCGTAAGAATGCCACCAAAGACGGGCAGCAAGGGAGTGTGAGGATGCGGTCGGCTGTGGGCCCCGAAGTTACCAGGAAATCGGCGGTCGCGGGCAACTCTGCTGGAGGAAGCTCCGCGACTACGAGCCCCCGCTCTGGAACGGAGATGACTAATGCAGGCGGGCAGCATAAAACTTTCAAGAACGGAGCCATAACACACGGTAAGCAAACTGTACCGGCGTTGTTTAAGGCTCAGTCTGTTAAAAGCAAAACAACTGGTAACATTGTAAACTCTGTAAACTCTGTTAATCTGGCGGCGGGAAATGCTTGAAGGTCTCCCTCAGGGAAAGTTAAAGTTGTGGACCCTACCCTACAAGGGGAGAAGCTGGTGAAAGGGCCCCGGACTCAGGCCAACAACACAAATGGAGGGGGGGAAGTAACAAGTGAGATCTCACGCCGGGGGGGGGGGCGGAACTAGACCCAGGGGATCTCAGTGTTGAATCTTTGAATCTCATGGCCAACTCTGTCCAAACAGCATCAATGGTAAAAACGGATGGTCCAATTCTTCCATTAACACCGCAATCCCATTGCATCTTGGGAGATGAAGTCCAGAGAACCAATAGATTAAAAACTGGTAAGGAAGATTCGGACTCAGATCAGCAGAAAGACATGGATACCCAGAGAGATGTCAATTATATTAATTGTAGAGAGGAGGATGTTACTGATAGGTTTTTCTCACTCTCTGATCATTCCAACTATTCAGAGGACGAAAGTCAGGGCAAGGATTGGGCTGGTCAAGGGAGCAACACGAGTAGTCTGCACTGGGAAGAGGAGGCAGATAGATCTCTCTCCAACCCTGGTACGATTAAAAAAGCATCTTCCTTTTCTTCATCGGCTAGCATGGCCAAGGGGGCCACTGGTAGCATGATATGGGACTACTCTTTCTGGCCAAAGTTAGGAGAGAATCAAGGTATTGAGGGAAAAGGAGAGATTCCGAGTGAATCTGGTAGTACGATGCAATGCACTGAAGAAATAACATTGGCTACGATTTATCAAGTGATCATGGCTCATCAGGAGGAAACTGGGGCTGAGAGCTCTCGGACGCAAGTACCTGCAGAAAGCTGCAAAATTCTATTTGAAGAATCACCAAGACTTGTGCAGACTTTGCAACTAGAATCGGGGAGGCAGAAGCCAGGATATCTCAATTGCAGGATGAATTAAATACACAGAAAAAGAAGACTGAGTCAATGCAATTGTTAAGGGATGATACACTGATGAAATTGACTGATTTAGAAAATTGCGCAAGGCAAAGAAACTTGCGGATACTGGGTAAAGAAGGGCCTGACATCCGCCAGTTTGTGAAAGACATTTTTGAAGAGGCCTTTACGGATTTAACACAATGGGACTGGAAGACGTAAATTCAAAGGGCACACTGCTTCCCTTTCAATCAACGGAGAGCAGCAGGACAATCTGATAACCGTCCACATGCTATTATGATCCTTTAAATAATTTCTTAGCCAGGGAATCTTTACATGACCTTGATAGACCTTATCGCAAAAGAACCATGAAGGGGTGTGACTTTTTTGTTCGACCTGACTTCTGTCAGAAGACGGTTGAAAAGCGCTGGCTTCTTCACCAACTAATATCTGAATTTCAGGCGAAAGGAGCTCAGGCATTTCTCATTAATCCAGCCAAATTGAAGGTAGTTTTGCAAGGGCGCACACAGTACTTTCAGTCAGAAATCCAGGCGAAAGAATTTCTATTGTCAATGAATACATCTTAAAATTCGGTTGGCACAATTGAATGAGAGTTCCGCTGTGAAATAAAATCTGGGAGCTTTAGTCTTCAAGACTTTAATTGGTTCCTCCTTACTTTTTTTTATGCTTATCTTTTTTTTCACCCTTATACACAACTTTATTTTATTCTTTGGGTGTTCAAACCGTTCATTTTATTTTATTAATGAAAGGCACACAGATTAGGATCAAAGGTCTCACTGTCACTGGTTAGCTCAGCATCACTAGGGACAGTAGGTCCCTATGCCTCGGGGGTATGCCGGGGAGAGGGGGGACGAGGAGAGGTTGGAGGGGGAGGGTTTCTACTAGGGAAGGTCTCCGGGGAGTGGGCAGAGGGGGGCGATGAGGGCTGAGGGTGGGAGGCACTCTAGCACATGTTCATTTGTGTAGTTATGACAAATATAGTAACTGTGAAAGATACAATATCTTACTATGTTCTCCTTTTTCTGTAGAAAAGCTGGTGGGAAAATCTCAGGGTCTTTTTAGTTGCTACAAGTAACTTCTTGGTATGGCAGGTAGTAATAAAAATATCAGAATGTGCTCTTTAAATTGCTGTGGCCTCAGTGATAGGAAAAAGATGGGCATATTAGCGAAACCTATTAGGTACATGAGGTTTGATGTATTATGTCTCCAGGAGACCCATAGCTGTTGGAATAATCAAATGTGGTTAAAAGATTTGGGGCTCAATCTCCTTGCTTGTACTCTTCAAGCTACCAACACTCGAGGAATAGCTATAATTGCAAGACATGGGCTTTTAACTTGTAATCGAGTTAAGGAAGACAACTTAGGGAGATGGATAATTATAGAAGTAGGTGTTAGGGATATATTTTATACTATATGCTCCTGCTATGGCTCCAATTTAGACGACCCCACTCATCTTGATCACTTAAACATTGAGTTAGCTTTGCGGTCTCCCTTGATAGTGCTCTGTGGGGATTTTAACATCCATCTGAATGCCAGCTTCAATCTCCAAATAATGACTCCTATTCCGGACGGAAGGTTAAGACCTTCAAGGCTCTACAGGGGCTATGCCAGGAACAAAGATTAACTGATATTTGGCATAGTCAACATCAAACGGAACCCGGATATACGTTTTTTTCAGCACCCCATAAAACATTTTTGTTACCAATACAATAGCTGGAAGGGTCACTTGTGAGCTCTTCCCAAGACTCATTTTTGATCATAACCCTTTAGTGATCCAGCTACCGATCGAAAATCTTGTACAAGTAATGACAACATGGACTTTTGACAGAAAGCTATTACTCGATCTAGAATACTGCCTCTATATCTCACAGTGAAACGTGGAATTTTTTTAGAGGAACAGGAGGACTGCATCTGAGCTAATAGTCTGGGAACTCTGAGCTTTTCTTTGCATAAAAAGAGGAAGATTAAAGAAAAGGTTAACGGTTGGATAGATCAGCTCAGGGAGGCTGAGGAAGAGCTTATCCGGGCAATAGGGGAGCAGCAGAAGAGTGAGGAATGTCAAAAAAAGATAGCAACAGCAAGAACTAAAATACATCAACATCTAGGGGAAGATTTAGCCATAAAGTTTAAGCAATATAGGGCTGATATATATGAATATGGAGAGAACACATGCAGACTACTAGCTAAACAGATTCAATAAAGAGTAGTTTCTAATAGAATATGTTGCATAAAAAAATCAGGGGGACAGATTCAGGTTCTCCCAGCTAAAGTCCTGGAGGTCTTTCAGGAGTTTTACCAGGGGCTTTATGCCACAGAAAAGGAAGGCTCAGTAATCTCAGGTGAGGACTTTCTGTCTGATTATGGTACCGCTCAGATTACCCCAGAACAGAGGGATATGCTTTCTGCCCCGATCTCAAGGGAGGAAATTGAATCTGCCATAATTTTGTTGGCTGCAGGTAAGGCTGCTGGCCCTGACACATTGCCCCTGGAATTTTATCGTACTTTCAGACAAGCTCTTTTTGGGGACCTTGAGCTTTTATTCTTAAAAGCCCAGAATGGCCAGACTCCTGACTCCTGGCATTGAACAACTATTGTAGTCTTTAAAAGAAAGGACAAGCCGGAACTCACCCCCTCTTCATATTGCTCTATTTCTAAAATATACAAAGATAGCAAGATCTATTCCAAAATAATAGCATTGTGGCTGGGAAGGGTCATTGCTCCCCTGGTCCCCATCCATCAACATGGCCGGGATACATCGGACCATGTCAGGCGGGCAATAGCCTTGTTTGATTGGGCCCAGGCCTCAAGGGTACCCCTGGGGATGATCCTTTTGGATGCAGAGAAAGCATTTGACAGGGTCTCCTGGGGGTTTCTTTGCCTGATGCTGAGGACTAAAGGATTCTCGCCGGAATTTGTTACAGATGTACAGGCTCTATACCTTTCACCTAAAGCCCGTGTTCGGATTTCAGGGCAAGTATCCAATGTATTATCAATCAGCAGAGGAACTTGTCAGGGGTGTCCCTGCTCACCATTACTATTTGCCCTGTATGTTGATCCATTGCTCAGTAAGCTGGATGCTGATCAACGGATTGAAGCTGCTACGGTAAACGGAAACTCGTATAAAACGTTAGCATATGCTGACGATGTAGCTATTTTTACAACAAATATAAGATCCGCCTTGCCCGCTGTTTATGACATTGCGAAACAATTCGGCCTTTTATCAGGTTACAAATTAAAAGCCGATAAAACTCAAGTCATACATTCCGACACTGCAAGACTGCAGGGGATCAAAACAGAATCAGCAACAACTTATTTGGTATAAAGATCACGGCTGGGGTTGATCAGATTCCTGAGTTGAATATATTACCCATTATAAAAAGGACCGATCAGGCACTTTCAAGATTAGACCACCTTCACCTTTCACTGCACGGGCGCTGTAATGTTATAAAGATGATCATTTCCCCAAAATTCTTACATCTGTTCCAGACAATACCTCTTGATTTCCCCTTCTTGTATTTCGATAGCCGAAGGAGTCTGTATCAGATTCTTATGGAGTTATCACAAAGCTAGAAGGGCAGCTAAATGGATAATCCTTCCAAGATTGATAGGGGGCTGGGGACTTCCGTCTCTCAGGCTTTACCATTGGGCAGCATTGTTACAGCACATGGGGACACTGCTGGCCGGAAGTAAGGCGTTAGTCCCTGAACCAGTTAAACCTACAATATACGAGCTTTTATTAGGGGAAGAAGCGCCAAATTGCTTAGTCAGAATCATCGAACCGAGTTATTACAAGAAAACAAAGTTTAAAATAATTCAATCAGTGTTCTCAATATGGAAAAAAATGAGGCGACAGTTAGGGGTCCTAAATTTAAATGCATAACCCCCTTGCTTTCATATGGGCTGCTGCCGCCGAATTTTAAGGACCCAAAAACCAGAGGGTGGGGTGTCCTCGGAGCTAATGATTTCGAAGATTTTTTTAGTAATGGCCATATTAGCTCTTTTTTCGAACTGCAAGAAAAATATGGACTTCCCACAAGACTCTTCTTTAAGTTTTTACAAATTAGAAGTTTCCTGACTAAAACTATAACACAGAGGAGGGGTAATTAAGCTAAGATTCTGCTGGTGGACACTTTAACATCTAAATCCAGTCTTGGGAAAATCTATCAAACATTACTTTCTACTCTTCCTGACGACTTAGCCGTTCAGAGCCTCAGATGGGATAGTAAATTCGTACAGGGTAGCATGGATCTGGAAGGCTCTATTGAGTTAGCTACTCAGATTTTAATAACTGGCAGTCTGAGAGCACAATATTACATGTCTATCTTTGATCTATATTACACGCTGGGAAAATTGCTAAATGGTCTGGGTCACTATATGTAGTAGGTGTGGGCTCTTTGCAGCTGATACGATCCACATATTTTTTAGCTGTACCAAGTTGGCAAAATACCTACAAGACATTGAGTCTTTCCTGACCCATATCCTCGGCAAGTCACTATCAATAACAGCTGGTCTAGCGATCCTGGGGATCGATCAGACTCAGAATTTGATGGGACGGACTAGGTGGGATATAGGTCTAGTTTTTATGGCAATGGCTATCTTAAGAGCTAACATTACATCTCAATGGACCAGTCCCGACCCCCCCCCACGTTTAATAACTGGAGAGCTAGACTAATGGCTGTATACAGTATGGATTTAGCAGTGTATAGACTCAAAGGTCGTAGGAAACAGGAAATGGGCAAGAAGCTGTAGGCACCAGTAACCAAAAGGATTGGAGAATAATGCTGTTTCTTTTTCTTTAATTTTTCTTGTTTGTATGTGGACCCTGTTTAGTTAACCAGTGACAAAAGTTTTGTTTATCAGCCCTACTGTCTTTGGTCTAGAGACTCAGACAAGATAATTTAACAGAATTTGATGTATGATTTGTCATAACTATTGTTATCAAGTATTCAAAAATTAATAAAATAAAAAATAAAAAAATAAATACCACATATTCCACTACACACAAAGTACAACCACTCCACTCCAAAAAACATTAGTAAATAACTTTTAGATTTACAACGCCAATAGCTCTAAATCTTGCAAATGTGAGACCTATTATATTACAAATGTTTCTTTAACGGGTAGTCGCATTTGCGGAGTGGTGGAGAAAGGGGGCTGGGCCTCCAACCAGCTCTCAGGAATTCCACTGCGTAGGACTTACAGGAGGTACCAGGAGGGCATCTTGGCCCCCAAAGTCCCTCAGGAGTAAAGTGGACTTCATCCCCAACCAGTATTGTGCCAGGAGGTGCATTTGCAGAGTGGGGAGAAAGGGGGGGCGTGGCCTACGAAGACCTCTTAGCAATCCCACTGTGTGGGACTTAGTGGAGGTAACAGGAGAGGTAGTTGGCACTCAATGACAACTTTGGGGGGCCAACCATCCATCCTATTACCTCCAGTAAGTCCCACACAGCAGCATTGCTACATTCTCATAGCAGGCCATGCCCCCTTTTCCCACCACTCTGCAAACGCGCCCCCTGGCGCGCTCTTGCATGGGAATTAAAGTCCACAATACTGCTGGGGGTATGGGCTAACTAGCCTACCTGTTACCTCCAGTAAGCCCCACACAGTGGGATTGCTGAGAGGTGGACACAGGCCTTGCTCCCGATCTCCACCCCTCTGCAAACACGCCTCCTGGGGCGCTCTTGGTTGAGGGTGAAGTCCCCTTGCCTCCTGAGGGTCCCTGGGGGCCAACTAGCCCTCCTCTTACCCCCAGTAAGCGCAAAACAGCTGGATTACTGAGATTGGCCCAAGGCCACGCCCCCTTCTTACACCTAACTGCAAATGCGCTGCCTGGCCTCATTTTTGTATAATTCTTTTAATTCCAGGGAGGGGTGCTGACTTGGGCCACTTCTGGCCGGGGACCCATCCCCTGGGGCCTGGCCTTGTTGTTTTTCATTTTGCCAGGAGGGGGGCCACAAGGCCTTCCTCCCATGGGCCACTTCTGGCCCAAGGGACCCCATTCCCCAAGGCCTGGCCAGCCTGTTGTTTTTGGGGGGGGAAGAGGGCCATGTGGCGCCCCTCCTGAGGCCAGGTATTGACCCGGGAACCCCATCCCCGGGGACAGGCCTTATTTTGTAAAAAAAAAAAAAAATTAATATAAAAAGGGAGGGGGCCGAGTGTCCCCCTTCCCTGGGCCACTTTTGGCCCCAGTGACCCCATTCCCCGGGGCTGGCCCTCAAGTTGGGGACCATGGGGAGGAGCCCCGATGCTCCATGGTCCCTGGCAGCTCCCCGCCTCATGTAGGGGGTTTCTACCTGCCCCCTTTTCTTCTTTTTCACCTTTTTTCACCTTTTTTCTTGTGACTCGGTTACCGAGTCACAAGATGGCTGCCAACACTTCCTGGTTTGGAGTGTTGACAGCCAATCAGATTGAAGCTCATGCTCGGATGGAGTCGCAACTCTTCCTCGGTGCTCAGATATCGATATTTATTTTTTTACTTCCTCAGGAACTACTGAATGGATTTACACCATTTAAAAAAAGGTCACTCTCTGAACCAAGAGCTACCTTTTTGCCAAATTTGGTATATTTGCGTTCAGCAGTTCGGGATGTAGCCTGTTCCAGAATTCCTGTGGAAATTAACATGGGGCAAACGCGTCTTTGGGACCCTCCATTTTAGACAATTATTTCACTCAGTCAACAGTGCATACTTAGTTTCACCAGGGTGCAGAGAAATGGAGAGACGGGCGTTTTCATTAAAAAGGTGTTATTTATTGAGCAGTCTTCCTTCTCATGCAAGAGAAATGAATTGCCACAATTGCAATACTTAAAGTAAAGTAAAGTGCGTACAGTAAAAGTAGTATTATGAAATAATACTGTAAAAGCATTGATACGGTTTCTTAGCCATATGATACTTTAAAATGGATAAAATATATACATACATATATACATTGGCTAGAAGGCTCAACTGGTGCTTCTAACTAAGCCTACTCCGGTGTACCTGACCTAAGTCTAAGACGTGGGAAGGGACAAGGAAGTAGCAGTGTTAAGTTAAGTTGGTTTCAGTAATGTTGCCAAGAATCTGCCTCAAGAATTCTCTTAAGGGTTTAGTCAGCTCCGTACCTTGGTAATAGAATGTGGGATGTCTGGTATCTCTTTCCTCAGGACTCGATATCCCAGCAACCCGCAAGGGTAGGCTGGAAACACCGGAGCTGGATTTTCTCGGCTGGAGAAAAAGGCAGCGTCTCTCTCAGTGCGTCAAACAGGTGGGGCGGCTTCCGCGGGCACTCGCATCAGCTGGGCTCTCGGGCAAGTAGATTGCCGCTCTGCTCTGAACCACTGTGTGTTTGCTTAAGGCAACTGTTGGTATTTTATACCTGAAAGGTGTCGGGTTTGACGTAAGGTTGTACATAAGACGTCACCTAGAACTAACAGTTCTTGCAGGACTTCAGGAGTTCTTGTTCAAATCAAAACAAAAGCAGGGGGGTTTTCCCGGGCTGCTGGAGGCTTGCTTTGTTTAAAGAACGCGTTGTGCTTTCTAGGAGTCGATGGGAGTAGCCATGCTGTGCTTTGGATTTCATGGGCTATTACTGAATATGAATCTGATTCTTATGCTTTTGTCAGGACATTATTGATTATAACCTCACAAGGGCATACATCGGGAATATCGAATTAGGGTCCTAGATAAGAGCACAACACCCACTCCACGAATTGATGTCCATCATTACTAAAACTAAGCAATATTAAACATTCAAAGGTGCATGTGTTTTTTTCCGACCCACCCCAAAATACATATCGCATTTGAAATGGTATACGGTAAATACACGGAAATGAGTATTTGTACTGTACGCTTTTCAAGCAGTGTTATCATTCAGAGAAATGCATATATATATCAGATGAATGAATTGCAAAAATTACACATGAAATGGCTCTAAATACAGAAAAGAAGGTTGAGACCATTTCATCATATATTTATATAAATTTCTGTTATATGTGCTAGAGGCTGAGGTAAAATATTGTCTCTAGTATCCTAAAATAGAAGTTCTGTACTTTTGGAAGGCGGGAGGGTGTTACCCTCCCGGCCGTATTTATTAAAATATGAAACAAAATTAAAACATTAAAATAACAGTTTCATATCATGTACAATTTTCATTTATTACATTATGATGAAGACACGTTGATTGGCTAACCTTAACAAATCTCTAGTACAAAGGTTTTCCTAGCCGAGTCTAACATCCTGCAAATGCATACTTTCTAAATTAAAATTGTACATCCTAGCATTACGGGCCAACGGCAAGGTCGCAACCGGTGTCAGATCCCTACTACCAGAACTCCCCCTCACGGTGTGAGGGCGGGCGCGCAGAGGACTGTACCTCTGTGCCAACACCAATTTCCCTTGTCTTTGCGGGGGCCCCCTATTTAACTCGACGCCATCTTAATGGACGTCCGAGGACTCGTGTGAGGTGTCTAGAAGGTAGCGTGGACCCCCCTCCCATCCCACACTGTTTATCACATCCGCCGTCGCGGATATCCTGGCCCCGGGAAATTCGTAGGAGGGGCATCCAGCCGCCTCCTCCCCTGGAAGGGGCCTATGACCGCCTTCCCTTAGGCGACCCCATACTTAGTGGGTGCCGCCTCCCCGTGTGAGGGGCCAATGGCCGCCTCCCCCCGGGCGCTCCCATCCATAATGGGTGGCGCCCCCCCTCTAGGGACCTTGAAATTACTGCTCACCGATCATGACCTTACCGCCACAGGCCGGATAGTTGACCGGCTATCCGGCCCCCCCACAAACTCCTACTAAAGGTCATGCTTTTACAAACCCCTTAACCACGCTATGAAGTCTCCTATGAGTAAGACATTCCCCTCCCGGGATAAATGGACCCCATCCTTGAGATACATGTGATCCCCCCGAATACATCCATGCGGAATACAGTGCAACTGCGCCGAGCGAAACAACCTACTAAGTTTGTTATTGACCTTCTTTACTGAATTGTTCAGTGCTGACACAGAGAGGCCCCCCCGCCACACCTTCCTGGGAATCATGTGTGACCATGCTATCGTGCACCCCGGGATCCTTCTCGCCAGCCAGCTAACATTAGATAGAACCCCCTCGAGTAGTACTCGCCGACCGAGTGTCACTAAGTCATTACCTCCCAGGTGTACTATGATTACAGACGGCGGTGACCTTGTCCGCCCTAACAGTTCCTCGACAAAACATTGAAACTGGTCAATACAGAGCCCGCCCCTTCCGTGGAAGGTCACCCTGTACCCGTATTCCCCAGCCGCGTGAATCACATCACCTGCTTTGAATACGTCCCCGGCCCGTCTCACGTATGAGTGGCCCACGACCCACACCACTTTTTCCTCAGCCGGTGATCTCTGACCGCTGGTCCCCAGGTGCCGGGTCGACTACACAGTCCGCCCCGCATAGCATGCTCGCGAAACTGTAAACCAAACAGAAGACAAGAAGCGTGAGTGCATGACATTGGCTTCATAACATGTGCAACCGCACATACCTTTTATGACAGTTCGAGGACCATCGTCCCAGTTGTTTCACCTTCTCAACACTCTGGCCCCTGGCTGTAGCCTCTGTAGCAGCCCCTATCCTAAAGGAATGGGTCCCGAAATCGCCCGGGTCCAAGCCCGCCGCTGCGATTGCCATCGTTAGCACCCGCTGAAACTGAAACCTTGTCAGTGGGGTGGCGTCGATGTGTCTCAGCAAGCTTCCCCCCCATGCATCCGCCCTTCGCGCTAAATATTCCTCAACGCACTTCACCGGGCACATGGGGGACCCTCGCATGCGCTGGACCACAATACTGTCTCCCATGGCCCCCTGGTCGGTCTTGGACCTGGCTATTGTGATCACCATTGAATCCCCCTTGATCAGAATGTGATCCCGACACAGCCCTCCCTCTACATCCTTCTTATTTCTTGCTACCAGCTCGCTCACCCGCATCGTCCCATGGAACGCTAATGCGAAAGCGGCCCGGAACAGCACTGCCTCGAACTGGGAGGAACATGTCGTGGGGAGTATCGACATCAGCAGGGACAACCTTTCTAACCCAATCGGGCGCCTTTCGTCTACTCTACGACCCTCAAGGCGTTGCCATCCACGAAGGGCCTTCTTTACCAAAAAGGACGATGTGGGGTCCTTGATGCCATGCGCCTGCGCCATGAATGAAATGGCGGCCCGGTGCCTATTGGCCGTTGCCGCTGATCGGCCTGCCCTGTGTAGTGCTACAAGGAACTTCAGGACATACTCCTCCTGACCCCAATTGACCCCCCCTGCCGGACCCAAAAATGCACAATAGGAACGAAACGCTCCTTCGTATGCCTTCCTTGTCCTGGGGGCTAGGCTTGCTGCCACGAGGTCTTGTAATCCGGGGCACCGAGTAGCCAGAGTGCTTCGGGAAATGGTGCCGCCGCTAGGTCCACGGAAGGTAGATAACCCCTGAAAGCCTGCATGCGTGAACGAGAGAGTGCATCAGCCGCCTGGTTCAGTACACCTGGCACATGCTTCGCCCTGAATTGTACGTTCAGTTTCATGCAAAGTAGTACAATTTCCTTCAGTAGTCTCAATATCCACTTGCAGCGTGCTGCCTGATTATTTATACATTCAACAACAGTCATATTGTCGGACCAAAACACCACAGAGCGATCTCTGAACTCATCCGGCCATGCCATCAGAGCCACAAAAATGGGGAACAACTCGAGAAACCCAATGTTACCTGTGAGACCGCTGGTGTGCCACCACGTCAGCCATATTTGTGCCGACCATCGATTACCAAAGATGGCGCCAAATCCCACGCTCCCCGCCGAGTCGGTCCACAAACCCAGCTCGTCCGAGGACGCTGGTGGTTTGTTCCACACCACTCGACCGTTGAAATCCGCCAGAAATGCCAACCATATGCGCATGTCCTGGCGAACTTCTGCAGACAGTCTCGTGCGATGGTGTCCTTCCTTGAGACCAACCATGGCTTGTGCAATAGAGCGGGAAAAGGGGCGGGCCATTGGTATCACTCTGAGGGCAAAGTTAAGCTGACCCACTGCTTGTTGTAGCTGATGGAGCGTGACTTTCTCTTTGCTAATGCACAATTCCAGGGAAGCCCTGAACTTCGCTACTTTCCCCACTGGCAAACGGAAACATCCCTCCACAGAATCAAGCTCAATGCCCAGAAACTCGAGTGAAGTCGATGGTCCAACCGTCTTACCTGGTGCCAATGGCACCCCGAACCGCTCCATGAGAGTGCAAAAGTCTCGTAACGCCTGCGCACATTGTGTGTCGCCGGCTGCCCCCAAGAACAAAAAATCATCTAGGTAATGCATAACCTGGGTATGGCCAGTGGCTTTGGTGAACGCCCATTGCAGAAAACAACTGAATTTCTCAAAATAAGCACAAGAGATGGAGCAACCCATTGGCATACATCTATCCATGTAGTAACGTCCTTGGAACACAAAGCCTAACAGACGCTGATCCCGTGGGTGTACCGGGAGCAACCGGAACGCTGATTCGATATCCGACTTCGCCATCAACGCTCCGGGCCCCAGGCGATTCAACATGGCGACGGCATCGTCGAAGGATGCGTACCGCACTGAACAAACTCCCGGGTCAATCGCATCGTTCACCGAAAGACCCCTCGGAGCTGACAAGTTATGGATCAACCTAAACTCCCCCTGGTCCTTCTTGGGGACTACTCCCAATGGGGAACAGATAAAATTAGTTACTGGCGGGTGCCTATATGGGCCAGCAACCCGGCCAAGGGCAACCTCCTTTGCAATCTTCCTTTCTACCACCGCTGGATTATGCTGAGCCGACAGTTGATTTCTACACAGTGATTCCCCACGAAAATCCCCCGCCGGGATGTGGAAACCATACAAGAAGCCGTTCCTTAACACCCCAGCGGAGACATGATCAGGGTATTCGTTTAGCCAGGGGATCATTGCCATGACATCTACGGGGGAAGGTAGCGGTACACCATGGTCCCCATCATACCTGTTTGCCCCCCCCCTCTACCCCCTGTATCACCATTCTTGGCTCTGCACGAACTCTCGGGGTGTGAAGAATTTCCGCAACCTGCACACTCATGCCTGAACTTACATGTCCCTTGAGGCCTCGTGCACTTGCCCCTGTTAAAATTCCAACAGACCCCTTTCTTACCACCATTCCCTCCATTCCTTGGTTGGTGGTCACCAGCGGGGCCCGCTCGAAAGGGCGCCGCAGGCTGACGGCGGGAAGGCCCGGACCCATTCCCGCCAAGCGACGACGACTTCGTCGCGCCCGGCAGGAGCTGTTTCTGCCAAGAGATCGAGTCGAGACAATCCCACGTCAGAGATGAATCGAACTCCTTGGCCTTACGAAACTTCATATCGTAGCCTATCCATTCATCACCTTCATATGTCTCATAAAAATCCATTATTCGTGCCTGATAGCAGGACAATTCAGTCAAAACCTCGGGCTTACGTTCCCCAATAATTGCAGTAAACATCGCAAAGGCCCTGGCCCAATTAGAGATTGTCTCATCAACTCTGAATCCCGCCATCTTTGCTCGCCATACACTCGGGTGCCACAAATCTTTTTGTGTCTTAACATACTCCATCTCGCGATGGTCGGTTAACAGGGAAAACATATTAACGTACTTATCAGCCCATATCAATTCTTTCGTGGCCAACGGTATATGTTGGACCACCTTCTCCCGTCTTGAGGGCAAAGACCCCTCCCTTGCCATCGGCAATGCTTGCTTACCCGGCTCCATTGCTGTTCCCGCCGTTTTGTCGACACCAGCTGCCGGTCCTCCTGGGGTCACCTGTGGGGGGACAAAAGGGAGATTCGCCTTCGCGGCATCTCGCGACTGCCGCAACTGCTGTATTAGTAACTTGGCCTCTTCGGCCGTGTCTGCCGGTGCCGTAGCGCCCCCTGTCTTTTTGCCAAGCCATGCGGCCAATTCGGGAGGCGTGTCCTCCTCGCTGGCGGGCGTAACAACAACCGGAATCGGTTGACCCGCGTCTGGGACCGGTACCGGGGCCTCGACTGGAATGACCGGGCTTGCCGGGGGTACCTCGGGAACCGGGACCTCCTCCCCTGCCGCCCTATTCCTGACCCTTTTACCTTGCCCCGCAGGGACAACGCCCGGCAATGCAGGGCCAATAACTTTCTTCGGTCTACCCGTATTATTCATCGCCGCCATATGCTTCTTCATACTTGCCATATCTTTTATCAGCATTCGAAGCATCTGGTCAGTCCCAGACTTCTTTCCCGCCTTCCTGCCAGGCATTGTTCAACGGATATCCGGTCCCTGTTGCTCAACACTGTCCTGGACCCTTAGGCTCGAAGTCCTGAAAGAGAAACGCAAAAGATTACAAGTTCTCAAAATTGCTCCTTGTTCCGTTGAGGGCTCACGTGCAACGAGAGGGTGCAGCTTCCTAGCACAGGAACAAGAGGATGCTTCTTCGGATTGCTGCTCCTTTTATTCCTCTTCGGGAGGGCGTGTACCCTCCTCCGGTACGCCTATGGGGCGTGGCCAACGGTGTAGGTGTCTAGGACAACCCTTCTTGGGCGGGAAAAGGCGCGCCCCGGCTACGCCGCTTCGGGCATACCAGCCGTGACACGCCCCCCGCCCAAAATGGTTTCCCGGGGGGATCCGGGCCCCCTACCATACGTTCGGGGGGACCGAGTGGTCGCCCCTTTCCATTCAGAGAGTTTCTTGGCAGATTATTAAGACCACGTTGGACACTTGTTAAATGTTTGACCCACCCATCACCTGAACCTAATACCCTTGCCGTTATAGATTGCTTTATGTCCCGGTTTTTTCTTTCCACAACCGCATTTCCCTCAGGATGGAAGGGGCTAGAATACCGCAATGCGATGCCCATACTGTTCATGGCCTCTTTGTAAGCTCGAGAGCTAAACGCGGGACCCTGATTAGAATGTAGCATGCCAATTGCGTATGTGCCGATAAAGACTCGCAAATCTTTTATAACAGTTCTGGCGTCAGCCTAGTGTGGTGGTCTACATTTTAAGTGAATTCTGTCTTAATTATTATGGGGACGCATTTCTCCTATTGGATTTCTGCGTTAAAGATAGCCTGAATCTTTCTAGTAATGGTATCTGGGCTACAGGCTGGACCGGTTCACAACTGCGATCTCTGTTGCAGTTCTCGCAATTTTTTGCAAAATAGTAGATATCTACGCTCATTCCCGGCCACCAATATTCTGATTGTAGGTCCATCAAAGATTTCGGATTTCCTGGTGCCTCAGACCCAACCCCATATGTGCTTCTTTAAGTAAGAAGATTCTCCTGTTCGTGTTTGGAATTACCCTATCCCCCACTCCAGGGATTCGAGCAAACGGAATGGAGTTTGCGTCAATTATGTATGTATTACTGAGTGGATAGTTGAGAGGTAATGCTGAATAATCGCCTTTCAATGAGGCTTTTACCGCTAGCATGGTTTCCCCATCTATGTGTTTTTCTGAACGCTTTTCAGTGGCTATGGAAGCCGGACGAGCCGCTTCCGCTATGGCTGTGTTAGCCAATGAATTCCCTGCAACGTGAACGCCATCACGTCGAGGACTCAATGCGTGTATCACGTGAGTCTTTCGTAGTTCTTTCTGTAAAAGAACTACCTGTTCCCAAAGCCTTTTATGCTTTATTGTGGCACCTGTGTCATCTTTGTAACCGCTTTTGATCCATGTCTGCATGTCACTGTTATAGGATTTGACGCAGAAATACGAATCGCACACTATTAGTGTGGGGAATTCGCGATCAGCATTTTCAAGCGCCATCTTTAAGGTTCTTATTTCAGCTCGCTGAGCTGAACATTTCCTGAGTGATTCAGTTTTGGTAATCATTGGTTTGAATCTACCAGAGCGCCAGCCACCTTTAACAATTGCGCACGCTGCATCATAGGATTTGTTTTCTACATCAAAATGTTGTGCGAATCTGTCCATATAGATTACGCAGGTATATTTTTCTAGAGGCAGGATTTCAGCTGGCAGAGGATATTCCTGTTCATATACTAGATAATCTAAGTTTTTTCAGTTTTGGGTCAAAATAGTATTTAACATCTTCTGTAGCCAAAGAATTTTCCCATTCTATCCATTCTGGATCTAATACTCCTTTAACCAAGTTACGTGGCTTGTTAACGCCTCAAGGGCTGATTCTGCTGAAAAAACAGTTATTCTCTTGCCTTGGGCTTGGGCTCTTTCTTTAGCTACAGCAGTTCTAACCGCAGTTAGAATTTTCTCTGTGGATCTGAATTTCATTTCAGCTTCAGTGTACAAATGTGATTTGTAAGCTATAGGTACCGTTTCTCCATCATTAGAGGTTAGGTATGTGAATCTGCATCTTCCTGGGATGTCTCGGATTACAAGATTGCGTGTGTTCTCATGTGTTTGCAATTTCGTTTTAGTTAACATGTCTGTTTGTAGTGATCTCAAAATTTCTGTGTGTTTCTGAGTCCAATTGTTTTGTTTGAAATCTAATTTTATTAATTCATAGAGAGGTTTAACTCTTTCAGCATAATTTAGAATATATGTTCTTCCGAAATTCAGGAAACCTAGTAGTGATTGTAAATTCTTCAGCATTTTTGGTGCTTGGAGTACAGCACATTTCTCTAAGAAATTGTTTTCTAGGCTTTTGCCTTCACTTGATAATTCATAACCTAAAAATAGGACAGTTAGATGGGCAATTTGTGACTTTTTAAAGTTGAATTTGTAACCCTCTGAGGCGAGTCCAAGTATTATGGTGTTCACCCTTTTTAAGTGAGTCTCCAGGTCATCATCTGTAAGATAGATGTCATCAACATATGATAATGCTTCATCATCATATATTTGTAGTAACTCTGTTACCCTTGCTGAGAATAATCCTGGGCTATTCTTGAATCCCTGTGGGAGTCGGCAAAAGTGTTTTTGCGATCCAAATATTGAGAAAGCGGTCAAATACCGGCTTTCTGGTGCATTGTTTTGACAGAAGAATCCATTAGAGATGTCTAGTGTCGTTTTATACTTTTTGCGCACAATGTTGTTCATTAGTGCTGCACTATGTGAGTTTTGCACTGCAAATGTTTTACAACAGGAGTTAAGGTGTCTATAGTCCAAAACTAGACGATACGAATCGTCTGGTTTGGAGACAGGAAACAAAGGATTGTTCATTTGAGAGGTGCATGTTTCAATCACCCTTGGTACTCAAGTTGATCTAAGATCTCTCTGACTTGATTTTTAGCTTCTTGTTTAACTGGATCTTGTGGTGAGGTGAGTCCTCATCCCATCCTACATGATTTTTGTACAAAGCAAGAGCTTAGGCTACTGCCCATTTTCTTGCATATGTGTATTTTTTATGAATCGGGATAGGATTCGAGAAGCCAGGCATAATCATTTGTTCGCCATGAGGGCACTCCCTGACAAACTCTGGAGGCCAGTCTTTCTCAGCTAACAGAATGTCATAGCCTTTTGAAAGTTTTTCCCAAAAGAGACTTTTTATATTCCTGGTTTTATCTCCCTCTATACGTAATGTTATTTCATATAGCTTATGGGGCACACTAACTCGTGTGTCTGCAGTTTCCACTTGAATGTACTCATTCGTGTCCACTGTCTCCAGAAGATTCATCAGGGTCTTGTGAGCTATGGTCACTTCTGCTCCGCTGTCTAGCATTGTCTGTGCCCACTCTCCGTTTTTCAGCTGTGTCCTCAGAATTCTCGGCATGTTTAATCTTAATACTTGCAACCTTCTTTCTGGGAAATTGTAATTTTTTACTTTGATGAGCAGGTTCCTTGTCTTTGGACTTGGCGTGCTCTTCTCTGTGTTCTGATCGTCCTCTTCTTTCCAATTTCTGTAAGGAAGATCGAGAAGGATTCAGTGAGAATGATCTAGAGGGACGTGTATCAACATCTTGATATCTGTCTGTTTTTTTTATTTTATCCCTATCTCTAAGGTTGAATCTTTTGTTCAGAGGGTTCCCTTTGGGGAGACTAGTCTTCTCGGCCTGGATATCACTCTCTACGCTGAGGAGACCTTCCTCTGGACTGGAAACATTTTTCCCTGGGAGTGGATTGTTTATTACCATCCCAGTTCTTTTTTGGAGTTTTTAAATTATTTTTAATAAATGTTTTTTCAGGATTTTCAGTTAGTTGGGGTTTTATCGGTTTCCCACACAAACTATCTCTTCCTAGCTCTTCATAGGATTTTTCTATGATTCTGGCAAGTTCCAATGGTTGGGCTGCTATATCCGTTTCCTTCTGTTTCTGGCGGATCGCCACAGATGCTGCATCACCTTTTATGTTGGCTAATAATATAGCCGAGACCAGCGTGAAGTCCTTTAGTAATTTCATACCCAGAGTTAAAGCTGGTTCTGGACCGTATTCATTTTGAATCTGTCTTAACACATCCGGTATGACCGCCATAGACGGGACACCATGTGTTTTTGTGTAGATGGAAGCAAAGACTGTGCCCCAAGTGTCACAGTCCTCCACATGTGGTGCGATCCCCATCGGGAGGCAGATAGTCAGAATTCTGTGTTTATCAGTAGGCGTAGTATCAGGAAATACTGTCTCTATTTGAGTAATTTTCTGTGCTAACCAAAATGGAATTTGTTCCCGTTTTATGAGTACTTTACCAAGACATGATTGTATGTTCTGTGGTGTGATTTTGTTTGTGGTCCCCTGGTGAGGGGTCTGCTGTGGAATGTTAAATGTCGGTTGGACTATTGAGGTCTGCATGACATATTGGACTAATTGTCTATGTATTTTAATTAAGAATTTTAGCTGAGCTAATATTTCAGGAACTGACATTCTATCAATGTCTGGATGTGGTGTGTAGTTGGCTAGAACCGGCCACATTGCTCCTGGTCTACCTAGTGGGCCGAGCCTGGTGATGTGATCATTATGTTTTAGGGTGCCTTTGAACCAGAGCAGGTGCTCTTGGTATTTTAGTGGAATTTCAATCTCCTCGAAAGGCGTGTATTCATCCGGAGGTTCCTCTATTTTGTAATAGTGAAAATCTTTTGTCGTAGCGTGTGCTGCTGGAAATTGTACCCATGAATAGAATACCTCTGTCTGTCGATATTCGTGTGCCTCTATCACGAATATGACTGTACCACCTTGCGGTGTCAGGCCATTTTCTATAAGTTTTAGAGTTAAAGTTCTTCTTAGATTGACCGGAATGAGTATTGCATCCAGTTCGGTTTCATGAAGACTTGTGTCTTCCTCTAAGAGTCGAGCTGCTAGTCTTACTCGCTCCCTTTACTCATCACTTTCTGTCATTTTACTGACTGAAAGTTTTCTGTTGCAGATCTAGTTTCAAGGAAACAAAGATTAGGTGCACAATATTTTGGAACACTGTATCCTTCAACGTTGATCAAAACCAGAAACTAATACATAGGATTCTCATCCTACTAAGTTCCGGTGGATATTAACCTTTCACCCACTCCAGACGTCTATTGGAGTTTTTACGGGGAAAGGGTTCTGTGTGCAAAAAAGCACAACTGAGTTACTCTATTGTCTTGCGTTAGATTATCGCCATACCAAACGTTGGGCACCATGTAGTGTAGTTCCTATTTTCCCAATAGGCTCTGCGCATTGGAATAACATAAACAGCAGTGTAGACATAGGACTGAGGTCATCTAGGTCTCTACTGACTATGTTAAACTTAATTTAGGTTTGCGCCAGCTAGCTCAGAGGTCACTGGAAACTTTCTCGAATGAAGAGGGATGGATCACCTTCCCTGGCTCAGACAAGAAGGGATTCAGTTTCCGACAACCGCATAAACATGACAACTTTGCTCCCTTAGAATAAGAGAATATCTCTAGAGTTGTGTGAAAACAATAGACAATTATTTCACTCAGTCAACAGTGCATACTTAGTTTCACCAGAGTGCAGAGAAATGGAGAGACAGGCGTTCTCAATAAAAAAGGTGTTATTTATTGAGCAGTCTTCCTTCTCATGCAAGAGAAATGAATTGCCACAATTGCAATACTTAAAGTAAAGTAAAGTGCGTACAGTAAAAGTAGTATTATGAAATAATACTGTAAAAGCATTGATACGGTTTCTTAGCCATATGATACTTTAAAATGGATAAAATATATACATACATATATACATTGGATAAAAGGCTCAACTGGTGCTTCTAACTAAGCCTACCCCGGTGTACCTGACCTAAGCCTAATACTTGGGAAGGGACAAGGAAGTAGCAGTGTTAAGTTAAGTTGGTTTAAGTAATTTTGCCAAGAATCTGCATCAAGAATTCTCTTAAGGGTTTAGTCAGCTCCGTACCTTGGTAATATAATGTGGGGGGTCTAGTATCTCTTTCCTCAGGACTCGATATCCCAGCAACCCGCAAGGGTAGGCTGGAAAACCCAGAGCTGGATTTTCTCGGCTGGAGAAAAAGACAGCGTCTCTCTCAGTGCGTCAAACAGGAGGGGCGGCTTCCGTGGGCACTCGGGCAGGTAGATGACCGCTCTGCTCCGAACCACCGTGTGTTTGCTTAAGGCAACTATTGGTATTTTATACCTGAAAGGTGCCGGGTTTGACGTAAGGTTGGACATAAAACGTCACCAAGAACTAACAGTTCTTGCAGGACTTCAGGAGTTCTTGTTCAAATCAAAACAAAAGCAGGGGGGGGTTCCCGGGCTGCTGGAGGCTTGGTTTGTTTAAAGAACGCGTTGTGCTTTCTAGGGGTCGATGGGAGTAGCCATGCTGTGCTTTGGATTGCATGGGCTATTACTGAATATTAATCTGATTATTATGCCTTTGTCAGGACATTATTGATTATAACCTCACAAGGGCATAAATCGGGAATATCGAATTAGGGTCCTAGATAAGAACACAACAATATATTGATAGAGGTTTAAATACTGTCAAGTCGATCTGATGGTGTGCAAAATACCGAAAATAGTGCAAAAATGCAATGTAAACAATTTGACCTAACGTACTACTAATCAAGTTGTACTAATAAATTGCAAGTGCAAATAAATTGTGCAAAATCGCAACGTAAACAATTCCTCTATATGAGCAAATAATGCCAATAGTAAACATATGTCCAACATCTTCATGTGGATCGGTCATGGTCCAATATATGCCAGCAATATGTAGGACTCAAAATCCAGTACAACAGACAATTATCTTATGGATATATATCAATCGTATTTTGACGGATGATTAACTACTGGTCTTACCCCTACTCTTCCAGTTTCTCTCACAAACTGGATTGAATGCGGTGTTAGGAATATGTAGACCTCATCGTAGAACCTTTCAGAACAAGCCCAATGTGCCAAAAACCCATAAAGTGAATAATATGATAAAATGTATTTATGTGTATTATAAGTTCTAATTCTATGATCTTAAAATCCGTGTGTTGATCAGTTTACTCAAGTTGCCATTACTCATAGCTGCAGCAGGATGTTGACTAATATAGAATGTATGTTAGTTGTAATATAAACATATATATACAATGAAAATTTGATGTACAAGCAAATATAGCGAACAGTTAAATCCATCCTTATTGTTCAGTTAAAGTGATCCCCGGCCGGGGTTCCCTTTGATTCATATCAGAACACAACGGAACTATACTCATATATAATGAATAGTGATAGATATGCTTGGCTCTCTCGGTTTATTGGTATAGCCAGCCGGCTCCCCATTAAATCGGAGGCTGAGTCAAGGTCCCTCTCAATGAATAGGTCTGAGGCATCCTGGAGCTAGGGTAGACATGTGTACATGTCCTCAGTTATATTGAGGCCTCCCGGTGCCTTAGTATCAAGCTGTAATATGTACCGGGTCTCCAGTTTACGGAGTATGGCCTCCCTATCACCCCCACGTCTGCTGGCCTTGACAGCATCAATGACATAATATTTCAAGCTGGTGTTATCGCTTCGATGATAATCATGGAAATGCCGTACCACCGGATAAGTATTATCCTGGTTGGATATTGCTCTTAAATGCTGAAGTATGCGTTTATGTACAGCTAATTTCGTACTCCCGACATTCTTCAGCGAGCATGGACACTGTAATACATATATGGCAAATTCCGTTTTGCATGTCAGGACCTGTGTGATGGGGTGTTCTTGTTCACTGAATCCGTCTCTATATGACTTTTTATTAATCCCGTGTGTACAGGATTTGCAGGTTTTACACCCGAAAAAGCCACTGTTGTTCTGCAGCCAGGTTGTTCTCTCTAGGGTCTCCGGACAGGTGTCTACCAACTGATCTTTAAGGGAGGGTGCTCTGCTGAATGCTAATGAGGCCCGGCTTGGTAAAGAGGACCCAATTACAGGATCATTGACAACAATAGGCCAATTTCTGTTGATAATATTATAAATGGCCTTATGTTGCTTGCTATTTCCTGTAATAATTCTGAAGATCTTACTTGCACTGATATCTTGTGCTACCTCGTTTGTCAAAGCCACCTCCTTTGCGTTGATATCCTTTCCATAATTTGCAAGGAGGTCCTGTCTTTTGTCTCCCATGGATTTAACCCGGGCTCTCTCAATGAGCTGTTCAGAATATCCTCGCTCCAGGAATCTTACTTTGCTGGCTAGTTGGGCCCCCTCTAAATCAGTTGGATTGCTACATACCCTCCTTATGCGCAGCGTTTCCCCGTAAGGTATGCTGGCAATGAGGTGAGCCGGGTGGGCGCTGCCCGCATGCAGGATACTTCCCTGCTGTACTCTTGCGGAAGAGTTTGGTCTCCAACTTGCCATCCTTCACATATACCTCAGTATCAAGAAAGGTAACAGTGTCTTGGCTCAATGTGGCCGGAAACACAAGATTGAGATTATTAGTGTTGATATCACAAATACATTTGTTGACCTGCTGTTCGCTGCCCCTCCAAATAACAAACAACAAGCATATCATTATGATCCCTGAACAGTTGGGAACGTTGGGATAAATAGTGTTTGACAGCTGCCAGTCCATCTGTGTGTACTATGCTTGTGTAGAGAGTGGTGACATCAAGTGCCATCAGCCAATCGACCTCTATCCACTTGATATGTTGGATTTTCTGCAAGAAATCTCCTGTGTCCTGTACATATGATTCAAGTGACCACACATAACCCTGAAGAAAATAGTCAATGTAAATAGATGTGCGTTCCAACAGGCCCCCCCTGGCTGAGATGATCGGCCTGCCAGGGAGGTTCTCGACATTTTTGTGTACTTTAGGAATATAGTAGATAAGGTTGGTCACAGGGTTCTCAATTTTCAAATATTTGAATTCAGTGTCAGAGATCATTCTGCTGGTTTTCCATCTTAACAATTTGCGATGAAACTCAGCCTTAATGGTGTTAAGTATCAAGATATTTAGCCGTTCATAACACTGCCAATTATTGAGTTGGAGGTACGCCTCCTTGTCATAATTGCTCCTGGTCATAAGGACAATGTTGCCCTCCTTATCACTTCCACGTATGACAATGTTCTTATCTTTAGTAAGGCGGGAGACAAGTGCTGCATATTGCTGTGTTTGTTTGTCATATTTTTTCTTTTGCTGGCAGGTATTCTTTTGCAGGTCTTTGACTTGTTTGACCGTGTTTTCATGAAAAATGTCTATTGCATCACGTGGCAAAACAGGATTGAACACTGATGGAGGTTTGAACGGCGTAAGGGCAGATATACGATTGCCAGCCGCATCTACCTCTCCAATGCAACTAGGTCCAGTCTGTTATTGGTCATATCCCACCCCATCAGTGTTCCACAGTTCAACAATGCCCTCTGAAATGGGGGTTCCTGAAATATCAGCAGTGGTTGTCATATTGGGCTGCTGAGTCACACCTTCAGTTTTAGGTTTAAGGGCGTAAAATTTACGTAATTTTAGCTTCCTCACTGCCTTGTAGAGGTCGCATCTGGTGGCAGGATAGTTGAAATTGCAGGGGGGTGCATAAGAAAGTCCCAAATTGAGAATATTTTCGTCTTTGGTGGTAAGAACGAGGGGCGTCAGATTGATTATCGTCAGGTTCTGTTGACCACTTTTCATTGATGATTCATTGTCCCCTGACCCCTGCCTCACTTTGGCTTTTGATAATTCCCGCCTCTTCCTCGCCCTGTGTCTCTGCCACCACTTGTAGTTGGCCCGTTGTTTCTGTAATTTTGTTTAGTGTGGGGACTTAATGTCTGCAGCCTTTCTTGGCATAAAAAACGTATTTCCTGCCCTGGTGACGGTTTGGCACAGGTATCCAAGATAGCATTATTGCGGTGTTCAGACTCGGATTCAGTGTCAACGTCCGAACTTAATGTTAAGGCCGAAGTGTCTGATTGTTCCTTCTGCCTTCTGCTCTGTTTGAATTTGGGTGGAGGTTTAGGAGCAGATCCCCGCATTCTGTCGTACTTTATGGAAAACGTAAAAATCTGACGCAGTTCGTAATCATTACGATCCCGTTGAAATTTGAAAGTTTTTCTTTCCTTGATTTTTTCTTCTTCTTTTTTATATATATATTAAAGAAAGTGGCGCACGCCAATTTGTTTTTGATTTTAGCATGGGAGGGACCCAAGGGTCCCTCCTACTGGGCCTAGTGGGTATATTATCCCTACCCTATCCCTTTATATTATTTTATAATATAAATATTTTTTTACTTCAGGACAGAGGACTGTCCCGAGGCCTGTAATGGCTGCCAGCAATTTTTTTCTCATGTTGCTAGCTGCCAATCAAAGCGTTTTTACGTGGAGCAAATTGGCCCAAGTGAAAAAAGCTCCTTGGGCCAATCAAATTGCTCTATATTTTTTTTATTGGGTGTGAAAGATTTTAGCGAGAGTCCATCAAACCCAACCGTCCAGATATACAAGTAATTCTGGCCAGTTGCAGCCCGTGCAGGTAAGAGCAGTGGGGCGGTGGGGCCGGGTTGGGGGGGATTCGACAGACGACCACAATGAAAAATAAAATAAATAATACGTTTCCCTGTCGAAATCCCTCCCTCCAACCCGCCCCACATTCCACCGCTCTTACTTGCACGGGCCGCTGCTGTTTCTGACCCTTAATTATTCAAAAACTACTGAATGGATTTATACCAAATCACAAATGGCACAATCTGTGTTCCAAAAACGAGCTTCTTGACAAATGTGTAATTCCAGAACAATCACTTGGGGGTATAGGGGGAAAGGGATAGGTAAGGCAGCCCCCCACTCGTACAGTATTTAAACAATTAGAGCCTCACCTATATGTGTACACATCCACATCAAAAACCACCAGGAGTAGGGACCCCTCCTTGTTAATGTCCCCAGGGATTTGTCAATGACATAGATCCAAAGGTTAGGATGTGTGTAAATACCAAAAATCACACAGGACCGCTCTTACTTCATCCACCAGAAAAGTGTGAAAGATAGAGAGAGTACCTCACGGTAGCACCACCCGAGGGGGTTCCCGGTTAGTAATTACCGGTATACCCACTTCTCATCATTGGCCACTCTCTCTATGTGAAAAGACAAAAGTGCACTAAGGAAGATAATAGTGCAGACGTGAGAATAGTGATGTGAAAAAACACAAATAGTGACAAACGTCTCACCACTAACACATAATTTGAAGTGTACAAGGAAGATGTACAGACCCCTAACCAAACACACAAATAATATATAAAAGTGTGGTAGGGTTATGCTTGCTTTACCGTTTTATTCTGATGCAGCAGAACCCCACTTCTTAAAAATGGTAAATATGTACCATAACTCTTTTCAATCTCAAGCCGACATGTTTCATCGCTGCTAGTTTAGCGATTTCATCAGGGCAATGAGGGGTACACAGTTCTCAGTCTTTACATGAAGTTTGTGGACCTGTGTGAGGAATAAAAAGGAGAGACGCGAAAAGTGCGTCATTCAAACCCCTACATATGGGGCATCACTGGAGCAGCTTGTTAATGACACGCAATTTGAAGCAAATTTACCTTGAGGGTGCTACGTTAGCACATACCAGCACCACTCAAAAGGGGGCACCGTGTTAAGCATCCACGTGTCCCAACATGTGACCGACAATAATCACAGCCACCTGTACACATGGGGAAACAAAGATCGAACACGTTCACACTAATGTTTCCATAGATGTAGGTTGCTGTCACGTTATAGCCAGTGTGGAATAAGCTACTCTAGTCTTGATAAACACGACCACTTGGTCCACCACCCATTCCAGAGGAGAAATATCCATATGCCAACAAGGGGTGTTAGAGGGGAGCTCCCGCTTAATGCTCTATTTATATCGAGGCATTTTACTCTTGGCGGTATAGACATGACACCCTTCCCAATAACACCAGCGGACATGAAACCCTTCTCAATAGCACACGCGGTCAGCCCCCCCAGCCTCCTTACTGTCGCCGAGGGACTCGCTGGTGTTATTGGGAAGGGTGTCATGTCTATACCGCCAAGAGTAAAATGCCTCGATATAAATAGAGCATTAAGCGGGAGCTCCCCTCTAACACCCCTTGTTGGCATATGGATATTTCTCCTCTGGAATGGGTGGTGGACCAAGTGGTCGTGTTTATCAAGACTAGAGTAGCTTATTCCACACTGGCTATAACGTGACAGCAACCTACATCTATGGAAACATTAGTGTGAACGTGTTCGATCTTTGTTTCCCCATGTGTACAGGTGGCTGTGATTATTGTCGGTCACATGTTGGGACACGTGGATGCTTAACACGGTGCCCCCTTTTGAGTGGTGCTGGTATGTGCTAACGTAGCACCCTCAAGGTAAATTTGCTTCAAATTGCGTGTCATTAACAAGCTGCTCCAGTGATGCCCCATATGTAGGGGTTTGAATGACGCACTTTTCGCGTCTCTCCTTTTTATTCCTCACACAGGTCCACAAACTTCATGTAAAGACTGAGAACTGTGTACCCCTCATTGCCCTGATGAAATCGCTAAACTAGCAGCGATGAAACATGTCGGCTTGAGATTGAAAAGAGTTATGGTACATATTTACCATTTTTAAGAAGTGGGGTTCTGCTGCATCAGAATAAAACGGTAAAGCAAGCATAACCCTACCACACTTTTATATATTATTTGTGTGTTTGGTTAGGGGTCTGTACATCTTCCTTGTACACTTCAAATTATGTGTTAGTGGTGAGACGTTTGTCACTATTTGTGTTTTTTCACATCACTATTCTCACGTCTGCACTATTATCTTCCTTAGTGCACTTTTGTCTTTTCACATAGAGAGAGTGGCCAATGATGAGAAGTGGGTATACCGGTAATTACTAACCGGGAACCCCCTCGGGTGGTGCTACCGTGAGGTACTCTCTCTATCTTTCACACTTTTCTGGTGGATGAAGTAAGAGCGGTCCTGTGTGATTTTTGGTATTTACACACATCCTAACCTTTGGATCTATGTCATTGACAAATCCCTGGGGACATTAACAAGGAGGGGTCCCTACTCCTGGTGGTTTTTGATGTGGATGTGTACACATATAGGTGAGGCTCTAATTGTTAAAATGTGTAATTCCACTCAGCAGTTTTTGCAATAGCACTACTTAAAAAGGTCTATGGAAAATGCATAGGGAAATTTGCTTTTGGGACCCCGCACCCTTTTTTCTCAACCACCGCTTGACGGGTCAACTGTAAACTTACCAGGAAGGAGCTTAAGATAATTTGCATTTTTGGGGAAAGATTTGTTAAGATTCATAAAACGTTGCCAAATTTATCAACAAACCAAAAAAAGGCCTGCGGATGGAAAAGCAATCCTAAATACAACTCCGGAGTTCCACTTGCTGCTACAGACCCTATCAAGAGGGGTGCTACTTTGTGTTAAAGTTAGGTCCTCAGGGTCCTCTATATCATCTCTATGGGAAGACTCAGTGTATAACAAAAATAGAATACATACATTTTAATTTATTTCTGATACTTTGTGCTAGAGTTCGTTCTTGATGGCCCTCCAAGTCATAACTATGGGAAAAGTATGAGTAACCCAATAGTGTGCACAGGTATAACTTGGGTTGTCAAGAAAATGTGTTAAATAAGATATACCATTGCTAAAAAAACACTGTTTAGAATCCTTAATTAATTTATTAGCAAATAGCCCACTTCTTTTCCCAGTAGTCACTCAATGAAACAGGGCCAGTGTGCCTAATTGCATTCCAGCAATCTTATGGTGGTCATACAACATGGAGAAGAACTTGGGATCAGTATTATTTTCTCTTGCTAATTGCCAGCTTTGTTTCTGCCGCTTGTTAGTTTGAGGCTCTGTATATATTTTAGAGACTGCATTACAATTGTTGATGAGACAAGCTGAACATAAAGTCCTTATTATGTTCGAGAACCACATTTTAATCAAATGCAGATGCAAAGGGAGAGATGTATAGAAAATTACCAATTGACATGAATGTTTACTTACCATGCTCTGTCAACTCTACAATGTCTCTCTCGAGTCCAAATGACAGAGCAGGCAACGCAGCAGCAGTACAGGAGATAGCAGAGGAACTAACAAAACAGACTTGTAAATGAAAAAATGGCATGATGTGAATGAGCATACCTGAACTATAATTGCCTATAATGTAGTTATTCTAGTACATTGTGTTGGTGTATACAGGCAAGATACAGATAAAGCAGATTTGAGCTACAACAATCATAGATGTAAACTTCTCAAGAGTATGCTTGTGGGATTGATAGCAGTGAGACATACCAAGCTTGGTGCTAGAGAAGTAGAAATATCCCTTTTCTGGTTCCGCTCCTGACACACGAGGGGCTGTGGATGCTCCAGCTGTCGCCTAGAATGCACCACATATGGGATTCTATAAAGAAGAGAGCCTTGGTAACCTGCATCCTGCAAAACCTCTCCTTCACCTGACTCATTTAATCTTTCCAACTCTTTAGCTCTCACATAGAGTATACCTCCAAACTCCATAGTTTCACTCCGTCGCTGAACTCCTACCATAGACGGTGTGTGGAGGTGAACCATGTAGTTTCCTGTAGTGATCCACTACAACGTGTATTACAAAATTCTGTCTGCTCCTCATTGAGATGCCTCTTCCTCTTGACTGGGGTTGGCTACATCTTGAAGGCTCTATCTGAATTCTGGTGTCCACAATGACAACCAACAAGGGGAAGAAGGCAGAACCAATTATGTGGCCTGTATTTATGCACTTTCAATGGTCATGTTTGCAGGTGCACATGAGCATTCTCTGGTGATGGCTATTTTTGTATTCTTTTCTATTTGGAATTGTATTCCTATAAGGGAAAGTGTATCTGAACCCTCTGACGGAAGACCCGCGTCAGTAGCCATTTTAATGGTACAGTAGTTTAGTACCACCAGCAGAGTTCATTTCACCTTCTCTCTGCTAGCATTTGGCCGTTTAATCATGTGCAGAGTCTTTGATCCAAATGCAAGGTATGGGAAATGCGGAGGCAGGCAGAAGGCTCTGAGGGCCTTTTTGTGTGCCTTGTCTTGGACTTAGACACTGGGGGCATATTTACAAGCCCCTAACACCACCACAACGTCACTTTTTCAGACGCTGTGGTGGCGATAGGGTCTTCCCCTTATTTACAAGGCAGCGTTAAGCCACTATTTAAGCCACGTAAAGTGGCTTAACGCTGCTTGGTAAATAAGGGACCCTTTCACGCTGGACTTACCATTAAAGGGGAGGGCAATGGATGTTGTGGTGGGTGTCCCACCACAACACTCATTGATTTTGAAGCTGCTGCCTACTTACAAGGGTAGCGGAAATAGGAGGCAGCGCCAAAATTAAGACCAGGGAAAACCTGGCCTTAAACAGGTGAAACGAGGAAAAATGCTTTATTTCCACTCGTTTTCGCTGTTTCCATGTGTGCTGCGTTGTGCAGCACACATAGGAACAGCAAAATGCCACTGATTGTTTATGTGCAGGAAGAAGTCACTTCCTGCACATAAATAATAATTGAAAAAAATGATGTACCACAAGATTCAAGCTATCCTGGCTGATGAGGGGAGAATCCCTGAAACCGGTCCTAGGATGCTTGTTTCTGGTCCAGGGTCCTGGCTTGGCAGTTCGGGCTAGACTGTTCCCATGAGGTACAGGGTCAAGACTGATTTGCATATGGCCAGGTCTAAACTGGGGTGGCATGGTGAGCAAAAGAATGATGGATTTAACCCAGATCTCTTGACTGGGTGTAAATGTTTTAATTTGTTCTGCATTCTGTCAATCAACTGAGTGTCATGTGTTAAAGCCCCTACCGCCACCATAAACTCACTTTTTGTGACTTTGTGGTAGCAATAGGGGTTTTGCCTTATTTACAAGGCAGTGTTAAGCCACTTACCGTGGCTTAACGCTGCCTTGTAAATAAGGCCCGTTTCACGCTATGCTTAGAGTGAAAGGGGTGGGCAGTGGGTGTTGCGGTAGGGATTCCACCCCAGCACCCATTGATTTTGACGCTGCTCTCTATTTACAAGGGCAGAGTAAATAGGAGGCAGAGCAAAATTAAGACCAGGGAAAACCTGGTCCTAAGTTGGCAAAAAGAGGAGAAATGCTTTATTTCTCTGTGTTTTTGCTATTTCCATGTGTGCTGCCTTGGATTGTTTATGTACAGGAAGGTGACCCTTCCCGCACATAAACAATCTTTAAACAAAATGACATTTTGTGACTTCCATGTGTGCTGCATTAAGCAGCACACATAGAAGTGACAAAATGGCATTTCAAGATTGTTTATGTGCAGGTAGGAAGAGGGGCCTTCCTGCACATAAACATTCTTCCCCTGCACGCAGACACCCTTGCACTATTGTGCAAGGGTGCCTGTAGCGCCAACTCAGGGGAAACGCAAGGCTGCACCATATCCTTGTAAATGTGGTGCAGCCTTGTGTTTCTGAAGTGGCGAAGTGAGGCGTTAAACCATGACGGCTAACGCCTCACTCATCACTTCCTTTTACATATCCCCTTAAAGTGCACATATTCAGTATTGCAGATTACTGTGAATGTTGTATGGAAGCTTTGTTTGAACTCTGAGCATATTGTTGGCTAAAAACATGCATTTTACAATTATAATCCAATTGCAATGCAAGCATTTATAACTGAAGTTTGGTGTGGCAGTTTAATAGTAATTTTAAGGTTGTTTGGCATATTTCAAAGAGTAGTTGACCGTGCACAAGTATCTTCTTGTCATATGTAGCATACTACTTGCCGAAAAAGTGCTTTGACGCCTCGTCAGATGTAGTAAGCGCTATATATATGCAATTACAATACGATAAAATACAATGTGTGATGTTATCAGCCAGTTGCGGGTCTCTCAAGTGGCCATACTGTAAGAGCTGATCCAGTTCAGAATTTTCTTGACACTCTTGTATTTGTAGTCCAGATTTTTTAATGGACTAAACAGAACTATGGGGCAGATGTACAAAGTATTTTACTGGCTGTTTGTGACAGGCAAAATGCATTTTGTCATTTATAGAAGGCAAAATGCGACTCAGTAACTTGTTACCGAATCGTATTTTGTTTTTGCGATTCAGTATTAGGAAGGGGCGTGTTTAGGGAGTCCCTTCTTAATACCAAATAATACTGGTATGTATGAATGTTTTGGGACAGAAATGTGTTGCAAAACATTTACAGTTACCACCAACTTGGTGGTAACCCATTCGTAAATATGAGCACCAACATTTTTTAAGAGCAGGCAGTGGTCCCACGGACAACTACCTACTCTTAAAAAATAAAAAGGTATAGTATAATTTATATTTCTTTAATTCCTTTAAGAAAAACGGGCTGCAATACAAAAAAAAATGTTGTTTTATTTAAAAAGCAATCTCAGACATGGTGGTCTGCTGACCCCAGCAGGCCACCATAAGACAGGTCCATTTGCGAGCCGCTGCAAATCGCTGAGTGTCAAACACACTGTTGTACATCACAATTTGCAATTTCCTAATAGTGAATCACTAAAATTCAGCATTAGGAAATTGCAACCAAGCGATTTCTTAAATTTGGCCCCAAATGTCCTAGAACAATATAAAACCTGAACTAGATTAAATACTCACGCAAGGACCTGGGAAACTATAGAGTTATGCAAACTTAGCCTTTATTATGAGTCCTGAGTTATTGGTGCGATATTTATAAAACCTAATAAATATTTTGGATATCGTTATTTATGAGATGTGATGCATATCACCAATTTACTGGTTTCCAGAGAAAACGCGATGTTATGTGAGAATATGTGTGATTTCTTTCGCTGATGGTTTTGTTTTGCCACAACCATGGCCTTACAAATATCACATTCTAATGCGCTGTTGGATAAAAATCTAGGAATTACCGAATGTGTCAGAACTATCAAGTGGCTATCAAGGGGCTAAAATGTAGGTATCGACATCTGTACTTTCACTGAGTGAGTTCACATTTCAGCTGTTGACTGCACTGCATCTACTTTGTGAGAAATGCACTACTGTTGCAGTATCTGCAATGTGTAAATGAGCATACAGGGCTCCTGCCCTCACAGTGTGTGGAAATAACAGACTTGGAAGGGTAAAGAAAGAAATGAAAGAGAAAAGGGAGAAGGAAAGAATGAGAGAACAAAATTAGAGGAGGGAATATAGAACAAATTAAATGAAAGATAAGAGACATTTGGAAATAAAGAAGGAAGAAACAGGAACATACCTGAGTAAAAATGAAATTACCAAGAGAGTCAACAAAGGAAATGGAAAGCGAAAGGTGGAGAGGATCAGAAATGGGGAAGAGAATTCACTTCCATTATGTCACATTTCACGATGTCCCACGCTTCCAAGTCTGCATGTTCTCACTTTCTTTGCTTTCATAAGAGTGAAAGGTCTTAATGCCACGTCCTGTGATGTAATTGTAGCCAAAATAAAAATTATACCACTCCCACTAACGGCTGGAGTTTTGTTGAATCCACATTCATGGATGACCGTCAGCGAGCAGGGTTGCTTCTGATTTTCACTGGTTGATCTGGGACATAGGAAAACAGCGGAAATACGTAAGCAGAGACCTGATCATGTCTTCCTCTCTGCATTCCTGGTTGGCAGTGCCACTTTGCTGATACCTCAAGTAAAGAACTCCTCTCCATGGGCACAGGAGCCGTTCAGTGAGAAATGTGTAGTACGTATCAGTTGCAGACAAGGGTCTTTGAAAGAGAAGCCTGGTGAGGATTCTTGGGGGGCATATGTACAAGCCCCTATCGCCACCAAAACGTCACTTTTACGGACGTTGTGGTGGCGGTAGGGGCTACACCTTATGTAGAAGGCAGGGTTCAGCCACTTAACGTGGCTTAACGCTGCCTTGTACATAAGGCACCCTTTCACGCTATGATTAGTGTGAAAGGGGCATGCAGTGGGTGTTGTGGTGGGCGTTCCTCCGCAGCACCCACTGTATTTGACGCTGCCCTCTATGTACAAGGGTGGTGTACATAGGAGGCAGCGCCAAAATTAAGACCAGAAAACCCTGGTCTAAAGTTGGCAAAACCAGGAGAAATGCATTATTTCTCCTCGTTTTTGCTTTTTCTATGTGTGCTGCCTTGTTTTTCCACGTGTGCAGCCCACACATGGAAACGCAAAAAGCCATGGTTTGTGTGTGTACAGCAAGGTGTCCCTTCCTGTACATAAACAGACCTTTTAAAAAAAAGCCATTTTTTCACTTTCATGCGTGCTGCATGAAGCAGCACACATGAAAGTGACAGAATTGCATTTTAGGATTGTTTATGTGCAGGAAGGGACACCTTCCTACACATTAAACAATCCTCCCCTGCACGCAGACACCCTTGCACTCTGGTGCAAGGGTGCCTGCATTGGCGCTAAGTTGCTAAACTTAGCGCCATCGCAGGGGGAAACGCAAGGCTGCACTACATTCTTGTAAATATGGTGCAGCCTTGCAATTCAAAAGTGGCCGAGCGTGTCAGTAAGCCAAGGAGTATAACGACACACTCAGCCACTTTCATATATCCCCCTTGGTGTTTTGCTATGAGGTCTTTCCTTAGGGTCCTGGAAGATCAGGTTTCACTGGAAAGTACCCTGTGTGCTTCCTGTCTTTCACCTCTGCTATTGTTGGATACAATACTACTGCTCTCCAATGGAATTACCATGTTTCTCCCTTTGGTCACTTGACTCTCCGAAGGTAATGGGGCAAAGCAGTTGAGGTTTACCGAGGAGCAGGTAAAGGTTAGAAACTCAGGTACAGTATGACAAATAAATACTGGTCAATAACACTACCGTCCACTCACTTCTTTAGCTTTAAACAATAAAAATAACATTAATTAATAAGCACTTAGATAGATCCGTTAAATTAGGACAAAGAAGACTAGCTCACCATCTTTGTCAAAGACATAACTGTAAACAATATTATAGGTACTACATACTAAACTTTCCACAAACCAATGTTAACTTATGGGGTTGCACACTGCCCATCATGGCAACCCCATTTCTAGAGTCTAGTTTGAGAGCTTTGCTCGCCTGAGGGAGACCGGTGTATGCAAGGGTTACAAGGGGAGAGGATGTGTTCTGACGGCTGGAGCTGGGAAACCAAGGTTCGAGCCTCAAGGTCAACTCCACATCCTGTGATTCTGGGCAAATCACTTAATCTCCCCGTGCCTGCCAAAAAATAATAATAATGTGTCCTTAAGTAACGTAACTGGTGCTCATGTAAAACGCTCCAATACCTTTGGGTCGAGTTTGCGCTATATAAATCTGCAACAACAAAAAAATGCAGGGACCATGGACACATACAGCCGGTACTGCTGTAACCTTGGGTAGCACACTGGACAACTCAGAGCTGCTAAGGATCTAATGTAAACATAAACCCCATTCCAGAGAAGACAATGGCGTACCTCCAAAGATCTGGTAATTAAGTTAATGCTGGTCATGGGTCGGGTCACCAGTATGGAATTGGTGACAAAATTCAAAGTCACTGGCGTTCTAATCCAATTCAAGGCTCAACCAGGTCTGATATTGTTTTAAAGGACAGATTTACTAGTGGGTCAGCGACCACTAATTTAGTTGAAGTGGACACTCCACATTTCTGACAAGCGTGCAAAAGGTAATGCTTCCTCGTAATGGTATCGTCCAAAATAGACATTCGGAATGGGGATTCATTTATCATCTTCAGTCTTGTTTGCTAGACAGCAGCTCATTCCTCACAATGGAAAAAGACAAGGCTCTCTGGGCGAGTAACACAAATAAAATAAATCACCGCAGATCTGGAAAGGGGTTAAATCCCACCCACACAATACTGGTAGACTGCACAGTAGTACAACCAGAACGTGCAGTCTGTGCTGTAAAACATGTTGCAATGCATTCCACACATTCTCGTGTGCTGGGAAACACATCATTGTTCTACTGCATACCAGGCTAGCAGAGACAAGCCCCGACATGGTTATATTCAATGTTACACTGATTATAGCCGCTAGCAGGCGCTTCACTGCTAGAAACTATAACAGTGGCGCCCCAGCTGTCACAGAGATGAAACTGAAAGCCTTTTCCAAGCAGTGCTTCGTAACCTTTGTTGACAGTATCTGGAAGCTATTTTAAATGCTACCAGCAAATGGATGATGGGGTTCAATGACTAAAGGGCTCGTCTCATACCAACATCGTCTACTTGCAGTTTCCATCTTTGGAGCAAATTGTGTGATCTTGGGCAAATTACTTTCTCTTTGTGTGTTACATTTACCTGGCTTGTGTATAAAGTGCTGTTCTAGCTTTAACAGAAGCAGACTAATCTGCGTGATACAAAGGGCTTAAAATAAAATTCACTGTGTTTAGAACAAGGGGGACAATCCAGATGCATGTTCAGGATTGTTAGAGGATTGGGGGAAAGGTGTTAATAATGTCAGCATTGTCAAAGAAATGAAGGGTAGGGTCGGATGGTGCTGGAAATGATATTTCGAGGAGACGTGAACCGGACTCTATTCTGAATCGTAGGAGGGAGGGGAAGGCTGATTTGGGAAAAGAATGAGGTGGCTCCCCTCTTTGCTCCTCATTGCGAGATTTGGTTGATAATGGAAGAGTTTGTCCCTTTGGGATTATAAGATCTGAGGTAACTCAGCTGATTCGGTGTGTTTAATTTGGATACATAAACTACTGAAAGTAGCCAGAACTTTTGTTTGAAACTTGAAGGGGGAGGGGGGGGATTAATAGGGAATAACAAAGGGAATAGAGGGCAGAATTAGCATATCCCTGAGCAATCCCACATTTCTGAGGGTAGACCTTGTGATCCTCATGAAATCTTCGCTACCCCTGGTATACTGTGCCAAAATCCGGTTCCACAGCACTTGTAGTGAGAACCTTTGCTTTTTCACTTTTAACTGTTTGAGGTTCCAGCCTTCTAAGTCATTTGTACTTAACCTGTAGTCCGTGGCATTTTTAATTGCTGGATGTTCCCCCTCAAGTCGATCTTTATTGTAGAGGCAGAGTGGTTATGTTCTGTGGTCCTTTCAACAGTGTCACCAAGAGTAGCTGCTCTGCCTTTGGAATGGGATGTAAAATATTGCACACACAGCTAATGACTTATTGCTGCAGTTAACCTCTCCTTACAATAAAGATAACCACAATATTTCATCAGTCTGTTTCTTCTCCAAGATTGGACATAGCTGGCCTGCTTTTTTTTCCATGGCTCAGAGATCTGTAGATATATTTAAAAATGTACATTTTGTGAATGCTATACTGTAAAAGTGTGCTTTATTTTCTTTCTGAATAATCTATCTACTAATGGGAAAACAATTTGCAAGATTACTTAAGGCAGTGTGGTGAAGGAGAAAAAACATGGTTTTATTCCTGTTGAAAATTGGAAAATGTTCAGTGTTGGTTGTAGCCTGTGGGATGAAACTTTTTAGCTTTGATTATTCATAGCTTTTATCAGAAACGTTACCTGGTGAGTTATTTTTCTGTTCCAATGTGGTCTTCAAAAGTTTGTAGATAATTGGTTTAGTTTTCCAGCATGACTGGATGCTTGTTTCTTGGTTTTCTATTTTAATGCAGAAAGGAAAAACATGTAAATGGCCTTTTGTATTGCTTTCTTTGCATTCTGTGTTGTTTTCCGCATAACTCTGTGTATTATTGGATTGTTTTCCAAATTTGGAATGTGAATTTGCACTTGTTTTGTTTTCTTTTAACGTCCAATTTCTTCTTAGCTTTTAAGCTCCGTGGAATAGAAAATTAGATATGTTGTTGGTGAAGTTACCATAGTAATTGTATCCCCTAGTCACTGTCCAGCACCTTCCATGAGTAAAATACCCGGTGAAGTTAGAATGGTAATTTTGCCCCAGTCACCATCCCGCACCTTTGCGGAGGTAAGTACCCAGCGGAATTAAAATAGTAATTTTGCCCCTGAGTCACTGTCCAGCACCTTCCCTGAGGAAAGTATTTGGTGGAGTCAGAACAGTAATATTGCCCCAGTTACTGTTCAGGACCTTCCCTGATGTAAGTACTCAGCGGAGTTAGAATAGGAATTTAGCCCCCAGTTCGTGTCAAGCCCCTTCGCTGAGGTAAGTACTTAACAGAGTTAGAATAGTCATTTTAACGCGGAGTCACTGTCCAGCATCTTCCCTGAGGCAAGTACCTGGTTGAGTTAGAATAGTAACTTTGACCCCAGTCACTGTCCAGCACCTTCCCTGAGGTAAGTACTGGGTGGAGTAAGAATAGTAATTTTGTCCACCAGTCACTATCTAGCACCTTCAGTAAGGTAAGTACCCAGTGGAGTTAGAATAGTAGTTTTGCCCCCAATTCACTGACTAGGACCTTTCCAGAGGTAAGTACTTGGGGGAGTTAGAATAGTAATTTTGACCCCCAGTCACTGTCCAGTACCTTCCCTAAGGTAAGTATCTGGCTAAGTTAGAAGCATAATTTTCCACCCACAATCACTGTCCAGCACCTTCCTGAAGTAAGTACCCAGGAGAGTTAGAATAGGAATCTTGACCCCCAGTCACTGTCCAGCATCTTACCGAAGGTAAGTACCCATCAGAGTCATAATAGTAATGTGACCCCCAGTCACTGTTCAGCACCTTCCCTGAGGTAAGTACCCGTCAGCGTTAAAATAGGAATTTGGCCCGCCAGTCAGTGTCCAGCACCACGCCTGAGGTAAGCAACCAGGCAGCTTTAGACTGGAAATTTTATACCCCAGTCACTGTCCGCTGCATTCCTCATTTCACTAAATATATATATACTTATTTTATTTTTAATTCTTCGTTTATTTACATACTTTTCATTCAGGAAATGTGTTGTGTGTTTTCTTACATTGTTAGGACTCCAACAAATTCACTCAAAATATAGACTGCAGATGTTCTTGATAATTTGTGTAAATGCCAAAAGAATGCAATTAATATTTATTTTTAGTTTTGCTAGTAAAGAATGAGTGTTTCATGTAAAAGTTGTACTTACTTGTTCGGATAGATTGCAGAGTGTGAATAACAATCTCGCTTTCTCTCCCCCTCTCTCTGGTGCATGTGGTCACGATAGAAGTCAGTGTATCACTGAATTCAAAATGGTGGATGGCTGATTTTATGTAATTTTTTGGGGTATTCGAAAATTCACAATAAAATATGTTTTGGAATGGTTTTTAAATTGAGGTTTACATACTGACTGAATGTATAAATAATGTATTTCTTCTCAAAAACACGTTTTTGACCGTGATTACATTTTGCAACAGCATCTTGGTTGAGGACAAGAGAGATACACAAGGTTGAAATAAAGGAAGGACTAATGTGTACATGTCAAAACTGTTAAACTGTTTCTTAAACTGTTTGCCATGTGTTTAGATGTTTTTTTAGTATTTATTTGTTTTGTAAAATGTGTATAAAAAAGTTAAAGTGCCGATTTGTTTTGTGTTGTAATGCGTTGTTTTCTACTAATGTTTTATTGATTTGCTTAGTGTTGCGTTGTGTAGGCATGAAGTCCGTGATTCTTTTTATTTTAAATATTTTGCGTCACGCACTACTATATTGCGTGGGTTTTAGGCATATTGCATGGCATACTGCTATATTGTTTTGGGATGCGCCTCGCAAAATCTTTTTTATTGTAGAATTATTTTCATGTTATATTATGTACCATGATAGTTTCGTTCACGTCACTTATATGTGTGGCATTTTACAATTTCAATCAAGTACCATATATGTATTTATTTTTCTTGACTACTTAACTAACCTTTTTTATATAAATAAAAAAATTGCATTGTAAGCGTTAGCTTGGTAGTGGTGTGCGTGTTAACCACATGGCTGTTGGGCGTTTTCCCCCCCCTGTGCTGGAAAATGCCATTTTAGTGGCACCATGACGAGCTCAGCTCGTCATCAGCACACGACACCCGTGGGTGATGACGAGCTGAGCTCGTCATCAGCATCGAAAGGGTTAATGGTAATTTTCATGTTTCGCTAGGTATATGCGTGGTAGTGAAATGCATGGCAAAGATGTGCATGTAGTGGTAGATGCACTGTAAAAACTGTGCTGTAAAGCATGCATGGAAATGGCATCCGTTGTTCCATCAAACATCCCTGTTTGAGTACTGCATAAATACTTTCCACGTTGTTTCTAAGTCAAGCCTATCTGCACAGTGCCATAGCTTCAAGGGGACTAAGCTCAGGTTAATTTAGTGACTACAGTGGTTTACCCTGACAAGGATGCCGTTATTATATGAGGTGGATACTCACCCCCTCAACTAATACAATTATTGTATATTAAACCAGACATAATGGAACCTTTTATATAGAGCACATCCTAAAATATTTTTTAAGGCGGCCTCAGAGAATACACTCAAAAGAATGGAGGTAAAGTGAAGTAAACTGCATTTCGGAAGGCTCACACAAATGAGTGGGGTTTCGACACCAGGATTTGACCCCAGGTTTCCTGATTACACATTATGCAATTCAGTCACTGGTTGAATATCTTATTCTTGCTATCTTCTAACACCAAATGGCAATGTTTTCTGTTCAATAATGTAAAAAATTAATACATTAGGTTTAGTAACTACATGAATCTGATGCTAATTTAATCTGAGGCGATATAGGTTTAAAATTCCAAAATGTTTATCCTGAAAAAAGTACAACTTTAAGGGTAATAGCAGCACGGGAAGTAGTTGTATTAACTTCACTACCTTCCTCTCATTAAACAAGTACTATTAAAGGAGAGGGTCAGCCCCTCAATGACAGAGACTACAATGATTAGAACAGCAGGATGAGGCCTAATGGCTAGAGCTGCTGACTTTGAAGCTGAGGAACTAGGTTTGAGTCTGGCAGGAGGCTCAAAGATCCTGCTCTTCTGGGCAAATCACCTAATCTCCCAATGCCATATAAAATCACTGACACCAACTAACATAATCCACATCAAGTGGCTTTTTATACTAAGGTACATAATGAATTAGATTGGTGCCTTTATGGGTATACTTTTTGGAGTTACCATTGAGGGAGATTTGCCCCTTAATGTGATTTTAGCGGATAGTATTAACCAAAATACTACAGAAGGACATTTGTGATCCTGAATTCTACTGAAAAATACCTCTTCCTTCAGTTTCTAGTGAAATCACTTCTAGAAGCCTCCTACTTTAGGTAGGTCCAGATATTTTACATTGTTGGTTAAATCTGTTTGGATCATTGGTTGGAATAAAATATATCCCTTTGTTTTTATGTTTTTTAATTTAAAAAAAATCTGTGCCATTTCGTCTTAGACAAAATTCAGTACAATGTTTAGTCAAAGTCAGTTTAACACCTAGGGGCCCATTAGGATGGCGGGCGGATTGCCCCTGCCATATTAGTATGGCGGGGGTGACCGCGGCGGATGGAAAGACCGTCCGCCGCTTTTCTGCCCCGGTCGCCTTGCGACCGGGCAGAAAAGGTCTAACATGGTGGCGGTGTCTATTTGACACCGCCAGCCATATTAGGATGGCCCAGGATAGATGCCTTTACGTGGCGGCGATGCCGCCATGGAAAGGCATGCTGTCTTCACTTTGGGGGTCCCCTGCGGGCCCCCGGAGTGAAGTAGAGGTGGGGATGCACAGGGGGGGTACCTGTGGTACCCCCCTGCATTTGCATTACCAAAGCGGCAGGCACCGCGCGGTGCCTGCCGCTTTGTTAATGCAAATGCATTTGTTCATATTTAGCATTGTGGCGGGCGGTGCTGAGAGCCCCGCCCGCCACAATGCTAAACATGCAGGATGCGCCCACCACAGTGGCGGGCGCATCCTAATGCCCCCCACGGGACCCCCGCCCTTATGGCGGGAGGTCCCAAAGACCGATAGGATGGCGGGCGGACTAAGTCCGCCCGCCATCCTAATGACCCCTAAAGTTTTGTAGACATTTATGTATAGCCTTTAGGAACATTCTATGTTTAAAGTGATAATAATGAATTGTTTCTTGTTACTTAGAAAACTGTCCTGAAGAAGGTGAAAGAATAACATCTCACCGAAACGCTGCGTCGACTTTTAGTTTTCTTATGATGTATATAATTGAAAATGTTACTTTTAACATGGAAAGTTTTTAACCTGAAATAAGATTATTGTGTTACACTGAATACATTTTTATACTGTCCCATTTAGCTTGTTTTTGTCTTTAAAAGTGTTACTGACTTTCTGCATTGTGTATTGTGTATTGGATAAGTGTATATATAACTCAAAGTGACACATGAAGCCAACAATCCAAACATGTATACAAACTTCATAGGGATTTTGCTTTTTCTGTTGTCTCACTCTGTCCCTATTCAGAATATTAGGGTTTCTCCTTCCCTTTCTTTATATTTAGACTGTCATAAATGGCCAGGTTGACAATTAAGTGCTGGTACCGAGCACCGGAAACCATTGGCTCAAATTAAGCACTGCTCACAAGCATATGTACTCCTGTCTGTTTCTCTCATCTGTGTGTTTATGGGCAAAGATGCTTCTCTAGTAGTTAATAAACTGCTCTGCTTTTTCTTTGTTCCCTCTCCATATCACACGATCTCTGTCCTCTGTTTCAAGGATATGACTTGCTGCTTGTTTGTTAGCTAAAACTCCTGCCAGCTTTGTTTGTCCTGTCTAAGTATTTCATCTTTACCAGGAGATAGTTCGACCTATCCAACTCTGGGATTTAGACTTGCCTCCTCAACATGATTGCCTTTTTCTAAACCGCTTACCATTATATTGGTGTGTGCGATCCCTCAGCCTCCCGGAGGCCTTCTCTGAGCTTCTTTTAGAGTGCCTTTTCTATCAATTTGAGATAAGCTACATGCCTCCACAAAATGGCCGCATATTACCACTTCAAGGGGACAACCAACCATGGCCACGCTCACTTACCAGTTGCCATTTGACTCAAGATATTCTTTATTGCTGTGGTTGATGCTTTTCAGGCGCATGGGATATTTTACAAAGGCATCATGTGCGGTCCACCCTTTGCTGTACCCAACCATTAACTATGTAGGCGGAGCTCAATTTTACTTTCAGCAGATGTCTATGGTGCCATACATTGATCAGGCCTGGGTCTTCAACCCACCCTTCCCTAACGCAGACAGTGCACAAGTGCCCCCAAAATCACCTTTGTTCTGTCCATATTGTAGAACATGAGTACATTGAAATATTTCCCTGACTTCAATGGCTCTAGTAGGTGCTTAGCTTTCCTCTTTCAAGCAACAGTCTTTTTGGTCAATCTGCACTTTGAGAGCACGTTCAAAGCACTTTCTACTTTCCATTCAGAAATAGTAAATGTTCTGTCGTTTCATGGGGACAGAAGGTTCAAACTTAATTAAAGTCTGCAACGTCTTTGATTCTGAGACATGTAGTCCACTTTGCAAGACTACCAGCACACTCGGACATTTTAATCCATGGGACTGTGCATTCTGGAACACCGAGTACTTCTTTTACCATCATAAACACAGGTTTGAAACTAGTCCCAGCAGGCAAAACGATGGTGGCTGAAAAGCCATTACTTGAGTAAAGGTGTCATGCATGACTTGAGGACTCATGGCAGATACGTACATATTTTCGCTTTCAGTAGAAGTCTACACGCCTATATTTCTGTACTTCTCTCTCTCTATCCCACCTGCTTCTCTTTCTCTTCCTTACTTCTCTCTCTTCCTCAGTGATCTCTCCCTCTCACCTATCTGTCCCTCGGCCCTCTTATCTTATCTTTTTATTTCTCATGGTCATTGTCCCATACAGGACTAATAAGTGATACATAGATGTTACAACAGCTCACCTTTCTCTCTTACACCTCTTTCTTTACCTCGCTTTTTCTCTCTTCTTCTCCTCACCTCTCTCTCCAACTCCTACAATCTCTTACTAGAGTTAAAAAATTACTAGAGTAAAGGTGTCATGCATGACTTGAGGACTCATGGCAGATACGCATATATTTTCGCTTTCACCTCTCTCTCTATCCCACCTGCTTCTCTTTCTCTCCTTACTTCTCTCTCTTCCTCAGTGATCTCTCCCTCTCACCTATCTGTCCCTCAGCCCTCCTCTCTTATCTTTTTATTTCTCATGGTCATCACCCCATACAGGACTAATAAGTGATACATAGATGTTACAACAGCTCACCTTTCTCTCTTATACCTCTTTCTTTACCTCGCTTTTTCTCTCTACTTCTCCTCACCTCTCTCTCCAACGCCTACAATCTCTACCCTTCTCCTCTGCCTCCTTCACACTCCCTTCTTTTTATTCAGTAAAGGTTACTCTCTGACCACAGATGTTTTCCTTACTGACTGACATGGAAGTGAACAGCGAGATAATGGAGAAAATGAACTAAGGATAACATTTTATTTGTTTATTTTTATTGTCGCAGTCTGAGTGCCAGTTCAGTAGGAGGGTGTATTTGTTATCACAAAAACAGGCGGTTATGATGACAATCATAAACCCTGTGTACATATGTGTCAGATTATACTATTCGGCAGGTCCTCAAAGAACAATCAACAAGTCGCCCTTTCCCTGTCTTTCCTCGAGAAGAACAGGGAGGTGTGGCACTGGACCCCACCTAAGATATTCTAGCCACCACACAAAGAATACTCAGGACCCAAACATGCCAACGACTAGCTCGTCCATTTCTTCTTCCAGTAGCACTCAGTTTTCAGGACGTGCAGGTTTAAAAGTCAGAACAGCGAATACAGCTCTGAAACCTTCAGTAGGTACCTGGCACATGTGGTTACTGTGCCACAGCCCAGGGTGCAGCAACCACAAGCAATTAGCAGGAAAGTTGTCACCCTGTGATGACAGGCGCCAAGAATGCGTCAAAGCTGCTTAGCACTTATCCACTGGTCTGGTTGCCAATTCCCAGACAAAACGAGTATTTGATCAGTGCCCAAAGTACAAATGCGAGTCCTCGTGTGTGCATGGCACAGCGTTCTTTCTTACTTCCTATGTCTTTATATGTTTTGAAGAAATGTACCCTAAAACAAATACTTTAATTAAATACTTTGGAACAAATCTACACCTTTGTCATGCATTCTGAAGTTGCAATCAGATACCTAAATATGGGAATACACTTTTTTTCACCCAAGATTGTGCTTCCTCAATAATGTACCTTATCCAAATAAAATCTTTGCACTTGAATGAGCGCTTGTGTAAGACGCCTATGGTTGTCAAAACCTAATCCAAGACATCTGGCATTCGGGACAGGGAACGTGAGCTGGAGCAAAGAGAGAGTATCTGGATAAAGGGCAGGGTACTGAGCAAATTAAGACAGAGGAATTCAGGGGGTCATTACAGTCGGTCCGCCATCGTCCCGGGGATGGGGACCGTCCACCGTCCCATACCGCAAATTATAATGCGGCCGCAAAAGGCAGTTTTAACATTGCGCCGGGTGCTGCTGTCTGTAGCACCTTCCCCAATATTAAAAATGCATGTATTGTTTTTCCCTGCACTACATGGCAGTGGTGCAGGGAAACCCCAAGTACAAAACGAAATTGGCCCTGCCCAAGGGGGACATGCAACTGCCCCCCCCCCCAAGTCAATCCCTGCCAGCCTTTGAAGGGTGGAGGAACCACCATTAAAAGGCTGGCTTGATGCAGCATCCTAATGTGGCGGACGGTGCCTGCTAGGCACCGCCACCATTCTAGGTTTGCTGGCCGGGTCTGACAGGCAATCATAACCATTACCTGTGTCAGACCCGTGGCGGACGGGCTTTCCGTCTGCCAGCTCGCCGCCGGCCATCGTGATCTGGCGGGTGGAGAATGGTCGCGGTATGGCGGTGAACCCGGTAGCGACAGGCTGCCGGTGGAGGGTTCACCGCCATCATAACAAGCTTTTGTAGTTTGGTTTGCCCTGTTCCCATCATGCACTGGGACAGGAACAGACTAATTTGCATACAGCCAGGTTCTGAAACTGGGATGGTGCAGTGAGCTAAAAAACGGTGTTGGATCTAGCCCTGATCTCTTGACTGGGTGAGAGCTTTCTGCTTAATTCAGAGACTCTGTCCCTCACCACCCCTTGTTGTAAATATTTTTTCCACCCTAAGCGTGGAAGGGTATTCTCAGATGTGAGACCGTTGCTCATTGCACCATCAGGATTCAAGCAAACCGGGCCGAAGACGGCTGTAATGCCAGAAACCGGTCCCTGGGAGCTTGTTTCCTTCCCAGTGTAAGAATTGGCATTTGTAGTTTGGTTTGCCCTGTTCCCATCATGCACTGGGACAGGAACAGACTAATTTGCATTCAGCCAGATTCTGAAACTGGGATGGTGCAGTGAGCTAAAAAACGGTGTTGGATCTAGCCCTGATCTCTTGACTGGGTGAGAGCTTTCTGCTTAATTCAGAGACTCTGTCCCTCACCACCCCTTGTTGTAAATATCATAACAAGCACTGGCGTTGCCAATAGGTCTCGCAGTAGGAAAGTTGGAGCTATTACAATTGCAAATAACAATGCCTTTTATTTTTGTTTTCATTTTAAAAACATAAAGGGCTTTGTCATTTACAAAACCAATAGCTCCAACTTTCCTACTGCGAGACCTATTGGGCACTGCACAGTGTGGGTGAAAGTGGCACTGCGTGGGTGTGAATGGCTTTGAGTGAGTGGCGTTGCGTGGGTGAGTGGTGTAGCGTGGGTGAGTGGCGTTGCGTAGGTGAGTGGCGTTGCGTGGGTGAGTGGCGTTGCGTGGGTGAGTGGCATTGCGTGGGTGAGTGGCGTTGCATGGGCGAGTGGCGTTTCGAAGGCGAGTGGCGTTGCGTGGGCGAGTGGCGTTGTGTGGGCGAGTGGCGTTGCGTGGGCGAGTGGCGTTGCGTGGGCGAGTGGTGTCGCATGTGTGAGTGGCGTCGCATGTGTGAGTGGCGTCGCATGTGTGAGTGGCCTCGCATGTGTGAGTGGCGTTGCATGTGTGAGTGGCGTTGCATGTGTGAGTGGTGTCGCATGTGTGAGTGGCGTTGCATGTGTGAGTGGCGTTGCATGTGTGAGTGGCGTTGCATGTGTGAGTGGCATTTGCATGTGTGAGTGGCGTTGCATGTGTGAGTGGCGTTGCATGTGTGAGTGACGTTGCATGTGTGAATGGCGTTGCATGTGTGAGTGGCGTTGCATGTGTGAGTGGCCTTGCATGTGTGAGTGGCGTTGCATGTGTGAGTGGCGTTGAATGTGTGAGTGGCGTTGCATGTGTGAGTGGCGTTTGCATGTGTGAATGGCGTTGCATGTGTGAGTGGCGTTGCATGTGTGAGTGGCGTTGCATGTGCGAGTGGCGTTGCATGGGTGAGGGGCGTTGCATGTGTGAGTGGCGTTGCATGTGTGAGTGGCGTTGCGTAGATGAGTGGCGTTGCGTGGGTGAGTTTCGTTGCATGTGTGAGTGGCGTTGCATGCGTGAGTGGCGTAACGTGGATGAGTGGGGTTGGGTGGGTGATTTGCGTTGCATGTGTGAGTGGCGTTGCGTGGATGAGTGGCGTTGCGTGGATGAGTGGCGTTGCGTGGGTGAGTGGCCTTGCGTGTGTGAGTGGCGTTGCGTGGGTGAGTGGCGTTGCGTGGGTGAGTGGCGTTGCGTGGGTGAGTGGCGTTGCGTGGGTGAGTGGCGTTGCATGCGTCAGTGGCGTTGCATGTGTGAGTGGCGTTGCATGTGTGAGTGGCGTTGCATGTGTGAGTGGTGTTGCGTGGATGAGTGGCATTGCATGTGTGAGTGGCGTTGCGTGGATGGGTGGGGTTGCGTGGGTGAGTTGCGTTGCATGTGTGAGTGGCGTTGCATGTGTGAGTGGCGTTGCGTGGATGAGTGGCGTTTGCATGTGTGAGTGGCGTTGCATGTGTGAGTGGCGTTGCATGTGTGAGTGGCGTTGCATGTGCGAGTGGCGTTGCATGTGCGAGTGGCGTTGTATGTGCGAGTGGCGTTGCATGTGTGAGTGGTGTTGCGTGGATGAATGGCGTTGCATGTGTGAGTGGCGTTGCGTGGATGAGTGGGGTTGCGTGGGTGAGTTGCGTTGCATGTGTGAGTGGCGTTTCATGTGTGAGTGGCGTTGCGTGGATGAGTGGCGTTGCGTGGATGAGTGGCGTTGCGTGGATGAGTGGCGTTGCATGCGTGAGTGGCATTGCATGTGTGAGTTGCGTTGCGTGGATGAGTAGCGTTGCGTGGTTGAGTTGCGTTGCATGTGTGAGTGGTGTTGCGTGGATGAGTGGGGTTGCGTGGATGAGTGGGGTTGCGTGGGTGAGTTGCGTTGCATGTGTGAGTGGCGATGCATGTGTGAGTGGCGTTGCGTGGATGAGTGGCGTTGCGTGGATGAGTGGCGTTGCATGTGTGAGTGGCGTTGCGTGGGTGAGTGGCATTGCGTGTGTGAGTGGCGTTGCGTGGATGAGTGGCGTTACGTGGATGAGTGGCGTTGCATGGATGAGTGGGGTTGCGTGTGTGAGTGGAGTTGTGTGGGTGAGTGGCGTTGCATGTGCGAGTGGCGTTGCATGTGCGAGTGGCGTTGTATGTGCGAGTGGCGTTGCATGTGTGAGTGGTGTTGCGTGGATGAATGGCGTTGCATGTGTGAGTGGCGTAGCGTGGATGAGTGGGGTTGCGTGGGTGAGTTGCGTTGCATGTGTGAGTGGCGTTTCATGTGTGAGTGGCGTTGCGTGGATGAGTGGCGTTGCGTGGATGAGTGGCGTTGCGTGGATGAGTGGCGTTGCGTGGATGAGTGGCGTTGCGTGGATGAGTGGCGTTGTATGCGTGAGTGGCGTTGCATGTGTGAGTTGCGTTGCGTGGATGAGTAGCGTTGCGTGGGTGAGTTGCGTTGCATGTGTGAGTGGTGTTGCGTGGATGAGTGGGGTTGCGTGGATGAGTGGGGTTGCGTGGGTGAGTTGCATTGCATGTGTGAGTGGCGATGCATGTGTGAGTGGCGGTGCGTGGATGAGTGGCGTTGCGTGGATGAGTGGCGCTGCATGTGTGAGTGGCGTTGCGTGGGTGAGTGGCATTGCGTGTGTGAGTGGCGTTGCGTGGATGAGTGGCGTTGCGTGGATGAGTGGCGTTGCATGGATGAGTGGGGTTGCGTGTGTGAGTGGAGTTGTGTGGGTGAGTGGCGTTGCGTGTGTGAGTGGCGTTGCATGCGTCAGTGGCGTTGCATGTGTGAGTGGCGTTGCATGTGTGAGTGGCGTTGCATGTGTGAGTGGTGTTGCGTGGATGAGTGGCGTTGCATGTGTGAGTGGCATTGCGTGGGTGAGTGGGGTTGCATGGGTGAGTTGCGTTGCATGTGTGAGTGGCGTTGCATGTGTGAGAGGCGTTGCGTGGATGAGTGGCGTTGCATGGGTGAGTGGCGTTGCGTGGGTGAGTGGCGTTGCATGTGTGAGTGGCGTTGCATGTGTGAGTGGCATTGCGTGGATGAGTGGGGTTGCGTGGATGAGTGGCGTTACGTGGATGAGTGGCGTTGCATGGATGAGTGGGGTTGCGTGTGTGAGTGGAGTTGTGTGGGTGAGTGGCGTTGCATGTGCGAGTGGCGTTGCATGTGCGAGTGGCGTTGTATGTGCGAGTGGCGTTGCATGTGTGAGTGGTGTTGCGTGGATGAATGGCGTTGCATGTGTGAGTGGCGTTGCGTGGATGAGTGGGGTTGCGTGGGTGAGTTGCGTTGCATGTGTGAGTGGCGTTTCATGTGTGAGTGGCGTTGTGTGGATGAGTGGCGTTGCATGGATGAGTGGCGTTGCGTGGATGAGTGGCGTTGCGTGGATGAGTGGCGTTGTATGCGTGAGTGGCGTTGCATGTGTGAGTTGCGTTGCGTGGATGAGTAGCGTTGCGTGGGTGAGTTGCGTTGCATGTGTGAGTGGTGTTGCGTGGATGAGTGGGGTTGCGTGGATGAGTGGGGTTGCGTGGGTGAGTTGCATTGCATGTGTGAGTGGCGATGCATGTGTGAGTGGCGTTGCGTGGATGAGTGGCGTTGCGTGGATGAGTGGCGTTGCATGTGTGAGTGGCGTTGCGTGGGTGAGTGGCATTGCGTGTGTGAGTGGCGTTGCGTGGATGAGTGGCGTTGCGTGGATGAGTGGCGTTGCATGGATGAGTGGGGTTGCGTGTGTGAGTGGAGTTGTGTGGGTGAGTGGCGTTGCGTGTGTGAGTGGCGTTGCATGCGTCAGTGGCGTTGCATGTGTGAGTGGCGTTGCATGTGTGAGTGGCGTTGCATGTGTGAGTGGTGTTGCGTGGATGAGTGGCGTTGCATGTGTGAGTGGCATTGCGTGGGTGAGTGGGGTTGCATGGGTGAGTTGCGTTGCATGTGTGAGTGGCGTTGCATGTGTGAGAGGCGTTGCGTGGATGAGTGGCGTTGCATGGGTGAGTGGCGTTGCGTGGGTGAGTGGCGTTGCATGTGTGAGTGGCGTTGCATGTGTGAGTGGCATTGCGTGGATGAGTGGGGTTGCGTGGATGAGTGGCGTTGCGTGGATGAGTGGCGCTGCGTGGATGAGTGGGGTTGGGTGGATGAGTTGCGTTGCGTGGATGAGTTGCGTTGCGTGTGTGAGTGGTGTTGCTTGGGTGAGTGGCGTTCGTGGATGAGTGTGGTGTTGCGTGGGTGATAGTGGACTTGCGTGGGTGTGAGTGGCGTTGCTTGTCTGAAAGTGGTGCTGTGTGGGTGAAAGTGGCACAGAGCCTTTGATGTGGCCTGGCGCAGGAGAAATGCTGCTGCTGGGAACAGATGTCTTAAACAAAAAGCTACTGGGTTCGGGCTCCCAACAGCACTGCTTGCCACAAGCTACTAAACAACAACGGAAATTGCAGGTGCTGCCAATCACTTACTTTCTTATTTTTGATTTGAACATCTGACCATAAAACAAATGTTGCAAATGACCAAAATGTGTCCTTTTCAATTGGGTTCTTTTATTTAGAAGAATATTTATTTTATATTTTTAGATCTCACCCATTTAGAAATTTCAAACGAAAATTTTTTAAGACCTTATGTACAACAACAAAGGATTCACTATTCAAACAAGGAAAAAACTTTTTTTATCGCAAATAGAAATTTTTAGACTTTTTTAGACAACATGTACTACATACATTCAATCATACCACTCACAAACCACACTATTTACATATATACACACACAACAAAGAACATATAAATCGTATCTACAATGTAATAACTTTGATTTACAAAGAAGCCTAGAAAGCAATCATATTTTTCAAAAACATTTCAAAAATAAATATCACAGATTTTTTGGTTTTTTAAGGCTTGAAAAGTCTGCTGGGAACAGATGGCCTGGCCGTGAAGCAGGGGGCGGGGCAGTGCTGGGGAAGCCTGTGGGAGGGTGATTGATGCCTTTGATGTGGGGAGGGAGGAGAGCCTTTTGCGAGCCTTGTGCAGGAGAAATGCTGCCGATGCGCGTGCATATTACACTATTTCACGTTTTTCATTTATTCTCTTTTACTTGTAAAGGGGCCATTATTAGTCCCAAACTATAGAAAAGTTAGAACGAAGTGTCACTTTTGGAACATTAGTGAAACCACACCACCACACAGCATCAGCAAGCGTGCACACGCAAACTGGAAACTGATTAACAGAGATCTCCTTCCCAAAATGTCTAATTGACAACGCATTTCGTTTCACGCAGTATGCTGCTCTGTGAGCAAGGACACGCTGTACTCTGCAAATGTGGGAAAGTGGGCGATTTTATTTATGAAGCTTGCAGAAACGACATCACCATAAATTATACCATAAAATATATATTTCGCGTTGCAAAATTGCAAAAACGTTTTACTTTTTCAAATAGTCTAACACAATTAATTAAAATATTCGAAATCGTAAAAATAAATGTGACTCAAATAACAGATGAATGAATCAGCCTGCAGATTTCAAAGGACATTATTGTAGGCGATGCGATATGGGTAAGTATAGAGTGCAGGCATGGTGAAAGGAGATGCGTGGAGGATGGGGGCGGGCTTGGGAAACAGAGTACGGCCGGCCTGCGGCCGGCCATGAATAATTAGGGGAGGAGAAGCCCTTTGATGTGCTGGGCTGGCCCTGAATGCGCGTGCTTGTTCACGTGAACTTCATGAAAACCGCGGGGCTGAAAGCCCTTAGTTTGACGATTATTTTCGCCACTTGAATTCTCGTTCCCTCAATGCGCTTGCGCGCATTGTAGGTCACGAGACCTAAAAACCCCTCCGTTTTGAAGGAGTTGCGCACTAACAAATAGCAGCAATGCAGGCAGTAACTTGAGCCTGGAGAGAAGGGGAGAGCGTATGGAAAGAGTAGAAACTTACACAATGTTTTACCATAGACATGCAAGATGAAAAAATCATGCAACGGAGCTGCATCTGCGGCCGACCCAGCACCACCCAGTCTTTTTCGTAGCTAGCTGCGGCATACACATATTCTGTTAGTGCCAAGTCTTTGTATAACCTACCTGTGTTGTTTTCCCTCAAGCTTGCGCTGCCATGCAGCTGATTACACTTATACAGCGCAAATAATAATGCACAGTTTTACATGCCTAATTATGCATGTGTCACAGCATTAAAGTCAGACCTCCTGGCTTTGGGAGTATTGTTTATTGAGATGAAATGATATTTAATCCTACTGTGTTGTGGAATGTGCTAATACCTTAGGCTGCACCATTAATCTACCAGTTCACTTCAGGGTGGGGCCATGTATCAGCGCCCAAGACCTTGGGGCCAACAGTGTTTGGGTGCTTACTGATAGCCGTCAAAACCTAGCACACATCAACTAAGGCCTAGGATGGAAGGTTATACCATTTGAAGAACTACAGGGGGAGTTCAAAATGTCAGGGGGTCAGTGCCTCAGGTACCAGCAGATGAGACACCTCTGTGAGACCGCGTGAAAGCCTTCTAAGAGGCCCGCAGACTAGTCATCCTTGGAGTACAGGATTTTGGGACCCCATTTGGCCAGCCACGCCGTGTCCCGCTTTCATCCCACCCTCCTACACAACAGCCCTCCCCTCCTAGACAGCAGCAGGGAAAAATGGAAAAGGGAGCTAGGCATGCTAGAAGTTGATGACGTAGGGCTGCCTTTTGGGTCCTCCAAGAGGTAGCTATATACGTTGGGCTTCCGTTGATTCAAATGCAGATACACCACAGAGTATACTTCACAAGGACGAGGTTGCTCAGCATAGGAAGGGTTGAGATAGGCCTCTGTTTGAGGGGATGTATGCAAAAAGACACACTGCTGCATAGGATTTGGGGATGCCTCAGGATCAAGGAATACTGGGAGGAAAATAGGTTGCTGGCTCTCGGGAGTCCTGGAGTCCACTCTAGAACTCACCCCATAGTTAGCCTCCCTGGGCATATGGGGAGACCACCCCCAAGACCGCTAGCCTTTCCTCTTTTGTCATACGACCTGATGGTGGTGAGATGAGACATCATAAGACAATGGGGGCAGGAAAAGCCACAGACACTGAGAGCATGGGAGTCCGATTTAGATTGAATGAGGGTTGAAAACTGCTGTATCAGGCCCAAGGATGCCCACCAGTGTGGGGCCCGTGGAACAATCGTGAGAATCAAGCCCAGAGGGAGGACACAAGCTGGAGCCTGGGAAGGGGGGGTGCATACCAGGGTACATCATCATGAAAAATAAATAAGGTAATTGTATGTTCCCATATGTATGAATAGAGTATTAACTGGCCCCATGAAGCATAAGATGGTGATCCCACAACTTTGCCTTTTGCATCCGGACCAGTATGCCTCACTATGTTGTAAGCGGAAGGGTGGCAGCTCTACCACCTAGTTGTTCAAATACCAATAAATAGAATTAACACAAAAAAGGGTTATCTGCAAATGTATTTTGGATGGGCTATTTCTTTGGCACGTGCTCTTTGCTGAATGTTGAATCAGATATACCAATCAAATTTGCAAAAGTCCTACTTGATGTACATCATTACCTTAAGGGGTAATTACATTTTACAGGTAATTTCGCTTTTGATTTGCATACTAAGCAGTCTTTTCCCATGGTTGAGATTGTATAGGTTAGGTTTCCCTTAAGAACATTTGAAAACTTATTTATTTCAATATTATGGGGGGAACAGTGCCCTGGAAGTGGTACCTCTTTTGAAGAATATTCCTTTTGCGAATGAAGGGCCTTCAGTGAAGGGGTATTTATTCTAAGCTCTTATTATTTTAATCTACCACAAACAAACTAGAATAAGTGCATGGAATGATTTTCTTTGAGCGCACATAACTAATCCCAATGACCAACAACGACCACTATAATAACCAGTAGAATACTACCTACCATAAAGTACTTCAATGCCCTGTCAGGAGTAGTAAGCTCTATAGAAATGGAGTTAGAATATAATACATACCCACAAGAACTCTTGCACATGGTACAGATAAAATCAGTGGGAAAGAGGGAGCCTAGTTATGACATGCTGTATGGAATTGCAACGGAGAACTAAGTTAGTCACTCAATTGGTGTTCAGGTAAAAAGTTTACCCAGTGAATGCGATCAACTGTTTAGTATTGTGGACTGGTGATGGAGGTTACAGCCACCCAAGTTAAACGGAATACCACTTTGGGTAGATTCCAATCCAATCATCCAGCAGAGTGCAGCGCTCTGTTTTTGAGCAGCATGTCATGGCCATGCATGGCATTTCTTCAGTAGGCCCAAAGAGATATGAGATTCACCATGCTGATGGAAATCAATTGGCTCTCCTTACTGGCCGCGTCAACTTCAAAACCAGCTGCATTATTTACAAACCCATCACAAACAGCATCCCCACTTAACTTCTAGACAAGTTCACCATCTCTGGTGGTTCTCGGCACACCCACAGCCCACTACACTATCAGACGGCGGACTAAGAAGTGTAAATAAGGAAAAACAAGTCACCAGGGCTTTCAGATTTATACACCCAAGATCTGGACCAATATCCCAGTAATTACAACAGAAAATAGTAGTGGGTCTATTGAACAATTGGCTCAAGTATGTGTCTGCAAAGGTAGGCTTGATCTAAATCAAAAATTTGAGCATCTTTCCTGTGTGGAAAAATACCCATCAGTTGTCGATCCTGGGCGCCCTGTTCATCATTTGGGTTTCCTTCACACCGGGAAGATCCTACTGAGATCCTACTGAGAGGCTCTCCATAGTGATTGCCACTGTAATAGAAGAGGCACTTGCAGAAGGCGAGTGCCTTTTACCTAATTTTATCTGTTCACACCCTTTCACTCCACATATGCACTGCTCTTGAGTTGTCCATGATAACCCTGATACATGAGAACAAGAAAAAGGTTTCCATTTCCATCATTACTATGGGCCTTAAACCTACCTTCCCGGTGTGAAGGAAACCCAAATGATGAACAGGGTGCCCAGGATCGACAACTGATGGGTATTTTTCCACACAGGAAAGATGCTCAACTTTTTGATTTAGATCAAGCCTACCTTTGCAGACACATACTTGAGCCAATTGTTCAATAGACCCACTACTATTTTCTGTTGTAATAATTTTGTATTAAGGGGTTATAGTAGTGTGGGGTCTCTAAACATCCCCTTGCCCCCCCCTCTCTCCTGTGTGTCCAATATCCCAGTATCCATCAGAACCTATCTAATGCTGCTCCAAATTAGGAAAGAGCTGAAGAACTACCTCTTTAGAGAACACTACATCACAATGCATTTATCATCCAAAACCCAGCTTCCGCCCCTATCATTCAATGACTTTTTGCTTGTCTTTGACGATCTACAGTGCTATGCGGCTATTTCGCTCAGTTTGTACTATAGAAATACCATAAAGGTACATACATATATAATTATTAGGAGATTTGTGCCTATGCCCTACTGCACAAGGAAACATATTTGGTCTGCCAGAACATCAAATTGTGAGGAGTCTATCAGAAGGACACAGAACTAGGAAATTGTGACCCTACAAGCCAGAAATATTGTGTTCTGCATGTGGGGCACATTAACTGTCCTAATCTCTTGAGTTCTTGGGTCCCAATCTCTTGGCTAAGTGGCTACAGGCAGAAAGGATATGAGCTGTATCCTCGCTAGTTCTCCATGGCAAAACATTCCAAATTCAAATGGCAAACCTATTTAAATAGATTGTTAAGTGTGTAATAGATGTCCTGTATGACTTTTAAATGATGAACCTTCAATCTAGAGACATTCACATATACATTGTTAATCCAGATATATTCTGTAATAATAGAGATGTCTACTTGAGTGGATAGGTTATGGGACCATTTGAATGTCAGCATAGCTAAATTATCAGACTGATCAGGAATAAAGGGCCATATGTAACAAGCAAAATTGCATTCGCAAACGCCGAAATTCGCAGAATTTCAGCGTTTGTGAATGCAATTTTGCCAAATGATATGTATTAAGGCAAAATAAGGAATCGCAAAATTTGCGATTCCTTATTTTGCGATTGCATTTAAGGAATCGCAAATTTTGTGATTCCTTAAATGCAATGTAAGACGCACCCAAAAAAGTGCAATTTGGCCTTAAGGAATCACAAATTACCACCAACTTCAAGTTGGTGGTAATTTGCGATTTCTTTGAAAAATGCACTTTTTTGCATTTTTTAAAGTGCAATGTGCACCCATGCTTATTTCAGGGATGCATCAGGGTGTCTTTTTGACACCCCTGTACCCTTGAAATTATTCTCAATTTGTGATTCTCAAATTGCGAATCGCAAATTGAGAATAACTTCCCATTCATTCCTATTGTCCTCCTGGCCCAGAGAAATGAACGGGAAAGTATTCCTTAATTGTGATTTGCAATTTGCTAATCACAATTAAGGAATATTAAGAAATCGCAAAAAAAATGTGATGTTTTACATACATCCCTATTTGCAATTCTCAAATGGCGGTTTCTAGAAAATCGCTATTTGAGATTCGCAAATCAGGATGTTGGCCCACATGCATCATTGTGACATTTTGCACTTCCTAATTTGCGAAAAAATAAGGAATCGCAAATTAAGAAGTGCAAAATGCTATGCATCATTATTTTCTGTATTCATTTGTGATTCGGTAAAAATCGCAATTTTTACAGAATCCCAAATGAATACCGAATTCTTAAGTTAATTTTCGCAATTCCCATTGATTCCTATGGGCCAAAAGGCCCATAGGAGTCAATGGGAATTGCGAGTGGCACTTTGAAAATTTCATGGGTGCAGGGGGGGGTCCAAAGGACCCCCCCCTGCACCCCTGAAATGTATTTTTCGCATCATGTTTCACACACACATGTCCTAAGGACCTGTGTGTGTGAAACATGAATGTTGAAAAAAAACATTTTAAGCATTTTAAACACTTTTCCCAAATTTACCGAGTGGTTCAACCACTCAGTAAATTTGGCACCCTAATTGCGAATTTACAGTTTTAAATTTAATGATGCATTGCTTTTAAGAAATCACACATCTGCGACTTCTTAAAAGCACCCGCAATTTTAGAACTCGCAAACATGTTACGAATTCTAAAATTGCTTCATGCATCCCAAAAAGCACTTTTGCATTCGCAAACGGCCGATTTTAAGGAATCGCACCGTTTGCGAATGCAAAAGTGCTTGATGCATGCGGGCCGTTGATACATATGGCCCTAAGACTTTATAGAGTTTACTTGCTCTACCCTTGTGTTGGGTGCTATACAAAAGTTCAACACATGGCATGGCCACCAGCATCAGATTCTCCTTGATTGTACTATGAAAGAATGATTTCATCTTAGGAAAGGCATATTGGGTGACTAAGGGCCATATGTAGGTAACTTAGTAAAAATCGGAAAAATGTTACCGAATCCTCAATACCAATCGGTATATCCGAATCGGTAAATACCGGATCGGTAAATATTTCTGAATTGGTAAATATTTCTGAATCGGTAAATACTGAATCAGTAAATACCGAATCGGATATTCAAAACACCAGCAATTGAGGAATCAGCCAATCCTGTGCATCCATAATCCCTCCCAACCAGGAAGTGGCCACACCCACGCAGGTGCACTCAATCAGAACCTTCTGGAGAGTCTGGGAGTGCAGAAGCGAACAACTGAAAGAGAAGAAAAGGAGGTGAAAGGAAGAGGAAGCTGAAATTCAGCGCAAGGGAGCTGCAGGTGCTGGTTGAGGAGGTGGTAAAACAACATACCAAGTTGTTTGGGAAGCAGTCTTCGCAAGTGGCTGAATCTGAAAACCTGAAGATATGGCTGGGAATTCAGGGACAGGTGAATGCCATAGGAGTGACCCCCCGGGACATTGACGTGCTTAAGAAAAGGTGGTATGACATCAGGAGCATCACCAAGAAGAAGATGGTGGAGAACAAAAAACAAGCCCGCCAGACAGGAGGAGGAAGGAACAGGGCACCTGCCCTGTATGCACTTGAGCAGCTTGTGGAGTCCACCAAAGAGCCAGATAGTGTCTGTGGAATCAGGGATGCAGACAGCTCAGCCAGAGCTGCTACCAAACAAGGTAAGAAGCATGCACAGCATTGTGCACCCCTCCTTCCCTATCCAAAATCCCCAATTAGGCTGTGTGAATCCAACTCCAGTACATGTTTTTGTAAAGACCAGCAATGCATTATGGGAGATGTAGTCAGTGAAACACCTATCATGACAGTAATCACACTGAACAACAAGGAATGTGACACCCATCAGTGATAAGCAAGCAGAGGACATTGAGATAGTGTGCCAGAAATGTATATTCCTTATAGCTATGCAGGGCTGCCGGACTACTGAGCTAATGTACTATTTCTGTCCACAGGCGAGACATCGTGCTGGTCTGATCAAAGCAAAGCAGGAAGGGCACCCAGGAAGGAAAGAGCAGAGTTAGCCAGTGAAAGTGCAGGGCACACCACACAACCACCACCGGCATCACCACCACTGCCAGCGCACCACCACTGCCAGCTTCACCACCACTGCCAGCGTCACCACCGCTGCCAGCATCACCACCACTGCTAGCCTCACCAGCAGCAACACCACCTGCAGTGGTAAGACCCAGGAGGCATGCTGTTGCCACGCTCCAGGAGATGGAGTCGTCCTCAGAGGACACAAGGGGGGACGGGGACATCTACTGTGCCAGTGGATGGCAGTAATGCTGGTTTGCAGTCCACCTCTGAGAGAGCACACACAGGTGCCAGACACCGCAGGGCCCGGGAAAGCAGTCCACCTTCACAGGATGAGGATCAGGGTGTCTTTGCAGGGCTGGAGGCAGACTTGGTGAAGGTACAGCGCCTGCAAGGCATTTCAGTCTGTACAGCAGCAAATGAAGCACCTCAACAACAACATTGGGCACATTGAGAAGGGCATCATCACTATGACCTCCACGCTGGCTATCGGTATGAAGGAGATGGCTGAGGGCATGCGGGACATGTCCCAGTCAGTGATGCTGTGATGCTGCTGTGTAGCAAACTGGATGAGGACAGGGTAGCACGGCGCAGAGAGAGGCAGAGGATGGAACAACATACAAAGGCAGTGAACCGCCTAGCAACTGCCCCTTCTCTGCTCTGCAGGCGCTTCGTGGCCATGCAGGAGGGGCTGGCACACTGCAGCCGTGATGTCTCTAGGGGGCTGGTCATGGTAACAACTGCACTTGAAGGGCTGCTGACAACTCAGTCTGCCAATACCTGTCCTGTGGATGTGGGGGACAGTGAGAAGATGAGCAGTGGCAGCAACATTACCCCCCCTGCAACTTGCACCCAGAGGAGCAGCAGACGGCATGGGGCTGGCACCGGCTCCACAGCCAGTGAAGACATTCAGCTGATGGCATCCAGCACTGTTATGCGTGGCCGCAGACACTGATGCAGCCCACACTTTGTGCAGTAAATTGGGTGAAGTTACCCATGACATCCTCTTGGGGTTGTCACAATTTGAACTGGCTGGTTGAGCCCTTTGTGTAGTGGCGTAGTGCCCTATGATTAAAACTACATCATTTACATATTCCAACTGGCTGTGTCTCCTTACTTACTTAAAAATAGTTGTGTGTGATCTATGCCCGTCTTTGTCTCCCATCTGGTGTTCGCTCCACTCCTGCTGCATTGGGCTCTGGCTGTGCAAATTCATCATCATCGTCCTCAGAGTCAGATAATTCAACTTCTGTTCCTTTCTTAGTGGCAAGGTTGTGAAGCATGGCACAAGTTGCAATGATTTTGCAGAAGATGATGGGTGTGCACTGAAGTGCGCCTCCTCTTTTGTGGAGGCAGCGGAACCTGCTTTTCAATAGTCCAAACTTGTGCTCCACAACGTTGCGTGTTGATTTGTGTGCCACATTGTATCGTCTCTCATTCGGTGTTGATTGGTTTAGGTAGGGAGTAAGCATAAATGACTGCACCGCATATGCGCTATCGCCTAGGTGAGAAAGAGAGTGCCATTAATTACATACACCAAAACACATTCATCTGCAGCATCTATCAGGGTGTGTCACAGTGATTTACCTAGCAGGTATCCTTCTCCAAATTCTCCCGCAGCCAGGCTTGTGTAGATCCCACTGTTCTGGAAGATGTATGAGTCGTGGGTGCTCCCAGGAAATTTGGCCATGATGTTGGTGATTACGTTGGCAGCATCGCAGATTACCTGCACATTTATGGAGTGGGTGGATTTTCTGTTCCTGTAGATATACTCAGTGGCTACAGGTGGGCAGATTGGAATGTGTGTGCCATCAATACACCCTATGACATGCGGGAACTGTGCCATTTGGTAAAAGTCTGTCTTGGTTTTCAGCAGTTCCGCTTGTGTGTTTGGGAAGCGAATTTAGTGATGCATTCTCTGCATCATGGCATCCAGGAACTTGTTAAAGGAACGTGACAGGCAACTCTGTGACACCCCACCTACCGCAGCTATCACCCCCTGGTAACTGCCAGATGCAAGTAGGTGTAGGCTACAGAGCACCTGCACATGTGGTAGTATGGCGTGCGCCCTTGGTGTTGGGTGCTCCAGAAGTGGGTCCCTTATCAAGTCCAGGATGTTGTGGGGATGTAGCCTGTACCTTTCATGGATCTCAGCCTCAGTCAGTTGGAAGAGTGTGATGCGCTGTCTGTAAACGCGCTCCTCCCGTCTCCAGATCCTCACTCCTGCTGCCTGTAGCCGCCTTGCTATCACATAGAAAGCGGCCATAGTGATCACACTGTTGCATTTTGGGACTGCTTATATACACTGCAGCTGATTACCACCTGCTTTCAGTCAGTGTTAATTACCGACTCCTAAATACCGAATTTCATGAAATTCGGTATTACCGAATTTACCTACATCTCTTTTATCGTTTTTACTGTTTCTTATGTACCAATTCTGTAAATAAGGAATCAGTAATTCAGATTCGGGAATTTAGAAATCGGTAATAAGGAATCGGTATTTACCGATTCTTTATTACCGAATCCTTCTCTACACGACAAATGCCTAAATACCAGTCAGTAACGGTGAAATTTACCGAATTTCACCCTTACCGCCCGGTATTTGGGCCACCTACATCTGGCCCTAAGTCGGAAAAAGACCGAACTTGATGACCCATAAATAGTTGGCCTACACTTTCAAGGTGAGACTTCAGTTATACAAATCATGTGAGAAAGAAGGAAAATCAGGGTTATCCCATAAAGACGTATATCTTTTCAGCAAAGGTATTGCCATCTTAGCCTTTATATTTTTCCAAACCAAGTCCAGTGCCATCAGAGTCTTGAAGCAAGTGTGTGTGAAATACAAGGGATCATTGAACTTTATCTTGGGATCTAATTCAAAAGATAGTGACCTCAAATACCCCTTATCGTGAAAAATATTAGCACTGGACAATTGATCTGCAAGTAATGACCAAAAATATCATTTGAGATTTGGGATACATTTCTGGGTTGATTTATCATGCCCTCATGCACAAATTAACTTACAGTCTAAAGCACCCAGCTTACTAGATTCTGTTCTGGACAGATGGGTTTCCTGCTTGTATCTAATCTTGAAAACCTTGGACAAAGACCACACCCCATTAACATTTCATCTAATTATGCTCACCTGTATCAGTGGAATATAATCTTTACATAACTCCTCAAGTAAAAATGATGTTCCTCATTTGAAGACTAGGAATATAGACCCCCCCTAACCCATCCCCACCCACCCCCTTCCCTCTCTACCCTCCATCTAACAAGCATCAAATTCGCCCTCATCCTGTCCCAACCCATCCCATTTAGCCTTGTGGGCTGATCTACCCTTATAAGCCAACCTAAATTCACCACTTCCTTCCCTACAGTTGACACACAAAAGGACATATACAGTACAGCTGCAAAGTACCCTTACCAATCAATTTTTAAAACGTATCAAAATACTAAGTGAAGAGTGGACATATGAGAACACTAGTCTCAACCAAACCCGCAATGCCTGTATCTCAGACCTTATCTGCTTGAGCTTGCTTCGAACATTGCACCAGGGTTCTTTGTCCTGAGACTCAGGCACTGCGGTGAAAGTCCATCCATTATTGATGATTTTCATCTTAACAAGATACTGCAAGAGCACCTGCCCTCCCCCTCATCCTGAAACTGAGGTATCATTCGGCAAAGCTGCCAGTACTGAGTTACATTAGCTAGCCAGAAATTAGATCTCACGAAAAAACTATTGTTACTAGCCCTGCCAGGGTTGATAGGGCATGCTGACTGATAGAAAAGTTGCTGAAATATAAAATTACCAATATAGATTAGAATTGCCTTAGGTTAAAAGCTCACTTCAGTGCGCTTAGATCTGACAAATGGAAACCGATGGGCTTTCTGGATCTGGCAATCAATATCACACTCAACAAAAGTGGAACATTCCTGCTGCATCAGCTGAACTATAAAACAACATGGATTGACCCACTTTCCTCATTCTCCGTAATACCCAGTACTTTGAGGTAATTTTGGCGCATTCTATTCTCCAAATCCTCCTTTTTTTGGTGAACGTTCCTCAGTGACTACATCTTGATCTTTAGTCTATTTCGTTATATTCTCGAGATTTAAAATCTTTTGCTCGTCCTTGCTTATTGTAGTGCAAAATTAATTCAGCTGTTTACGTATAGCGGCCTGTATTTTCAAATGAGAAGGGCAGCAGAGTCTTTTCTATAATCCTCACTGTGCGCGCACAGGAGGTTGCAGATTTTAGAGTTGCTGGGCCTGCGACAACTGCTGTTGCATGTAACTCTCCCACTCATCCCCCATTTTTGATGCTAGCAGCCCAGCCCAATGCTTCAAATTTGTATCTTCAGCTATATCATTAGCATAGAAATCCCAGTGCATCTTCCCTCCTGGTTCATCATCGTCACTCTCAGTCTCAACCCATTCCTTAGAACCCTGAGCAGCTGGATTGATGCTAATCATGTTAGTCTTAGAAGTCTTATAGATGTCAGCCCTGAGTATTCCTCCAGTAATCATTTCCCTGTTTCTAAAAGCAGTGAGTCCACATCAGAGTAGCCAGAGAGCTAAAAAAAACATCTTGGGATTCTCAACTGCAGTAAAATTTGGTGTTTCGTTGATTGGGCAACCAGTACCAGTTCAGTAATCCTGTTGCCTCTTACCCTTACTTATGCAGGCACTGTGCATTGTGGCAACAGGAAGTTCAGCTGCCTCAACGCCTATCCTACCCCCACTGTTGTCCTTCTGTAATACATTTGGAATCTTGGCTGAATCTATGGTAACAATAACATTTGAATGAATCCTCCAATGGATGCCGAGGCTGCCAAAGACTGTGAGAAAAAGAGTTCTGCATTAAAGTTTGAATCTGGTAACATCCATCCAACTGCAGCCAGAGAGGTGAGAGTAGATGTACAAGTGGTGAAAGTATCAACCAATCGCATACAGCCCACCCTCACAACATTGTTCTGAGGATTTATGACATCACTGCTAGCAGTAGTGCCCCTAGCATGCACATCAGTCTTTATACAGATCATCAAATCTTTAGGTGAGAAGGTAGCTTAGTACGTAGCACCATTGCATATAGATCCTGGACAAGTTGAGCAATGTAGATTGCCATTGATACTGGCCTGCAATACTCGGTGCCCACCAGCAGACGAGCCATCGTCTGGTTTAACACCTGTCTCGGAAGAGCTCGTGACACAGTGCCACTTGCGGGGAAGATAGAAACCACTGAAGATGAATTGCCAAAAATTGGTGCTGTCTTTATTCTGAACCCAGATGCGGCCAAACGGGCAGCTGATGGATCCACAGACTTAGAATCTCCGCTGTGTAGAGGGCCCCCTCGTGCATTCCTGACCCTCCATGAGCTGCCAGCTGATGAGGCCATGGCAGCAGCAGCAGCCTTAGCTGAACGTCCACGTCTTTTGGATGCTATTGTGGCAAAAATGCCATAAACCACTGAGCAAACAATCTGTAAGACTGCAGGATTCTTAAGGCAAAAAGGCCAGCACAGACAAAACCAAGGTATAAGTAAGCGCTAAATTAGGCGTGGGATGGCTTGTTAACTGACAAGTGGAGGAAGCACCATCTACCATCACTCAGGCAACACTAGGGTTTCAACCAATTGTGATCAGTTAGTATTCATAAGGGAAACCCTGGTGTAGCCAAGCACAATCGGGCAACTCAGAGTGGTGCAGCCACAACCATCAGCCTGCTGCCATCTTGCCAGACCCACATTTCTAATGTAGTCATATGTTCGTTCAAGGTCAAGCTTCTTTAAAGTTCCCACTGTGCGCCATTCATGCTTTTTTTAAATTTAGACTTAGATTATGAAAACTATTACAAACCCCAAACAGAGCAATCGAGCCTCAGGTTGAAATTTGATTTTTGTTTACTATTTGTTGGCTTGTATGATTTTAAGGTCCTTGAAAATAGTCAATTTGAAAGCAGAAATTTGCTTTTGTGCAACAACAACATATAAATACATAATATATACATATTTACACAACTTTGGCCAGAAATGTAACTAGTTGCAGCACTATTAATGTTAGGACATGTATTGAAGGTAGTATGTGATTTCACAGAAAGACAAACTCATACAACATCAATTCTGAGAAACCATTTCACCTTAACAGTTGATTAAAAATTTTCAAGATGGACGATTTTTACTATTTGGAGGCACCAATTCATAGAATTTCGATATTTTTTAAAAACAAGTGACTGTTACATTTTAAAGGTGAATACCCCACAATATTCAAAATGTATTCTGTTAATCTTACTATCCTTTGTATAAATTATTTTTCTATTTTTTTCTTTTTTCAGTATCTGATGTTTTACTTTTTTTGTTGAAAGAAATTGCTTCTTAAGGGTTATCTCGTAGGGCCCCTTTGTTTCTTTACACTGTGTGTAAAGAAAGGCTCTTTATTCCTCCCTGTCGTTCAATGTTACGATACTGAGTGACACATTTTTAATAACTCTCCAGACACCATACTTATTATGGACAATGTATGTATACTGTACACTGATTTCAACATACTACGATGTTGTGTAAAAGTGCAAAATGTTGCAATTGATGGGTTGAAAACTGGAAAAATTCAATAAAATCTGTTTAAAAAAAAAACTCTCCAGTCACCATAATAAAATTAAAAGTAAGCTGGGAACAGAACTTAGGTGCCCTGGATGGTGAGGAATGGGGGAGGTGCTTAGGGCCCCTCAGGAACTGGCAATATGGGCAGGCTTTCAGCTTGTCCAGTTGCGTATCCTCGATTGGTCTTTCTACTCTAGAACGGCACTGAAGAGAATGAACAGAACAGACTCTGATAATTGCCTCAGGACTTGTACCCAGATGGGGACCTTCTTTCATATCCTCTGGGCATCTCCAGTTGTTTAGCAGTACTGTAAATAAGTCAGTGCATAACGCAGGTGTGCCGGCAGGATTGCAGCTCTCCCCCAGAATGTGTACATTAAATGTTTGGGGACACAAGGTTATAGACATGGTATGATTGTGACTAAACATAATATTGTCAAGCATTGGGAAGTAGGAGTGGCACCAGCCCTGGGTTCCTGGGAGGAGGACATGGAATGGTGTATGCTGGCAGAGAAGCAGGTATATGAAAGCAGAGGATGCCCCACAAAGTAGTAGAGGATTTGGAAGTGCTGGCGAGCTTATAGAAGAACATCTATACATTTTAAATAATGATACAAGAAGACACGATGGAATGAAAAGAGGATGGGAGGTGGATGATGCTGGCTGGACAGGCTCTGGCAGGGAGTGCATATGCATAGATCAAATGAGTGAAGTCATGATTTGTGCTGTATTAACTATGCTCTTGGAGACAAAGTGTACTTTGCTGATTGTAATAATTGAAAACTCTAAAAAAAAAGACATTTTAAATTGTTTTTGATCCTGCCATGATTTCCTGGCTAAAATATTAATTATCATAATATCAGGAAGGTAAATATACATAGGCATCGCCGAGCGCAAAGTAAATGTTTTAAAAATAAATTATTTTATTTTCCCTCGTCATCATCTGTTGACTCCCCCTCACCCCTCCCAACCGCTCTTACCTGCACCAGCTGTGGTTGTTCCCATGTATACACACTAAATAAGGCGATGGGACATCCACCATTTGTTAATAGATATCCTGTATCCACCAAACACCAAATTACCCCGTATATTTCCTGGCTGAATTTCACTATGTGTTCCACAGTTCAATGACTGTTCTTTTTACGTAGTACATAAACACTATTTTTTAACTCTTATTTTCAACCAAAACACTAGCAGTTTCATGATATACATAAGGCGTGGATACAATTACAGAGATGTAAGTGCAAATACATTCCAATAGTGTGTACCAGAGGAGTACGATAGACAGCAGAAAACATGAGCAAAGCATTCTGAGGTAGCTGCGGTAGGATGTGTCGCCTTAAGGTTGCAGTGTAGGTATATGCAACAGTGATGATGTAACGTATGTGAAGAAAAAGAAAAGCATATAGGCGTATTAACATGTGATACATAGATATATGGCGACAGTGTCTACCAGAAGTGTACGATAGACAGTAGGAAATGTGACTGATATAGGTATGAGGTGATTACCATAAGCATAGCATAACATGATATGTAGATACTTGACATAAAGTGAGCAAAAGAAAGAATAGAGGGATAGCATAATGTATAGGCATGTAATAACAATGTAGAACCAGTGTTGGCATGAAATATCACAAGAGCATGGAGTGGAATGGTATGGAATACCAGTGTAGATTACCAGTATACAGGTGTAGTACCATGCACCCCAGACAAACCACAGTGCAACAATAATACAGTGTGCTACCAAAATACCAGTGTTGATTATCCGTGAAGCCAAGCCACACACTGGTGTGGGTTCGAGGGAGTCAGCTACTGAACCAGCCAGGGTCTGTGAGCCCCTGCAGCTAGCCCTGGTCCCGCAACCGGCCTGCAGACAGGGCTCGCCCTGCACGGGTGAGGCGAGCCATGCTGTCATTTTCTTGCCCAGGGTATTTCATGCTTAGTTAGTAGACAATCTTCAATTGTCAGGCAAAGTCTCAAGGACACTAGGATTTACAGTGTGGTAACAGCAGCACCTCAATGATTTGGTTGTAAAGCTGAGAGAAAGACTCCATTCACTCTTTATATAGTTTTATTATGATAGCACAGACCTGCTAAAAACACTTTTAAACCTTCTCGTTTGTCGCATGGCTCTGCACCAACATTGGGGAGTCATAGTTTATCAGCAGCAGACTAGTCGAGCGCTGTGGGAGGCTGATAGCAGATGTGAGAGGCCGTGGGCTCTTTTGCAACAACATGGCCGCCCCACTCTCATAGTCCCTGCTCCAGTTTGTCGCAGGCATGTAGGTGATCAGTGGCAGTGGCTGATTGCCCCCACAGTTGGTCCCGGCTCAAAATCCCGTTCATCAGATGGTGAGTGAGGTGTGAAGGGACAGCAGGACTGGAGGCCATCCGCAGGCACCCACCAGATAGCAGAGGAGGGCTGCGGCTAGTTTTCCATACAATAACATGGCCGTCCCACTTATTCCATCCGCCCCCCACTGTGTAGGGGACACCGACACAGACAAGACACAGGGGAGCAGGACATTGGGAGAGGCAGAGCCCTTGAACCCTCGAGATATGTCCCGGCTCTGGTTCATGTTCTTCCGAGGAGGACCAGAGTGTATCGGGACAGCAGGACTGGCGTCCACCTGGAGGCACCAGGCAGGATTTATGCTGAACGGCAATCCTTCAGCCCGTGGAAATCTTCCCATGTTCCTTTCTGTTTACTGGTCTTCGCTGCACGTTCTTTGCACAGTCTGCTTTGCAGGATCATTCCGAAACACCACCGAGAAAATAGGGTCCAAGGGATATTTTAATAATAGCACAATTTAGAGGCTTTGCGAGGGTTGTTGACTCTAGTGAGCCTTGGCTTTGTCCTTAATCAGATTATTCTGGGTGAGTGTAAATTTATAATTGTTATCATAAAAGCATTTGTTTGTTTGAGACATACAGTGAATGTTTAATTTAGACTCCATTATGTTTGTCTTTTTAGATGTGAGACACACCGTTTGATACGGAGGAATATGAACACAGACTAATATGTCCATCCATATCTTTTTCATGATTTATTAGTTCATTCTTTTGTATTCACACTTGCGGTAGCAATATTTTGTAGAACAGAGGCCCTGAAGAAAGCCGTGGGACCTCTTTCCCTACTGGCTGAAACATGTTGGCCCCTCGTGGCAGTTAATTTTTTGTTTGATACTGCCTTATTGCACTGTTCTTGGTTTTAATTAGGGAAAGAGACAATATCTCAAATAAAAGCCCCCTTTTTTGTCTCTTCACTCTATTTTATTCACCACTGTTAGAAACGGGACCCTGGCCGGCCAAGACTCGCGTCGAGGTCAGTCAGGGATCACCATTTCTAAAGTCAGGGCAGGGGAGTCACACACCAAGGCAACCCCCACTCGCCCTCTAGGTAGCGTGGCGCGAGCAGTCTAGGCTAAACTTGGAGGCGGTATGAGTTAAGTATTTGCGCACGCACCCCAGCAACAACACCCAAGGCCCACCACAAAGAAAAGACTCCACACAAGGTTATATAAAAAATAGCCTTTGTATTTATAATAAACAAAACACATTAGATAACACAAACTTTACAATGTGCCAGGGGCACGGGCAGAATTTACAAGGGGAATTATGTACAGGTCAGGGCCACATGGACCACTGTCAGGGGTAGGCACTTGTTAGATAATAATACTGGTAGATATACACTTATGTCGTAAACATAGAATGAGTAGCACCAAAATTATATATGCAACACACATCCAGTAATCACTGGAACAGTAATGACCTCCTACGCAACCCTAACACACTGTAGGTAAATCACGCAGGTAACTAGGACCTAAGGAAGGAATACCAACACCTAAGCAGTTCACTCTTAGCAAAGGGAAGGAAACCTAAACATAACATGAACCATCAACAATCTACTATGCAGGTCGCCTTTAGCATAATGGATAAACATAAACAATCCTCTATGCAGGTCACATTTAGCAAAAGGGGATAACCATAAGAATACCTAATCAGGTTACTTTTAGAAAAGGTACAGGTTAGAACACATGCGCAAGAATTACATAACAAGAAATTACAATGCGCGGGGTGCACAAAGCACAACACTCATAAATGTCCCTCAGGCCAACTGGCCTCGAAAGGGGCGGAATGCCCTGAGTCTCAATGTCAAGGGAGCTGCGCAGGCAGCACAGCACACAAACCTAAACGTGGCAACTGTCCACTAAGTGCTGGACAGTTGTAAATATGCACTGGGCAAACGTTGGAGCCAGGAGGGCTCAAGAACCAAGGTGGGCAAGGAGCCTCTCAGGGGCTCACCAAGCAAAATGTGCAAATAGAGCTTCAGCGCTCTTAAAAATAATCAAAATGCCCCAGAGCCTCGGGGCTCGTGAATGCAGGTAGGGCAATGAGCCTCGCCGGGCTCGGCAACAACTGTGGCCTCTGGAGCCTCTCGGGGCTCGGAAAACAATGGCCCCCTCGAGCCTCGGGGCTCGTGAATACACCTGCGCTGAGAGCCTCGCAAGGCTCGAAGTAAGGAATGCCCTGGTCGTTGGAGTCCCTCTCGGGGGACTCAGGAATCAGTAATGCCCCCAGGAGCCTCGGGGCTCCAAACAGCTACAAGCGCGAGGTCACGCTATGGGGGAGGGGCGGACACCGACAATGTGTCCCGACGCCCCTCTCCTCCTTTCTGGCACACTCACCGGCTCTCTGTAGCAGCAGGACGGCTCCTCGGCGGCACGGCGGGGACCGCGGGCGGACTCCCCTCCACTCGGGAGCCTCGGCGAGACGCGGTAGGCTGCTTCCTTCGCCTCCCGCCTGGCCTCGTCTGGCTGCACGCCGCCTGACTTCCGCCGGGGCCGCCAATGGCAGCGCGGCCCTGGGGGTCAGGAGGCGGGACTTCCGGGTCGCTGCAGGCAGCGCGGCGGCCCGGCAACAATTCTCGATGCTCCCGGGCGGCGGCGGTGATCTCCTGGGCAATGCCGGGTGGGCACCGGCTCGAAAATAAGTAAATACCACGGGGCAATGCCGGGTGGCACCGGCCTTCAATTTAAAAGATAAAGCGAGGTGGCACTCGCTATCAAAAATCGGCAATATCGGTCCCAATGCCGGGTGGTCACCGGCTGCACACAAAGCGCTCCCAAGCGCTCAGGGTGCACAGGATAAGCGCGCTTGGTGCTAAAAAGGTCCGCAAAGCGCTATTGAGCGCTGGGGCATAAGGAAAGCGCGCCTAGCGCTACAAATCAAAATCAGGGTGCCTCCAGGCACAGGAAAGATCCAGCAGGGTCTGGAGGCAGGCAGAGGGGCAAGGCAGGGCCAGAGCCAGCACACTGGGTCTCCAAGCAGGGAGACAGCCAAGTGGCGGTCCTCTTGGCCCCTGCAGCAGCAGCAGCCCCCTCTGGCAAGATCCTAGGCAGAACCAAGAACAGGACAAATTGTATGGGGACACAGCCCCTTCTTATACAGCAAAACCCCTTTGTCTCAGGGTGCAGGGTGGGGGGAAAACCAGTCGCAGCTGGTTCTGAAGTACTCTGTTTACCCCAACCACCCCCTCTATTCACTGGCAGGGCTAAGGCCATCAGTCGCACTACAGGGGGTGGAGCCAGCATTGTCCGGGGAAAGTCCAGGCCCAGCAGGGACCAAGTGCACTCCTCCCAAGCCATCAAGCATGCTGATCTCACACTCACCACCGGGCAGACCCATCCAGCCTTCCTGGAGCCAGGCTCACCAGCCAGCTCCAGCCAATCACACTGCAGACATATTTTACAGTAATATGCCAAGTCCCAGAAATGGCATTTCTACTCATGACACACACATGCCACATACACCATTGCAAAGCATTCATTCCCACGAACACGCACATACCAAACTCGAGCATGTACTCCCCACACATCAGGAATTACTAGGGACACAGACATTCCCCATGCATCCCTATGGGAGAGCAGGCCAGCCTAACTACATGCACGCACTTTACTCTGGGACACAGAGAAAAAGTGCGCACAGACCAGAAAATCATCCACGCATATCACAGATAAAAATCAAAAAGATTAGGGGTGAACCTGCCATAAGGGCCAAGTCCAACAACCACACTTTTTCCTTTTTTGCAGTGCACTAGTTCCCATATGATTCTACTTCTCTCATGGTCAGCACAGTGATTGTGGGCTTGACCCATTGAATATTTACAGATTGGGTGTGGAAATGGTCTCAATGATCAAGAGAAAGACCGCCCCAAGACTCTGGATGACCAAAAGAGATTATTGATCATCGCATGACATTTGATGGGAATCCATTGACCACATAGATATTTATTTTGAGTCTCACCAACAATCACTTGCAGCTCTGGGTTATGTTCACTGTTATGTCTTGCTTTATTGGCTTTATAGGAATTTCGTATCCTTGACTGATTTGGAAACAGTCATGCCTGTTCTATAGCCTATTGATTCGGCTTTGCATCAGACCTCGGGTTTGCAGGATCATTACCTTCTGATCCTTAAGGGCAGTAGCTCAATGGCCAGACTTTTTCTTTGGATTTAAGGTATAAGGCGATCCCTAGCCCAGGGAACTCCCAGCGGGAGCCCCTTAACAGTCAGCCATCTTGGTATATAAGATAAAAAACTATTTTTATATAGATTCAATGGCATTGGAAAAATCATTTTGATTTAATTTCATTTTATTTTAAGGTTCAAATGCAAAAATGTCCATTCTTCTCACTATGCCTTTGGTCTATTGACAAGTTCCCAATTCTGTATTCATTGTTTTATTTATGTTCCAAATTTCCTGTTGAGAAGATATGCATAAGATCATTTTTTAATTTGACACAGCATCCTTGTGCTGTCCAATCAACAATTAAGGGTAGATTTTCAAGGGATTTTCTCCAGAGGTTAACATTGGATTATTTAAAATGGCATCTTGTGAAATGCAAGTATCTCTTGTTGTGAGTAGCATTATTGCATGCCCTCTGATTACTTGTCATTTTCAGAAGAATGTCAAGATGCAATAGTAATGTCAGACCCAAGTTCATTAAGTCATCTACTGGGAACATTCAATCTGCTCCTGCGCGTGCATCTATGAGTCAAAATGCATGAGCAATAAGGCTGGGTTTGTTGTGCAAATGAGTAGTAAAATCCAGTCGGGATTTACAAAATAATCAACAGATAAGAAAGCAAGCAAACAACAAGGGTACGTCATTTACCTGCTCATTTCAAAGTCAGCTTGCCTGAGATATCAATATTGTGTTTGAGTGGGCAGCCGCAAGCTTTGTAGATCAGTTCCTCCAGGAGCATACCTACATCCATACCTCATACCCAGTTCTCTACCTTTAGTGCAACAGTATTGCAGCAGTTCTGTGCAATGTCTCTTTGGGTCAAGACTAAATCAATGTTAAGGAAAGTGTTTATCTTCTGGTGCCTAACTCCTCTAGGATATGTAGCAAAGCAAGCTTATGGGTAAAAATAATCAGCCTACCCCAACTCATTCAATAGTATTTAGACTCTTCATTTTAAACATACATTTTAATTGTCGTTTTCAATTTCAAGTAAAATGAATACCAAAAGTATACATTTCAGTACAAAAGATAAAAATTTACAAGTAAAATTGCTCAATTTTGAAAAGTGCTTTAATCCTTAAAAAGAAATATATTTTTCTGTCTGACCTTTAAGACAACTGTTGCTGCTCAAATGAATTCAGATAATATATGTATATAGAAGGGATTTTGGTTAGCAGTCTTTACCCACTGATCTGTTAAATTGTGATTCATATTTTGCTTCCACCCACCACAGCAACAGCATGGGGCAAAGGGCTAGCCTACTTTTCCTGTTGGCTCCCTTCACTTTGAGGGACTGTACAACGTCTCTGAACATTGTTCACATCTACCTAAAAACTGTTACATTCTCTGCAGTGACAAAGGAAGTTCAAATTGTGCGATTTTTATATTAATTTTTAATACCCACTATTTAGTTTGCTTGCACGTCGGTTGCCCAGTTAAACAGTAAATTATTTTCCGTCTCTTTGTTAAAGACACTTATACAGTTTTTGAGTGACATTGTAACATTGTTTCTGTCTGCAATTTGAGTGCTTGTTTAGGTGATGATTTAATCTGAAACAGACAGTTAGTTATAGATACCTTACCTTGGAATTACCCCTAGGCGTCAGATTGGATGCAGAGATTTTTTTCTTAGCAGCACCCCTGCACATCAGCAGGTGGCGTCGGTCGACTCTGCATCTGTCGTTGGCATCGTGTTTGCCAGGATGATGTTGCGGTGCCTATTTAGACGCTGCCCCTGCCCACTGACGTTAGTTCTTTCTTTTTCCGCGCCAGCCTAGCGCAGATCTGGAGAGAGCTACCCCTTTAGTCACTTATTGACTAAGCTTTTTTTTACTTCTTTTTTGAGTCTTCAACTACTGGTGCGCGAGGGATGTATCATCATCGGACCGGCTTCAAGTCCTGCGACACCTGTCACAAAGACTGGGATGGACCCGCACCTCATGTGCCTCTGGTGCCTGGAGGGCGACCACGATCCAATGTTGTACTCCGTCTGCCGGGCCATGAATCCAAAGTCTTTGTGGGAGGTGTCCTGAAGGCTCTTGGAGGTCCAGCAGTTGGTCCGCATGGTTCCCGGTCTCGCTCAAGAGGAAGGTCTCGAGACCGGTCGCTGTGACACCACACCTCGTCATACTCCAAGTCCTTCAAGTCTTCGGGTAAGTCAAAGCACAAGAAGAAGGCAAAGAAGCACCGGCACTCTTTGCCTTCTCCCATCGGTCGGCTGATGCAATGTGTGACCTGGAGCGTCGTTGCTCAAAGGCTCTGTCTTCAGGGCCTACTTCTGGGATGACTCCACGCCTCCCCCTGTTTCCCGGAGCCGGAGCTTTCCCTGCCCAGCTTTGTGCATTTTTCAAAGCCCTCCTCTCCATCTGTGGGCAGCCGACTCCGCCGGCGTGCCTTCGTTCCCCGTGGAGCCGGTTGGGGGTCCTGAGCCTTCGATGCCTGTGACTCCAGCACCCGGCACCGGAGGAACTCCGAGGATCCAGGCCTGGATCCAGATCGACACGGGTCGAACTTACTCGACATTCCCTGGTACAGCCCTAGGCATCGAACGGGCCCCCGACTGACGCCCTCCCCAACCTCAACCCTGTGATGGAAGCAGATCGACGTCAGACGACGTCAAACCCCAATCTGGACGGTACGTTTGTTCCCCCTTTCATCCCTGGTATTCCTTATGGGCCAGAAGGTGGTGATGAGGATTGGGAGGGGTCACCTGACCCTTTAACAGACCAACTTGAAGAGCCAGACTGGAGAGAGGACCTGGGTGGCACCAGTGGTATGGATACTTCCCCAGAACTTAGCATGCTTTCTCCCTCTACCGTGGCTACGGAAGAGGGAGTGTTTTATGCTGTGGTAGTGCAAAGCGGTACAAAAGGGGGTGGTGATGGACAGAGCATCTGAACCAATCAAACACTCACACCCAGTCAAAAGATCTGGGTTTAATCCATCACCGTTCTTTAGCCCACTCTGCCACCCCAGTTCAGACATGGCTATATGCAAATCAGTCTGACCCTGTGCCTCATGGGAACAGTCCAGCCCGAACTGCTAAGCCATGTCTTCCCTGGACCGGAAACAAGCTTCCGAGGACCGGTTTCTGGCATTCCAGCTGTCTTCAGCCCCGCTTGTTTGAATCCAGTGGCAAAGTGAGCAAGGGACTCACGTCTGAGCATACCCTGCCACACTGATGGCGGCCAAAAGCGGTACAAAAGGGGGTGGTGATGGACGGAGCATCTGAATCAATCAAACACTCACACCCAGTCAAAAGATCTGGGTTTAATCCATCACCGTTCTTTAGCCCACTCTGCCACACCCGTTTAAAAATGGCTATATGCAAATCAGTCTGACCCTGATAATAAAGTTATCATCCTGCTTTAACACCCTGCGCATGCTCCGAAAGATCTTCCAGTGGATCTCCACCGAAACCAGGAAGATGGTCACCCAGGCCCTCGTCACCAGCCGACTAGACTACGGGAACACCCTCTACGCTGGAACCACAGCCAAACTCCAGAAAAGACTCCAGCGCATACAGAACGCCTCTGCACGACTCATCCTGGACATCCCCCGTCCCAGCCACATCTCTGCTCATCTGAGAGACCTGCACTGGCTCCCCGTCATCAAGAGGATCACGTTCAGACTCCTCACCCACGCAAACAAGGCTCTCCACGACATGGGCCCCAAATACCTCAACAGTCGCCTCGCATTCTACACACCCACTCGCCAGCTCCGATCCGCCAGCCACGCCCTCGCCACCGTCCCACGAATTCGCAGATCCACTGCCAGAGGAAGATCCTTCTCCTACCTGGCTGCCAAGACATGGAACTCCCTCTCCACCCACCTACGGCTGACCCAGGATCATCTCGCCTTCAGGAAACAACTCAAGACCTGGCTGTTCGAGCAGTAGCGACCCCCCCAGCGCCTTGAGACCCTAGCGGGTGAGTAGCGCGCTCTACAAATTTACTGATTGATTGATTGACTGTGTTGTTTCGTTCCGTGTGCAAGACATGTATATATTAGACCTAAATTTGCTCCCCTTGGGGGCTTATTCTGTGTGCACCCGAATATTTATAAAGCAGTTTTGGGTCTTTGAAGACTAGAAGAGGTGGCCCTTAGAAATACCTACTTAGCTGTTCATCTTTATGTGCTAGGCCTTTGAAGATCTATGGAGATTATATCTGGCCACTCAGTCAGTCAGAGAAGTGCTGATTGCTTCAACGAATACCTGGGCTTCATCCTGGACTCCTCCCTCTCCATGACCAGGCAAGTCAACAACGTCTCCTCGGCGTGCTTCAACATCCTACGCATGCTACGGAAGATCTTCTGGTGGATCCCCACCGAGACCAGGAAGACCGTCACCCAGGCCCTCGTCACCAGCCGACTGGACTACGGCAACGCCCTCTACGCCGGTACCACCGCCAAGCTCCAGAAGAGACTCCAGCGGATCCAGAACGCCTCAGCCAGACTCATCCTCGACATCCCACGAACCAGCAACATCTCCGGACATCTGAGAGACCTTCACTGGCTCCCCGTCAACAAAAGAATCACCTTCCGCCTCCTCACCCACGCACACAAAGCCCTACACGACCAAGGCCCGAGCTACCTCAACAGCCGCATCAACTTCTACGCTCCCAAACGCCACCTCCGATCAGCCAACCACGCCCTCGCCGCCGTCCCCCGCATCCGAAGAGCGACCACAGGAGGAAGGTCCTTCTCCTACCTGGCCGCCAAGACCTGGAACTCCCTCCCGGCCGACCTGCGCCTGACCCAAGACCACCTCTCCTTCAGGAAGAAGCTGAAGACCTGGCTGTTCGAGCAGTAGCGGCACCCCCCCTCCCCCAGCGCCTTGAGACCCTACGGGTATGTAGCGCGCTCTATAAGTGTCACTGATTGATTGATTGATTGAACGAATACCTCAAGGAACATGTAGGCACTATCAGGGCTCGAGTCAGGGTACCACACGGGTGGACGGCGTCCCCCCACTTATTTTACCGGTGAGACGCCATCCCCCCTGCCAAACAGCTGGACTTCACTCTTTGGCCTCTCTGGGACGAGGAGCTCGGCACCTGTCGTGACGTCACTTCCTGTTGTGACGTCACTTCCGGTGACAGCGTCCCCCCACTTTTTTTTTTTTACGACTTGTTCCCTGGGTATTTTGTTATTAGATTCTGGCATACTTTATGAGAAACAAGCACAGGCAATACCAATAGATCTGGCTTATGAATGAATATGCCTCTTGAGTCAATGATGGGTTTAGGCACTCAATAAGCCATCCTACATGGACTCTCTCATTCACCCTTGCGCTCACACATCTATTCATCCACCCACTGGATAGTTTTTGCATTCTCCCACTTATACAATCGCAATGAGACACACGTGCAAACTTAGCAACATATGCATGGTGGTCATAAATTTGCAATATCAAATACATTTAAACACAACAGTGGGTGGCTGTCTTGCAATGTTATTTTACTTAGTGTACATTTTTGTAAAGTGTCAGCATGGCTGCAACATTTAAGACCAACATATAGTTCAACTTGAAAGGCTAAAACAATGATACACTATGAAGAATACCATGTCATGATGTTCGTCTGGATTAAAGGCAGTAGCCATGTGCTGCAGATTAAATGAGTGGCAAGTAAGCTGAGATGAAAAGGGGCCTCTGAAAGGAGAAAATGGAAAACTATAGGATGGCCCCACCAGTCCTTTCACTAAAGAGCCCTCATTTCCAAAATGGTGTGCACATATGATCAAGTAAATGCCATCACCCACAGGTCCAAAGAGCCAATTGCTGAAGGGGGATGATCCTTTGCCCCAGGCTGTCATGGATGAAAGCAAGTACAGATGACACTCATGCAGATCAATGGTAGAAGATGCTGACACAGTGACCCATAGAAACGTGGGTGTGTGTGCGCGTGCCTGCGGGCATGCGTGTGTGTGTTGCTTAACACACTTTTCATAAAACGTGAAATACTAGAACCCTGTTTCTCTGGAGGTACCCAACTTCTGTCCAGTTAAAAAGAAACTAACATATGAGCTGAACGTAAGCCTCTCTTGAAAATACTTTTGGAAGTAAATTTTCAGTTGATTACATAAGGTACAGCACAGCTGCTCTTTCAAGCCAGATCTAAAAACAATTTTACAAGGCAGATTTAACACCTGTTTTGCTTTTATTGCTAATCGGAAATCTTGGATTATAGACATTTTATTTAAGGCACAATAATTAATTATAACAAACATTGGTCCTGAGTGTTGTATTTCTAATAAAAGATTTACGGTGTGCCTTTTGTGCATGAGCCAAAGTACCACATTCACACGTGCTTGCTCTGCACGCGATGTTGTCTTTGAAACTGCGGGTCCCTAAGTAAAGCCACATGGAGTTTATTGAGTGTCAGGAGGCCGCAGTGAAGTATTGATGGTGACACATATTCGTGAAGTGGTTGGGCCTCATCCGTTCTCGGACAGCTGGCGCATTGCCATTTCCCAGTAAAAACGTTTCACTTCTTGGTTTTCAGTGAGCTCACCTATTCAGAATGCCCCAGTGCACGTGGTGGTATTGTTTAAACAATTTGCGGCAAGTTGGTTGCGTGTGTTGATTTTGTGCTACTCAATTTGGGATATTTTACAATGCATTAATTAAGGGAGCAATATTTTTACGTTTGTATGTTTCACTTACTAAATATATTTGTATTGATAATTTTTTTTATATTTTTCGTGTTTATTCTCCGTTGTTACTTTTGGTAAACAAATAAAACTGAAGTACCCTTGTAGTGTAGGTCTCCCTCCCAATAATCACTCTGAAGCCGCTATGCTGGTTGAGGGGATTTATTTATACACGTCCCTGAAGAGCGCCGAGCCTGCCTGCTCTGTGCCGGCTCCCGCGCCACTCTGTTTGCGCTCGCTCTGCGCGCGCAGCCCAACATGGCCGCCACGCACGTCACGTTGCCTACGTGATGTGCGACACTAGACTGCGCACTACATATCTCCCCTTTTTCCCAATCCCAAACAAGTTAACTTACAGTTCGCTGCTCATGTCATAGTCTCTGAACCTTACTGGCTTGACCACCGCTCTACCCCTCCTGGTCAGTCTCACCGGGGTGGTGGCTGTCGCTCCTTCGCCTCTCTCGCAACTTTCAAACGCAGCCGCGCTTGCATCTTGTCTGTTCATGTCCTCTCCGCCCACCAGCTCCTGGTCGGCTTCGCCAGACTTTTCCATTTGGCGTTCTTTCCTTCCGTTGTGTTCTTCTTCCCGATGTTCTCGTTGGTCGGTTCCTCTTTCCTCGTCCACTCCTTAAGTCCCATTGTTGTTCCAGCACAGAATCTTGTTGCATCTCGCCATGCGGTCTTGCGACCACACGTTCCCGTCGCTCAGCAGGGCCGCTCTGCCCATTGCTTCCTTCACCTGCATGGGTTTGCTGTATTTGCTTTCGCCCTTCCTTTGCAGTGGCCAGCTTTACACGCACCCATTCCCCCTTTTCCAATCCGGTGTGCTTCACATTCCTCCGTTTGTCGTAATGTTTGGTGTACACAGTTTGAGCTTTCTCCAAGTTGGCTCGCACCACTGCCGGGGACCACTCACTCATTATCGTTTTCTCCTTCCACACCCGATTGTCTTGGGTGAATGGTTCACGGCCTCTCAAAATCTGGAAAGGGCTGTAGCCGGTCCCTGTGGGGGTGATCCTGTACGCCCACACCATGTGCCATATTTCCTTCTCCCAGTCCTTGTTGTCTGAGATGGCCGCTTGAACTGATCCCATCACTACTCTATTGAAGCGCTCCACCAAGCCGTTCCCAGCCGGGTGGTAGATGGATGTGTGCTTGGCTATGATGCCATTCCTTTGCATGAATTGGGACCATTTCTCTGATCGGAATTGGAGGCCATTCTCGCTGAGGATGGATTTTGGGATACCTTCCCTCACAAACGTGTCAGCTAGGAATTTCACAATGTTCTCCGTGTCCATCGTTTCCTCTATCTTTAATTCCGGCCACTTTGAATATCGATCCACAAGGACACAGACGTATTTCTGGACTCCTTGCACGTCTAATATCGGACCTAGGATATCCACGGATAGTTCCTCCCATGGGTTCCTCGGGGGGTCGAACTTGCCCAGTGCGGGGCGCAGTGGTTTGAGTGTTTTGTCTGCGCCTTGACAACGTGGAAGTCCCTGGCGTGTCTTTCGGCCCTTACGTCCATTCCTGGCCACCAGTAGTTTTGCTTGGCCCTCAGTTTTAGTTTCCCGATTCCCAGGTGTCCCTCATGAAGTATGTCCAGTAGTTTTGGAATGATGTTGGTCGGGGGAATGCTTTTCTCTCCCCTGTACACAAACACTCCTCGGTCGTCAATTGACAGTTCTTCCCTGACTTCAAAATACGGGTTGAGCTCTCCCCGAGTCAGTCTCTTGTCCGGCCATCCTTTGGTGATGTGTGATTTCACATCTTCTAGCACCTGGTCTTCTGTGTACGCCTGTTTCCATTCTTGGTGACTGATGGTAGTTTCTTGGTCTTCCGTGAGTGCTACCCATTCTTCTGTTCCCACCTTGTCTTCTTCACTCGGTTCCATGGCCGCGGCTCTGCTCAAATAGTCTGCCACTCTGTTCTTGTTCCCTGGAATGTACTCCACGTCATACCTAAATTCCAGCAGCTTCAGCGACATTTTGGAGATCCTGGGCGTTGCATCGGCATGACCGCTTGACGTCAGCACTTTGAGTAGGGGCTTGTGGTCTGTTCGCAATTGGAACCTTGTGCCCCATAAGAACTGTCTGAACCTAGTTGTGGCCCATACGACTGCCAACATTTCCTATTCGATCACGCTGTATTTCTTTTCTGTATCGCTGAGCGTGCGGGATGCAAAGCTCAGCGTTTCCAATCTTCCTTGCCCTCGGTCTTGCATGAGGACCGCTCCAAGTCCCTTGTCGCTGGCATCAGTGGTCAGCACTGTTCTTCCCTGGGGATCGTACCCTTGAAGCTGTATAGCTCCGGCCATTTCTTTTTTGATGATGTCGAACTCTTCCTGCGCTTCTTTTGACCAGTGAAATTCCGTGTTATCTCTTGTAAGTAGACACAGAAGGGGGTTCCCCAAGGGTAACTTTAGGATATAGGCAGGTAACGGGGGGAATAACCAATGCAAAAAGAAAAGACGAGAACCCTGCCTTGGATTACAAATGCCCTCACAAAAGGGTCCAACAAATGTAGGTACCTCTACCTACATTTGTTGGACCCTTTTGTGAGGGCATTTGTAATCCAAGGCAGGGTTCTCGTCTTTTCTTTTTGCATCTCTTGTAAGTAGTCTCATGTGATGGGTTTTGGAGGCGAAGTGCTGTACAAATTTTCCGTAATATTCCGCCATTCCAATGAACGATCTGACTTCTTCCTTGTTGGACGGTGGGGGTGCTTCACAAATCGCTTTTACGTTGTCTGCTTTCGGAGTCACTCCTCGCACCCCTATTTCATGTCCCAAGTATGTCACTGACTCCATTCCTATCCGCCACTTGGTCCATTCTGCTGTGAGGCCCTTACTCTCTAGGATCTTTAGTACATTCCCGAGTTTCCTGTCATGGTCGGGTCTATCTTGCCCCATTACCAGAATGTCGTCCTGGAAGTATTGGACACCCGATGTGTCTTTGAACAATTGGCGCATCAGCTTTTGGAATACGGCTGCCGCCGAGGCAAGCCCAAACGGCATGCGGCGGAACTGATAACACCCAAATGGAGTGATGAATGAAGTAAGTTTGCGGCTCTCTGGGTGTAGAGCGATCTGGTGGTAGGCTGAAGTTAAGTCTATGGTGGTGTACCACTTGATCCCCCTGGTGCTGGCCAGCATCTCTTCTATTCTGGGTAGGGGGAATCTCTCTACCACTATATTCTTGTTGAGTTCGCGCAGGTCGACGCACAGACGGACCTTGCCGCTGGGCTTCTTGACCACCACCAGTGGTGCCAGCCACTCTGCGCACGTGATGGGCTCGATGATCCCTTTTCTCTCTAAGTCTTGCAGTTCGGTCTTCACTATTTCCTTCACTGCCAAGGGGATGTTCCTCACCTTGTGGGCCACTGGCACTGCGTCCTCCTTCAGAACGATGTTGTGTGCAAATTTCTCTAATCTTCCCACGGTGCCCCCAAAGACCTTCGGGTATTCGCTCTTCCATCTGCTGAGGTCTGGCCATGCGTCCGGTTCTGTCAGTAGAATCTGCTCCTTGCCACCCGGGTCCAACTTGATGCCTAGGTCGCCTTGGTCGAGCCACCCTAGGACCGAGGGGCCCCTTTCCGACACGTAGAGTTTGCAGTAGGCGGACCGGCCTCTGAATTCAAAGTTTAATGGCCTGAATCCCGCCATTGGTATACGATCTCCATTGTAGGTGACTGGGCGTATGTCCAGCTTCTCAAGTTCAGGACCCAGTTTTGGTGCAAACTTCTCCTCCCACACTGCTCTCTGGACGATGGTGTAGGGTGAACCAGTGTCCGCCACCACCTGGATTGTGATGCCTCCGATCAACATATCCAGGACCGGTTTCATAGTCCTTTTCCCGTTGACGCTTACGACTTGGCCTTCTGCGCTCAATACTTCATCGCAGATGCAGAGTACCGTTACCACTTCTTCTTCGGCTCCCTCTTCTTGATCTTCGCTCTCTTGCCCCACGTACCTCACGGTGCCCTTAGAAGCCTTCTTCCGACACACCTTCTCGTAATGGGCAATTATTCCGCAATACATGCATTTGGCGCGAAACGCTGGACATTTCCTGTCGTGCGCTTCATGCGACCAGCTTCCGCATCTGTAGCATGTCTTTTTGTTGGTTCCCACTTGTTTTCCCGGGGGGCCATGGTGGCTTAGCCATTTTCCCGGTCCCTTCTCTGACGGCTTCCTGCTCTGGTAGTCACTGCGGGACTCTTCGTTGTCCACTTTGTTCACCATGACGCTGGGCGCAGTTTCCTTCCTTGTAGCTTCCGCGCACCTGTGTGCCAGTTCAGCTCTCTTGACGATGACCAGCACCTCCTTGAGGGTGCTTTTCCCACTGGCCCATAGTTTGTCCTGCACTGCGGTGCACGTGGTGTGCATCACCACCTGGTCCTTTATGAATTCCTCCTCCCAGTTAGCATACCTACACGTGGACTTCTTCAGCGCCGCCACGTATTCTTCTACCGTTTCTCCTGGTTGTTGCTTCCTCTGCTGGAAGTTGAATCTGTCCACTGAGACGCATATCGCCGGTCTGAAATGTTCATTTAGGTCCTCAATCGCGTGGGCATACACATCGTCGTCTGTGGCCGTTCTTTGTTTCGGAACTAGGCTCTTGTAGATCCTCAGGCCTTCGGGGCCTAAGTTCAGTAGCAAGATGCGTTTTTTCCTAGAGCTTTTGAATTGTTCTTCGTTTTCATCCTCTAAAACTCCGATGAAATTGTCGATGTATTCTCTCCAGTCCTCCCATTTCATGAGGGGTTCTCCAGGTCTGGGCAGGAACTGCACCGGCGCCATCGCATACCCCGCTTGCGCACTCATCTTCTCGCCCTTGGCCGTCAACTGCGCACTTCCCTGACCTCTAGGGCTTCCTGGCCCGTTGTCTTGCTCTTCCTTGCCTGCTAGGGGTTGGGGACTCTCTGCCTCAGCCCCCTCACGTTTTTCCGAGGTATCCAGCGCGGTCCTGCTTGCCCCGTGGTTCGCAGTGTGATTTGGCGCGCTTTGTGTCGCGGTTCTGGGCCGGTCTACTCACTGGAGATTGTCTGCGCTGCTCCTCTGAGCTCTTGGTGCTCTGCCACGCTCTTCAAGGGTGTGAGTAGCTCCTTGTTCTGTCCTCTGGGCTCCTTGCTTTATGGTGCTGCCTGGTATTGCTGTTCCTTCTGCTGTGTGTGGGGGAGGGGTCTGGCATCCCACCCTCGTCGCCACTGTAGTGTAGGTCTCCCTCCCAATAATCACTCTGGAGCCGCTATGCTGGTTGAGGGGATTTATTTATACACGTCCCTGAAGAGCGCCGAGCCTGCCTGCTCTGTGTCGGCTCCCGCGCCACTCTGTTTGCGCTCGCTCTGCGCGCGAAGCCCAACATGGCCGCCACGCACGTCACGTTGCCTACGTGACGTGCGACACTAGACTGCGCACTACAACCCTTTTGTAGCTCCAGTACATTTGGCATCCGCGGCTCCTTTACTGAGGAGGAGGAGGAGGAGCGCCAAAGGAAATATCAAGTGATAATTACACTATTTTATTATAATTTTATTTTTCCGTTCCGAGGCAGGTTCATAAGGCGGGGCGGGGCGGGGCTGGGCTGGTGTCACAGCCAGCAGGGGATGAGTGGTGGGGGTACTTAAGTATGTATGACGGTTTGGTCGGCCGTCTTGGGCCAACCAAATAGTCATGCGCCCTTTGCATGTTCTGCACCAGCTGTATTGTACAGCTTTGGGGAAGAATATGCACAGACTCAAAGTTCCATCTGAGCTCCAAACCACAGGGCTTAGACCAATCATGATGCAGCTGTCATGGGGACAGCAGCATTGTGATTGGCTTAGGGGAGCCTATTTGTGTTTCCTGCAGGAACAGAAAAGGCCTGCGATGAAGCTGCGGCGGGCAGCAAGGTAAGTCATTCTTAATTTATTTTTCTATGTCCCCACCGCACCAGTACTACTTGGTGGCAGGTGTCACTAAGCTAACGTCACCCAGCACACTTCTGTATCTCAGGGCTTATCTATTATTAGTAGAGCAACCACAACTGCAATGAGGCCAAGGAGTCGGAATAGCTACTTAATCCTCAGGAAGGGCTGAATGTTGCTACCCAGCCAGGTGTGAGGGCTCCCCTGCAGTGCATTAGGGCCCGTAGCACCCTTGTTATGACACAGATCCCGTTCACCCTTTTTTACCCACGCCTTTCCTACCTTCCCGAACCCCTATAATTATGATTTCATATGGAAGGAGCCAGGGTGTGATTAGCATAAACCCCAGACACCTCTGTGGTGTCTTCTGTATTCCCTTTCTCTGCGTGTTTGAACTGTTGATTGAAAGGGTGAGTGTGGCAGTCAGTAGGTTGTGATGTAATGTTGGTGCAACATTTGTTGGTGCTTAGTTGGTGGTTTATTGCAGTTGGAGTGAGGCTGGAGACCTGACAGGAGCGACTGGAGCTGAGGAAGGAACAAAAGTCTAATCTATGACAATTTATGTGGCTTCTGACTCATCAATGTGGAGCACTCCCTCCAAAGTCAACACTCACTTTGCCCTTCAAGTTAGTTTGCCTCTCTGTGAGGGGACAACTGTATGAAAAGCACTGTGTACATTCATGTCTTCACAAGTCCAGAAAGGAAAGCATCCTATGGTGCCCGAAACTAGTACAGATATTGAAGAAGGGCCATTTCCTTGGGCCTTCACTTTTTCATTATCTACCTACTGGCAATCCGTGATGGACTTTAACAAACTAAGCAGTCCTTTGAAGAAACCAAACCTATTTACCGACCTGCAAAGTATTTGTTTTTTTAAATGATTTGGATGAAATTATTGAATCCTGAAAAAATTACTCTAAGCAAAGACGTCTCCTAGATTTTCGGTCAATGATGCTGAATAATAATAGACATACATGCCCATTAGGTTTACAGAATTCCAGTAATAGTTTCCACATTGCACTGTGCTGTTAGAACTTACATCGTCAATAGGCTGTACCCTGAATGATATATCCTCACAAGGAGCTGGGGTAACCAACAAACGAAAAAAGAAAATGTCCCTTGTGCGTTAATTAGAGCTATTAATAATTTCATGTTGCACATTGCATAATTTACGAATGGAGAAGAAAAAAAATGTATACAAGTAGCCTACTATTGTCCCCTGAAGGGTAGAACAAGTGAACCCCATCACTACTTCCTAATAAAAAACACAAATACAATGTACAAGACTTATGGACAAAGTAAAATATATATATAGGTAGTTATAGTTAGGATTATTTTCAATGCAAAATCTCAACATTCTATTGTGAATAACTTTGGCGCCGGTTGAGGAATCCTCAAATTTGCCTCGCGGCGCTCCGGTCCTTCCTTGAAAGTTTGGGGGGGATTCGTGAAGCGGGGGTCGAGATAAAAGGGGAGTCCCAAAACGTGTTTTCCCCATGGTAATTTCCATAGGGCGGTCGACCTCACTTTTAGCCCGAACGGCTTTATGATTTCCACCAAACTTGGCAAAATTGTAGGGACTGGTAGCCCGATGTGCCTTTGCTATGTCTCAAGATATGTGCTCCAGTGGATTTTGAGTGATTTAGGATAAAAAAAATATATATATCTATGGCCGCGCCCTGGTACGCGCACCGGGGAGCGCAGCGGGCGCGCCACGTGATTTGCGCACGGAAAGCTGATTGGCTCTCGGGTGTCTGTAAACATTCGAAACAGTCCGGACCGGCCGCCATCTTGTGTCTCGGTAGGATTGAGACACAAGAGGTGGCAAAAACAAAGGGGGAAATGACCAAAAGGGGGCATGGTAGACCCCCCCTGACCCCCTAGGTTTGATGTGGGGGCTATAAAAGCGCCCGCGGTGCAAAAAAAACTGGGTTTTTTCTTCTTTTTGTTGTTTTATATTTTTTTTGTGTTTTTTGAACTTTTGTACTTTTTTTGGCTTTTATGAACTATTTTATATTTTTTTTGTTATTTTTATGGGGAGAAACAAAAAACAGGGAATTGAAAATGGCTCAACTGGAGCAAAAAACAAAAAGGACAAAATTAGGGTTTTTTGGGGCAATTGTGGTTGTCACAAGCAAGGACAATGAGCTTTATGCTCTGTTCACCGTAGGAGATGGTCTTACCACAATAAATACAAGTAATTTGGAAATCCCCAAACCGTGGGGATCGTCTCCCTTGTCTCTGGTCCCGATGGAGTGGGTTGCTTTCTTTTGGAGGTGGTGCTTGAAGATTGGGGAGGGTTACTGGCCAGTTCCCACATCTCTGCAGCAGAATAGTTGATCTAATGCTTCCGCTGCATGTGTCTAATCATGGTATTATTACCAAAAGAATATTTTTTGTTAGGGTTCCCCCTTGAAAGTTCCATGCCACAGATTAGGCAAGTCACCTTGGCCGCATTGACTTTCTTCTTGCCCTCGGGGATAGAAAAAAACTCCCATACAATGTGTGGCCTTGGCTTGTATGGGGTAATGTCTTCTTGCAGCCATCTTCTCCCCTCCTCCTCTTCCTCTTCCTCCTCCTCCTCCTCCTCTTCTTGACCACCAATGTAATGTTGTGGTGGTCCTCTTGGTGGTGGTGGTGGTGCAGATGCTCCAGCTGCTGCTGCTACTGTAGCCATTTTAAAGTACAAAATATTCCTCTAAGTTGTTCAAACAGGTCTTCCTCAGTCAAAGGACAAAGTCAGAATAAGGAAAAAAGGTGGGGTCTTTCATCATTTGGGAAAAAAAACTGTCCTGAACCAATGAAAAGTGTTATTTTCAGGTCACATGACACGGGCTTTCATCATTTGGAAACCAAAACTATCCTGAACCAATAAAAAGTGTTGTTTTCAGGTCACATGACCCGACGCGCTTACGCGCCGCGCCCCCAGGCGCGCCCGGGGGCGTGCCACGGGTCGCGTCCCGTAAGCTCGCCGGATGTTTACGTTCCGCGATTGTATTCGCTCGAGTGCTCCCGGGTGCGCTTACGCCGTGCGTATCACGCGGACGCGGCTACGGGATACGTCACGATGATGTTTTCGTTCGCGGCAATAGCGCGAACGGGACGCTCAGTGGTGCGCGCCCCGGGGCGCGACGAAAAACTACGCTTTCAGGCGCGCACACGGTTGCGCGCACCAGGAGCGCTCCAGGGCAAATAAAATGTAAAAAGAAAATATATATATAAATATATAATATAGGGTTCATTATAAAAAATATTACATTTCAGAGGTTGGAGGCCCTATATATGGTTAGGAATTAGCATTTAAAAAACCTATGAAATTCACTGAAAAAACCATAGGTTTCACACCAGTTATAGTTAGGAATTAGCATTTAAAAAACTATAAAGCGCAAGTTATAGTGAGTCCAACTAACTATAACGTGGGAATTTTAATGGTTTTATGTCAGTAAAATTTCCAGCTAACTATAACTGGTGTCAAACCTATGGTTTTTTCAGTGAATTTAATAGGTTTTTTAAATGCTAATTCCTAACTATAACTGGTGTGAAACTTATGTTTTTTTCAGTGAATATATATATATATATATATATATATATATATATATATATATATATATATATATATATATATATATATATATATATATATATATATATATACATATATATATATACGTGTGTGTGTGTGTGTGTGTAATTCAAGGAGGCCAGCCAAAGGGCTAAAGGATGAAATGTCCTTGAGGTCTAGCTTTGATGGTTTTGAAAATTAAACCATATCTTCCTTCACCCAGATTCAGTATCGCTCTCTAGTGCTCATTTTGTGTCGATGTTTCAGTCCCCTTATTAGCAATGCATGGAGACCAGCCTCAGGACTTTATGGATGTCCATACATTCAATGGTAATCAAAACAGAGTAACAAAGCTCGCATCACTTACCATAGCAATGCCATCTATTGTAACTTCTCATCACCAGTGGGAAGGAATAAATCAGTCAATCAAAAGTCTTTATTGCGATTTAAAATCATAAAAGACAATAGTAAATACGATACAGGTAACTATTTCAAAAACGTAGCTGATTTGAGCATAAAATAACTCATACATTGTCATGATTATAGAATTGCAAATTATATAATAAATAGTTTAAATGAAATAAAGTGCACTCCTACAAGGACTGCCATCAGGGATGACTAAAATTCCATAGTTCATCATGTTAGCCAGTACCATTTCATTCTGGTATGTACAATAAAGTGCAAAGATAAATTAAAAACTGTCCTACTGGGCTATAACAACACTTTTCTTAAACCCCTCTCTTTAGAGCGAATCCCCCACGCCCAGCCTAAGAACTTAGCAACAGCAATCACCACGGGCTCACTAGTAGACATTTTCAAAATCCTGAGTGCCTCGTAGCTGGACCTGGTGCCCAAGTTTGAGCATAAGGGTTTCAGCCATCTAGCCCGGGGAATACTATAGGCTGGGCAGGCAAACAAAATATGGGCCGGGGATTTGTTATGGGTCGGGCAGAATATTCATTTCCTACTATTTCATGTACACCATTTACAGGTATATACATTAGTCGGAAGAGACCCCACGCTAAACTGATGATACAGTTCCTATCTTTGGGGGAGGTGATTAGATCCCAATACCCTTCGAGTTCAATTTCATGCTTTAACTCTAGGAAATCTCGGGATACAGAAGGACCTGTTAAGGCGGCAAACCTCTGCATAACAAGGGAGTTCCAGTAAGCGGCTTTGAAGTTGCTCTTTAAAGGAAAAGCGCTGTCTACTGGAGAAATCCATAAGCTGCTCATCCCCATGTCATAAAGGGCGGCTTTAACTCGCCCTAGCCACAAAATCCTATACATACCATCAGCTTCCCTGACTTCTAAAAGGAATAAATCACTATTAAACTGTCGGTGTATTATTTACCAAACTTTCAGCCATAGTCTGTTCCCTACTCTGCTGGTATGAAGGAAACTATTTTATGGGTAATTTCTTCATCTAAATGATGTAGAAGCCACATGAAGGTGAGGACACAAGCCATGAACACTCCAAGATTGTTTTGTCAATACATCTATTGCACAGTGCGAAGCTGGTAAGCAACAGACTTTCCTTCTTTTTAGTATCAATTCTAAAATGTTGTTATTTGAAAAGTTATAATGCTTGCATTTTTGTTGTGAAAAATACATTGTTCTAAGCTCATGGTACCGTGGGTCTCTTATCACGTGGTACCTTTGGTACTCCATTAAAGATCAGGTTAACTATGGAACCTATATCCTAAAATCTATCCAGCTTACAAGAAACAACAGGGAATGGAAAACCCAACAGGTTTGGAGTTGGCTGCAAGACTATTGACTTTACCAATGCTTGTTTTCTTTGGGAACCTTTACCACTTCAAGATAAACACCCGTGCATGTAGATGCATGGGCAACGATCTTTGAAAGGTTTTTGTAAAACTGTATGAAAAAACATTCAAAGATGGCGTGCTGTGTGCGCATGCACAGGTGTGTTAAAATTGTCATAAATGTACCCGATGAGGTATCCACCCTTTTAATTATATGTGCTCATTGTGGAAAATCTGCCTTTCCTGTGTGGTCACCCTGGATTTTCTCCTTTTGCTGGGCTATATGTCTTTACAGGTTTTTGAACTCTGTGCACTTTACCTCTGCTAATCAATAGTAAAGTGCACATGCTCTCCCATTTTTACTTAATCAGTTTTTAACTTGCTTATAAGTCCCTATTATATGGCACAAAATGTACCCATGGCCTGCAAGTTAAAACCCGACTGTGGACTGCAGCCCCTATTTTGCCATCCACTACAGTGGCAGTGCAAACATTGTCAAGCTCGAGGTCTTCTGGACGATGCTTGGAGAGTCTCCTTAGTACGCAGAAATGGCCAGGACCAGATGCCAGATTGTACGGGTAGTCTAGCAATGCTCCAGAAAATAATACCTCAAGAAGGAGGGGGAAAACTGTGGGCCAGATAGGTCTGACGTTGGGCAACACCGTTCTGGCAATGGTCTTTCAAAACTTTATTGTTTGGGAATATGCCAGACCCTTGTTAATTAAAAACAAAAAATAAATTTGCTCTAAAAAACATGCATTACCATAGTAGTCCTGAAACTGAAGGGAAATGCTTTGTGTGTGGATGTGTTCCTTGTAAAAGGGTTGCATGAAGTAAACCAATGGCTGAAGTGGGCTGATACATTGGCCTTTAATGCATATTAGAGACAGTGGAAGAAACATGTGAATGACACCAACCACAAACTAAAGGATAATTTGGCTGAAACCCCTATAAGTTACTATTACACAGGTAGTTTTGTTTTAGAAAAATCAATAGATCTTAGCCTACACATACCTAAAAAAAAGTTAGTCAGTGTGGAAAGAAAGAAAGTAGGCAGACAAGATATAATGCAAGAAAGAAGGCAGTAAAAAAAGACAAAAAAGTAGAAAAGCAAAAGAAAGAAAGAAGGAAAGAGAAAGAAAGATTAGAATGAAAGAGACGGTTAAAAAGAAAGAAGGATAGCATAAGAAAGAAGGAAAGTGAAAGAAAGAAAAGGTTCATAAGAGAGAAAGAGAAAAGAAAGATGGAGACAAAAACAAGGAAATAAAGAGAGATGAAAGAAAGAGGGAAGATAAGGAAAGAAAGAGAGAAGGAAAGAAGACGAGAAGGAAAGAAAGAGAAGAAAAGAGAAGGAAAGAGAAAGAGAAAGGGACAGAGAATGAAAGGAAAGAATGAATGAATAATGGCAATAATAAAAGAAAGAAAGAGAGGAGGAAAATTTAAGGGAAAGAAAGAAAGAAACAAGAAAGAAGGCAGAAATTAAAGAAGCCAAGAATGAAAGAAAAGAAAAAAGAGAAAGAAAGAGAAAGAAATAAGATAAAGAAACCAAGAAAGATAAAGAAACAAAGAGAGAAAGTGAGAAGGAAAGAAACAGAAAACTGAATAAAACAACATAAGAATGAAAGAAGTCAAAAGAGAAGGAAAGAAAAAGAAGTAAAGAGAAAGAAGAATAGAAAGATGGACTGAAAAAATAAGGTAAGAAAGGAGGAAATAAATTAGAAAAGAAAAGAGAAATAACTAAAAATAATATATCTTAATTCAGAACAGTTTCAAATGGACACATTCTGAAATAGCAGCAGAAAGAAAAGCAAAACACTCCAAAAGAAATTTATAACAGCATTGGCAGGGGATGGGGTCTGATAAAGATGGAATATGCATCAGAAGCGTCATGCTAGTACATCAGGCTCTAAATCCAAATGTCTCAATCAAGCAACTGTAGTTAAAACAAAAACAGTAGCACTGAAGGAAGCAATCTTGGGCGTGGATGTGATCCTTGTAAGAGAGCAAACTGCAGGCACTCAAAGTCAAGTTAACCAGTGACTTAAGTAGGCTGACCACTGCCCCTCGCTATATGCTGTAGGGTGGACTAAAAGCCACAGTGTGGTATGCATGTATATGTATATAGTTTTTATGATTTTTGGGGAAAAACAAAATGTCTTAGCTAATGCAAGAAATTTACTTTTGGTCAAAGCAGATTTTGTAAAAAACTTGAGGCATCATTGCCAGCCAGATGTTTTTCTGCAGGATATATATCGCCACTGCCCTCTCTCGGAATTTCTAAATGCAGGGCTATCCATAGTCCTAATTAAGTACGTAAAATATGGATGGTAACGTAATGGTAACTGCAGAGAATGCAAAGATGACTGCAGCCTAACGTCATAGTTAGCGCAAACAGCAGGAACATTTTTTTAAATGGCTATTGAATTCCTAGCATTCTTCCACCCTGAGTTTCTAAGCATAACTGTGTTTTCATTGTGGAATACCTTGTTCGGGCTGTGAAATAAACAACGACAGTCTGAAGGTCACTCTCACTGTCCTCAATTTCCCCTCTGACTGAGGTTGGTTGGAGCTGCAAACTGGCAGGACATCTGGCATGATAGTTGTAGCGTGAAGTGCCTCTGACTATGGTATTTGATCACAAATTACATTTTAAATTATATTTTTTTTGTGAGTCTTATATAGTGAAAACTCGACCCAAAGGTATCAGGCATCAGAGCGCTTTACATGAGCTCCAGTTTCGTTACAGACGGACACATTCATGTTTAGGTCTCGCCTAGCGCTGCTGCGCACATGCGTAGCTCGCTCGGTGAGATTTATTGCTAATGAGAAGTTTTAGAAAAGGGTTTGAAGCCCCGCCCCTTATTTCCATTGCCTGGCGTCAAAGTTTATGCTAAACAGTGGCCTGCCATTGGAAAAAAGTTTTCTGGGGTGCCTCCTTTTCGCTTTTTTGTTCGGCCCACCTGGACTGACTCGTCTGCTTCACGGCTGTTGAGAAGACTTTTCTTATCTGCTTGTTTATTTAACAAGCTGATAAGAAAAATCTTCATGACAGCTGTGAATCACGCAAGTCAGTGCTCCGGGCTTCCTGCAACCACACTGCCTTCACACCTGGAGCATGCACCAGTCGGCTCTATGATTGGTTGGCAGCAGGTACGCACAGGGCTCAAAGGCGCAAGGGGTCATGGGGAGGACAGGGGTATTCCGGCAGACTGTGGGGCTAGTATTTCTGAATACAGGAATGTCTTTACCTTTGAGCATGTGTTATTGCTTCTAGTTATTCTTCCCATGCCTAACAAAATCAATGTTCTGTCTGCAACGCCACTGGTGCTCATGTAAAGTGCTCAGATACTTTTGGTTGAGTCCGCACTATATAAAAAACTCTGATTTTTTTTTAAATCAACACCAGTGACATTGTTACTTATTTGCATTGTCCCCAGTCTCATTTGGAAATTTTAATGTAGAATTCACTGGTAAAGTCACAAGGAATCAAGCACAGACTCTCCGCACCCTCCCTTTGCAATGGGAGCTCGGAGAGCAAAGCTCGTGCAACTGTGAGAATTGCCACAAGGTCAGCCTTTGGGCGCTAACACGTGCCACCATTTTTAAAGCCCCTGTCCGGGCGTTTACATGTTTTTCAATTGCAGGCTGCCAGCACCTGTATTTTTACTACAGCCTCTCAATATAACGTACTGTGCACAACAATGCTCCTCTCATTCGTGTCCGGGTGTTATTTGTTCTCAGGGTGCACGTGAAGCACACACTCTCTGCACCCTGTTGAAACCCTCAACATCCTGTGGTCCAGGGCAAAATAGTTAATCTCCCCGTACCTAACAAAATCAATGTTCCATCTGTAACGCCACTGGTGCTCATGTAAAGCGAGCACATACTTTCGGTCGAGTCCGCGCTACATAAAAAACTCTAAAAAAAAAATGTAATAAACACCATTGACATTATTACTTATTTGCATCGTCCCCAGTCTCATTTGGAAATTTGAATGTAGAATTAACTGGTAAAGTCACACGGAATCAAGCACACGATCTCCGCACCCTCCATCTGCATTGGGAGCTCGGAAAGCGAAGCTCGTGCATCTGTGAGAATCGCCAAGAGGGCAGCCTTTGGGCACTTACATGAGCCGCCATTTTTAAAGCCCCTGTCCCGGCGTTTACTTGTTTTTCAATTGCAGGCTGCGAGTGCCAGTTTTTTCACTACAGCCTCTCAATATAATGTACTGTGCACAACAATGCTCCTCTGATTCGTGTCCGGGTGTTATTTGTTCTCGGGGTGCAAGTGAAGCACACGCTCTCTGCACCCTGTAGAAACTCTCAACATCCTGTGGTCCTGGGCAAAATAGTTAATCTCCCCGAGCCTAACAAAATCAATGTTCAGTCTGTAACACCACTGGTGCTCATGTAAAGTGCTCACATACTTTCGGTTGAGTCCGCGCTATATAAAAAACTCCTAAAAAAAAAGAATAAACACCAGTGACATTATTACTTATTTGCATCATCCCCAGTGTCATTTAGATATTTGAATGTAAAATTCACTGGTAAAGTCAAGTCACACGGAATCAAGCACACGATCTCCGCACCCTCCCTCTACATTGGGAGCTCGGAGAGCGAAGCTCATGCGACTGTGAGAATCGCCAAGAGGGCAACCTTTGGGCACTTTGCTGACTGCACACCAACCGGGGAAGAATGGGGCAAGTTTTTAACACAGTGCTTCTAACTGCAGATTCCACTGGAAAATATTTTAATGAGATCTTGTAAAAACACCAGATACTCAGCACAGCTTCTTATCGCTATAGTTTATACATTACAAAGACCTTGTTGTGGTTTCGGATGGATATATACAGCATGAGCTCTTGTGATTAACGTGTCCTGCTGGGCCTACGCACAGAAATAGGATGTGGCCTAACAGCTAGAGCAGTGGACCTTGAAGTTGGGGGACCAGGTTCCAGTCTCGGTAGAAACCCTCAACATCCTGTGGTCCTGGTCAAATTATTTATTCTCCCCATGCCTAACAAAATCATTGTTCCGTCTGTAATGCCACTGGTGCTCATGTAAAGTGCTCAGATTCTTTTGGTCAAATCTGCACTATATAAAAAACTCAGAAATAATAATTAATAAACACCAGTCACATTATTACTAATTTAGAAATTTCAATGTAGAATTCACTGGTAAATTCACACGGAATCAAGCACACCCTCTCCGCACCCTCCCTCTGCACGGGGAGATTAACTAGACCTTAAAGTTGGGGGACTGGGTTCTAGTCTCAGTAGAAACCCTCAACATCCTGTGGTCCTGAATGGCATGTTTTTATAATTTTCTAGTAAAATCCCTAATTCTGAGGCGTTATGATTCACTATGTACAAATCTCTTCACTCTTATGAAAGTTTGCTTTTTCCATGTACGGCCAGTAAGAGCTGCTTCTAGGTGCTACCATATACTTTATCTGTGACAGGCCGGGTTGTCTTTTCTACCCCACCACAGGCCCTTGCTCCTAATCTCGTGTTCCACTCTGCCTTGGACTGCAGTGCATTGTGGGTTTATCTACCACCACTGCTCCCTCCCAAACTGCCTATTTAAAATTAAAATGCCACAGCAATGGGCAGTGACCACACTTCGCTGAGCAAGTGCCTTCAGCAGCAGTTAAAGAAAGGGTCTGGTGCCAGCCGCAGTGAGGTGGGGGCATGGTGGCTTGCGGCAGGGCGGGGGGACGTGGGGATTTGAAGTCTGAAGCTAAAGGGATAGGAAAGAAGTGACAACTGCACATTTGTTTAGTGTACAAAGTAAATCAATCTCGTCTCAGAAGCTACAGAGGAGAGGCGGCTCAAACAAGATTGTCAGGGCAATGCTCGGTATCTTTATTCTTAGAGGCTAAAATTCCAATAACACATTGATTCTTTTTGTAGTTTTTTTATGGTGGTGCTGTCTGTAGGAGAGTAGGGTCTGCAATCCTATGATCACCCAGATTTTTTTGCTTTTGTTTCACTGGTTTACGACTTTCTCTGGCTGTGGGCCTGCCAATCAGACCCACAGCCTGGCTGTTCTCTTTCTAAATTACCTCATGTACCCTAGGTGCATCTACCAATTGGTACTGGGCCACCTTATCAGACCCTGTAACTCAGGGCATAGGTGTACCCAGGGCTGCCAGGGGCTGCAGCATGTATTATGCCACCCCTGGCTGGCCTCCTAAATTTGACACAACTGGCTGCATGACAGCTGGGGCAAAGTCGTGTAATCACCCTTTGCTGTAGGTGTAGTATACCTATACCTAACCCTAAAATGGACACACAGATTCCTATCAGTCACTCCTATGGCAGGCCTTGACAATCCTGAAGGCAGAGTGCTTGGAGTCGTGTGAGATGGTGCTCTGGCACGAGCTGAGCCTGTCTGCAGCTTGCGGAATCAAGTCCTAATAGCTGTTCCATGATATCGCATACCATATACTCTTAAGTGCATTATAATCCTCGCGGTTAAATGCTATCTTTGGTATTGCTTTATCAAAACATGTCGAGTAAGGTGTCATACGAATTGGAATACTAACCCCTCGCCAATTCTGGCGACGGGGTTAGCATTCCACCCTTCTAGAGGGACACGACATGTATGTAACTGTGAACCCCGGTTAAAGTTAACTGAAGCCTCAGCTCCACAAAATGGATGCTGCCACCACAGACACAAGTCTGACCCCCTACAGCTGGGAGTCCTTCCAGCGAGGGGAGCCTGGACAAAGGGTTTCCTGTCAGGGGCGGTGCTAGCACCGTCCCAGACATGGTTTTGTGTATCCTGGGTAGGCAGGGCTTTACAGGAAGGTGACTGCTGAGTGGCACCCCGGTGCTCACTACGCATAGGCCAGTCTGAACCAGTTCCAGGGGCACACCAGCCCCTGGCCTGGGGAAGTCCGGCATGGCTGAGGGGTGTAACCACCCCCCACCTAGTCCCACCCATAGGCAGGACCTAGTCACCGGGTCAGCCCCCTTTTTTAGTATAAAGATGGGAGCGGGCCCCCTGTTAAAATTAGATCATCTTTGGAATCAAGATACCACTTTCTTCGAAAGGACTTCACGATTTCTTCTTCAAGATTCTCCCTTGTGGCTAAGGAGTAGTCACCCTGCATCAAGCGGGCACCATCCTAAAGAACACTGCGGTCTGCTGCCAGTCCTTCATCACGAATCCGACGACCCAGCTCGACGAGACCCGGCTTCCCTGGCACCTCTGACCTCTACTCACCTCTACAGCCAAGCTGAGAACCGTGAGTGCGACGAGACCTTAAGGGACCGACGATCGCCAAGACTGCACGACATCTTTACTGCAAGCCCACCGTGTCCTCCACTGGTGAGTGCTTTGGGGTCCGAGAAGCCCCGACCCTGCGCAGCTCCAGCACCCAAGATCAGCCCCCCTGCATCTCCACGATCTGCGTGGGGCCCTTTTGCTGTTTGCTGTGCACCGCGTTGTTTGGCTACTAGCCGGCTGGCTTGTGGCCTTCTGAACGACGCCCAACGACTTCACGACTGCTGGTCTGGTTGCTCCAGGCTGGCCCTTGCTTCCTTGTTCAAGAGAGGCACCCCGGACCCTCCTGGTCCACTCCAGACGCCATTTTAGGTCCACCGCGTGGGCTTGAATTTGCCAAGGCTTTGTTACCCAATCCTGGGTCCAGCGACGCCGACAGCTTCTATCTTCGTGGGACAGCTCGATCCTCCATCCTGGTCGCCGACAACGCCTCCTGGTCCGTGAGATCTTCGAGTCAAGCGTCACCCACTCACCTAGTCGAGGTGGCTACCATCCGGTGCCCTCCTGGTGCCCACTGACTACTGGCTAGTAGTCTCGAACTTGGTCCCCTCTGCTTTCAGGTGTCATCTATCTTCAAGATCCAGGCTTGGATCCGACTGAACTTTCTTCACTGGTCACCGGCCAGCATCTTTTCTTCCGGCTCCTGGTCCGTCTACGAGGATTCCCGACGTCTTTTCAGACCTATGCAGCTGCAGCCCCTGGGCTAGGTAACTTCGGCATTTCGGTGCCCCAGCATAGCCTCACTATCCAAGGGTCAGAATCTACTTTCGTTTTCTCCCTACCAGGTCGGGTTCGCCCGAGAACACTAACTTTCTAATTCCTAGCTACCATAGACTTTTGTCCCGCATCTCGCGTGAGAGTGCACACACTGCACCCGAGTCCCCTAGGCCTCCTAGGCATAATCTAACGATTCCCTAGTCAAGTCCTAGCGATTCCAAAAGCTATTAGTACTATACTTACCTGCTAGGAATTTCGCATTCCACTTTCAGAGTATATGGTTTTCCGTGCCCCTCGGGCATTTGTATATACTGTGCTAACTTAAGTATTTTTGTAAGAGTTTTGGTTTGTGCTTAGTACCCTGTCCTCATAAAGAGTACAGGGCTGTTGTGATCTTTAATAAATAACTGTTTATTTTCATAACACTTGTGTGGTGTCCTTTCACTGGGTATTCAAGGGGTATATGTGTGGTAAACAGCTGGCTTAACACGCCCTCTCGAGTCTTTAGCCTTAGACTGCTCGTATCCATGCTACTAGGATAGCTGGTCTATAAGGTTGACTTACAACCAATCATCAATAAGGGTTGCTGGACTGATACATAGTGGGCACTAGAATAGTGACCACTGCATATCAGGCCACCTTCTCACATTGGTGAGCAGCGGTTGGGATTTGAGCTTGCTGTTGTTTTACCACACGTATCCTAAGAATATCTTGCTGAAAGATCACATAAGTACTGTTAGGTACATATAACTAAAGCTTAGAATACTCTGAGTTCTACTGAACCAGCTGTTGTAGCTCCTCAAGGCTTAGCACACCTTGGCTACAACTCTAGCAAGGGACCAGTAGGTAAACACATAGTGTAGGTAGGTGCATCACTTACACCACACTAGAAACAGTATGTCGGACAAAGGAGGAAACACTGAGGTTCCCCTTGTGTCAGTTGACCCTCCACAGGTCATCCCTTCAAGATATACTGCGCTTAGCTTCCATGAGTTACGACAAGTGTGTACCTCTAGGAAGATTAAGCAGGGGTCTAACCCCACAACTGCCTTTCTGATTGGTCTCTTAGAGACTCATGATGCAAGGAGGGCTGGTAACCCAGACCCTTCTAATTCAGATGGCAACATGCCCTCCTTACAGGGTCCCTTTGATGCCCAGGACCATCCTCTTCAGGAAGCAGATGATGCTGATGATGAGGATGATGATTTGGTATCAGGGGATGAGGCAGAAAAGGAACAGGTAGAAGTCAGCAGACTAACCAGGTCCAACTTAAGCAGACATGAGATGGGCACTAGGGGACCCTTGGGGCCACTCTCAGGTCAGCTTAACATTGGGAATGGACGAGATAGATCTCTATCAAGAGGCTCTATCAGATCCCTTCATACCAATGGCTCTCAACGTTCCTCTCAAAGGGGAATGACATCTCCCCAGAGGAGAATGTATGAAGCTAAGGAAAAGGCAGCCAATCTGAGGATTGAAAGGGAAGAACTTGCCCTGGCCAAAGAGAGGCTTGCCTTTGCTAGAGAGCAACAATTGAGTGGGACAGTCCCCACTGGTGGCAGCATTGTACCTAGCAATAGGGAAAGGAGTTTTGATACAAAACACCTTGGTAAGATAGTGCCCCCCTTTAAACAAGGGGATGACATCCACAAATGGATTACTGCTTTGGAGAGGGCCTGCACTGTGCAAGGTGTTCCCCCAAGTCAGTGGGCAGCTATCTTGTGGCTCTCCTTTGAGGGTAAAGGAAGAGACAAGCTCCTCACCACAAGGGTGGAGGATGCTAATGATTACCAAGTCTTGAAAAATGCACTGGTTGATGGGTTTGGCCTAACCACTGAGCAGTACAGGGTGCTGTTCAGGGATACCCAGAAAACTCAGTCTCAAGATTGGGCTGACTTTGTAGATTGTGCCACTAAGGCTTTTGAGGGCTGGTTGCTGGGCAGTAAGGTTACTGATTATAAAGGATTGTACAATTTGATGATGAGAGAGCAAATTTTAAACAATTGTCAGAACCAGTTGTTGCATCAGCATCTTGTTGACTCAGATCTGACCTCTCCCCAAGAATTGGGAAAGAAGGCAGACAGATGGGTTAGAACAAGAGTTAAACAGAACCAGGGCCAGAATCAAGGTGGTCAGAAGAAAGCAGACCAGAAGGGTAAAGATTCTAAGGGGGAACAAAATGACCAGAAGTCTTCGACAGGTCCCCAACAACCCAAAGAGGGTGGGGGTCAGGCTCCCCAAAAGAAGAAAGAAGGCCAATCTAAAAGGTGGTGCCAATACTGCAAAAGTAAAACTCACTGGTTTAGTGAGTGCACCAAGAAAGGAGGAGGGCAGACTCCTGCCACTGCAGCCCCTAAGGCACCTGTGCCCCCTAGTACAGCCAGCAGTGGTAGTGCACCTCCCAAGGGTTTAGTAGGGTTAACCCTGGGTTCTGAGGGGTGTGACAACTTAGTTGGTACACTCACTCAGGCTGTCCTTGTTTGTACAGGGGATGTGGATATGTCCCCTGATATAAGTCCCAATACTTTGGGCAAATACAGACAGACACCTTTCATTAATGGAAAGATGGCTCAGGCCTATAGGGACACTTGTGCCAGTGTCACAATGGTGACACCTAGCTTTGTGGACCCTGGACAGATCATGCCAGGTACAGAATTCCTGGTGACCAATGCAAGCAATGTCACTACCAATCATAGTATGGCAATTGTAGCTTTCTCCTGGGGAGGGGTAACTGGCCAAAAGAAGGTTGTAGTTAGTTCAGACCTCCCAGTGGATTGTTTGTTGGGCAATGATTTGGAGTCATCACAATGGTCAGAAGTGGAGCAGAGGACTCATCTGGAAATGTTAGGTTTGCCAGCACATGTGTTTGCTGTGACTAGGTCACAGGCCAGAAGATGCCCCACTGAACAGGTGCTGGATCCTGGAACAATGGACCAGACACCTTCCAAGAAAAAGAGCAGTAGGGTTAAGGCTGTGCCTTCCCCCTTGCCCCAGGTTGTGGATCAAGTCTCAGAGGAGGCTGACCTGCAGGAGTTGAGGGAAACTGAGCCTAGAGAGTTTGAACTTGATCAAGTTGAATTCTTGGGTTCAGGGGGACCCTCAAGGGAAGACCTGGGGAAGGACCAGTTAGGCTGCCCTTCTCTTGAACCCCTCAGACAGCAGGCTGCTGCTGAGGCTGCTGGGAACGCCACAGGTACCCACAAGGTATACTGGGAAGATGGACTCCTGTACACTGAGTCAAGAGACCCCAAGCCTGGCATGACCAGGAGGCTGGTTGTACCCTTGTCTCAGAGAGGTTTCCTACTTACCTTGGCCCATGAGATTCCCTTAGCAGGACACTTAGGCCAGACAAAGACTTGGGACAGGCTTGTCTCACACTTTCACTGGCCTCACATGAATGAGGATACCAAGGAGTTTTGTCGCTCCTGTGTCACTTGCCAAGCCAGTGGTAAGTCAGGTGGCACAACAAAGGCCCCCCTTATACCAATGCCTGTGGTGGGGGTGCCCTTTGAAAGAGTGGGGATTGACATTGTTGGTCCAATGGAACCCCAGACAGCATCAGGGCACAAGTTTATACTGGTGGTAGTGGATCATGCCACCAGGTACCCTGAAGCTATTCCACTTAGGACCACCACAGCCCCTGTGGTGGCAAGGGCCCTAGTTGGAGTGTTCTCCAGAGTGGGCTTCCCTAAGGAGGTTGTCTCTGACAGAGGTGCAAACTTCATGTCAAGCTATTTAACTGCTATGTGGAAGGAGTGTGGTGTCAATTACAAATTCACTACACCCTATCACCCACAATGCAATGGGCTTGTTGAAAGGTTCAACAGGACCCTAAAAGGGATGATTCATGGACTACCTGAAACACTCAGGCGTAGATGGGATGTCCTGATGCCCTGCCTTCTGTTTGCTTACAGAGAGGTCCCACAAAAAGGGGTTGGCTACAGCCCTTTTGAACTTTTGTATGGGCATCCTGTGAGAGGCCCCTTGTGTTTGGTGAAGGAAGGATGGGAGAGACCTCTCAAAAAGCCTGCAACCAACATAATGGACTATGTACTTGGTCTCCGCTCCAGGATGGCTGAGTATATGGAGAAGGCATCAGAAAACCTTAAGGCCAGTCAAGAACTTCAAAAAGCTTGGCATGACCAAAAGGCTGTCCTGACTGTTTATCAGCCTGGACAGAAGGTGTGGGTGCTGGAGCCAGTGGCCCCAGCAGCACTCAAAGACAAATGGTCTGGGCCCCACACAATCCTTGAGCAAAAGGGAGAGGTCACCTACCTGGTGGACCTTGGAACTCCCAGGAGTCCCCATAGGGTACTCCATGTCAACAGGCTCAAAGCATATGTCGACAGGAAGGACATGAGCTTGCTCATGGCCATAGATGAGGGACAGGAGGAAGAGAGTGACCCTCTCCCAGACCTGCTCACTCAGAATCCTGATGATGGGTCAGTAGATGGTGTTGTCTTTTGTGGCAGCCTCTCTGAACATCAGCAGAAAGACTGTAAACAGGTTCTTCAGTCTTTCAGACATATGTTCTCTCTGACACCCAGTCAGACCAATTGGTGTACCCATGAGGTTGACACTGGTGACAGCCTGCCAGTCAAGAGTAAAATCTACAGGCAGCCTGATCATGTTAGAGACTGCATAAAAACTGAAGTGCAGAAAATGTTGGAATTGGGAGTCATTGAACCCTCAGATAGCCCTTGGGCTAGTCCAGTAGTTCTAGTGCCAAAGCCTCACACCCAAGATGGTAAGAGAGAGATGAGGTTTTGCGTAGACTACAGGGGTCTCAATGCAGTCACTAAGACTGATGCCCATCCAATACCAAGGGCAGATGAACTTATAGATAGATTGGCTTCTGCCAACTACTTAAGTACATTTGACTTAACAGCTGGGTATTGGCAAATCAGGTTAGCTGAGGATGCCAAACCCAAAACAGCATTTTCAACCCCTGGTGGGCATTATCAATTTGTGGTAATGCCCTTTGGTCTGAAAAATGCACCTGCCACCTTCCAAAGGTTGGTGAATCAAGTCCTTACTGGGCTGGATGACTTCTGTGCAGCATATCTAGATGATATTGCTGTCTTTAGCTCCACCTGGGAGGATCACCTGGTCCACCTGAGGAAAGTGTTAGAGGCTCTGCAAGCAGCAGGCCTCACTATCAAGGCCACCAAGTGCCAGATAGGGCAGACACAGGTTGTATACCTGGGCCACCTTGTAGGTGGAGGCCAGGTTCAGCCACTGGAGAGCAAAATACAGTCAATCAGGGACTGGGCTCCTCCAACCACCCAGACTCAGGTTCGAGCTTTCTTGGGCCTGACTGGATACTACAGAAAATTTGTCAGGAACTATGGTTCCATTGTGACACCATTAAATGAACTGACAAGTAAGAAAATGCCAAAAAAGGTTCAGTGGACAGCAGGCTGTCAAAAAGCATTCGATGACCTAAAGCAGGCCATGTGCACAGCACCTATCCTTAAGAGTCCAGACTACTCCAAACCATTCATTGTCCAAACAGATGCTTCTGAGTTGGGTGTGGGAGCTGTTCTTTCACAACTGAATTTTGATGGTCAGGATCAGCCCATTGCTTTTATAAGCAGAAGGCTGACCCCCAGAGAGAAGAATTGGTCAGCTATTGAGAGGGAGGCCTTTGCTGTGGTTTGGGCCCTGAAGAAGCTGAGGCCATACTTGTTTGGCACTCACTTCAAGATTCAGACCGACCATAAGCCCCTCTTGTGGCTAAATCAGATGAAGGGTGAAAACCCCAAACTGCTTAGGTGGTCCATTTCCCTACAGGGGATGGACTTTACAGTGGAACATAGACCTGGTACTGATCATGGCAATGCCGATGGGCTCTCCAGATATTTCCACTTAGAACAAGAAGACTCACCTGGTCAAGGTTAGCTTATTGTCCCAAAGTTTGGGGGGGGGTCATGTAGGAGAGTAGGGTCTGCAATCCTATGATCACCCAGATTTTTTTGCTTTTGTTTCACTGGTTTACGACTTTCTCTGGCTGTGGGCCTGCCAATCAGACCCACAGCCTGGCTGTTCTCTTTCTAAATTACCTCATGTACCCTAGGTGCATCTACCAATTGGTACTGGGCCACCTTATCAGACCCTGTAACTCAGGGCATAGGTGTACCCAGGGCTGCCAGGGGCTGCAGCATGTATTATGCCACCCCTGGCTGGCCTCCTAAATTTGACACAACTGGCTGCATGACAGCTGGGGCAAAGTCGTGTAATCACCCTTTGCTGTAGGTGTAGTATACCTATACCTAACCCTAAAATGGACACACAGATTCCTATCAGTCACTCCTATGGCAGGCCTTGACAATCCTGAAGGCAGAGTGCTTGGAGTCGTGTGAGATGGTGCTCTGGCACGAGCTGAGCCTGTCTGCAGCTTGCGGAATCAAGTCCTAATAGCTGTTCCATGATATCGCATACCATATACTCTTAAGTGCATTATAATCCTCGCGGTTAAATGCTATCTTTGGTATTGCTTTATCAAAACATGTCGAGTAAGGTGTCATACGAATTGGAATACTAACCCCTCGCCAATTCTGGCGACGGGGTTAGCATTCCACCCTTCTAGAGGGACACGACATGTATGTAACTGTGAACCCCGGTTAAAGTTAACTGAAGCCTCAGCTCCACAAAATGGATGCTGCCACCACAGACACAAGTCTGACCCCCTACAGCTGGGAGTCCTTCCAGCGAGGGGAGCCTGGACAAAGGGTTTCCTGTCAGGGGCGGTGCTAGCACCGTCCCAGACATGGTTTTGTGTATCCTGGGTAGGCAGGGCTTTACAGGAAGGTGACTGCTGAGTGGCACCCCGGTGCTCACTACGCATAGGCCAGTCTGAACCAGTTCCAGGGGCACACCAGCCCCTGGCCTGGGGAAGTCCGGCATGGCTGAGGGGTGTAACCACCCCCCACCTAGTCCCACCCATAGGCAGGACCTAGTCACCGGGTCAGCCCCCTTTTTTAGTATAAAGATGGGAGCGGGCCCCCTGTTAAAATTAGATCATCTTTGGAATCAAGATACCACTTTCTTCGAAAGGACTTCACGATTTCTTCTTCAAGATTCTCCCTTGTGGCTAAGGAGTAGTCACCCTGCATCAAGCGGGCACCATCCTAAAGAACACTGCGGTCTGCTGCCAGTCCTTCATCACGAATCCGACGACCCAGCTCGACGAGACCCGGCTTCCCTGGCACCTCTGACCTCTACTCACCTCTACAGCCAAGCTGAGAACCGTGAGTGCGACGAGACCTTAAGGGACCGACGATCGCCAAGACTGCACGACATCTTTACTGCAAGCCCACCGTGTCCTCCACTGGTGAGTGCTTTGGGGTCCGAGAAGCCCCGACCCTGCGCAGCTCCAGCACCCAAGATCAGCCCCCCTGCATCTCCACGATCTGCGTGGGGCCCTTTTGCTGTTTGCTGTGCACCGCGTTGTTTGGCTACTAGCCGGCTGGCTTGTGGCCTTCTGAACGACGCCCAACGACTTCACGACTGCTGGTCTGGTTGCTCCAGGCTGGCCCTTGCTTCCTTGTTCAAGAGAGGCACCCCGGACCCTCCTGGTCCACTCCAGACGCCATTTTAGGTCCACCGCGTGGGCTTGAATTTGCCAAGGCTTTGTTACCCAATCCTGGGTCCAGCGACGCCGACAGCTTCTATCTTCGTGGGACAGCTCGATCCTCCATCCTGGTCGCCGACAACGCCTCCTGGTCCGTGAGATCTTCGAGTCAAGCGTCACCCACTCACCTAGTCGAGGTGGCTACCATCCGGTGCCCTCCTGGTGCCCACTGACTACTGGCTAGTAGTCTCGAACTTGGTCCCCTCTGCTTTCAGGTGTCATCTATCTTCAAGATCCAGGCTTGGATCCGACTGAACTTTCTTCACTGGTCACCGGCCAGCATCTTTTCTTCCGGCTCCTGGTCCGTCTACGAGGATTCCCGACGTCTTTTCAGACCTATGCAGCTGCAGCCCCTGGGCTAGGTAACTTCGGCATTTCGGTGCCCCAGCATAGCCTCACTATCCAAGGGTCAGAATCTACTTTCGTTTTCTCCCTACCAGGTCGGGTTCGCCCGAGAACACTAACTTTCTAATTCCTAGCTACCATAGACTTTTGTCCCGCATCTCGCGTGAGAGTGCACACACTGCACCCGAGTCCCCTAGGCCTCCTAGGCATAATCTAACGATTCCCTAGTCAAGTCCTAGCGATTCCAAAAGCTATTAGTACTATACTTACCTGCTAGGAATTTCGCATTCCACTTTCAGAGTATATGGTTTTCCGTGCCCCTCGGGCATTTGTATATACTGTGCTAACTTAAGTATTTTTGTAAGAGTTTTGGTTTGTGCTTAGTACCCTGTCCTCATAAAGAGTACAGGGCTGTTGTGATCTTTAATAAATAACTGTTTATTTTCATAACACTTGTGTGGTGTCCTTTCACTGGGTATTCAAGGGGTATATGTGTGGTAAACAGCTGGCTTAACACGCCCTCTCGAGTCTTTAGCCTTAGACTGCTCGTATCCATGCTACTAGGATAGCTGGTCTATAAGGTTGACTTACAACCAATCATCAATAAGGGTTGCTGGACTGATACATAGTGGGCACTAGAATAGTGACCACTGCATATCAGGCCACCTTCTCACACTGTCACTCTATCCGTGATAGTGAGTGATCAGAACAGCCAACACGTGTTACACCCATTTACATGGCCATCCGGCCTGGGTCTTCTTCAGGGCTGTATACACATTCATATAGTACTTAGAGAAAAACATGGGTGGTGGGTAACTCTGTGACAGGAGGTGAAGAGAAAAGGCACTGTGTTATTAGTAGGTAAGAGAGAAAGACATGGGAAAAGTGAATTTAATAGTTAAGATTAGAAGAGTGAAAAGGATTAAGGTCAGAAAGGAGCACAATGGTCGAATAATTTCGTGATGGTGTGAGGAGTTTCAAAATAAGATTAGAGAGGATAATCATTTTTTTGAGAAAAGACATATAGGGTCAGAGAGAAAAAACTTGTAATAGTTGAGTTAAGGTAACCATTATGGTATGAAACCCAAGGAATGGTAGAGACAGGAAGAAAAAGGAAGGCGACAGGAAAGGTAGAGAGAGAAGTTGAAGGGCAGAGGTAGTTGGAAAGGTGGCGGGAAGCATATGAGGGTGATACTATTTTGTTACATCATAGTATAGTTGAGGCAGGGTAAAAAGATAATATTAAGTCAAATACATATGTATTCAATGATATTTGACAGTAAGAGCAGGTTCCCCACAATACAGATGACAACAGACCCCAACAATAGGTGTCACTACCAGATCCAGGAAAAAGGAAATGGCAAGAAGAACCTGATGCAAGGGGATCTGGTAAAAAATCTCTCACACATCCAACTATGGAATCAAGAAAGAAATATCCTAAATAAAGGACTTTCCTTTTGTCCCTCTGCCTCATGGAACCTTACCAGAACACAAATCGATCTGTTTAAATTTACCCGCAAACAAACTAAAAGCCTTTTTTGCTGACCGAATCAGGAGACAACACCCACCTCTAACAACAACCTCAGAACTATCTATTCAAGATCTGGAACATGTTGATCTACTTACCCACCTCAGTGAGAATGAAAACAACTCTGGTACACTGACCAAGAAGTATTGTAACTAGGAATTGAAACCAACATCTCCATAGATACTGAACTCATGAGAAAATCAACTTTAATTCCACAAATACCTGCCGGCAATCGCATTGACGCGTTCCACCAGGCAGTCACACATGATTTGGAACATGAATACAATAAATTCAAAAGAAAAATCTAATATTTACCTCACAACATCACACAAGAAGAAAGGACAGCAATCAAACAACTAAAAGAAAGAAAATACCTCATTGTGAAAGAAGCAGACAAGGGCGGAAACTCCGTAACACTGCATATAGATGATTACATTCTCGAAGCCAATTGACAACTTGGAGATGACACATGCTATGAACTCCTAGCACGTGATCCGACACTGGAAATTCTGAAAGTCATCAAAACTAAGATTGACAAGTGGTACACATTGGGCCTCATATCCCAAACAGAAAAAACATTCCTATACGTAACACGCCCTACCTTGCCAACCCTTTACCTTCTTCCCAAAATACATAAAGAAACATATCCACAACCTGGAACACCAATCATAGCAGGGATTGATCCGCAGGCTTTGAATCGGAGTCAGCCTGTGTCTCAGTCCCTCTGTACCCAACTCTTCGAGTTCTTTGAAGAGAAAATTGCTCTTATCTATGCCTCCTTCCCTAAAAAGGACTATTTTGATATCGGGGAAGAACAGTTAGCTAATCTAACCTCGGCATCAGTTTTCGCGGAATTCTCTGAAATATCAGAAGATCTCTCCCTTCAGGAACTACTTAAATGTAAATCCGGATCTCCTAGTGATCCGTGGCCGGCAAAACAATATAAAGCACTAGTAGCACTACTAAATCCCCATCTCAATTCCATATGGAACGCCTCCCTGAGATCGGGCATTTATCCAGAGGCGTGGAAACACGCATTTCTAGTCCCGATACTGAAAAAAGCTAACGCGGATCCAGAGACTCCAGGAAACTATAGGCCGATTTCCCTTCTCCCCGCCCCAGCCAAGATCCTGGAAAAGCTGGCCCACCAACAACTTGCCAGCTTTATAGAATCCAAGGGTCTTCTTCATGATTCTCAGCATGGATTTCGCTCTGGCTACAGCACAGAGTCGGCTCTGATTGAAATGGCCGATTCTGTGCGGTGGACACTCGACCGGGGATCGAGGGCGGTGTTAGTGCTGCTGGACCTTTCGGCAGCATTTGACACCGTCTCTCACCCAATCCTCTTGAAACGACTAAGATCCATTGGAATCCAGGGTACGGTCCTTAATTGGATTGCTTCATTTCTTTCTGACCGTAAACAACAGGTTCATACTCCTCCTTACACCTCTTCAATTAGGCCACTCAAGTTGGGTGTCCCGCAGGGCTCCTCGTTGAGTCCGCTCTTTTTGAATGTTTATTTTGCTCCTTTGGCCGAAATGATATATCAGTCGGGCATCAAAATAACATCATATGCTGACGATATCCAGCTTCTTTTTTCCAATAATGAGCTATCCCCCACCACTTTCGACCCCCTAAAAACTTGCCTTAGGAACATTGCGAAGTGGATGGGTCTCAATTTTCTGAGACTTAACGCTGGTAAGACCGAGGTCCTCTTTTTCAACCAACCTTCCCCTCTAGTCTCTAATCTCTGGTGTCCGGAAGACTTGAGTCTTGCCCCTCTCCCTAAGGACTCGGTCAGAAACCTGGGTGTTGAAGAACCGGGTTTTTAGAACCCAGCGGCGCCAGGGAAACGCCCAAAGTCTTTGGGTTCCCCTGTCTTGGCAAACAGAGACACGGAATACTTTTAGGTGTTGTCAGAGATCAATTTTTTTAGCTGCAGCTAGTAACAGTAATCCCAGCAATACAACACGGTGTACAATTCAAGAAACTGTTCAATTTTCATAGAGCAAGACATCAGTATTTATCCACCTTTTGCTCATTATGAATGCACACCTACTGCGACAAATTCTAACGAATCAAATACATTTTCCCATGCTTCGTCATATCATAAAAACTCACTTAACATTGTACCAACCCACAAGTTAATTATTAGGAATGTCCCAAATTCAATTTCCACGAGCCGGACAAACCCATAATTGAAAGCACTACCCATGTAACGAGAAGACATAAGGGAAGAAGTAATTCAGATATTGAGTAGGATAAGATATGTGCAAGCGAACTAAAAGTTAACAATATCCTGAACAGTGATTGCCAATTTCAGACAACGATCAGCCAGGGAAATTGGCCTCGCAAAGGGTCAGTTTCAGGTGACGAGGTCAGCTTCTTTGCAGTCCACTCGCAGTCAGAAAAGGCCTAGTTAATATGTACATGAACAATGACGCCCATGCAACTTTGTTCGTTCGGTTACCTCCACGGCCTACGTGAGGGCAACACAAAAATGACATCTTTGGACAACGTAAACTAAATGGAGTCGGGTTCGGAAATGACGGAACCTCAGACCCTCCTTTTGCCATTACGTAGACAATGACCTAAACTCACGTTAATCTGAATCCAAGTCTATGTCTATTCTCATCAGATCATCAAGGTGTTGCTGTAACATCATCCTATTTTCCTTAACTTCTCTCGAAACAGGTCTCACACAGATCGTAGCACAAAGGCTACAAATGGCGGGACCACACTGGATGCATAAGCAACACGAGAAAAGGATAGCTAACGCCATACCAAGGAACATCAGAACCTTTTATCCCCACTTGGACAACAATTCCCAAATCCACCCTGTCAATGGCCAGTCCCCTTTGTCTACATGTATAGACTCAGCGGACTTACGTAACCTAAAGATGGCTTGGTACACTGTCGGGGCATTATCTGGTATGAAAACGCAGCAACTAGATCCGATAAATTTACATACCCCACCTCTATCTGCAAGTATGATGTCTAAAACCATACGATTTTGTAACGTCATAAGCCTGAAGCTCCACTGTAATATTGCTTAGGGCACCAGCAGTGTCATTAATAGTGGCCTCGACCACTCTCGTAAGCTGACGAATATTCCTACTATTGGCCATAGGACCCCAAAAGGGCACGAAACCCTTAAAGAAATCTCCAGCTTCTTGTGCGACAGTATCTTCCGCATCGATGACACCTCTACCATATCTTGTATTGTGGTAATCGAAAACAGCAGTGTATGTAGGGGGAAGCAAAAATGCCACATAACATGTGCCTGAAAAATCAGATGGCAACCACGTGTATGCTCTGTCGTGACAAACAAAATACGTGCCTTTAGCTGGCACGAACGGTGGAGAATTCTGGGACGTACAGACATAGGTGTGGACACACACACTCTTACCAAGCTGAGCTCTCGGATTCTGACCATTACCTTGCAGACAGAAATGACATCGTGTGGTACAATCCAAATAGGGGGAGTCCTTTTTTGTCTCTCCTTCTCTGTCAGACTAATACTATACTCATATGCTCGTACTTCATCCTTGGGGATAGCATTGTATGCATCGATATCTCTGATCATATCTACTATTCCCCGTATCAAAGCATTATTACTCGCATTAGCCTTGACGGAACGTACAGGTGATGCTTCATTCGCATAAATAAACATCGACTGGAGCGCCCAAACTGACCCATTAGGCGGAAAGGGCAAAACCAAATAAGGCATTCCTTTATCTGTCGTATGTGGCATAAGACCACATACCCAGCAGTTCGTAGTATTTACTACTAGCTGGTGCTGATGTAATAACTGTATAAACGAATTGTTAACAAATTCTGATCTTCGTGTCTGTTCATGTTCAGGCAAAGTATGAAACTCAAGTGGAGAATCAGTAAAGGAAGAAAGAGTAGGTTGGGACGTAAACGTAGGCGCATGTTGTATGGCATAGAAAATCCAACCCACACAACCCAGCATAATATTCAGAAGCATCAGGAAACACAATATTAAAAAACATTTGCTACGGACCAATATATACATTTTCCTTTTGAAACCGTTGTCCTCAACACTCTTATCAGACCTAAAAGACTGCATCCTCTAACGTGCTGCTCACGGCTATTACCTTCTTCACTTAAGTGTGCATCAAGATCGTACTAACGACCATGAACCACAGACCTTTTCGTCAATTCGCGGCTCACCCCTTAAGAACTTCCTACCGTGACCCTGCAGCTGAGTCCGGATGGTGATTTGAAAAAGGAAAAAAAGGAAAAAAAAGTATTTTGATCTGAAAAGGTGTAACTCATATCAAAACATTTTTTGCTTTATTAGTCCTTTTGTTTATCCTTTCTTGGTCTCAAATGGTAACGTTCTTTGCCAGGCACAGTCTGGTCTTGAAACAGGGTTTCTGGATCTGTTGTATCAAGTCTTAATTCAGGAGGCACAGCAGCTTGTAAGATGTCGTCATCTGCACGTTCTGATTGAGTCCATTCCAAATGTGCATCACTAAAAGGCACGAATCTAGGAGTTTGTTCGCATTCAGAATCGCCAATACCTCCCCTCACCCACTTATCATACGGTAAGGGCAGCGGGACTAGCTTACAGTGGGTGGCATGCACCCAATTCTTTTTACCAGCTACTCTAACAGCAGTCCGAGTTACTAACAAGACTAAATGCGGTCCAGTCCACCTTGGCTCCAAATTTTTCGATCGCTGGAAATTCTTTAGCAGAACATAGTGGCCGGGTTGGATCTTGTGACCTGGATCCGCAGACGCTGCCGGCAAACTGTCATAGACCTGTTGGTGGAGAACACGTAATTTAGCAGTCAAGTCATGTAAATAATCCACCAACATAGGGTATTCAATGTCTCTGTACTTCTTGGGCCGGGGAACACCCCAAACATTGGCCGGACGACCAAACACAATTTCATAGGGACTAAGTCCCACACGAGAATGTACTGTCGTCCTGGTTGACAAAAGAGCCAATGGCAAGGCATCTGGCCATGTAAAACCAGTGCTCGCTTGTATCTTAGCCAGTTTTAACTTCAACGTGCCATTATAACACTCGACAAGTCCAGCTCACTAGGGGTGATTCGCAGCGTGGAACTTCTGATTGATACCCAATCCCGCACACACTTTCATCATGATCTGGCCCACAAATTCATTCCCATTGTCACTCCATACAATTCTCGGCAATCCATACCTAGGGAAGTACTCTTTGAGCAAAACCTTGGCTGTAGACAAGGCAGTATTATCCTTTAGGGGGTAGTCCTCTATCCATCTGGAAAAGGCACAAACAACCACAAGGACATACTTCAAATTGTTACACCTTTCCATGTGAATGTAATCTAACTGTATCACCTCAAATGGGTACGTTGGAGGAGCAAAATGAGCTGGAGTTGGAGTTTCCTTTCCAGGATTGTACATCAGACAAATCATACAATGCTTCACCACATTCTCAGCACATTTAGGAATTCCAGCATTCTGCCATACTGGAGCCAACAACTTGCATATTCCTTTCGAGCTTATGTGAGCCATTCCATGAGCCATTGTAACCACTTGGAGCACATATGCATCAGGCAACAACCATTGCTGGTGCTCCAACAACTCAACCCAACAACCTGTTGAATCTAACATACCCGTACTTTCTCTCCACCTACTCACTTCCTTCTCAGTAGCTTCAGCCTGAATCAACTTCACACTTTCTATTGTGTCTTCACACATTCCACTTTCCACAACCCATCTTGCGGGGCCTGCAACATACATTCGACTCGTCATATTCCTTGCTGTCTCTTTCGCAACTTCATCTGCGAACGCATTTCCTTGACCCACATCGTCCACAACCTTTTTATGCGCACTGCACTTCACAATTGCAATCTGCTTTGGCAACGTAAGTGACTCAAGAAGTTAATTCACCAGTTGCCCATTCTGTATTTTCATACCATGAGAGGTCAAAAATCCTCTCTCTCTCCACAAGCGTCCAAAACTATGGGCAACACCAAATGCATACTGCTGGCTATCAGTGTAAACATTCACTTGTTTTTCTTCTGACAACACACACGCTCTCGTCAATGCTATTAGCTCTGCTGTTTGAGCTGAATTCTGTGCAATACGTGCTGTTTCAACAACTGTATGTAAAGTTGTGACAGCATATGCTGCAGTCGTTTCTCCATTAGGGAGCTTAAAGCATGAACCATCTACCCATAGGGTACCATCAACAACCGAAAGAGGAGTATCCTTCAAGTCAACTCTAGCATTTGTTTCTTCCTCTGTCCGAAGAAAATAATCATGCTGTTCCTGAACATCTGTCTCTACAGAAATCGGCAACAACGTAGCTGGATTCAACACATTGCATCTTTTGATGTGTACATGGCTAGCCAAAAGCGTCAACTCGTAACCTGACAAACGAGCGCTAGTAAGGTGCTGTGTCTTGGTCCTATTCAATAAGCTATCCACTGCATGTGGGACCATCACAATCAATGTATTATCCAATACCAAACCGGCAGACTGTCGGATAGAAACAGCAGCGGCCGCTGTAGCTCTCAAACAACTCGGCAACGCTCTAGCTACCGGATCTAACGTCGATGAAATATACGCACATGGACGCTGCTTATTGCCAAATTGCTGTGTCAGAACTGACAACGCACAACCTTCTCTCTCATGGACATACAATGTAAAAGGTTTACTGTAGTCCGGAGTACCCAACACCGGAGCAGTACACAATGCGTCATGTAATTCAGAAAAACTTTTCTGACATTCGTCAGACCAAGGGAGAGGATGCAGAGTATCTTTAAGAGTCAATGCCAACAATGGTTTTGCTAGCAAAGAAAAATTGGGAATCCATTGCCTACAATATGAAGTGATACCTAAAAATGCATGCACTTCTCTCTGCGTGGATGGCACACTCATTTGCGCAATCACTTGAATTTGTTCTGGGGTCAATCGCCGTCCCTCCTTCGACAAGAGATGACCTAAGTAGGTCACTTCTTGGCGGCAATACTGTAACTTAGAAGGAGACACTTTATGGTGAAGGTCAGACAAATGTCGTAACAAAGAAAGAGTAGCTTCTTTACAAATCTTTTCATCATCAGCAGCAATCAGTAAATCGTCAACATACTGGATAAGAGTTGCACCAGAAGGTAACCTAAAATTATCAAGCTGAGTTTTCAACGCCTGACTATAGATTGAGGGACTTTCACAATAACCTTTAGGAGCTCTCTTGAACCGAAAGCTTCGGCCTCCTAAAGAGAAGCCAAAAATATCTCTGCTTTCCTCAGCAATCGGAATACTGAAGAACGCATTCTTTAAATCAATAACCGAAAACCAGGCAGCTGAAGCAGGAATCAGAGTCAATAAAGCAGTGATATCCGGAACAACAGGAAACTGTGGTACGACAATCTTGTTAACCTCTCGAAGGTCGATCACAAACCTGTACACAGATGGCTGAGAAGCATCAGTACGCTTAAGGACAGGCAAAACAGGACTGTTACACACATTACCTCTCGTCTCTTCAACCACACCCTTCTCAACCAAATCATAGATGATCGCTAAAAGAGCTCTCTCGCCATCACTCGAGATCTTATACTGCGGAATACGAGGTAGCCTAGCATTCGACTTGAGAGTAACAACATAGGGTGGAACCTGCAAGAGACCAACATCATTGGGACCTGTAGCCCAGAGTGTATCAGGAAGAGAACGCAATTCCAGTGGAAGACAATCTTTAGACAAATACATTGGAGAAATCCCTTTCTTACCCACCGTAAGATGTACTCCTTCAGCAGAACAATGCAATGTCGCATACAATCTTTTCAGCAAGTCCAAACCCAACAGATTCTCCCCACAACCAGTCGTTAAAATAAGAGGAGCTTCCAATTCACAAGGACCGATGGAAAGAGGCAAAGGACTAGAAACCGGATTAAGAACTGGGGCGCCAGAAAATCCTACTGAAAGATTGGTCAAGCCAGACAAAGGTGCGCCAGGAAGTTTAGAGTGCATAATAGAACTCTTTGTCGGACCAGTATCCAAAAGAAAAGGTTCTGCCACACCTAATGTAACCACTTTAACGTAGGGTCCACTCTGGTCTACTGGAACTGACACTACTCCCTCTCTTTGCCCATGGCTGTCCTAGCAATCATTATAACCAGCACTCTCGCTCTCAACACAGTAGTCCTCAGCATAGTACTGAGAAGACTGAACATTCGAAGCATTCTGTCTGTCAAAACAATTCGCAGGATTCTGAAGGGGAAAGGAACGTTCATTCCGAGGAAACACACCACGTCCCCTACCCCTAGGAGCTTGTTGGAAACCACCACGACCTCTTTGATCAGATACACCATTCGCACGCTGTAGCAGAACCGGACAACTATGCTTAAAGGGACCTTCTTCTCTGCAATAAGCACACTGATTAGGGCCTGGCAAAAATCGCGGAGCAAAATACTCGGGCTTCTGTAACAATCTCTGAAACTGTGGCGGTTGCTGATACTGAGGCTGATTCATACGAGGCGGATAAGCTTGCTGCAAAATAACTTTCGTCTTTAATTATTTAGTCTTCCTCTCTACTTTATCCTTCTCATCTTTATCCCAATTCTCGTAATATTGTGCAGTAGCCAGGATCTGGGCCGACGAAGAAACAGCCCATGAACTCTCAGAATCTTTCAACTTATTAGAAAGTTCGGGAAGTAAATTAAAAACAAATTTGTCCACGAGCAACCTTTGACCACCTTCGGTGCTCATATCCTGACCACTATGATCGATAAACGTTTCCTCAAACCTAGTGAAGAAATCAGACACACTTTCATCTTTCTTTTGTTTGCATGCTGCTAACTTATCCCAATTCACTCGTAAAGCAGGCATCATAGTTTTCATCAAATTAATAATTCTGCCAGGTAATTCTGCAACTAAAGGTTCAGGTTTGGCACCGCCTACCTGCCGACCATCTGCAGCAACGATATTAGCCCACGTATCTCCTAATTCTTGCGCATGATTCTCATGACGAATCTTCGCCCACAAAGGTTGTGGGACTACATTACCCATCAACATATCTATATTAGCTGAATTCATAATACACACTTCAACTGTCTGAGACAACTCTTTGTAATAACCAGCAGGATTTTTACGAGGGTCTGGTAAAGTCTGCTTAAGAGCCAAGACTTCTGCTCTTTTCCAAGGGACATGTACCCATACTCGTTGAAAATGAGCTGGCTCAGCTTCAATACCCAAATTTACATTAGCCTGAACTGCCTCTCTCCATACAGGGGGAACTCTCTCATGGGATACTGCTTCACTTTCCTCCTAACAAAGGAATCAGGTTCTTACAATGTCTGAGGCGGTAGCCTAGACCTGAAGACAAGTATCGTCTCTACAGCATCTGTAACATCAGACTCCACTATCATCCCTTGAGCAAATTCTGACTGAACATCAAGCACTTCCTGCGGAATCGGACCCAACTCATTATTTTCCCATTCCTGACAGAGAAAAGTACACAGCATATCAAACACATACCTTTGCTTCGGTGGTTCCCACTGAAAGAAAACATCCATAATCGCTTGTAAATTATACCTCGAAGCTTTTAAAACCCATCTTCGAGCCAAAAGATCCAACACTGTCTGCTCTTCAGGACTAGGAAACTGAATACGACTCTGTCTACGTTCTAAAACAGGGGTCATATTCAATGACCCAAATCGTGGAGACAAGAGATTAAAAACAGTCTCAGTCATTCGTTTTGGAGCAGAAGGAGAAGAAGTAGCCATAAGAACCGGAGAAAGAGTATTTTGAGGCAAAAGAGGCGTAGGGACACGAGGAGCAGGAGTCGAAGATACAGAAGTAGAAGGCAAAGGAGTTTGAGGCAAAGCTGGTAGCAAAGTCGGCGACCCTAGAGGAGGCTCCGCCGTAGGAGGGAGAACCATCTGTGGAGCAACGGGTGGCTGAACAACAGCAGGAAGCTGAACAGCAAGAGGTGCAACAACCGGGGGTAATGGAGGTGCAGTAGCACCCTGCACATAGGGAGGTGGTAATCTCAGTAAATGAGAAATCAAAGGATCTTTTTCAGGATCTTCATTCACTTTTGAAAGGGAAGGCGGCAAGGCCGGATAACATTTATCGATAGCCATGCAACGCTGTCTATCTAAGACTTCACTTGCACGCTCTTCTCCATCTTCCTTAAACTGCCTAGCAGCTTGTAGCACGGCATAGTCTTATCTTTCCTATCTCTCTTTGCTTGCTTAATTTCTCGCTGTTTGGCTTCCTTACGCTAAAGGCGGAAAGAATCAAACATTGCCGGTCGGGCTTTCTTTTTAAATAGGGCGACTTCCAGATTATCTAAAATATTTAATTCGAAGCTACCATGTTGTGGTCATCGTAAAACACCATCTTTTCTAGTATAGCGGACCCATATTTCATTATAAGTAATGGGACCCACTCCGTGTTTTGAATAGAGCTCATAAGTTGGAGTTCCAACCGGAGGTATCGGACACGAATCCTCCAGTAGGAATCCCTGTTACAACCACAACCAAACCATTTCCCAAATTTGCTAAGACCAGGCATCTTATAGCTCACTAATCTAGCTTCAAACTTCAAGGGGTTATCAACTATCGATACACTCGTAAATATACGAGCCCCTCGGCTTCAGCTATTGCAATATCTGAATCAAAACCAAGGACCAAAACAAAGATCGTGGGAGCGACCCATTTATACTTAACTAAAGTATCCGTCACACCACCAGATGACCGTCTATCGTCTCGCTCTACAAAGGACCAATCAAGGGTCCAAGACAGGGCCACAGTCAGGGCAGCAGTCCTTCGCAGCCGTCGGAAAAGCTGGAAGCCTCGCAGCAAAAACCTTTGGACCACGACGACATACAGGTCGATGAAGTGGTTGGCCTTCCTCCAGAATTTTCTCACGTGGCTCCTCACGATCCTCGGGCTTGGACCGGTACCGCTGAAGTCGCCCCACCGCTGGGCGCCAACTGAAGAACCGGGTTTTTAGAACCCAGCGGCGCCAGGGAAACGCCCAAAGTCTTCGGGTTCTCCTGTCTTGGCAAACAGAGACACGGAATACTTCTAGGTGGCGTCAGAGATCAAATTTATTAGCTGCAGCTAGTAACAGTAATCCCAGCAATACAACACGGTGTACAACTCAAGAAACTTAAATTTTCATAGAGCAAGACATCAGTATTTATCCACCTTTTGCTCATTATGAATGCACACCTACTGCGACAAATTCTAACGAATCAAATACATTTTCCCATGCTTCGTCATATCATAAAAACTCACTTTACATTGTACCAACCCACAAGTTAATTATTAGGAATGTCCCAAATTCAATTTCCACGAGCCGGACAAACCCATAATTGAAAGCACTACCCATGTAACGAGAAGACATAAAGGAAGAAGTAATTCAGATATTGAGTAGGATAAGATATGTGCAAGCAAAATAAAAGTTAACAATATCCTGAACAGTGATTGCCAATTTCAGACAACGATCAGCCAGGGAAATTGGCCTCGCAAAGGGTCAGTTTCAGGTGACGAGGTCAGATTCTTTGAAGTCCACTCGCAAGTCAGAAAAGGCCTAGTTAATATGTACATGAACAACGAAGCACATGCAACTTTGTTCGTTCGGTTACCTCCACGGCCTACGTGAGGGCAACACAAAAATGACATCTTTGGACAACGTAAACTAAATGGAGTCGGGTTCGGAAATCACGGAACCTCAGTGTTAGTTGGGACAATCGCTTGTCCTTCGCCAATCAAGTTCACACAGTCTCTGCTGCTTGGTTTTGCAAAATTAAATTGATTAAAAAATTATCAACTCCCTGCCCAGCAACACCCGCAAAACCATAGTCCATGCGCTCATAACATCGCATTTGGACTATGCTAATGGACTCTATCTGGGCCTGACAGCTGGACTGTACCACAGACTCCAGATAGTTCAAAATGCCGCGGCCCGTCTGGTCGGCGGCATTTCACTTAGACAACACATCTCCCCATGTCTGCGGAAACTGCATTGGCTTTCCATCCCTAAAAGGATTGAGTTCAAAGCCATGACCCTGGCTTTTCGGACTACTAAAGGCTTAGGACCAGCCTATCTTAGTTTGAGTCTTTGCCCATATAGTCACTCCAGAGCTCTCCGCTCTAATACCAAACTGTTACAAGTCACTCCCAGATTTAAAAAAGCCCAATCTGGACGTAAAACCTTTCAAGTGTGCGCCACCTATCGCTGGAATAAACTTCCGCTTTTCCTCCGCATGATTCAGTCGGAACCTGAATTTCGCAGATCCCTCCAAACCTTTCTTTTCTGCTAGGATCCTCTTGCTGTGTACCCTCAGCAGTCTGCTCATCAGCGCCAGGACACCCCGTTGGGGTAGCTGCGTGCTATATAAAATACACAAATAAATAAATAAATTAACTCAGCCTGCTCAAGGATGGGAGAATACATAGACAAGAAACTACAGGTATTGATTAAAGAAATCTCGTCTTTCATCCAGGACACAAAGGATATTCTACTAAAACTACAAAACATCACATGGGAATCAGACTGTAATGGTATGCATCGACATTGTCAGTCTCTACACCTCTATCGAACACCATGATGGTATCACAGCAACTCAATTATCACTATGGACACAATCAGCCAATCTTCTGGAAACCAACAGAAAGATTCTAGAGATGTTGGAATTCTGCCTGGAGAATAACATTTTCAGCATTAAAGGCAAAATATACAGGTAGAAACGTGGTACTGCCATGGGAGCCAAATTTGCTCCACCGTACCCATGCATCTTTATGAGGCATGTGGCAAAATTCTGGGTGTGGGACCAGGAATCTGCTGAATTTATCTCACACATAGTACTATGGCGAAGATACATAGACGATATTCTCTGTATTTGGCAGGGAGACACAACACTGCTCAAACGGTTCCTGGAACGCTTGGACAAAAATCTGTGGGGGATTAAAACCATGCATACATACTCACAGCAAGAAATCAACTTTCTAGATGTCACACTCTATGTTAAGGATAATACCCTGCACATCAAACTCTACAAGAAAGAAACAGCGGCCAACGCCATACTAAGAGCAGATAGTTGCCATCCTCATCATAATATCAAGAACATCCTGAAGGGGGAATTCCTCAGAACACGCAGGAATTGTAGCGAAGATGAGGTTTTCAAAGAAAAGGGACAAGAAATCATATTGAGACTAAGTCAGAGAGGGTATGATCACAACACACTTAATAATACCTTTACCACTGTGGTCCACATGGAACGAAAACAAGTGTTCCTACCCAAACGACAACAAGAGAGAGACAACATGATCCGTTTCATCACAGACTATCATAATGGCCATCACCAAATAAGACAAAGCTTAAAACGGCACTGGCATATTTTACAACAGACATCCAGCCTGACTGACCATCTCAGAACATACCCTGAAATGACCTTCAAAAGAGCACCCAATCTAAAGAATATTCTGTGCAAATCTGAATTCGAAGACAAAAGGAACCCCATTACTACATTCTTAGACAGACCACCATGGTACCATACTTGCACAAACTGCAGTATTTGCAAACTGAGCAAAAGCAAAACGACGCAGGTACCTCTGGCGCAAGAAAATGAATTTACTATCAAAGAATGGATTGACTGCAACACTAAATTTACCATCTACGCAATTATCTGCCCCTGCAACCGTCCTTATATTGGGAGCACGATACGTCCACTGCGCACCCGGATTCAGGAACATTACCGGAACATACACAAGCACAATACCGGTCATCCACTCACGGAACATTTCCACGAAAAACACCCACATAAAAAAGATTTCACCTTCTTTGGCCTGGAAATAGTCCACTCTGCAAAAAGAGGGGGAGACCGTGAACTTAAACTCAGAAGACGTGAAAGCAAACTCATTCTGAAATTCAAAAAGCGACCCTGGAACTAAATAAAGATGCAGACATGCATGTGTGGCTAGGAGGGGACTGATCCAGAACAGAAAGGACAATATATGAATGAATTGGGGGGACTGTACATTGTTTTCCCTTTCTACATCTCACTTGTCTCTCTCCCTTGCACTGACATTATGTCTGTAGCAACATTTAAATAACAACATGTCGGCATGGACGTTTACCGCGGGAATCGACAGAGAAGATGACTGACCATCAGAAGATCCTTTCCAATTTTCTAGAGATGTTCCAACATTCAGAGTTTGCAACATGTTTTGTGTTTTTCTATACAGTACGTGTTCCTAGTTAGAGAGGAATGCATTCTATGCAGATATTCCTCATGCCATGCCCTTTAGCACTTGACTGCTACTCTTTCCCGAAGTTGCCAGGAGCTACTGGTAACAGTGTTTTTGTGATATTCTGATGCCTTTTTGGAAACTTTATCCATGCTGATCAAAGCTGCTGCTGTGATTATTTCCTTCCACCTGTGTTAACGGTGGAAGGAAATAATCACAGTAATACTGCAGCTATTAGGGAACTAGGCTGAGTTTCCAGAACTACTCTTTATGGGGAGTTCAAACTTTTATAGCTATTAGCCTGTTGTTCCAAATTTTTTCTTGCGCTTTTCCGAAGGAACTCTTTATGGGTTCTGGCTAGGATAAATTAGATCCTTTTAGATTAAAATAGGGATTTGGGGGCATATTACCAAGCAATAGCGATAATTATCGCTATTGCTTGGTTAGCGGGAAAAAATTATCGCCGAGTTGCGGCGATTTTTATTGCAGATAAACCTTGGTATTACCAAGGTTTATCGCAAATGCGATAAAAATCGGCCGCAATGCATGAATATCGCTGAAAAGTCAGCGATATTCATGCATTAGCTCAGGGCAGGTGTTAGCTTTTGGAGATTATCGCGCTTAGTGCGAATATCTCCAAAAGTTGGTAATAGGAGATAGCGATGTTAGCGACTGTTTCCAGTCGCTAACATCTTGGGACGCCCACTTTGCATGTCATTAGTGATAAATATCACTGACATGCAAAGTGGGGCCCAAGATGGTCGCTATCTCCTACTAGCTGTCGCTAACTGGTGTTAGCAACAGCTAGGTAATAGGGAGATAATTTTATCTCCGCTTTCTTGGCTTTTAAAGCCAAAAAAACGGAGATAAACCCCCTTGATAATTGCCCCTAAGTCCTTTATGGAACACGCTAACATTTGCAGGCTAAAGCTAATCGAATTTTATTTTGATATTTCTCTAAACATATTTATTTGACTAATCATAATGATAAGACAAAAATACGGACTAATCTCTTAATGAGAAAATACAACTTTTGAAATATATCTGGGTTGGGTTGTGATCCATTCTAACACAGTGGCAAAGATTCAGTGACCTGAAGAAGAAATTGGTGTGGAAATAGGAGATCTCTAGTTATTTTCAAGGTGGAGCTGTTTATAAAACTTTTTTTGAGATTTCTGCGCTGGCAAGTGTGTTGATATAAAGAGAGTTTCCTCACAGATCTCTGAAAAGATGTGACAATAGAAATACTGGACAAAATGGGACATATAAAAGGTGCCCGGAGGCTTTGATGATTGTCAACAGTTTGTTGGAAATTGTTTTCATCCATTGAAATTCTTTTTCTTCAGGTTATTGTTTTGCTATACATATGCCACCTTTTTGGATTAGCGTTATGCCCGGTCTTCCTTTTTGGAAATAGAGACAACTTTTATAAAAAAGAAACAGGCTGCTGCCCCTTGAAGCATGACTAAAATTTCACAATGAAGGCAGTAGTTACATTTGTTAATCTAATTCAGCCACAGTATTATCTTACATATAATGGTAAAGCACATTTTATGAACCGATAGCTGACATCTAGATTTGCCTGTGAGCAACTATTTGGCTGCTTTCATTGCATAAACCCCAGTGATATTAAACTCAATATTTTACAAGGACCTGAGAAATAGAGAAAATATTTTAAAGTTCCCTGTGAAGTATGTAAAATAGTTGACAGTTCTCTTTGAAAAGTGTGTTTTTATCATCACAGTGACAGCTCCAAACCATCTGCAGAGCTTTATCATCACATAATCATTATGTTCAAGGCAAAGGTAAACAAAGCTTGACAATTCGAATTCCAATCATTAATAGCTGTTAACTGTAACTTCCACGGCCAGTCTCTTCCTTCTAAAGACAGAATATGTTTTCTAATGTATTTTCTAACAAAGCAGGGAGTTTTTCAAAATGTCTACATTTTAACTATAGTGTTAGCTGCATAATTAACTATGTTTCCTCTATTTACTACAGGCAGTCAAACAGCATAACCTGCATTTAAGGTAAGGTTTTCAATAAACAGTTCCTTGTTTGAACAAAACAATTCTTTCGAGCTAGCTTAAATAAACATACATGGCAGGTAATGTGTAATATGGTCCTATATTGCCATCTAGGGGTTCTGATTACATTTGCAAACCACTCAGCCAATCCTCAATAGCTATATAAAAGAATATTATATCACTACCTATTATGTATCTGATGTATATATTACAAAAGCACAGGCATGCATCAAAGGTTAGGGTTGATGCCTAAACAGCGAGGGAACTACGATTTTGTATCCTGAATAGCTTTGCTTTCTTTAACCGATCAGCATAAAGAGCAGGAATTTTTTTGAAGGACATGTAAAGTGTGTCAAATTTGGTGAAGCTCAGTAAATGGTTCCAAAGGTATGGGGGGTCCGGAAATAATATTACAATCAACCTATATATTCTGGTTTCCCAGACGTAATTTCTATACCCGCATAACTACGAATCTCTTGAACTGTCGGTCACCAAATTTTTATTTCACTGGGTCATTCCCATTCATTCAATGTCTTTTCTTTTTTTGGTGAAAATCTGTTTAGTGGGCCTTAGAGATATAAGGAAAATTAAAGCGCACAGTGCACATGTCAATGTATTTATGTAGCAAATAGGTTCCACCCATCTAGATTCCTAGGATTTTTAGCTGTTGACAACACAGTTTTTGGACTTTTATTGTGAGTGAGTCTCAATACCTGGGTCTCACTCATGGTAACTTCACAGTTTTTGGAGTACTAACCGACTCTGTCTACCTTTTAAGAATAGGTTGCTGTTGTGCAGCTAGGGTAAGAGGCGCCGGGCTGGTATCATGATAACGTGTGCACACATTTGCAGGCTGCATGTGTAAGATTACCATAATACAAAGTCTGCTATCTGCACACAGGTAGCTTTTCAAAGAAGGAATTCTTCAAAAATTGCTTCTGACTTGGGATACATGCAAAAACAACAGTTGATGGACAGAATGCAGAACAATGTCATACATTCACCCCAGTACAGAGATCTGGGCCTAAATCCATCGTTGTTTTGCTCACCATGCCATTCCAGTTTGAACCCAGTCATTTGCAAATCAGTCTTGACCCTGTGCCTCAAGGGAACAGTCCAACCCGAACTGCCAAGCCAGGTCCTCCTCTGTCCATCATCCCCTTTGGTATCGCTGACTTGGGATAGGCCTTATATTGCATGTGGGCATTTATACAGCAGGTCTGCAGTACTTATAGAAAGTCGGGGATGATTACAGTGTGTACACATTACAGGTGAAAACGGCCCTAAAGTAGAGTGTGGCTCTACTTAGGACCAAAGGGTCCAGTGAGGTATCAATCTGGGCTAAAACATGCACCGCGTGAATGAATTTCTAGTCCCAAACATCCTGCGTAAACCACTTTAAGATTAGTCATGTTTCCTTGGATCAAGCCATAATCGGATTCCAGGCCTTTGTCTCCCCTGCTGAGCCAAGTTAATTACATTGCTCTCAAGCAGAGGGATCAAGGGCATCCCCGCACAATATAGCAATTAACAGTGCTTGACCCTGTTCCTGGGAAAGGGTGGGGTGTGGACAAAATCTGCATCTATTAATTAGCTTGCCACACTGCACCTTTGGAATAAAAGAGCAAGGCATGAACTCTAGAGCCAACACAGGAGAGGCTCCACTTGGAATTTTGTTTGTGGGAAGGGATTGGGTAGGTGTGTCATCAAGGGGTAAAGCTGAGGGTTTCAGGGGATCTCTTTCCACAGATATCTTGAAATTGCCATTTTGGTTTGCCCCAGAATGCTGTGCATGAGGGTTGCGAGAGGGGTGGAGAGATGATATGAGAACCTAGGATTAGCCAGTGGTGCTTGGCTCCTAGAACTTTCCACTCCAATTAAAAGTCCCTTCACAAGGGGGGATAGATGAGTATACACTGAACCTTGGAGTAACAATGGCAAAATAGTATTCAGGTGAACAGAGAAGCCAACTGATGCGTTGCAAGGATAGAGTTAAGGACTTTGACTCCAGCTGACCTACAGGACTAGGATGGGTTTCTCCAGAGCCAGAGGTGCTGGCCTCCTTATGCACCCTGAGAAACAATTGTGCGAATGTACCTGCTGGGTAACCCTGGATGGTTCCAATAGGACTTCTATTAACTGATCATGGATTCTGCCCAGGCCCAGACTTGCTGTAGCGGGCACCGGGCAATCCCCCGTTGCGCCGCACGGGTGGGTGGCCGGTTTGGGGCCCCTGGGGGCCGTTTTTGTTCCAGGGCCATCTTTGCAGCATAGCTGCAAAATCGGCCCTGTAACAAAATCGGCCGAAAACCGGCCCCGGCAAAGAGCTCGGCGGCACCCACAACCCCCTACCCCCCTGGGGGGAGGGGGAGACGGGGGACAGCCGAGCACTTTGCCAGGGCCGGTTTTGGTTCCAGTCCTGCCCTGATTCTGCCTACCCACGGTGCCCTTTAAGAAGTCAGGAGGATTAGGGGCCTGGGGAGAGTGGAGGGGAGGCTGTTTTGTTGCCTGGATGCAGAAGGACTGTACAATATATGCCCACTAGCAGTAGTAAAGCCCCTGGACGCATGATGAAAACAACTTTGGCTCAGGGAGACAGAAAATCCATCTCCCCACAAATGCACTTAGAGGCAGGAGGCCTGATGAAACTGCCCATTCTGGTAAGGCTGTACACAAGGAGCAAAACAAGCCAAAGATCATCAGAATTGCCTCTGCGGGGACAGATATATGCCTGTTCAAAGATTGAGCTCTTGGTGGATAAGAAACAAAGTGAACCTCATGTCAACTAAGGGGTCGGCACACCTTTATTTATTGAGCATGGGGAGGTGGTGTGCATGGGACCCCCTTCCTGGTGATCTCTCTTGGCACTGAGGACCTCATGCACCAGGGCGAGCACAATTCATGGAGCCCCAGAGGAACTTATCCCCAGGGACACATAGGAGTAAGGGTTCAGGAAGTGGGGCGCCACCAAGTCTCCTGAATGCAGTGTGCTGCCACTGCTCCTTGTTCCCATGTCTGAGGGGAGGAGGACGGTCTCTGCCCTAGTTGCTTCCTGGTACAAAGATGCTGGAGGGAGAAATCAGCTGTAAGGCTCCTGCACTGTCACCAGGGCACGTGTCATCTGGCCAGAGAGCCACCTGGCCAGTACGGAAATGGGCTCTCCGTGCTTCCCCACAAACAGCAGTCAGTGTGTGCTCCTTGAGGGACCAGAGCACTTGTAAAAAAGAAAACTTTATAAATGCGGTGCCAGGCCATCTGACATTAAAAACAGAGGGAACAGCATGGAAGAAGAGACAATAATAAAATATGCAGGGGGCGTGGCTTGGCCAGCGAACATGGCGATCGTGTAGAGCCGAAGCTCCGACCAGCCTTTAGCAATCCTACCGTGATATCCTGGCCCCGGTCATCTGTTGAAGTTCCCTGCGACGCCGTGTGTGTCCTGGTCCCGGAGTGCTCGGGGGACAGAGTTTGGGAGCACGGAGTCCGCCCCTGGGGCGGAGAGAAGATTCGGTGGGAGACCGCGTGACAGGAGCTCCGACGCGGCCCACTGCGCCGGGACCTCGATTTCTGAAGCCCCATCCCGACGCACACTGACTGACTGACTGGGACGGCCGCGCCGAGGGCTGAGATCCAGAGAGGCTCCGGCCACAAGGCACCTTGGAGATCCTGGGTCACGGAGGCAGTACTCCCCGATCGGCGACGCGGCAGGAGACGGGCCGTGGTGCATTTGTGGCAGACGCCGGCAACGGGAACGGCCGGGGAGAGCGGCCGCCATCTTGGCTTGGGGAGAAGTCGGCACTGCATCGCGGAGCCCGCATCTGCTGTGAGGGTGGCCGCCCCGAGCACATAGGCTGCAGCCCGGGTCCAGGTTAGTCCGGGTCCGGCGGAGTGCCGTGCGGGGTGGTTGCTGGGCAGCCTTGTGCATCGGGGGTCGGGCCGGGCCCCGGGCTCTTCATCACTCGGGGCGCCACCCCATCTGGTCCTTGAGGCCCTGGCCCCATGGGGAGCGGAGCAGCGTCAAGCAGTGTGAGGGGCTACTGCAGGCCCGGTGGAGGTGGGCGCAAGTGGCACAGTGAGGCTCTGCAGCATATCGGGAGCCGGATTGGGCCCCGGTGAACACTACTGGGGTGCGGCCCGTATAGTGGCATCCTTGCTGGCAAGGCATCGTGAGGCTGTGGCTACCAGCAGGGGATCCTAGGGAGATAGCCGGGAGCGGCGCTACTATCTGCAGTCGCCGACAGGGGCTCGCAGGCCGGCACCATCCCCCAGCCGGCAGGTAGCTAGAGGTGAGCGATTGTGCCGGGTGGTGTCGGTGGGGACATCGGCGGAGACGGGGGCCTCCCTCCCCGAGGGCATCATGACGCGGGGAACGCAAGGCAAACAGGGCCCCATAGACAAATTTACCGAAGCTGCTGGCGCTAAAGGAACGCAGGTCCAAGTGCCCGACAATGCTGCGCTCATGGCTGCAATCACGCAGTCCAGAGACGTCCTGGATGCTAAAATTGGGGCAGTGGGATCGGATGTTATGCTCCTCCGGCAGGACTTGCGCAATACCGTGGAACGCATAACAGGCGCCGAAACACGCATATCTGCTGTTGAGGACGACGTGACCACCTTAAAAATGAGGGTCGTTGCCCTTGAAAGAACACAGAAAGACCTGGTCTCGAGGGCTGAGGAGGCGGATGGCCGTGCCAGACGCAGCAACCTTCGCCTTTTGGGCTTTCCAGAAGACTGCGAGAAGGGCAGCGCGGAGCGTTTTCTGACGCAGTGGCTGGAGGGTTGGATGCCGGCCGACACCCTGTCCTGCTGATTTGTGGTGGAAAGGGCTCATCGGGCGCTGACACAGAAACCACCTCCGGGTGAGCGCCCTCGTTCGATGATAGCAAAATTACTGAACTATGCCGACAGGGACGCCATTCTGAAACAGGCGAGGCTAAAGGGCAAACTGACATTTGAAAACTCCACCATTCTTATCTTCCTGGATTACACGAAGCTGGTCCAACAACAGAGACAGTCGTTCACTGCAGCCAAGGCTCGCCTCCGGGGCTTGAAATTGCCTTATGCTCTGCTTTATCCAGCGAGGTTGCGGGTCGTCTTCTAGTCCTGCACTCTCTTCTTTGACACACCAGAAGACGTCTTTCGTTGGACGGATGAAACTGTCAAGGTGCGCGTCAACACGATGGGGGGGTGGAGAATCAGACTCCTCAGCCGGGGGCCCTTCTGGTAGGGGTCCCAAGAAGCAGCGAAAGCGCCGTGGCAGATCCCGCTCGAGTTGTGACTCGCGGTCCAGATCTAAGACACGTCCAGACGAGGGCCTGCAGGAGGCTCAGGAGAATGTGTCCTGAAAGTAGGAGGAACTGACATTGGCTTCAAACTTTGCTTGATTGACCGGGGCTTCTGGCTTGGCAGGAGGCCACACTTGCTCAGGGTGAAAGAAGGGACGACAGCCTAGTTCTATATGGGCTGTGACTTGGGGATCCATTGGAGGAGGTGCTCCCGTGCTCCCTGTTGGGGCCGAGACCACGCTCCGACCACGACAGGTGCTTCCATGTTTGGGAGGTGCGGGGTGGGGGGAGGAGGGGAAGTTGCGGGGGTTTGTGACTGTTTTGGTACAAGGGGGGGGTTGCGTGCAATTTGCTGCTGTCGTCATCTGCTGGGAACTGCCATATCTGCCCACTGCGGGCCTGACACTACTTATTGTTCTTTCTACAAATGTCGGATAGTGGAGGATCACGGCTAGGTCCCTGTGGGACTCGCCTGTTGAGTTGGAATGTGAGAGGGATGCTGGACAAGGTGAAGAGGGGAGCTGTATTCGCCTGGGCTAAGAAGAGGGGCACTGATATCCTGTTGTTGCAAAAAACCCACCTCCTTGGCACCAAGGCGCTTTGCTTGCAGCGTAATGGTTTCACACTGGCCTTCCACTCGGGCTTCACAAGGGGATCACGGGGAGTGGCCATTCTTATACACCGTAGGGTTCCCTTTAGTCTCAGGCGCACTTGGGTGGATACACAGGGCAGGTATGTGTTTGTACAAGGGGAGATTGGGGGTGAGGTGGTGATCATTGGAAGCGTATATGCGCCGCCCCCCCCCCCCTGCAATGGGCTCTGGTGGAGAAGTTGATGTCTCTCTGGGTCGATATGCCTTCTGCCCTGTCTGTGGTGGGGGGGACTGGAACGACGTTATGAATGTTTCATGTGACAGGTGGCGGAGCACTGCTGGCGCGGGTGGGGATGAGATGAGGGGAGAGCAGGCGACCAGGTTGAGGGATATGGCCACAGGATTGGACTGGGTTGACTCCTGGAGATACAAACACGGGGCGCGCAGGGAATTCACGTACTATTCCTCGGCCCGAGAATTGTTTTCGAGGCTGGATTACATATTTGTCCTGCGGGTAATGGCCAATAAGATCTTGTCAGCTGAGATACTACCACGGGCACTGTCGGATCACTCCCCGGTATATGTTGTTCTAGACACGGGCCGCGCTAGGCAGCCGTTCAGGTGGCGTATGTCGCCTTGGCAACTAATGCAGGGCCCTTACCGTGCTCACATCACTCGTGAACTAGCGTACTACCTGTCCGCGAACGAGGGCACGGTGGAGTCCCCGGCGGTGCTGTGGGAAGCTATGAAGCCCACACTACGGGGAATCGATATCTCGTGGTGCGCGGCGGCTGGGAGGGAAAAGCGTAGGGACCTTGTGCGGCGTGAGGCTGAATTGGAGGATTTGGAGCGCAGAGGTCGGGGGGAGGACGGTGGACAGGCACGGCGCCAGTTAGTGCTGGCACAACAACAATACACCTCAGTGCTACTGGACGAGGCCCGACAAGCCTGGCTTGCTACCCGTAGCCGCATATATCAGTGGGGCGACAAATCGTGCAAGATGCTACATCGCCTATGTCAGGGCATCATGCATGCCCAGCCGTTGCCCCAGATAGTTGCGCCGGACGGGGAACCGCTCTTGGATCCTGCTGTGATAGCTGGTAGCTTTGCCTTGTACTATGAGACACTATATGCTCCCCGGATGTGCTTGGAGGCGGAGGTGGTACAGCGGTTCATAGATGACCTCCCTCCGAGGGCCGTCTCAGATGAGGTTCGTGAGGTGCTGGATCGGCCTTAATAAGATGAAGAGTTAACCACGGCACTGGGTGAACTGAACCCGGGTAAGGCGCCAGGCCCGAATGGGTTCCCGAGCGAATTCTTTAAACAGTTTGCGACGCAGCTGACCCCCCACTTCCGGCCGGTCATTGAGGAGGCGCGTGAGAGTGGTAAGCTTCCTCCGGATTGGAGGCATGCGGAGGTCGTTGTCTTCCTGAAGCCGGGGCGGCCACCGGAGAGGCATGAGTCCTACCGCCCGATTTCGTTGCTTAACACCGAGGCCAAGCTGTTGGCGAAGGCCCTCGCCAATAGACTCAAACCCCACATTACTGACCTTGTACACCCCGACCAAGCTGGCTTCATGCCGCAACGCGCCACTCGACACAACATCAGGAGAGCCCAGGTTGCGATTTCGGCCTGGCGAGGGTTAGGAGAACGGGCTGCACTGCTGCTGGCGGACATTTATTCATTTAGCTGTTTTATAGCACGCTCTATTACTACCAGAGTATCCTGGCGCGAAAAAGAAAACAAGCAAGTGGCCATCGGAAAAGAATTATAAAAGCTAATAGGCAATTCTGAAAAGATAAGTTTTGAGTGCCTTCTTAAAAGGAACGAAATTTTCAATCGATCTCAAGGGTAGAGGTAGGGTGTTCCAAGTCCGAGCTGCGACAACAGCAAGCGACTGGCCTCCCAGACGTACTCGCTGAAAGCGGGGCACTCTCAAGAAATTACAGTCAGATGAGCGTAGAGACCGAGTGGGGACATAGTGGCTAAATCTTTTCCTCAGGTAAGAAGGCCCAAGGCCATTGACTGCCTTGAATGCTAAAGTAAGGATTTTAAAAATTATCCTTTGCGCAATCGGCAGCCAATGTAGTTCCTTCATATGTATTCGCACACTTTCTCTACTTCGGACTTTGCACAGCAAACGTACCGTCGCATTTTGGATAATCTGCAGTCGGGCAACTAAGAAGGCCGGAGTTCCGCTAAAAAGAGAGTTGGCGTAGTCGAGCCGAGATAAAATTAAAGCCCTCGCAACCGACTCTCTTGCTGAAGATGGCAGATAAGGAAAGAACTTTCTCATGGCTTTAAGGGATCCGAAGCACACCCCTGTGAGTTTTTTATGTGTGCCTCGAATCTCAGATCCTCTCCAAACCAAACTCCCAAATTCTTTGCAGAGATAGTAACTGAGCCTGGTTGGGGAAAATCAGACGGCCACAAGAGTTCTCTAAAATTGGGCGGAAATTGGCCGTACAACAAAACTTCAGTTTTGTCTTCGTTGCACTTCAGCTGTGCCACTGCTAGCCAGTTAAACACAGCGGAAAGGCACGAACGGACAACCTCTGTGTTAGTTGCTGCATCCGGCCAAGTAAATAAAAGCTGCGTATCGTCTGCATACGCTATGATTTTTGCTCCCATTTGTTCGGCCAGCACAATAAGAGGGGTAAGGTATATATTAAAAAGCAGGGGGCTCAATGTAGATCCCTGAGGAACCCCGGTAGTAAGGGGCCTAATTGAGGATGAAAAAGGTGGGATCCAAACCTGCTGAGACCTGTCCGATAGAAAAGACTTCACCCATTCCAATGCTGAACCCAGTACACCAATCTCAGCCAAACGAGTCAGGAGGAGTGAGTGCGGGACAGTGTCAAAAGCAGCAGAGAGGTCCAATAAAATCAGAGCCGCTCTGCCGCCACTGTCCAGGCACTCCCTGATTGCCTCAGTTACCTCCACCAAAGCCGACTCCGTGCTATAAGATGCACGGAAGCCAGACTGAGCAGGATGTAAAACCTCCGAGGATTCTACAAAGGCATTCAACTGAGCAAATGCAAGTTTCTCACCAATTTTTGCCATAGCTGGGAGAAGAGATATGGGTCTATAGTTACTAGGCACAGTTGGACCTGCACCTGTCTTCTTCAACAAGGGAAGCAGCTTAGCCTGTTTCCATTCGTTAGGAACCCTAGCTGTTGTAAAATATAAGCCCATTATTTGAGAAACCTCAGGTGCCACTACTTCTGCCACTTCAGCCAACACCCTGGCCGGGCAGGTATCACCAGGGGCACCGGATTTTAACGATTTAATTGCCACAAGGTATCATCCACTGAAGGTGGAATAAAACTCTCCATAGTGTAAATGGGTGAAACATTAGGTCCAACATTATCAGCAGTCCAACTCCCACTGCCAATTGGTCTAAGACTTTGTTGAATTTTAGCGATTTTTGTCAAGAAAAAGGAGGAGAGACTTTCGCACTATTCAGTGGAGGGTTTCATCGATATTTGTTCGGCACATGGAGAAAGAAAACTCTTAACTATAGAAAAAATTTCACGGCTGTTGTTATTCGCCCTCTCAATTCTTCTAGCAAAATATTCAGTTTTAGCCAGTTTGATGTTAGCATAATATTCTCGCTGAGCCGAGCGGTAAGCTGCCTTCGCTTGTGGGCAATAGGCCACCCTCCATACTCGCTCCAATTTTTTGCAAGCTAGTTTACTAGTGCGTAGTTGGGGCGAATACCAGGGTTGCGAAGGAGTCATCCTACTTCTACCAGGATCTGTCACCTTCGATGAGACAGACATAGCCGCTCGTATCCAACTGTCAAAGATCTGCACTGCAGAAACTAATTCTCCTCCCGAAATGGGCCTATTCTGATCAAGCCAAGCAGAGAAATTACCTACATTGATCTTTGGGGGGCACATATTCATAGAGGCCTTGGGTGAATCTTTCATGGCCGACCACGAAAATCTGATAAGCTGATGATCAGTCCAAGTTAATATTTGGGGGGCCTCAACCTCAGCGGAAAGTTAGAACAGATGACATCTAAAATATGCCCGCCTGTATGTGTAGGGGAGGAAACCCATTGGGTTAGAGAGGCCAGGTCAAAGAAGTCAGATAGAAGCTTACTTTCCTGACGTTCCTGACAGTCTACATGAATATTTAGGTCACCGAGCAGTAAAAAACGAGAAAACCTCACTGCTCTGGGAACGAGAGTCTCTAAGAGAGCTTTAAGAAAGAGACCAGAGGGGCCCGGAGGTCGGTAAATAAGGGAGCCACCCAATGTAAAATGTGGGGACAAAAGTAAAGAAAAATTCACAATCTCACACTCCGCGAGATTATCTAAATCTTCAACATTAAGAACCCAAGAGTCTCTAAAAATAATTGCTAACCCTCCACCCCTACCACTAACCCTATCCTTCCTTCGGATTTTGAACCCTCTGGGAATGGCCAATTCGATGTCAGGAGCACATGAACCGTTCAACCAAGTTTCCGTGATAAATAGCAGGTCCAAAGTACCATCTTCTAGCAAAGAAAAAATTTCTGAAGCATGTTTGCACATTGAGCGCGCATTTATTAAAGCCGCTGAAATAGAAACTAAGTCACAGATGAAATTTGATGAAGTGATATTGTTGGTACAGCATGCAAAGCCGCAGGCAGAGCAAGAGTTGAGCCTTACAGGGTCAATATCAACACATGTTAATCCTTTATCTAATGATGGACGTAAGGCCATCAAATTCAACCGCGTGTATCTAATCTTAGTTGTAATCAAGGTCTGCGCCTGCATGACAGCCCGCCCTGCGTCCGCCACGTCCGAGGCGCGGACGGGCGCAGACGGGCTGACCTTTGGCTTACCTTCGGCGCGCCTAAGGGGCGCCCGCCATGCGCGACCGCTGCGTGCTATTGCAGGCATGCTAATTTTATGCCGTGTCCTCTCTCCCCCAGCTAGAACGCTGCCACCAGTTCTGCTGGGGAGATGGACTACTCTCAAGATGGCCGCCCGCCCTCACCACCACCGTAACAACAGCCGCGGTGAAAGGGGCCAGGAGAGGCTTGTCAAGATTAACGGGTGAGTCAGAGCTCGCCCGCGATGTACCTGCACAACGAAAAAGGGTTAGGCAGAATAAAATATAGATAAAAGGGATACGATAGTTTTGTTATAAAAAACGAACAAACAGTCCTAAAATCACCGCTGTTCTAACTAATATGGCCACAAGCAAAGCGGGAGTAACAGGGAGCTGCCACCACCCCAAACACACCGCAAAGACTACCGGCCTCGGCTGAATTTATGCCGTGTCCTCTCTCCCCCAGCTAGAACGCTGCCACCAGTTCTGCTGGGGAGAGGGACTACTCTCAAGATGGCCCCCGCCCTCACCACCACCGTAACAACAGCCGCAGTGAAAGGGGCCAGGAGAGGCTTGTCAAGATTAACGGGTGAGTCAGAGCTCGCCCGCGATGTACCTGCACAACGAAAAAGGGTTAGGCAGAATAAAATATAGATAAAAGGGATACGATAGTTTTGTTATAAAAAACGAACAAACAGTCTTAAAATCACAGCTGTTCTAACTAATATGGCCACAAGCAAAGCGGGAGTAACAGGGAGCTGCCACCACCCCAAACACACCGCAAAGACTACCGGCCTCGGCTGAATTTATGCCGTGTCCTCTCTCCCCCAGCTAGAACGCTGCCACCAGTTCTGCTGGGGAGAGGGACTACTCTCAAGATGGCCGCCCGCCCTCACCACCACCGTAACAACAGCCGCAGTGAAAGGGGCCAGGAGAGGCTTGTCAAGATTAACGGGTGAGTCAGAGCTTGCCCGCGATGTACCTGCACAACGAAAAAGGGTTAGGCAGAATAAAATATAGATAAAAGGGATACGATAGTTTTGTTATAAAAAACGAACAAACAGTCTTAAAATCACCGCTGTTCTAACTAATATGGCCACAAGCAAAGCGGGAGTAACAGGGAGCTGCCACCACCCCAAACACACCGCAAAGACTACCGGCCTCGGCTGAATTTATGCTGTGTCCTCTCTCCCCCAGCTAGAACGCTGCCACCAGTTCTGCTGGGGAGAGGGACTACTCTCAAGATGGCCGCCCGCCCTCACCACCACCGTAACAACAGCCGCGGTGAAAGGGGCCAGGAGAGGCTTGTCAAGATTAACGGGTGAGTCAGAGCTCGCCCGCGATGTACCTGCACAACGAAAAAGGGTTAGGCAGAATAAAATATAGATAAAAGGGATACGATAGTTTTGTTATAAAAAACGAACAAACAGTCTTAAAATCACCGCTGTTCTAACTAATATGGCCACAAGCAAAGCGGGAGTAACAGGGAGCTGCCACCACCCCAAACACACCGCAAAGACTACCGGCCTCGGCTGAATTTATGCCGTGTCCTCTCTCCCCCAGCTAGAACGCTGCCACCAGTTCTGCTGGGGAGAGGGACTACTCTCAAGATGGCCGCCCGCCCTCACCACCACCGTAACAACAGCCGCAGTGAAAGGGGCCAGGAGAGGCTTGTCAAGATTAACGGGTGAGTCAGAGCTTGCCCGCGATGTACCTGCACAACGAAAAAGGGTTAGGCAGAATAAAATATAGATAAAAGGGATACAATAGTTTTGTTATAAAAAACGAACAAACGGTCTTAAAATCACCGCTGTTCTAACTAATATGGCCACAAGCAAAGCGGGAGTAACAGGGAGCTGCCACCACCCCAAACACACCGCAAAGACTACGGCATCGGCTGAATTTATGCCGTGTCCTCTCTCCCCCAGCTAGAACGCTGCCACCAGTTCTGCTGGGGAGAGGGACTACTCTCAAGATGGCCGCCCACCCTCACCACCACCGTAACAACAGCCGCGGTGAAAGGGGCCAGGAGAGGCTTGTCAAGATTAACGGGTGAGTCAGAGCTCGCCCGCGATGTACCTGCACAACGAAAAAGGGTTAGGCAGAATAAAATATAGATAAAAGGGATACGATAGTTTTGTTATAAAAAACGAACAAACAGTCCTAAAATCAGCGCTGTTCTAACTAATATGGCCACAAGCAAAGCGGGAGTAACAGGGAGCTGCCACCACCCCAAACACACCGCAAAGACTACCGGCCTCGGCTGAATTTATGCCGTGTCCTCTCTCCCCCAGCTAGAACGCTGCCACCAGTTCTGCTGGGGAGAGGGACTACTCTCAAGATGGCCCCCGCCCTCACCACCACCGTAACAACAGCCGCGGTGAAAGGGGCCAGGAGAGGCTTGTCAAGATTAACGGGTGAGTCAGAGCTCGCCCGCGATGTACCTGCACAACGAAAAAGGGTTAGGCAGAATAAAATATAGATAAAAGGGATACGATAGTTTTGTTATAAAAAACGAACAAACAGTCTTAAAATCACCGCTGTTCTAACTAATATGGCCACAAGCAAAGCGGGAGTAACAGGGAGCTGCCACCACCCCAAACACACCGCAAAGACTACCGGCCTCGGCTGAATTTATGCCGTGTCCTCTCTCCCCCAGCTAGAACGCTGCCACCAGTTCTGCTGGGGAGAGGGACTACTCTCAAGATGGCCGCCCGCCCTCACCACCACCGTAACAACAGCCGCAGTGAAAGGGGCCAGGAGAGGCTTGTCAAGATTAACGGGTGAGTCAGAGCTTGCCCGCGATGTACCTGCACAACGAAAAAGGGTTAGGCAGAATAAAATATAGATAAAAGGGATACGATAGTTTTGTTATAAAAAACGAACAAACGGTCTTAAAATCACCGCTGTTCTAACTAATATGGCCACAAGCAAAGCGGGAGTAACAGGGAGCTGCCACCACCCCAAACACACCGCAAAGACTACCGGCATCGGCTGAATTTATGCCGTGTCCTCTCTCCCCCAGCTAGAACGCTGCCACCAGTTCTGCTGGGGAGAGGGACTACTCTCAAGATGGCCGCCCACCCTCACCACCACCGTAACAACAGCCGCGGTGAAAGGGGCCAGGAGAGGCTTGTCAAGATTAACGGGTGAGTCAGAGCTCGCCCGCGATGTACCTGCACAACGAAAAAGGGTTAGGCAGAATAAAATATAGATAAAAGGGATACGATAGTTTTGTTATAAAAAACGAACAAACAGTCCTAAAATCACCGCTGTTCTAACTAATATGGCCACAAGCAAAGCGGAAGTAACAGGGAGATGCCACCACCCCAAACACACCGCAAAGACTACCGGCCTCGGCTGAATTTATGCCGTGTCCTCTCTCCCCCAGCTAGAACGCTGCCACCAGTTCTGCTGGGGAGAGGGACTACTCTCAAGATGGCCCCCGCCCTCACCACCACCGTAACAACAGCCGCGGTGAAAGGGGCCAGGAGAGGCTTGTCAAGATTAACGGGTGAGTCAGAGCTCGCCCGCGATGTACCTGCACAACGAAAAAGGGTTAGGCAGAATAAAATATAGATAAAAGGGATACGATAGTTTTGTTATAAAAAACGAACAAACAGTCTTAAAATCACCGCTGTTCTAACTAATATGGCCACAAGCAAAGCGGGAGTAACAGGGAGCTGCCACCACCCCAAACACACCGCAAAGACTACCGGCCTCGGCTGAATTTATGCCGTGTCCTCTCTCCCCCAGCTAGAACGCTGCCACCAGTTCTGCTGGGGAGAGGGACTACTCTCAAGATGGCCGCCCGCCCTCACCACCACCATAACAACAGCCGCAGTGAAAGGGGCCAGGAGAGGCTTGTCAAGATTAACGGGTGAGTCAGAGCTTGCCCGCGATGTACCTGCACAACGAAAAAGGGTTAGGCAGAATAAAATATAGATAAAAGGGATACAATAGTTTTGTTATAAAAAACGAACAAACGGTCTTAAAATCACCGCTGTTCTAACTAATATGGCCACAAGCAAAGCGGGAGTAACAGGGAGCTGCCACCACCCCAAACACACCGCAAAGACTACCGGCATCGGCTGAATTTATGCCGTGTCCTCTCTCCCCCAGCTAGAACGCTGCCACCAGTTCTGCTGGGGAGAGGGACTACTCTCAAGATGGCCGCCCACCCTCACCACCACCGTAACAACAGCCGCGGTGAAAGGGGCCAGGAGAGGCTTGTCAAGATTAACGGGTGAGTCAGAGCTCGCCCGCGATGTACCTGCACAACAAAAAAGGGTTAGGCAGAATAAAATATAGATAAAAGGGATACGATAGTTTTGTTATAAAAAACGAACAAACAGTCTTAAAATCACCGCAGTTCTAACTAATATGGCCACAAGCAAAGCGGGAGTAACAGGGAGCTGTCACCACCCCAAACACACCGCAAAGACTACCGGCCTCGGCTGAATTTATGCTGTGTCCTCTCTCCCCCAGCTAGAACGCTGCCACCAGTTCTGCTGGGGAGAGGGACTACTCTCAAGATGGCCGCCCGCCCTCACCACCGTAACAACAGCCGCGGTGAAAGGGGCCAGGAGAGGCTTGTCAAGATTAACGGGTGAGTCAGAGCTCGCCCGCGATGTACCTGCACAACGAAAAAGGGTTAGGCAGAATAAAATATAGATAAAAGGGATACGATAGTTTTGTTATAAAAAACGAACAAACAGTCTTAAAATCACAGCTGTTCTAACTAATATGGCCACAAGCAAAGCGGGAGTAACAGGGAGCTGCCACCACCCCAAACACACCGCAAAGACTACCGGCCTCGGCTGAATTTATGCCGTGTCCTCTCTCCACCAGCTAGAACGCTGCCACCAGTTCTGCTGGGGAGAGGGACTACTCTCAAGATGGCCGCCCGCCCTTACCACCACCGTAACAACAGCCGCTGTGAAAGGGGCCAGGAAAGGCTAGTCAAGATTAACGTGTGAGTCAGAGCTCGCCCGCGATGTACCTGCACAACGAAAAAGGGTTAGGCAGAATAAAATATAGATAAAAGGGATACGATAGTTTTGTTATAAAAAACAAACAAACAGTCTTAAAATCACCGCTGTTCTAACTAATATGGCCACAAGCAAAGCGGGAGTAACAGGGAGCTGCCACCACCCCAAACACACCGCAAAGACTACCGGCCTCGGCTGAATTTATGCCGTGTCCTCTCTCCCCCAGCTAGAACGCTGCCACCAGTTCTGCTGGGGAGAGGGACTACTCTCAAGATGGCCGCCCGCCCTCACCACCACCGTAACAACAGCCGCAGTGAAAGGGGCCAGGAGAGGCTTGTCAAGATTAACGGGTGAGTCAGAGCTTGCCCGCGATGTACCTGCACAACGAAAAAGGGTTAGGCAGAATAAAATATAGATAAAAGGGATACGATAGTTTTGTTATAAAAAACGAACAAACGGTCTTAAAATCACCGCTGTTCTAACTAATATGGCCACAAGCAAAGCGGGAGTAACAGGGAGCTGCCACCACCCCAAACACACCGCAAAGACTACCGGCATCGGCTGAATTTATGCCGTGTCCTCTCTCCCCCAGCTAGAACGCTGCCACCAGTTCTGCTGGGGAGAGGGACTACTCTCAAGATGGCCGCCCACCCTCACCACCACCGTAACAACAGCCGCGGTGAAAGGGGCCAGGAGAGGCTTGTCAAGATTAACGGGTGAGTCAGAGCTCGCCCGCGATGTACCTGCACAACAAAAAAGGGTTAGGCAGAATAAAATATAGATAAAAGGGATACGATAGTTTTGTTATAAAAAACGAACAAACAGTCTTAAAATCACCGCAGTTCTAACTAATATGGCCACAAGCAAAGCGGGAGTAACAGGGAGCTGTCACCACCCCAAACACACCGCAAAGACTACCGGCCTCGGCTGAATTTATGCTGTGTCCTCTCTCCCCCAGCTAGAACGCTGCCACCAGTTCTGCTGGGGAGAGGGACTACTCTCAAGATGGCCGCCCGCCCTCACCACCGTAACAACAGCCGCGATGAAAGGGGCCAGGAGAGGCTTGTCAAGATTAACGGGTGAGTCAGAGCTCGCCCGCGATGTACCTGCACAACGAAAAAGGGTTAGGCAGAATAAAATATAGATAAAAGGGATACGATAGTTTTGTTATAAAAAACGAACAAACAGTCTTAAAATCACAGCTGTTCTAACTAATATGGCCACAAGCAAAGCGGGAGTAACAGGGAGATGCCACCACCCCAAACACACCGCAAAGACTACCGGCCTCGGCTGAATTTATGCCGTGTCCTCTCTCCACCAGCTAGAACGCTGCCACCAGTTCTGCTGGGGAGAGGGACTACTCTCAAGATGGCCGCCCGCCCTCACAACCACCGTAACAACAGCCGCTGTGAAAGGGGCCAGGAAAGGCTAGTCAAGATTAACGTGTGAGTCAGAGCTCGCCCGCGATGTACCTGCACAACGAAAAAGGGTTAGGCAGAATAAAATATAGATAAAAGGGATACGATAGTTTTGTTATAAAAAACAAACAAACAGTCTTAAAATCACCGCTGTTCTAACTAATATGGCCACAAGCAAAGCGGGAGTAACAGGGAGCTGCCACCACCCCAAACACACCGCCTGGACAGGGCGTTTGACTCCCTGAGCTGGACGTATTTATTTGCCCTATTGGGGCGTCTAAATCTCGGGCCCCGATTTTTAGCGTATGTGCGGCTCCTATACACAGACCTCACGGCCGCGGTGCGAGTAGGCGGAGGGGTCTCCCGCTCTTTCAGTATCCGCCGGGGGACAAGGCAGGGTTGTCCCCTCTCCCAATATCTATTCGCACTGGCGATGGAACCCCTTGCGGCATGGGTGCGGATTGACGCCCAGCTGAGGGGCTTCCAGTGGTCGTCCGACGTGGCTGATAGAGTGGCTATGTATGCGGATGATGTGCTGTTTTTCCTCACGGACATCGAGCGCTCTGGACCTCGCATTTTGCGAATATTACAAATCTTTGGTGAAACATCGGGCCTCTATATGAACCCTAGTAAGTCTACCCTATGGACCCTGGGGGGTCCGCAGCATGTGGGGGACTGGGCCAATGAGCTACAGGTGACCGCTGATGGAGTAAAGTACCTGGGAGTGTACCTCACAGAGGACGCCGCCGTGGCCCGGGAGCGCAATATCACCCCAGTATGGGACCGTGTGCGGGAGGACCTCAAGGTCTGGGCCAGAATGCCCCTTTCCATACATGGTCGGTCCGCCATCTTTAAGATGGTGGCGCTTCCTCGCCTGCTCTATCAATTAGAAAATAACACGGTGCTGATCCCACAGGTTTGGTTCCGGCGTCTTAACACAGAGTTGAGTGGCTTTCTGTGGGAGGGGGGAGCTGTGCGGGTGGCCCTACGGACTTGCTTTCGCTCCACGTTCACGGGTGGGTTGGCCACCTCGGACGTCCTTTCATACTACCAGGCGTCCCACCTTCTGGTTTTGAATGATTGGTGGTACGCAGATAGGAGAGATCCCGCCTACATGGTGGAGCGAGCCCTGATGGGTACTGCCTCATTGCATACGCTCCTATACTCGGCACCCCTTAGGAGGTCCCTGCCGTCTATTACGCAGGTGGTCTTCCAGGTATGGCGGCAGGCTCTGCGTAGGGTGGATGGTGGAATGTCCTAACATTGGAGACCCCACTGTGGCAGAATGGTAGATTGCCCCAGCTCGCTGCCTTGATGGGCTTTAGGGAGTGGGACACAATTGGCATCTCCTCTTTGGGTGATGTCATGTCCGGGTGTGTCCTTAAGTCCTTCGACACTCTACGGGAGGAATTCGGGATGCCTCGTACCCCGTTCTACAAATATCTTCAAATCCGGCATGCGCTTACTCCGTACCTCCAGGGGGTGGAGGAAATACCTGAGTTTAGTCCCTTCGAAGCCCATCTTTTTATGGGGGAATTGCCTGACAGGAAGATATCCCGTATTTACCAAACCTTAGTGCGACATAGCTCCACAGACCTAGCGCAGCCTAAAACGATATGGGAACAGGATGTTGGGGAGCTTGATGAGGAAGACTGGGTTGAGGCACTGGAGGGACCCAGGGGAGCGGCCATTTCCATGTGCTTGCGACTTGTACAGTTCCGGTACCTCCATCGTACATATTACACTAGGCAGCGCCTGTGGAGGGCGGGTTTAATAGCCTCCCCAAATTCCCTCAGATGTGAGTCAGAAGTAGGTACGCTGCTGCACACTGTGTGGGAGTGTAGGGTCCTACAGAGGTTCTGGGATGGGGTGTTCCGATGCTTGAATGAGGCCCTGGCCTGGGGACTCCCGAGAAATCCTAAGCTGGCCCTCCTCCACGTGATGGCCGATGTGGGGGGCAATCGCTATTAGCGGCATCTTCTCTTGTTGGGACTAACCCTGGCTAAACGGGACATAGCGAGGTCCTGGAAGGCCCCCCGAGCCCCCTCACTTATAGCTTGGCAGAATGGGATGGACTTCTGCATGGGTCTGGAGCAGCCGATATATGTGGCCAGGGGCTGTCCTCAAAAACACTATAAGATCTGGAAACGGTGGGCAGACTACCGGGGTCTGGAACTGGACCCGCCACCTGAGGAAGATGCATTTCAGCTCCCCTGACAGCCCGACAGCTCAAGGTCCGGGCGGATGTTGTGGCACACTTGGCAGGAGGTTCATGTCCTCAATACCACACGGGTGGATTCTGCAGCGGCGCGCGCGGGGGGTGGGTGGGGTGGGGGGAGCGGAGGTAGGTGGGAGGCGGTGGGGTGTTTGATCCTGGGTTTTTCGCATATAATAGATTGACCATTACCAAATAATTGCATGTATTAATGCTTTACAATTTGCTACTAGTGATTGTCTCTGGTGTTCAGAGCATTGCTTGTTATAATTCCCATGCAATCAATAAAATCTGTTTTTTAAAAAAAAAAAAAATATGCAAGAACCGGGCCCAGTAGCACCCCATAATGTCCCTCGAATGGACTAATTTGCCTATCGGCTGGCATTTGGTGTGCCCCAAAATGGGCAGGGGCCAGGAGAAGGTTATCATGTTTCTAATCACTGCCAGAGGTATGGCTTTTGCTCTTGGGCTCTGTGGTGCAGGGGTCCCTTGTGGTTTGTCCTAAAACTGCAAAAGCAGTCCAATACAATTGAAGAAAGACACACAGGTTTGTGATTTTCAATGCTTTTTTTTATAATGTGGATATTGACAGTGCAAAGTTTCTCAATTTAACTTGTATCTAATGCTACTGTTTCCATTGACCTGAATCAAATTGAATTATGATATGTTTTTACTCTTTTTTTTCTATGACAAAGTCAGTTGACCTACTCTATTTAAAATGACACTACCTTATATTATGATGTTGAATCTGGTATAAGTGGGGGTCTTGTGACTATGGGATTTTGTTATGTTATGTTATGTTATGTTATTAAATTATTTATTGAGCGCACTATCACTGATTAGTTTCTTGGCGCTGGATCGACAGTAACAAGGGTCGGGGTGAAGGTGGAGAGTTGATTAAAAAGCTTGTCTAGCTAGTCTTCAGCGACTTCCGGAAAGATAAAAGATCTTGGCAGTGCCGGATCTTCGGAGGGAAAGTGTTCCATAGGCAAGGGGCAAGTGTTGCAAATCTTGACCTACTAGGGGAGTAACATGATATGCAGATGTCACCAGAGGTATTCCCTTCTACCTGATGTACACATTTGAAATGTAATGTGTAATTTTTAGTAGGTTACATGTGTAATAAAAGTGCTTTAACTTTTTAAGAGAAAAAGCACTGACTGGACGATGAGTTATTATGCATTGTTGTGCATCCATAAATGTGGGTTACTAGTTCGCACCACCTCTCTTGCGTAGGCCTTGGACTGCTCTGCTTTGCTACCCTTGGAAAGTCAAGTACTACAAGGGGGTACCTGCTTCCCTGTAAAAAGACAATTGCGGAATTGCTACTTCCCTTACAACTTTTTCAAAACTTCTGTAATTGCCTAACAGGGCTTGTGTGGACAATAATACACCAGGTCACATACCTAACACTGTGAAAACACAATATACACTAACAAATGTTTGTCCATAATGTTCACTAACATTGGCTGAAACCCCAAGAAGCAAGCACTGGCAAAAACAATAGGTTTGACCTTGCCAAGCCTGAAATCTTTTAATATTATTTGTTTTGCAGACATATGTGATTGACATTAAATCTCTAAGAGTAATACAAAAAGCAATACAAATTGAAAACTGAGATTGCCTACCAGCCGAAGCAATGGTGTAGACTACATGCTTAGTAGATAAATAATATATGCAAGAGAAAAATGCCATCACACACATGGAAGAGAACCCTGTGGCTTATGTGTGCTAACCTACACCCTATGTTGTTAGGCTGTTGTGGGTGGAGGTACAATGTGACTGACAATTGAATAGATCAATGAATGGAAAACATGAGACTGGTGGAACAGCTTAAGCTGTTTCTATGCCAGGCCTAAAAAGGAAGAAACTAGAAAGAAGCGGAGCGGGAGACACTAAATGATGCTGTATTATTCATAAACTATCACACCATGGAAACTGGATGAGATAGCCGTTATGGTGTGCTCAGTCTTACTTCCTTCCCTGATCGGTAAGCAAAGGGAGAAGGCGAGTTTACATACCATTCTCCCTCGCTTTGCCCAAGGGCAAACAGGGGAATCATCACCGTTTTGCCCCTCTGCTTGAACAAGGGTAGGGGAAAGTATATCATAGCTATCTCACTTTGCACTATGATCCTACTTGTTTGAGGTACCTTGGTATATAAATCTTCCTTGGGGAAAGAGACCAGGCATGCTTGCTCCCATGTGTTTATGATCGTGCATGAGACTCAAAGGGTAAAATCACTTGCAGCCTGTTTGGACTCATCCCCACAGGGGATGGTACTTCCTCCTCTTCTTTCTCCGGTCCCTGGAACCAAATTTAATAGCGGAGGTGTTGTTTTGCTCCTGGTGGCAATCTCTACCCATCAGGCCAGCAGATCTTTTGCCCCGTTGCCTTTAACTTTTACTTCTGTTGTGGAACGTAATTTCCCACTGCCCTTCCTCCAACGAGAAAGAGATCAAGGCCTGCCATCCAGCCCTTTATGTCTTAATACGGGACCTGTCCAACCTGGGCTCCTGGTACCTGTCTTTACCTAGGTGCTTTATCAGTAGCCCCTCTACAGCCTGCTAATAGAATACTCTCTCTGTCCACTCTGCATGCCCCAGATATTTGCAGTCTTGTAATCCACCGGTATCTCAGCAATTCAGTCAGTGACCCCCTCCAGATGGAGGTCACCCATTAGCAGGCCAATCCATAAGATCCAGGGGAACCCTCTATGGTCCCCACAGCATTTCATCACTCTACTGGCTCTCAGAGGATTTAAATGGGGTCATCGCCACTGGACCTGGAGAAATACTCCCAGACCCTGACTGCCAAGTAGAGTCCAAAGGGCCAAAAGTTCATCTCTAGAGTAGAGGCAGGTGGTGCCTCCTTCCAGCTGGGCATTCCTTCAACGGTGTCCCTCACAGGTCCTCAAGGTTCTCAACAGTCCCTCTCTTGTGGGGGCATGGCCAACAACATGGCCGAGTAGGACGTGAGCCTACGGAGCTCCGGCTCGAGTCATTAATCCGTCTGCATATACGGTAGCCCATAGTCCTAAAAACCGAAGATTTTGACTTGGTTAGGGCCCCTGTTTCCTCCGACGGTCTCGGGGACTGGTTCGGGCGCCGAGGGAACCAGATAAGTGTTGTGGTGGAGACGGATGTGGAGCACCGGCAGTGCGGCCTAAGATGGCGCTGCTTTGATCCGGCTGACGTCGAGGAGCGCAGGAGACGCTGCGGCTTGCGGAGACCCGGCAGCCGGGAGTGTGTGGCCCTGTCAAGGGTCGGTGGCGAAGGACAGACGACCCCGTGCCGAAGCAGCCGCGGCCCGACCTGCAATGGTGGAGGGACCGGGCGAGGCCCGGAGGCCCCGAGAGACCCTGCGGTAGCCTCAGGTGAGAGCGGACGGGCGAGAGAGCGGGGACGGCAGAGGCACCGCTGAATGGATCCGAGGCCGCGTTGGCCTGGCTGGGGAGATGCCAAAAACATCTGCTATGGTCAGGCGCGGGGGTGATGGCCCAGAGCCAGCTTGTGCCTGGATGCGGGCAGGTCCCCCCCCCCCACCTCCATACACCGGCTGCGGAGGCCGTTTGGGGCCCGGCAGGGTCCGGGGTCTACGAGGTGAAGCCTCACACTGGAGAGGTCCTGCGAAGGGGGTGACAGTGATCCTTCTTGCGCCCCCCCTTGCCGCACACTGTCTGGGAAGCACAGGACAGGGCTGAGAGGAGGCCTCCTGGCTCGCCCGAGGAGCAGGAGAGGAGACCAAACAGGCTGGAGGGACTGAACCGCCCCCCCTCCTCCTTGGAGATACGGCAGCCTGGACAGGGGCCAGTGGCTACCCACAGCAGAAGGGCAACAGCGAGAGAGCGCTGACCGCACCACGAGAGCAGGGGAAGGAGGCTTGGTGCAGGGATTGTCTGGTCGTCGCTTCTAGATACAACAGAGGTGAAACCCTCGGGCCTATAAGTCGAACGTCGGCTGAGCGGGTGAGATACCCTTTCTGCCCCTGGTGCCTGGTTTCGCTTGTTGCCCCCCCTCCTCTCCCCCCTCCTCCTCTCCCGAGAGTCGGGAGATGGACCACCACAGGGTTTCCTGGAGTAGACAGGGGGCAGGCGTCGGGTGTCGCCTGGTGAAGAGCTGCAATAGAGGGTTGCACTAACGGGAGACGGTGTCGGGAGCGAGGAGCGGCAAGACAAGGAGGAGTCAGCGGATAGCACAGACCCGGCTGCAGTGCAGCCAGTGGGCAGCGCAACATGGGCAAGAAAGACAGAGAACTCAAGACCCCCCGACAGGGGACCCTTGGACTGATACACCACAATGCCTCTCTCCCAGGAGACCGACTCAACGGGAGTGTGTACAGACACGGCCCAATTGATGGGGGCTATACAAGCATCACGAGAGGACATACAGGCATCCCGTGCGGCCCTGGAAACCAAGATCGGGACGGTGGGCTCCGAGGTCACACTCCTGCGGCAGGACTTTTGAATTTTGAAGGAGCGAGTGACAGTGGCTGAGACAAGCCTGGGGGAGGACGAAGACACTATTCAGGACTTGAAGAAAGGCTTGGCAGAGCTCCACTCCTCTCATAAACAGCTCCTGTGGAAGGTGGATGAAGCAGAAAACAGAGCACGGCGTAATAACCTCAGTTTAGTGGGATTTAGGGATGGAATTGAAGGGAATAATATGGCAGAGTTTCTGAGATCCTGGCTGCTGCGCACTTTCCCGAAGGACAAGTTCGCGACCTGCTTTGTAATAGAGCGGGCTCATCGGGCACAGCTGGCAAAGCCGCCGGTGGGTGCTAGGCCGCGGCCAGTCATTGCCCGCTTCTTGAATTTCGTGGCTAGAGACATGAGCTTGTGGAAAGCTCAGAAGCTATGGGAAATCCGCCTGCAGAACACGCAGATCATGATATTTCAGGACTACAGCCAGGAGGTGCAGAAACAGAGGTGCTCCTTTGATGCGGTGAAGGCTAAATTGAGGGATCTTCACATTCAGTACATGCTTCTTTTCCCTGCCAAGTTAAAGGTCATTTATAAAGAGTGAACGT